>NC_092384.1:5382164-6029664 GCF_030028105.1 Mobula birostris | reverse complement strand
AGTCTGACTCAGACGGTTATGTATACAACGCAGACATGAACTCACTCAGTCTGATTCAGGTTGTGTATACAATGCAGACATGAACACACTCAGTCTGACTCAGACGGTTATGTATACAACGCAGACATGAATGCCCGGTGTTTGCTCTCATGTCAGCACATTACGGAGGGAGATGGAGATGTGAACAGTAGGTGGCTGATCGGTTGAAGGGGTGCTGGGAAATGATGCTGAGGTTACAGAGCCGCTTCATTGTAGGGGGCCTTACTTCTCAGTGTAATGGCCCATCCTGAAGGAGATGGAGAGAGTCATTTTCTCCCCGATAATTTTCCCAATACGATTACCTAACCAAACAGAGATGGAGTCAGGGGTCAGGAAACACCCTGGATCACCCTGCAATACCCTGGATCTTGTGACCAGTCGGGGAGTGGGGGGCTGTGGCTCCCTGCCCAACTTGTCCATGCTGACTGATATCTAAGTAACCTACACCTATCTACCTGTGCTCGACCCCTACCTCTCTAAACACTTCCCATCTATGTAACTGCTGAATGTCTTTTAAACATTATTATTGCCTCACCTCTGCTCTTCCCTAGTACACTTAAGCTGGCCCTCAGACCCTTTTTCAATCTCTCCCCTCCCACCTTTAGCCTGATTTTGCCTGCCCTGTCTATTTGTAACATCCTAACACTTGCACTCAATGCTGCCTCTTTGTTGCTTTCTTCACTCAGTCTCCCAGCGTGGCCACTTTCAGGAAACTACGTTCCTACACACTAGTTTCTGTTGGTTTACAACTCTCTCGAAGGTCCTGCCAACCACTGTGCAAGTCCTGCCCTGCTGTATCACTTCACACACACCCGTGCTGAATTCGCCTTCTCATTCCCTCGCCCAATATCCCAGTTTATTGAGACCTTCTTAAAAACTTAGATGGCTTTTCCCCACAGATTTCGGTGTCTTCCACTAATTTATGATGGATTAGGGTCTAAGTTATAAATATTTTTCCTGTAGTTGATATTTACGCTGGTTTATATTTTTGCAGTCAGCTGTTTGTCTGTAAACGTTCGGTACTTTGCTCTGAATTAAGATGGCACTGGTGAAGCTCGTTGATGACTAACTGGAGGCAAACAAAACAAAGAATACAACTAAAGACTTTATTAAAAATTGTTTTTCTTGTAAAATTTATGGCAAACAATCTCCACAAACAATGGAGTGGTCAGGCTGGGTCAAGGGTCGATGTGTGCCAGTCTTCTTCTCATCGTGTCCACGGACAGTCTATACGTGGCCCAGCCAGAACTGGACACTTTGTTGCACCTTGTTGGTTTCAGCAAGACCTGCAACAGTACAAGGTTCCTCTAGCGATGGGCATTGCAGGAGATATTGCATAGTTTGTGGTTCAGTTCCATATTCACAGGTTGTCAGGCTGGTTGTATATCCCCATTTGCTTAGTACGGTTGTTTTCGCTTCCTCTGTGTGTCTCCTGCAGGCAGAGGACATCACTCTGCAACTCATTGCATAATGTAGCGAGGATGTTTTGTTTAGCTGCAGAGAATCCTTCAGCGTTAGCAGATATAACAGTCAATGCCGGTCTTGAAAAAGACCCGCGTTTCTGACATTGACAACCTCTGTCTTCAGGCATGATCAAATCAATGGTACAAAAATGTTGAATACACTACTTGCTGTGCGTGGTGGTGGTAGAACTGGCTGAAACAGGGCCGCGACGTGAGCGCTTCTACCTTGGTGCGTGGCAGAGTCAAGATGAGGTCGTCATGTTCGAGGCAAAGTCGGGATGAGTGGAGCGGAGGAGAGGCAGATTTGAGGTAACGTCGGGATGAGTGGAGCGGAGGAGAGGCAGATTTGAGGTAACGTCGGGATGAGTGGAGCGGAGGAGAGGCAGATTCGAGGTAACGTCAGGATGAGTGGAGCGGAGGAGAGGCAGATTCGAGGCAAAGTCCACCAAAACTAAGAGCGGGGTTTGATCGATCTAAGCGCCAGGCTGATTTGGAAAGGTTGAGTAAGGGCCGAAATGTGGTGGCACATCGATGTGTCAGTGACTGGGTCCTAGTGCGAGGGATGACCTGATGTTTGGGTGATTTAAACGCCAGGCCAGATGGATTGAAAAGGCCGGGTGTTATGACAAGAGGCAAGGACTTTGCTCGCTGCTCTGCATTGTTTTCTTGGCTCTGCACTGAACTGAGGCTAAGGCTGTGGCCTTCTCTGGGCTGCATGTCTACAGACTCACTTTTGTTCTGAATGCAATTTTGTTACTTTTATTGATTGTATGATTTGCTTTTGGGTTTCTTTGTTTTGTGGCTGCCTGTAAGGAGACAAATTTCAAGGTTGTGTTATGTACACATACTTGGATAATAAACATACTTCGAAATTTGTAATGTAGCTGGTTTTGTCCTTCTGTGTCTCTGTCTGAGATGTCATGGTCGTGTAAATCATGGTGCCCTCTCTGTCTCACTGGCTGTTCCTTTCAGAGAATCCTGCTCAGCCCAGTTTTCAGGATAAAGAAAGAGCACGAGGCAGGTTCAATGCCAGAGTGAATTGGTTACATGTTCATGATCTCTTCAACAACTTTTAAGCTCCTTGACCCTGACCTTCTCATTTTCACCATATGTGTCCAGTGCCTGTACACTTCTGTCCCCCATTAAGAAGATCTTAAGGCTCTCCACTTCTTTCTAGACTTAACCAGTTCTCCCCCATCACCACCTTCCACCATCTGACAGGACTGGACATCACCTTCAGCAATTTCACTTTTGACTCTTCCCACTTTCTCCAAACCAAAGGTGTAGCCATGGGCACCCACATGAAACACATAACCAGAGCCTGTTCCAAGCCGTCACTGGTAATGCTTCCTAACGTTGGTGATTGCGTTGGCCTGCTTCATGCCCCCATGCCGAGCTTGGCAACTTCATCAACTTTGTCTCCAACTTTCATCCTGCCCTTAAATTCACTCGGTCCATTTCTGACGTCTGTCTCCCCACTTTCCTGATCTCCCTCTGCCGACCTCTGGGAACATCTCATAAATCTACTGACTCCCACAACTATATTGTTTATCCCTCTTCCCAACTTGTCTCCTGTAAAAATGCCATTCCCCTTTCTCAGTTCCTCAGTCTATGCTGCATCTGTTCCCAGGGTGAGGCTTTTTTTCCAGAACATCAGCGATGTCCTCGATCTTCAAAGAATGGGGTTTCCCTTCCTCTAGCATTGATGCTGCCTTCACTGGGAACTCCTCCATTTCCCAGATACCAGCCTCACTCATCTTTCCACCGTATTAACAGTTCCTCTTGTCCTTACCTACCACCCCATGAACTCCCGCATCAACCTCCACAACTTCCACCATCTCCAAAGGGATCCTTCCACCAAACACATCTGACCCTCTCCCTCACTCTCTGCTTTCCACAGGGATTCCCTCGTCCATTTATCCCCCCCCCCCCACTCATCTCCCTCCTGGCCCCGATCCTTGCAAGCGGAACACGTGCAACACCTTCCCATTCACTTCCTCCCCCACTACTATTCAGGGCTCCAAACAGTCTTCCTAGGTGAGGCAACACTTCCCCTGCACGTCTCTCACGGTCATCTACTGCATCTGGTGTTCCTGGTGTGGTCTCCATTACCTCGGTGAGAACTGGGATTGGGGAATTGCTTTGTTTAGCTCCTGTGCTCTATCTGCAACAAGTGGGATAGCCCAGTGGCCTACCATTCTAATTCCACTCCCCATTCCCATGTGCCAAGGCCTCCTCTACTGCCAAGATGAGACCACTCTCAGGGTGGAGGAGCACACCTCACGTTGAGGGGTCAGCAGTGGAAAGAGTGAGCAGTTTCGAGTGTCAACGTCTTTGAAGATTGATCCTGGGCCCAAAATTTTGATGCGGTTACAAAGAAGGCGTGACAGGCGTGATATTTCATTAAGAGTTTAAGGAAATTTGATATGAAACCGAAGACTCTTGCAAGTTTCTACAGATGTACCGTGGAGAGCACTCTGACTGGCTGTATCACTGGCTGGAATGAGGGGACCACTGCACAGGACCTTGAAAAGCTGAGGAAAGTTGTAAACTCAGTCAGCTCCATCATGGGCACTGGCCTTTCCAGTATCAAGGACACCTTCAAAAGGTGATGCGTTGGAAAGAGGGTATTCATTATTGAGGACCCCCAACACCCAGAACATGCCCTCTTCTCACTGTCACCATCAGGGAGGAGGCTCAGGAGACTGAAGACACACACTCAATGATTTAGCAACAGCTTCTTCCCCTCTGACATCAGATTCCTGAATGGACAGTGAACCCGTGAACACTACCTCACCATTTACTCTTTTATTTCGCTCTCTTTTTGCAGTACTTATTTAATTTATTTTATTTAACATAGAACATAGAACATAGAATAGTACAGCTCAGTACAGGCCTTTCGGCCCACAATGTTGTGCCGACCCTCAAACCCTGCCTCCCATATAAGCCCCCACCTTAGGTTCCTCCATATACCTGTCTAGTAGTCTCTTAAACTTCACTAGTGTATCTGCCTCCACCACTGACTCAGGCAGTGCATTCCACGCACCAACCACTCTCTGAGTAAAAAACCTTCCTCTAATATCCCCCTTGAACTTCCCACCCCTTACATTAAAGTCATGTCCTCTTGTATTGAGCAGTGGTACCCTGGGGAAGAGGCGCTAGCTATCCACTCTATCTATTCCTCTTATTATCTTGTACACCTCTATCATGTCTCCTCTCATCCTCCTCCTCTCCAAAGAGTAAAGCCCTAGCTCCCTTAATCTCTGATCATAATGCATACTCTCTAAACCAGGCAGCATCCTGGTAAATCTCCTCTGTACCCTTTCCAATGCTTCCACATCCTTCCTATAGTGAGGCGACCAGAACTGGACACAATACTCCAAGTGTGGCCTAACCAGAGTTTTATAGAGCTGCATCATTACATCACGACTCTTAAACTCTATCCCTCGACTTATGAAAGCTAACACCCCATAAGCTTTCTTAACTACCGTATCCACCCGTGAGGCAACTTTCAGGGATCTGTGGACATGTACCCCCAGATCCCTCTGCTCCTCCACACTACCAAGTATCCTGCCATTTACTTTGTACTCTGCCTTGGAGTTTGTCCTTCCAAAGTGTACCACCTCACACTTCTCCGGGTTAAACTCCATCTGCCACTTCTCAGCCCACTTCTGCATCCTATCAATGTCTCTCTGCAATCTCTGACAATCCTCTACACTATCTACAACACCACCAACCTTTGTGTCATCTGCAAACTTGCCAACCCACCCTTCTACCCCCACATCCAGGTCGTTAATAAAAATCATGAAAAGTAGAGGTCCCAGAACAGATCCTTGTGGGACACCACTGGTCACAATCCTCCAATCTGAATGTACTCCCTCCACCACCACCCTCTGCTTTCTGCAGGCAAGCCAATTCTGAATCCACCTGGCCAAACTTCCCTGGATCCCATGCCTTCTAACTTTCTGAATAAGCCTACTGTGTGGAACCTTGTCAAATGCCTTACTAAAATCCATATAGATCATATCCACTGTCTATCCACCCTCATCTATATGCCTGGTCACCTCCTCAAAGAACTCTATCAGGCTTGTTAGACACGATCTGCCCTTCACAAAGCCATGCTGACTGTCCCTGATCAGACCATGATTCTCTAAATGCCCAGAGATCCTATCTCTAAGAATTTTTTCCAACAGCTTTCCCACCACAGACGTAAGGCTCACTGGTCTATAATTACCCGGACTATCCCTACTACCTTTTTTGAACAAGGGAACAACATTCGCCTCCCTCCAATCCTCCGGTACCAATCCCGTGGACAACGAGGACATAAAGATCCTAGCCAGAGGCTCAGAAATCTCTTCTCTCGCCTTGTGGAGCAGCCTGGGAAATATTCCGTCAGGCCCCAGGGACTTATCTGTCCTAATGTATTTTAACAACTCCAACACCTCCTCTCCCTTAATATCAACATGCTCCAGATCATCAACCTCACTCATATTGTCTTCACTATCATCAAGTTCCCTCTCATTGGTGAATACCGAAGAGAAGTATTCATTGAGGACCTCGCTCACTTTCACAGCCTCCAGGCACATCTTCCCACCTTTATCTCTAATTGGTCCTGCCTTCACTCCTGTCATCCTTTTTTTCTTCACATAATTGAAGAATGCCTTGGGGTTTTCTTTACCGTACTCACCAAGGCCTTCTCATGCCCCCTTCTTGCTCTTCTCAGCCCCTTCTTAAGCTCCTTTCTTGCTTCCCTATATTCCTCAATAGACCCATCTGATCCTTGCTTCCTAAACCTCATGTATGCTGCCTTCTTCCACCTGACTAGATTTTCCACCTCACTTGTCACCCATGGTTCCTTCACCCTACCATTCTTTATCTTCCTCACTGGGACAAATTTATCCCTAACATCCCGCAAGAGATCTCTAAACATCGACCACATGTCCATAGTACATTTCCTTGCAAAAACATCATCCCAATTCACACCCGCAAGTTCTAGCCTTATAGCCTCATAATTTGCCTTTCCCCAATTAAAAATTTTCCTGTCCTCTTTGATTCTATCCTTTTCCATGATAATTATAAAGGCCAGGGAGCGGTGGTCACCGTCCCCCAGATACTCACCCACTGAGAGATCGGTGACCTGACCCGGTTCATTACCTAGTACTAGATCTAATATTGGCATTCCCCCTGGTTGACCTGTCCACATACCGTGACAGGAATCTGTCCTGGACACACTTAACAAACTCTAAACCCTTGGAATTAATCAGGTGTCAATCAATATTAGGGAAGTTAAAGTCACCCATGATAACAACCCTGTTATTTTTGCACCTTTCCAAAATCTGCCTCCCAATCTGCTCCTCTGTATCTCTGCTGCTACCAGGGGGCCTATAGAATACCCCCAATAGAGTAACTGCTCCCTTCCTGTTCCTGACTTCCACCCATACTGACTCAAAAGAGGATCCTGCTACATTACCCACCCTTTCTGTAGCTGTAATAGTATCCCTGACCAGTAATGCCACCCCTCCTCCCCTTTTTCTGCCCTCTCTATCCCTTTTAAAGCACTGAAATCCAGGAATATCGAGAATCCATTCCTGCCCTGGTGCCAGCCAAGTCTCTGTAATGGCCACTACATCATAATTCCATGTATGTATCCAAGCTCTCAGTTCATCACCTTTGTTCCTGATGCTTCTTGCATTGAGGTACACAGACTTCAGCCCTTCTACCTTACTGTCTTTACACCGTTTATTCTGTTTCTCTTTCCTCAAAGCCTCTCTGTATGTTAGATCTGGCTTTACTCCATGCACTTCTTTCACTGCTCTATCACTCTGGGTCCCATCCCCCTCGCAAATTAGTTTAAACCCTCCCGAACCATGCTAGCAAACCTACCTGCAAGGATATTGCTCCCGCTCGAGTTCAGGTGTAACCCATCCAATCTGTACAGATCCCACCTTCCCCAGAAGAGATCCCAATGATCCAAAAATCTAAAACCCTGCTCCCTGCACCAACTCCTCAGCCATGCATTCAACTGCCATCTCCTCCAATTCTTACCATCACTGTCATGTAGCACTGGCAGCAATCCTGAGAACGTCACCCTTGAGGTCCTGTTCTTCAGCCTTCTGCCTAGTTCCCAAAACTCACACTTCAGGACCTCATCCCTCTTCCTGCCTATGTCGTTGGTCCCAACATGTATCACGACTTCTGGTTGCTTTCCCTCTCGTACCAGGATGTCGTGCACCCAGTCAGAGTCATCCCGGACCCAGGCACCCGGGAGGCAACAAACCATGCGGGTGTCCTTCTCACGTCCACATAATCTCCTGTCTGCTCCCCTGACTATAGAGTCTCCAATGACGACAGCTCTCCTCTTCTCTATCCCACCCTTCTGCACCACAGGGTCAGACTCAGTGCCGGAGGCCCTGCCACCGTGGCTCACACCTGGTCGGTCGTCCCCGCCAACAGTATCCAGGACGGTAAACTTATTATTCAGGGGAATGGCTACAGGGGTGCTCTGCACTACCTGTCTGCTCACCTTCGCTTTCCCCCCTCTGACTGTCACCCAACGACCTGCTTCCGACAGCCTAGGTGTGACTACCTCCCTGTAGCTCTCATCTATGACTGCCTCATTCTCCCTTATGAGTCGAAGGTCATCCAGCTGCTGCTCCAGATTCCTTACACGGTCTTCCAGATCACCCAGCCGTATGCACTTCTGGCAGATGTGACTCTGCAGGAGAGAGGAGTTCCCCCAAGACTGCCATATCTCACATGAGAGGCACATCACCGTCTCAGGAGGCATTGTAAAGACTAACTGCGAACTAGCTTGTCCTCTGCCTCTTCTCGTCGAAGCCTCTCGAGTCAAAGCCTCAAAGCTCCACTCCTTCACTGGCCCACTCACGCACTGGCTGCTTTCCACTGGCCGCTTCACTTGAGCTATCCCTTTATTTATTTGTACTTTTGTTCTGTAATTTATAGTTTTTTTATTATGTATTGCAATATACTGCTATTGCAAAATAACAAATTTCACAACATATGCCGGTAATACTAAACCGGATTCTGATATTACTTTGTTTGGGTAAGCCTCCAACCTAACCGCATGAACACTGATTTCTCCAACTTCCAGTACTTTTCCCCTTTCCCCTTTCTCTGCTTTTCCGTTCCACATTCTGGTTCCCCACTTACCCTTCCTCTTCTCCTCATCTGCCTGTCTTCCTCTCCCCTTCCCTTTCTTTATTGGTCCACTGTACTCTCCTATCAGATTCCTTCTTCTTCAGCCCTTTATTTCTTTCACCTATCATCTCCCAGCTTCTTACTTCAAACTCCTCCTCCATCCACTCACCTTCCCCCTCAACCGGGCTCACCTATCACTCCTCTGTGCTTCCCCACCTTCTTATTCTGGCTTCTTCTCCCAGTCCTGATGAAGGGTCCTGGCCCAGTACATTGACTCTTTACTCCCCTCCATAGATGCTGCCTGACCTGCTGTGTTCCTCCAGCATTTTGTGTGTGTTGCTCTGGATTTCCAGCATCTGCAGAATACCTTGTGGTTACAGCTGGAGTTAGATACCCGTTGCTGGGTTTCACTGTTATTTCATTGTTATGAACATCAGGTAAATTGGCTGTAACCACAGATTTATGCCTCATTCTTGACTTCCCAAGAACCTTCTGGACAATCCTGTCTCCAGATCCAACACTCACCAACTATGTCACTTACACAGTATTCTTATCCAGATGGTTATTATAGGTGACAGACAACTGAACACTGCCTCTCATTCACTTTGGCCTTGCTTAACTTTCCAAAATGTGCCAGCCCTAGTCAAGCCCATCCCACCAACCTCAGAGACCCCTCGGGGTCAAGGGAAACCTCCTTCCCCTCCATTCCCAGGCTGATGAGGCCACTGTGGGGCCAGCAGGCTCTGTCATGGGTGGGTAAGAAAGCCCCTCAGGGGAGAGGGGGTTTGGTGCTTTGAGAAACTGGGTCTGTCCCCCAGAAATGCCCTGGCCCCTGTGTGCAGCCTCGCAGGGAGGGGCAACCCCTGCCCACCACAGCAGCACTTGTCCAGCAGAAAGGGCAGGGGAGTCACGGCTGGTTGGGCAGAATTTGGCAGAGGCAACACCTCAGGATGGTAACCTCTCGTTGGAGCCAGGAACAGACGTATCTGGAGTTGCAGAGAGGCGGGGAGGAGTGGAGAGCACAAAGGGCATATCGATGGGAATCCAGGTGAATCAAAGCCTGTTAGTGCGCTCTCTAAATTCCTGACACTAACATGTTGAATGACTTGTGCAGGGCCCAGCACAGAGGTGCAACCACAAGGATGGCATACCAACCTCTGTACCTCAGTAGAAGATTCAGCTTGTCACCGAAGACTCTAACAAACTTCTGCAGGCATTTGATTGAAAGTATACTGATTGTTGCATCATGGTCTGACACAATTCAAAAGCACAGGAGTTATCACAGATGGCAACCTCTGCCCTCTCTGTTTTGACTGCCCCATACTGGCCAATACACTTACCAGCCACCATTATCTATGCCCTCATGGTTTTGTAAACCCCTAAGCCTCCTGCACTCCAGGAAAAACAGTCCCAACTTCCCAGTCTCTGCTTACAACCTGAGCCCTCTACTGCAGGCAACATCCGTGTAGGAAATTGTTCAACACTGTCCCGTCCTGATTAAGCAACACGCTGTCCCAATAAATGAAGGGAATCCCAGCTATTTTCTTGATTAGTTTTTGCTCTTTTAAGAGTTGTCCCAAATGAACAGTTGCCCCGATTAACCAATGGCCCAATTGACCGGAATCCTATCATATGCGAAAAGCCCCCCTTGTTCATACAGGTCAGTCATTACACACACATTGTAGTTAAACAACAGGATGTGTATCAGTTACAGATAAAGTGCAGGTAAACAATTAGGTGTAAGATCACATGAGGTAGGTTGTGAGATCAAGGGTCCAACTACAGTAGGAGAGAACCATTGATTAGGCTTGTAACAGTGGATGGAAGCTGCCATCCAGCCTGATCTGTGCTCAGTAAGTGTGATAAGAAGTGATAATTGTGAACAGAGTCCGTGGACAGGAGACAATAGCATCGAAACACTGGGGAAGGTGTGACAAGATTTACAAGGATAATCCCAGGTCCCAACTATTGGGGACCTTTCAGAGCCGGTTGTTTTTATTAAAACTCCTTCAGCA
Organism: Mobula birostris; assembly: GCF_030028105.1. Lineage (NCBI taxonomy): Eukaryota > Metazoa > Chordata > Chondrichthyes > Myliobatiformes > Myliobatidae > Mobula > Mobula birostris. The sequence goes on along the minus strand of NC_092384.1, from coordinate 6,018,989 downwards.
CTGTCAACAATATTTTACCACTATAATTCCTAGAGTGGCCCTCTGGAGGTTACTGTTTTATTTATAGCCATGGTTTCTCCCCAGTATAGCACTCGCCTCAACCAGGGCAGGACTATTAGCACCGGGTGAACAGGCGGCTCCATGGCAGTTAGCACTGCTGCACGAATACAATGTCGTCCTACGTCAGCAGATTTCGATACACTACGGACAATGGTCTCCGTGGAGATGGTGCGCTGAAACTGACACCTGTGTCGGGATTCAGCTGGCTCGACCTTCCTCACCTACAGCACTCGGCAGCCATCCTTGCTCCCCGGGGCACGACAGTCTCCCTCCTCTCTTCACCGTGGTTTGTGGCTCTGTCCCTCCCTTAAGGGGACAGCAGGAACAGCTCGCCCTACCGTTGCTAAAGGGGGGAATTATTTCGCTTAGCCTGACGTCCGGGGAAACTCCCAGGTTTCCGGATTAAAATTATGATATACATGCTAATTTCAGCAGGGAATTTAAACGGGATTGAGTGGCAGGAGCCGGCATCGCTCTGCCTTTGTCAAACTTTAGTAAACAATTTAAAAAGTAAACAATGCCTGTTAAGTAATGTTTTCATCATTTAACCAATGCTATTATGCTGACTCTAAAATCAGCCTGCATTGTTTTAATTTGTCCTGGTTTGGCTTGAATTTCGAGCTGCGTCTGACTGAGCCAACTGAGAGAGTGAAATGATCCCAAAGGACGGCTCAGTACAGCTCAGATGCAGCTGTAAATCTTAACAATATGAGAGCCTGGCGCTTCAGAAACAGAATTCAGATACGCGGGCTTTCAAGCAAGTTTTACTTTCTTCAGAGTTGTTAATCCCAGGTCAAGACCTCAATTGGTGCATTTTTGAGAGGAAGGTGTAAGAATTGATTGATTAACCTTAATTTGATTGAAGGATTGGACAGTCTGACTAGTCCTGGATCCAGTTTCCTGCCACAGGGAGGTTTAGGAGTACAGACACAGACCTCCTACCACTTCTTTCCTGAGGAAGCCTTCTCAGTGAAAGTGAGCAGGAGACCTTTGTTGCTCCCACCCATCACCTCCGGGCCCTTGTGGCTATTTCCACTGTCCCGTTGTCCATCCATCTCTCGGCCCCCCTCACCTGGACCCACTCATCACCTACTGCCTCTTGCTCATCCCTTCCCTCTAAATCCCATTCAGCGATTTCCCCCCCCCTTCCTCCCCCTGCACCACCACCAGATCTCTGAACAGCACATGAACTACCAAACACCACCATGTTATCTTTGCATGGTTTGGTTCTGTCATTTATGGTCATTTTTACATTTTTACACTGTACTGCTGCAGCAAAAGAACAAATCACACAATCTCAGTCAGGGGCTCCTTGTGCCATGGACCGATACCATGAAGCAAAGGGCCCCAGGTTAGGACCTCTGATCGGAGACAATGTTATAAACCTGATTCTGATGCTCGACTTCCCTCGATCTCATGTCCAGGTGAAAAACTGACTCTACTACCTGCTGTCTTTCATATTATTTTTATTTGCTCTGTTTTCTTTTGCAAATTGGGATCCCACAGACATCTGTGGAGGTCAAGTCTATATGTATATTTAAGGCAGATGTTGATAGATTCTTGATTGGTCAGGGCATAAAGGGATACGGGGAAAAGGCAGGAGATTGGGGCTGAGAGGAAAATTGGATCAGCCATGATGAAATAGTGGAGCAGACGCAATGGGCTGAATAGCCTAATTCTGCTCCTGTATCTTATAGTCTTTTGGTCTCTTGTAAAGACCCATTTGACAGCGCTTCCACACGAAAGAGACAGACAGCAGATACACAGAAGTGTGCAGCCTCCCTCTTGGAATCAGAGATTACTGCTCGTTTTTCCTCATCGTTCTATCAATCCGGATAGTCCCTCCCTCCTCTGTCCATGGTTCTCGCTGCCTCTGTAAAGCAGCCAGAGTGATCAAAGACCCTGATCACCATGGATATTCTCTCTTTTCCCAACTCCTATAGGGTATTATGTACAAAATCCCGAAAGCACATGTCACCAGACTCATGGACTGTTTCCACCTCTCAGTATTAAGACTGTCAAACTGTTCCTTATTATGGTAAAATGGCCTCTTGACCTCACCATCTACCTCGTTATGATCTTGCACCTTATTGTTTATCTGTACCGCACTTCCTCTGTAAAGATCATAATTATTCTGCATTCTGTTATGACCGGTCCTGTACGAATGGTGTTGAAAACCAGCTCTTCCCTGTATCTCAGTACGTGTGACAATAATAAACCAACATCCCTGTGGGAATACCTTCACCAGTTCAGTAAGGCAGCTCAGGACAAGTTTACACTGGACTGCTGTGTGTAGCAGAAACAGGAGAGATTCTGCAAATGCTGGAAATCTTGAATAATGCACTAAGTACTGGAGGAACTCAACAGGTAGGATAGCCTCTATGGAGGTGTTGGCCATGGCGGATTTAAAACATTGAACTTGAATGGGTCAAGGACAGTGAAAGCAGACAGATCAATTGTCTTTGTTCCTGCCATGTGCTTGGAGAGGGAGGCTGCCATTTTGTGGAACTGTTTAACATCCTCCATTTTGTGAGTTAGAGTTGCTTTGCTTTCTGTGTTTTAAAGTAGACACAGTGATGTTTCAGGTAATCTGCTGGACTGGAGATCATTTCCAAATAAGGAGTTATTTGTGAGGTGTCCTGTGACATGCAGGTTTGTGAGTGTTGGGGTTGGTGCCTGCCTGGAGTGATTTGATCTGGTTACTGAAGAGAACAAACAGCCATAAATTTCTGACTGTTACTTGCTGGGAAGAGGGCAATAAATGGATGCTGGTCTGGAGCAGAGCCAATAAAAAGTGTAAAAGTCAATCAGATAACTTACAGCCAATGACGCTGGAATGCAATATTTGTATTGGCAAGGAACGAGTATAAAAGTGGACACTCCGAGTGTGCTATCAGGGATAACTCTCTCAAGAGACCCACCCTTGCAAGGAAGAACACCCATGCCGGGGGTGGGTGAAGAAAGGATTGATAATCTGGCCAAAAGAGATCCCCTGTTTCAGTGTCATAAATTGGAAAAGTGGTCTGAGTGGGTATTGGTACAGAGGGAACAGCAGAATTCATGTTCTAATCTGCTGGCCGGGGGTCAACACAGTTATGTTGCTATTTGTACAGAGACAATAAAGAGTAAGCTTCGATTAATTATGTGTTGCGTAGCGAATTCTCTAACCCACTTCTGTTGACGAACGGTCAATAGAGAGAAGTGAACAGCTGATGTTTCGGGCTGAGACCCTTCATTAGGACTGGAGAGAAAGTGGACAAGAAACCAGAATACGTACATAGCTCTGGTTTCCGAACTTTAGAAAGAACAGACTGGAGACAGTGCAGTAATGCTTCACCCCACTCCAGCGTGGAGGGGTTGTTCTACGATGAGAGATTGACTCACCCAGGTGTCTGTTCATTGGTGTTCTGAAGAATACAGCACTGAAATAAACTTTCTTACAAAACTAGATAGACTGGCGGTGTTTTCTTGATGGGGGAATCTGAAATGGATGATTACTGTCTCAGGATATGGTGTGCCTATGGGACTGAGCTGAATAGAAGCTTCACCACTCAGCGGGCAGTGTTTCTGTGGAATCTGCTGCCACTCAGGGCTGTGGAAGACAAATCACTGGGTATATTTAAGGAGGTAGATACATTTCAGGAGATACAAGGGGGTCTGGAGGTTTATGAGGCAAGAATGCGATACTAGTGGAGTGGGCTTGAGAAGTTACATTTCATTAGGGCTTTCCCCATGAGGTTGTGACCCGAAGAAAAAGGATGTGGGGAACAACAAAAGTTTTCTTGTATTTGGTCACCCTTTGCAGTACAGTGCAACAGTCTGAGGCACCTGTATATATCTAGGGTGCTTGAGACATTGCACAGTGCTTTGTATTGGTTAAAATAGGGTAACGGTAGGGAAATAGAAATATGAGAGCTCAGTAGTATTAAGTGGTATTTGGTAACTGGAAAGATATGTTATATAGTACTGTGCAGGAGTCTTAGGCGCCATAGCTATATACCGTTCCCTAGCTATGTATCCATTCCCTGGCTGTATATTTGTTCCCAATCTATATCTCCATTCCCTGATCTATATCTCCATTCCCTGATCTATATCTCCATTCCCTGATCTATATATCCATTCCCTGATCTATATCTCCATTCCCTGATCTATATCTCCGTTCCCTGATCTATATGTCCATTCCTTGGCTATGTACCTGTACCCAAGACTTTTACACAGTGCTCGAAGTTCGTCTCATCTCTCTGGGAAAGCGTAACATAGAACAGTACAGAATCGCAATCAGAATCAGCTTTATTTTCCCTGACTAATTTCATGAAATTTCTTTCAAATCTCTTACTAGCTCTTCTTTCAGTTAGTCCTGACAAAGGGTCTCGGCCCGAAACGTCGACTGTACCTCTTCCTAGAGATGCTGCCTGGCCTGCTGTGTTCACCAGCAACTTTGATGTGTGTTGCTTGAATTTCCAGCATCTGCAGAATTCCTCATGTTTACGTCATGAAATTATTTGTTTGGTAGTAGCAGTACAGTGAGATACATAGAATATTTTATAAATGACAATACAATGACAAAATAAATCATGCCAAAAACAGCAGAACAGTGAGGTTATGTTCAGGGGTTCAAGGACCATTCAGAAATCTGATGGTGGAGCGAAAGTAGCTGTTTCTAAAATATTCAGAATTTGTCCTCAGTCTCCTGTACCTGTCCCCTGAAGAAGGCACGTTTTGGATGGAGGGGGCCTTTCATGATGGACACTGCCTTTCTGAGACATTGTCTTTTGCAGATGTTCTTGATGGTGGATGCTAGTTACATAGTGAAGATAGCAACACACATCAAAGTTGCTGGTGAACGCAGCAGGCCAGACAGCATCTGTAGGAAGAGGTGCAGTCGACGTTTCAGGCCGAGACCCTTCGTCAGGACTAACTGAAGGAAGAGTGAGTAAGAGATTTGAAAGTGGGAGGGGGAGGGGAAGATCCGAAATGATAGGAGAAGACAGGAGGGGGAGGGATGGAGCCAAGAGCTGGACAGGTGATTGGCAAAAGGGATATGAGAGGATCATGGGACAGGAGGCCCAGGGAGAAAGAAAAGGGGGATGGGGGGGAAAACCCAGAGGATGGGCAAGGGGTATATTCAGAGGGACAGAGGGAGAAAAAGGAGAGTGAGAGAAAGAATGTGTGTATAAAAATAAGTAACAGATGGGGTACGAGGGGGAGGTGGGGCATTAGCAGAAGTTTGAGAAGTCAATGTTCATGCCATCAGGTTGGAGGCTGCCCAGACGGAATATAAGGTGTTGTTCCTCCAACCTGAGTGTGGCTTCTGCAGATTTCTTCATGTTTACATAATGAAGATGGAAGTTTTCAACCCTCTGCAGCATTTTCTGATCCTTTGTGTTGGCACTCCATTCCAGTAGAGTATCCTTTGCGTTGGCACTCCATTCCAGAAAAGCACAGTACAGGTCCTTCAGCCCACCAAGAGTACTGATCCTTTCAGATCAATCTAACCCTTCCCTCCTCCATTTCTCCGTCATCCATGTGCCTATCTGAGAGTTTCTACGATGTCCCTAATGTATCTGCCTCTACCACCATGATTCCACACACCTACAACTCTGTGTGGAAAAACCCACCTCTGACATTCCCTGACACTGTCCTCCAATAACCTTAAAGTTATGTTCCCTTATATTAGCTATTTCCACCTTTGTAAACAGCGTCTGGCTGTGCACTCGGTCTATGCCTCTTATCATCTTGCACACCTCTATCAAGTCACCTGTCATCCTCCTTCACTCCAGAGAGAAAAGCCCAGGCTCACTCAACCTATTCTCATCAGACATGCAGTCTAATCCAGGCAGCATCCTGGTAAATCTCCTTCGCATCCTCTCTAAAGCTTCACATCCTTCTTATAGTGAGGTGGCCAGAACGGAACACAATATTCTAATGTGGTCTAACCAAGGCTTTGCAGGATACCCGTGACTGATGCATCTCCCTCTCAAACTGCAGTGTGAATTCAGTCATATGACGATCACTCCTCCCACCGTGTGCAGTTGCTGTGAATCACCCACACATCGGGCAGAAGGAGCCCACTGTATTCAGGAAGACTGTGTCACCGGGCAGAGATGAGGGGCCTCCTTCTGTCTGTTCAGCTCCCCAGGCCCCTTGTTGCAGAACCATAGCGACTCTCTGTTTCCGTCCTTCTACACACAGAAGCCCCTGGTGGATTCTGCTGTAACAGGCAGCCTGAACTCCCTACTGATCCTGCCTCTCATATCTTCTGCATCACGGCCATTGACGGACATACCCAGGGGTCTGAACTGATCAGAGTGTGCACACAGCTTGAGCATCAGAGAGCACCGCACATCCACCCAGTTCCCCTCAATGGGCTCATCTAACACCCCTCTCACTTTGAGTTACCCCGGGTCTCCCTCAAGACCCTCACTTCGCCTGGTTGTCCAGTTCGCTGCTGAGTTGGGGTCCCACCTGCACCCCACAAATCCATGGAGACAAATCTGGCAACCTCACCAAAACCCCACAGGAATATCAGAAATTAGCCATCGTCTTCAGTAACAGGAAGCTGCCCCATAGACCGGACGACTGCACTATCAACCTCTTCCCGGGCACCACACCTCCCGAAGGTTGTGTGTTCTCCCTCTCTCCTCTGAGACCGAGGCCACGAATGACTACATCGCCAAAATGCTACAGCACAGCTTCATTCAAACATCCCATCCCCAGCCGGTGCAGGACTCCTCTTGGTCAAAAAGAAAGATGTGGGTCTCTGTCCCTATATCAGCTACTATAGACTCAACTATTGTGTTGATACCCATTCTCTGATTGTGTCAGTGCTCACTGATACGTCACTCACTGCTCACCGATTGTGTCACACACTGATATGTCACTCTCTGCTCACTGGTTGTGTCACACACTGATATGTTACTCTCTGCTCACTGGTTGTGTCACACACTGATATGTTACTCTCTGCTCACTGGTTGTGTCACACACTGATATGTCACTCTCTGCTCAATGGTTGTGTCACACACTGATATGTCACTCTCTGCTCACTGGTTGTGTCACACACTGATATGTCACTCTCTGCTCACTGGTTGTGTCACACACTGATATGTTACTCTCTGCTCACTGGTTGTGTCACACACTGATATGTTACTCTCTGCTCACTGGTTGTGTCACACACTGATACGTCACTCTCTGCTCAATGGTTGTGTCACACACTGATACGTCACTCTCTGCTCACTGGTTGTGTCACACACTGATACGTCACTCTCTGCTCAATGGTTGTGTCACACACTGATATGTTACTCTCTGCTCACTGGTTGTGTCACACACTGATATGTTACTCTCTGCTCACTGGTTGTGTCACACACTGATATGTCACTCTCTGCTCACTGGTTGTGTCACACACTGATATGTTACTCTCTGCTCACTGGTTGTGTCACACACTGATATGTCACTCTCTGCTCACTGGTTGTGTCACACACTGATACGTCACTCTCTGCTCACTGGTTGTGTCACACACTGATATGTCACTCTCTGCTCACTGGTTGTGTCACACACTGATATGTCACTCTCTGCTCACTGGTTGTGTCACACACTGATATGTCACTCTCTGCTCACTGGTTGTGTCACACACTGATATGTTACTCTCTGCTCACTGGTTGTGTCACACACTGATATGTTACTCTCTGCTCACTGGTTGTGTCACACACTGATATGTCACTCTCTGCTCACTGGTTGTGTCACACACTGATATGTCACTCTCTGCTCAATGGTTGTGTCACACACTGATATGTTACTCTCTGCTCACTGGTTGTGTCACACACTGATATGTCACTCTCTGCTCAATGGTTGTGTCACACACTGATATGTTACTCTCTGCTCACTGGTTGTGTCACACACTGATATGTCACTCTCTGCTCACTGGTTGTGTCACACACTGATATGTCACTCTCTGCTCACTGGTTGTGTCACACACTGATATGTTACTCTCTGCTCAGTGGTTGTGTCACACACTGATATGTCACTCTCTGCTCACTGGTTGTGTCACACACTGATACGTCACTCTCTGCTCACTGGTTGTGTCACACACTGATATGTCACTCTCTGCTCAATGGTTGTGTCACACACTGATACGTCACTCTCTGCTCACTGGTTGTGTCACACACTGATATGTTACTCTCTGCTCACTGGTTGTGTCACACACTGATATGTCACTCTCTGCTCACTGGTTGTGTCACACACTGATATGTTACTCTCTGCTCACTGGTTGTGTCACACACTGATATGTCACTCTCTGCTCACTGGTTGTGTCACACACTGATATGTCACTCTCTGCTCACTGGTTGTGTCACACACTAATATGTCACTCTCTGCTCACTGGTTGTGTCACACACTGATACGTCACTCTCTGCTCACTGGTTGTGTCACACACTGATACGTCACTCTCTGCTCACTGGTTGTGTCACACACTGATACGTCACTCTCTGCTCACTGGTTGTGTCACACACTGATACGTCACTCTCTGCTCACTGGTTGTGTCACACACTGATACGTCACTCTCTGCTCACTGGTTGTGTCACACACTGATACGTCACTCTCTGCTCACTGGTTGTGTCACACACTGATACGTCACTCTCTGCTCACTGGTTGTGTCACACACTGATACGTCACTCTCTGCTCACTGGTTGTGTCACACACTGATACGTCACTCTCTGCTCACTGGTTGTGTCACACACTGATACGTCACTCTCTGCTCACTGGTTGTGTCACACACTGATATGTTACTCTCTGCTCACTGGTTGTGTCACACACTGATATGTCACTCTCTGCTCACTGGTTGTGTCACACACTGATATGTCACTCTCTGCTCACTGGTTGTGTCACACACTGATATGTCACTCTCTGCTCACCGGTTGTGTCACACACTGATATGTTACTCTCTGCTCACTGGTTGTGTCACACACTGATATGTCACTCTCTGCTCACTGGTTGTGTCACACACTGATATGTTACTCTCTGCTCACTGGTTGTGTCACACACTGATATGTCACTCTCTGCTCACTGGTTGTGTCACACACTGATACGTCACTCTCTGCTCACTGGTTGTGTCACACACTGATATGTCACTCTCTGCTCACTGGTTGTGTCACACACTGATATGTCACTCTCTGCTCACTGGTTGTGTCACACACTGATATGTCACTCTCTGCTCACTGGTTGTGTCACACACTGATATGTTACTCTCTGCTCACTGGTTGTGTCACACACTGATATGTTACTCTCTGCTCACTGGTTGTGTCACACACTGATATGTCACTCTCTGCTCACTGGTTGTGTCACACACTGATATGTCACTCTCTGCTCAATGGTTGTGTCACACACTGATATGTTACTCTCTGCTCACTGGTTGTGTCACACACTGATATGTCACTCTCTGCTCAATGGTTGTGTCACACACTGATATGTTACTCTCTGCTCACTGGTTGTGTCACACACTGATATGTCACTCTCTGCTCACTGGTTGTGTCACACACTGATATGTCACTCTCTGCTCACTGGTTGTGTCACACACTGATATGTTACTCTCTGCTCAGTGGTTGTGTCACACACTGATATGTCACTCTCTGCTCACTGGTTGTGTCACACACTGATACGTCACTCTCTGCTCACTGGTTGTGTCACACACTGATATGTCACTCTCTGCTCAATGGTTGTGTCACACACTGATACGTCACTCTCTGCTCACTGGTTGTGTCACACACTGATATGTTACTCTCTGCTCACTGGTTGTGTCACACACTGATATGTCACTCTCTGCTCACTGGTTGTGTCACACACTGATATGTTACTCTCTGCTCACTGGTTGTGTCACACACTGATATGTCACTCTCTGCTCACTGGTTGTGTCACACACTGATATGTCACTCTCTGCTCACTGGTTGTGTCACACACTAATATGTCACTCTCTGCTCACTGGTTGTGTCACACACTGATACGTCACTCTCTGCTCACTGGTTGTGTCACACACTGATACGTCACTCTCTGCTCACTGGTTGTGTCACACACTGATACGTCACTCTCTGCTCACTGGTTGTGTCACACACTGATACGTCACTCTCTGCTCACTGGTTGTGTCACACACTGATACGTCACTCTCTGCTCACTGGTTGTGTCACACACTGATACGTCACTCTCTGCTCACTGGTTGTGTCACACACTGATACGTCACTCTCTGCTCACTGGTTGTGTCACACACTGATACGTCACTCTCTGCTCACTGGTTGTGTCACACACTGATACGTCACTCTCTGCTCACTGGTTGTGTCACACACTGATACGTCACTCTCTGCTCACTGGTTGTGTCACACACTGATATGTTACTCTCTGCTCACTGGTTGTGTCACACACTGATATGTCACTCTCTGCTCACTGGTTGTGTCACACACTGATATGTCACTCTCTGCTCACTGGTTGTGTCACACACTGATATGTCACTCTCTGCTCACCGGTTGTGTCACACACTGATATGTTACTCTCTGCTCACTGGTTGTGTCACACACTGATATGTCACTCTCTGCTCACTGGTTTTGTCACACACTGATATGTCACTCTCTGCTCACTGGTTGTGTCACACACTATGTCACTCTCTGCTCACTGGTTGTGTCACACACTGATACGTCACTCTCTGCTCACTGGTTGTGTCACACACTATGTCACTCTCTGCTCACTGGTTGTGTCACACACTGAGATGTTACTCTCTGCTCACTGGTTGTGTCACACACTGATACGTCACTCTCTGCTCACTGGTTGTGTCACACACTGATATGTAACTCTCTGCTCACTGGTTGTGTCACACACTTATACGTCACTCTCTGCTCACTGGTTGTGTCACACACTATGTCACTCTCTGCTCACTGGTTGTGTCACACACTGATATGTCACTCTCTGCTCACTGGTTGTGTCACACACTGATACGTCACTCTCTGCTCACTGGTTGTGTCACACACTGATATGTCACTCTCTGCTCACTGGTTGTGTCACACACTGATACGTCACTCTCTGCTCACTGGTTGTGTCACACACTGATACGTCACTCTCTGCTCACTGGTTGTGTCACACACTGATATGTCACTCTCTGCTCACTGGTTGTGTCACACACTGATACGTCACTCTCTGCTCACTGGTTGTGTCACACACTGATATGTTACTCTCTGCTCACTGGTTGTGTCACACACTGATACGTCACTCTCTGCTCACTGGTTGTGTCACACACTGATATGTCACTCTCTGCTCACTGGTTGTGTCACACACTGATATGTTACTCTCTGCTCACCAAATGTGTCACACACTGTTCTCTAGCTGTGTCACTCTCTGCTTTGTAGAGAAGAGTGGACATGGAACGTACAACTACAGAGCACAGCACAAGCCCTTAGGCCGTGACGATCTCACTTTCCAGGGACTGTCTGGCTGAGGGAGATCTTGGCGTTACAGTTCAGTGATGTCAGTATTGCCTCCCGAATGTTGTATCTTCCCAATGTGGCGGCATTCGCTTTGGTCAGGTCACAGGTCTCCCTGTCAAATGCTGCCGTTGCCACTGGCTTCTGATAGTTGACAATAGGCACAGTGGTGCTGTTTCACGCCGGCATCCCCGTGTGCTTCACCAAAGTTACGTATGCTAGAACAGGGCTTTCTGTTGTAACGTAGGGAGATCACCAACACAAGGAGATCCCACCAGATATAATACAGACCTTTGGGCAATGCTGTGGAGGTACAGACTCACTGATGTATCAAACCTCCAGAGGATAGTGATATTCTTTGCAGTAAGCACTCTGGCCACTCTACTTTTCATAGGTGGTGGGGGTGGAGAGTAATCTACATGGGGCTTGCTTCCACAGGAAGCGTGGTGATTTCTATAAGTGACGCGGATGAAGAAGGTTAGTGGAGTAGTGGATCGTGTGAGGGTTGCTGTAGGTTGCAACAGGACATTGACAGGATGCAGAGATGTACTGGGAAGTGTCAGATGGAGTTCAATCCAAAAAACTGTGAAGTAATTCACTTTAAAAGGATGGACTCAAAGGCGGAGTACAGAGTTAATGGCAGGATTCTTGGCAGTGTGGAGGAACAGAGGAATCTTGGGGTCCATGTCCATAGATACTGCAAAGTTACTCCACAAGTTGATAGGGTTGCTGAAAAGATTTATAGTGTGTTGGTCTACATCAGTCAGGGGTTTGAGTTCAAGATCCATGAGGGAATGATTCTAATGAGAGTGGAGCTTGTCCAGGTGGATTGGAGGAGGATACTAGCGGGGATGACAGCAGAGCAGAGGTGGCTGAAGTTTCTAGGAATAGTTCACAAAGTGCAGGACCGATATGTCCCACAGAAGAAGTTGTTCTCAAATGGCAGGGCTAGGCAACCATGGCTGACAAGGGAAGTTAAGGGCTGCATTAAAACCAAGGAAAAGACATATGAGGTAGTAGAAGTAAGTGGGAAGTGGGATGATTGGAAAACTCTTAAAATCTAATAAAAGGCAACTAAAAAAGATTTATGAAGGGGAAAACATGAGAGCAAGCTAGCCAATAATATAAAGCAGGATACTAAAATATTTTTCAGTTATATGAAGAGTAAAAGGGAGGTGAAAGTTGACATTGGGCCACTGGAAAATGATGCTTTTGAGGTAGTAATGGGGGACAAAGAAATGGCAAATGAACTTAATGGGTATTTTGCATCTGTCTTCATTGTGGAAGACACTAGCAGTGTCCCAGAGGTCTGTGAGTGTCAGGGAGCAGGAGTGAGCGCCATTGCTATTACAAAGATAAAAGTGCTAGGCAAACTCAAAGGTCTTAAGGTGGATAAGTCACCTGAACCAGATGGTCTACATCCCAGAGTCCTGAGAGATGTTGCTGAAGAGATATTGGATGCATTGGTAATGATCTTACAAGAATCACTTGATTCTGGTATGGTTCCGGAGGACTGGAGGATTACAAATGTCACTCCACTCTTTAAGAAGGGAGGAGGGCAAAAGAAAAGAAATTATGGGCCAGTTAGCCTGACCTCAGTGGTTGGGAAAGTGTTGGTGTCTATTATTAAGGATGATATTTTGGGGTACTTGGAGATGAATGATGAAATAAGTCAAGGTCAGCTTTGTTTCTGTAAAGGGAAATCTTGCCTGACAAATCTGTTAGATTTCTTCGAGGAAGTAACAAGCAGGGTGGACAAAGGAGAGCCAGTGGATGTCATTTACTTGGATGTTCAGATGCTCTTGATAAGGTGCCACCTTATCAAACTAAAATGATAAAATCCTGTTGTGTTACAGGAAATAAACTGGCATGGATAGCAGAATGGCTGATAGGCAGGAGGCAGTGACTGGGAATAAAGGGGGTCTTTGCCAGTGACTAGTGGTGTTCCTCAGTGGTCAGTATTGGGACTGCTACTTGTAGGCTGGCTGGTGGCGCAGTGACTTCAGTGCCGGACTCTGGAGCGAAGGTTCCCGAGTTCAAACCCAGTCGGGCCGCTCCCGGGCACGCTTCCCATCCGTGCTGGGTTGAGTGTCGAGCTGGCAACTCAGCCTCATATTAAAAAAAACTGTGCTTTGAGAAGGACGTGGGGGACCACTCACAGAATCTTTCCACCAAGACAACCACTTGAAAAGTGGTCGCCGAGGCTCTGGCAGAGTATGGCACACAAAAAAACTTTTATATTGTTTATCAAGTATTTAGATAGTGGTATTGATGGCTTTGTGGCAAAGTTTGCAGATTATATGAAGATAGGTGCAGGGGTAGGTAGTGCTGAGGATGCAATGCAATTGCAACAGGACTTAGACAAATTGGAAGAATGGGCAAAAAAGTGGCAGATGGAATACAGTGTTGGGAAATGTATGATGATACATTTTGGAAAAAGGAACAATAGTGTGGACTATTATCTAAATGGGGAGAAGGTCAGACATCAGAGGTGCAAAGGGACTTGGGAGTCCTTGAGCAAGACTCCTAGCAGGTTAATTTACAGTTTGAGTCTGTGGTAAAGAAGGCAAATGCAATGTTGACATTTATTTCAAGGGGAATAGAATATAAAAGCAAGCAGATAATGCTGAACCTTTATAAGACATTAGTCAGACCACACCTGGAGTGTTTTCAACAGTTTTGGGCCCATATCCCAAAAAGGATATGTTGTCATTGGAGAGAGTCCAGAGGAGGTTCACGAGGATGATTCTGGGAATGAAGCAGTTAATATATGAGGAGTGTTCGGCAGCTTTGGGCCTGTTCTGACTGGTATTTAGAAGAATGTGTAGGGATCTCATTGAAACCTACCGAATGTTGAAAGGACTAGATAAGGTGGAGAGGATGTTTCTTATGGTGGGGGTATCCAGAACTAGAGGGCACAGCCTTGAAATTGAGGGGCGACCCTTGAGAGCGGAAGTAAGGAATTTTTTTTTAGCCAGAGAGTAATGAATCAATGGAATTCTCTGCCACAGACTGAAGTGGAGGCCAAGCCTGTGGGTATATTTAAGATGGAAGTTGATAGTTTCCTGATCGGTCAGGGTATCAAAGGAGAAGGCGGGTGTATGGGGTTCAGCTAGATCTGGGATCACCCATGATGGAATGGCGAAGCAGACTCGATGGGCTGAATGACCTAATTCTGCTCCTATGTCTTATGATCTTATAGAAGGCCATGGGAGATTCAGGAAATGTTGAACGTAGACTAGAGAAGCTTGGAACATAGTCTTAGGAACCTCGGAATGGGACAAGCACTGAGAATTGAAGGAACCCTCGCCTCCAGTCGACCAATGTCCAAGCCACTTTTCAACCTTTGCTGGGTCCTTTTATGGCACGGGGTCTTTCTGTCATAGTGTGTGCTGACAGACGACTGAACCCCAGTGTGAAGGAATGACAGACATCTATGTTAAGACAGAAGCAAGAGTTTCTGAACTCAAACTGAACTCCACATACCATCACTGTACGCTGAAAACCCGAGCCTGTCACAAAACACACACATACACACCGCATACCAGTGTGGACATGGTGGAGGATTACAAATACCTGGGGATATGAAATGACAATAAACTGTACTGGTCAAAGAACACTGAGGCTGTCTACAAGAAGGGTCAGAACCGTCTCTATTTGAAGTCCTTTAACATCTGCCGGACGATGCTGAGGATGTTCTATGAGTCTGTGGTAGCCAGTGCTATCATGTTTGCTGTTGTGTGCTGGTGCAGCAGGCTGAGGGTAGCAGACACCAACAGAATCAACAAACTCATTCGTAAGGCCAGTGATGTTGTGGGGATGGAACTGGACTCTCTCACGGTGGTGTCTGAAAAGAGGATGCTGTCCAAGTTGCATGCCATCTTGGTCAATGTCTCCCGTCCACTACATAATGTACTGGGTGGGCACAGGAGTACATTCAGCCAGAGACTCATTCCACCGAGATGCAACACAGAGCGTCATAGGAAGTCATTCCTGCCTGTGGCCATCAAACTTTACAACTCCTCCATTGGAGGGTCAGACACCCTGAGCCAATAGGCTGGTCCTGGACTTATTTCCTGGCATAAATTACATATTACTATTTAACTATTTATGGTTTTGTTACTATTTAATTATTTATGTTGCAACTGTAACGAAAACCAATTTCCCCTGGGATCAATAAATATGACTATGACTATGACTATCACTGTACGCTGAAAACCTGAGCCAGTCACAAAACACACACACACACGCACACACACACACACACACACACACACACACACACACACCACATACCATCACTATATGCTGAAAACCCGAGCCAGTCACAATGAACTTGACAAGATTAAACAGAAAGCACAAGGGCTTAATGACTCCAGATAAGACAACAATTAAGAAATAGAGGTGCACAGGCCCGCGGGGATCATGGCACCTTAAACCTGCATCCTCTTGTTTTAATAATCCAATCATGGTGAAAACATTCTGACCATCTCCTTCCTCATAATCTTCTATGTGGTCACCCCCCACCCCCTGCCCCCACCAACCTCCTTTACTCCAGGGAAAGCAAGACCATCCTGTCTAATCCCTCCCCAAAATGAAAGTAAGATTATTTCAGCAGTTTAAGTGTTAAAACACATTATTGAAGAGAGTAGTAGTTGCCATTCATGGAGTGGAAGAGCTGTTGTGCATTTTGCAGGGGTAATACTTTAGGGTGGTGTGGCACGGTAGTTAGTGGTTAGTATAACAGTTACTGCACCAGTGAGCCGGGTTCATTTCCTGCCGCTGTCTGTCAGGAGTTTGTACCTTTTCCCCATGACTGTGCAGGTTCCCTCCGGATGCTCCGGCTCCTCCCACGTTCCAAAGATGTGCGGGTTAGTAGTTAATTGGTCACCTGGCTGTAATCGGGCATCGCAGGCCTGTCCGGCCAGCGAGGCCTGCTACTGTGCTGTACCTTTAAATAAAAAATAAATATGTCTCGCATCTTTCTTAAAATCATGTTTCAATTGTGATTAGTGTGGAATGCAGTGCTCAAAGGAATGACATGGACTTCAGGGGCCCTGTGTTTCAATCAGAGACTAGAGCTGGTGTTGACCAAAAGAACATCAGCTCCAAAGTGGTAGCTTTCAAGCCAGTTCATAGAGGAGATGATGTGTTCTGTTCATCAGTGGAAGTGGAGCTCTGCCTATCAAATAGTTGGGATTTGTTCTGGCAGTACTGAGCTATCAGTAGTTTGTGCTAACTGGCAAGTAGGGCTTCAAACCCAAAGCACCTGCAAAAGGCACTTAGTACAGAAACTGGGTCGATAAGAAACACAAGAAATTCTGCAAATGCTGGAAATCTGGAGCAACAAAGACAAAATGCTGGAAGAACTCAGCAAATCAGGCAGCATCTATGGAGGTGAATAAACAGTCGATGGTCTGGCCTGAGATCCTTTATCAGGGCTCAAAAGGAAGGGGACAGAAGCCAGAAACCACGAATAAAAATGTACGTAGTTACTGGGGTTTGGCACAGCTCTGTCTGATCAATATCTACTGTGAGGTTGCATCCTTGCATATACATTGAGTTAGTTTGTCTCTGGTGGGCCTCAGTTGGAGCACTGTTACTGGCCGAATACCCCTGTTCAGACAGCCTGAGTTCCCTGTCCAGAGAACCCCATGTTTCCTGAGGAGATGACTAAGGAGATTCATGAGGGTGTTTATCTAAATAGACATTCGTACAGCATTTGACATGGCAGGCTGATGCAGAAGATTAAAGTGCATGGGATTCACACGGCTTTGTAGATTGGGTTCAATACTGTCTTATCTGTAGAAGGCAGAGAGTTGTGGTGGAGAGGTCTCCTCTGGCTGGAGGCCTGTGACCAGTAGTTCCTCATGGGTCTGTTTTTCATGGTATAAACGTAAATCTGGGTGTGCAGATTAGTGAGTCTGCAGTTGACACAAAAATTGAGAGATTAAGGATTAGCTTTACTTGTTACGTGCATTTCAAAACATACAGTGAAAGGCGTTGTTTGTGCCAAATCAAGTCCGTGAGGATTGTGCTGGGCATCAAGTGTTGCCATGTTCCTGGCGCCAAGGTAGCCTGACCCATACGACTCTAGAACATGGGAGGACACCGGAGCACCCAGAGGAAATCAGCATGGCCACTGAGAGAAAGTATAAACCCCTTACAGGCAGCGGGGGAAACGAGCCCCAATTCTCCAGCAGGCATGTGGTAAAGTGTTGTAAATATGGACAGGGAAGTAGGTTTACTTCAAAATCAGGTTCATTTTCACTGTTTGATCTGACATGAAATTTGTTGTTTTGAAGCAGCGGTGCGTCATGAAGACATAAAACGTTCACAAATCACACAATGAAATGAATAGTGGAACAAAAAAGGAATAAAGAGGCGATGTTCACGGGTTCATGGATTGCTCTGAAATCTGATGACAAAGGGGAAGAAACAGATCCTGAATCATTGAGTGTCACTCTGCAGGCTGTGGCAAAAAAGCAAAAGGAGTTTATTCCAGACACGTGCGAGGTGTTTGCACTTTGGGAGGTCAAATATTTAGAAAATGGTAGGACCTTTAGGAGCAATGAGGAAAGTCGGGTTCCAAGTTCCAAGCTCGATCGTAAGGAAAGCAACAGGCAAGCTTACCTTCACCCACTGGAACGCTGAGCATAAAAGTGGGGAAGTCCTGTTGTAAATGTATAGAACTTTAGTCAGGCCACGTTTGGGCTACTGTGTGCAGTTCTGGCTGCCACCCTACAGAAAGGATGTAGAGGCTTTGCAGAGGGTGTAGAAGAAGCTCACCAAGATGTCGCCTCACTTAAAGATTAGCTGTGAGGAGAAGTTGGACACACTTGTGTTGTTTTCTCTGGAGCGCTGGAGGCCGAGGGAAGACCTGATAGAGATTTATAAAGTTATCAGAGGCATGAATCGTCGTAAAACATTACAGCACAGAAACAGGCTCTCTGGCCTATCTAGTCCATGCAAAACTATTGTGCTGCTGAGCCCCATCACCCTCCATACCCCTCCCATCCATGTACCAATGTAAATCTATCTGGAAGGTTGAAATCGAACCTGCATTCACCACTTCCGCTGGCAGCTCGTTCCACAATCTCACCACCCTCTGAGTGAAGATGCTTCTCCTCACGTTCCCTTTAAACATTTCACCTTTTACCCTTAACCCACGGCCTCCAGTTCTAATCTCACCAATCCTTAGTGGGAAAAGCCTGTTTGCATCTACCCTATCTATACCCCCCATAATTTTGTACACCTCTATCAAATCTCCCCTCATTCTCCCAAGCTCCAGGAAATGAAGTTCTGACCGATTCATCTTTACTCTGTAATTCAGGGCCTCAAGTCCAAGTCCAAGCGACATCCTTGTAAATTGTTTGCACTCTTTCAATCTCACATCTTTCCTGCAGGTAGGTGTTTAAAACCTGCACATAGTACTCCAAATTAAGCGTCACCAACATCTTACACAACTTCAACATACCATCCCATCTCCTGTACTCAGCGCTTTGTGCCAAAAGCTTTCTTTACGACCCTGTCTAGCTGTGACGCCACTTCAATGAATCATGGAGCTGTATTCCCAGGTCCCTTTGTTCTACCACACTCCTCAGTGTCATACCACACACATTGCCTACTGTGGCTGGCCCTTGCAAAGTGCAACAGCTCACACTTGTCTGCATTAAATTCCATCTGCTATTTTTCAGCCCATTTTTCCAGCTGGTCTAGATTTTACCGCAAGCTCTGATAGTTTTCCTCACTGTCCACTACACCCCCAGTCTCGGTGTCATCTGCAGATTTGCTGATCCAGTTAACCACATTATCATCCAGATCATTGACATAGATGACAAACAGCTAAGGACCCAGCACCGATCCCTGCGGCACCCCACCAGTCACAGGCCTCCAGACAGAGAGGCAACCATCTTCCATGTGGGACCTTGTCAAAGTCCATGTAGACTACATCCACTGCCTTGCCTTCATCAACTTTCCTGGCAACTTTCTCAGAGAACTCTACACAGAGATATGGAGTGTTCTTTCCCCAGAGAAGTAATGTCAAATACATTACACATGTTTAAGGTGGGGGTGAAAGTTTAAAGGTGGTTTGTAAGGTACGTGACAGTTCTTAATACTGAGAGTAGTAGGTGAAAGAAAGTCATTATCAAAGTACATACATGTCATCATGTGCCACCTTGAGATTCATTTTCTTGTGGGCATTCACAGTACTGAAGACCTGAGCTGACCATCTGGCTGGTGTATTCACGGATATCTTCAGCCTCGCTTTAGCAGTGGGTGGTACCCACCTGCTTCAATCGTACCGGTGCCCAGGACGAGCGTAGTGACCTGCCTCAGTGACTATTGCACAGTTGCCCTTACATCCACAGTGTTCTGAGAGGCTGGTGATGAAGCCTATCAGCTCCTGTCTGAATGGTGACTTGGATCCAGTCCAATCTGCCTACCGAAGCAACAAGTCTACAGCAGATGCTGTCTCATTGGCTCTTCACACAACCCTGGAACATCTGGACAGCAAAATGCATACATCAGGATGCTCTTTATTGACTACAGCTCAGCATTTAACACCATTATTCCCTCAAAACCAATCAGTAAACTCCAAGATCTGGGCCTTGTGCAATTGGATCCTGGATTTCCTCACTTACAGACCCCAGTCAGTTCAGATTGGTAAAAACATCTCCTCCACAATCTCCATCAGCACAGGAGCACAGCAGGGATGTCTGCCTAGTCCCTACTCTGCTCACTTTATGCCTGTGACTGTATGGCTAAGCACCATCTTTGCAGAAGATACTAAGATAGGTGGCGTTGTGGATGATGAAGTAGGTTTTCAAAGCTTGCAGAGAGATTTAGGACAGTTAGAAGAGTGGGCTGAAAGATGGCAGATGGAGTTTAATGCTGAAAAATGTGAGGTGCTACATTTTGGTAGAACTAATCAAAATAGGACATACATGGTAAATGGTAGGGCATTGAAGAATGCAGTAGAACAGAGGGATCTAGGAATAATGGTGCATAGTTCCCTGAAGGTGGAATCTCATGTGGATAGGGTGGTGAAGTAAGCTTTTGGTTTATTGGCCTTTATTAATCAGAGTATAGGAGTTGGGATGTAATGTTGAATTTGAATTTGTATAAGGCATTGGTAAGCCCAAGTCTGGAGTATTGTGCACAGTTCTGGTCACTGAATTATAGGAAAGATGTCAATAAAATTGAGAGAGTACAGAGGAGGTTTACTAAAATGTCGCCTGGGTTTCATCTCTTAAGTTACAGAGAAAGGTTGAACAAGTTAGGTCTTTATACTTTGGAGCATAGAAGGTTGAGGGGGGACTTGATAGAGGTGTTTAAAATTATGAGGGGGATAGATAGAGTTGACGTGGATAGGCTTTTTCAATTGAGAATGGGGGAGATTCAAACAAGAGGACATGAGTTGAGAGTTAAAGGGCAAAAGTTTAGGGGTAACATGAGGGGGAACTTCTTTACTCAGAGAGTGGTGGCTGTGTGGAACGAGCTTCCAGCAGAAGTGGTTGAAGCAGGATCGATGTTGCTGTTTAGAGTTAATTTGGATAGACATATGGACAGGAAAGGAATGGAGGTTATGGGCCGAGTGCAGATTGGTGGGACTAGGTGAGAGTAAGCGTTCAGCACGGACTAGAAGGGCCGAGATGGCCTGTTTCCGTGCTGTAATTGTTATATGGTTATATGGTTATTTGCTGATGACACCGCGGTTGTCGGCCGAATCAAAGGTGGTGGATACAGGAGGGAGACTCAAAATTAGGCTGAGGGGTGTCATAATAACAACCTCTCACTCAATGTCAGCAAGACCAAGCAACTGACTGGAGACTTCAGGAGAGAGAAACCAGGGGATTTGTATTGCCAGGTTCAAGAACAACTAGTACCCCTCAACCATCAGAATTTTGAACAGAAGAGGATAATTACACACATCCATTGAGATATTCCCGGAACAAATGATTTCACTTTAAGGACTCTTTATCTTGTCATTTCATGCTGTTGTTATTTATTGCTATTTATTTATACTTGCATTTGCAGTTTGTTGTCTTCTGTGCTCTACTTGCTCTTCCATTGATGCTGTTTACAGCTGCCATCCTATAGGTTTGCTGAGTATGCCTGCAGGAAAGGACAGTCTCCGGATTGGAAGTGGTGACATGTATGTACTCTGATACATAATAAAATTTATCTTGAACTTTGGAAGATGAAGAAATAGGTAGTACTTATGGAGATCAATGCATAAACAGAGACTGACAAATAATGAATATGCCAAAGAGGACAAGTTGTGTAAGTAAAAAGTAAGTAATACTGAGTCCAGGACAGGGACAGCGGGTCTGGAGGCTGGGGAATCGGTTCAGAGTTGTGGAGAGTGACGTTATCCACACTGGTTCAGGAGCCTGAGGAGTGAAGGGGAATAGCTGTTCCTGAACCAGGTGGTTTGGGACCCACCTTCCTGATGTTAATAGCAGAAGAGAGCATGGCCTGGATGTTGGGGGCCTTGATGATGGATGCTGCTTTTTTGTGGTAGTGCTCCTGGTAGATGTGCTCAGTGGTGGGGAGGGCTTTCCCTGCGATGGACTGGGCTGTGTCCAGCACTTTCTGTCGGCTGGCATTAGTTTAAACTGGCACCGTGGTCGGTACAGACATGAAGGGTCGACTGTCCAATTTCTGAGCCGTCCTGTTCTTTGTTTTATCAGAACAACTCAATAACAGACCGCCAGTGCAAACCACTTCCCCAGGAAAACCTTCTTCACTTTTTCCCTTGTACTCCTTCCCCTCCCCTCAACTTTTTACTCTGGCATCTTCCCCTTTGTTTCCACTCCTGATGAAAGGTCTCAGCCCGAAAAGCTGACTGCTCATTCCTCTGTTTATGCTGCCTGACCTGCCCGATCCCTCCAGCGTTTTCTGTGTGTTGCTTCGGATTTCCAGCATCTGCAGAATCTCTTGTGTTTCCTTTTCTCTTATTGACCCACAGGGAAGAATTCCAGCTTCCCCATTAGTTCTGCTCATATTTTTATTGGAGGGACTGTTAACTCCCCAGTCAGCTGTTGGAGCCTCGGCCATCAGTTCTGCTAAAGCCATTTTGCCATGGAGGGCGGTGGTCAGGTGGTCTGGGCCTGGATTTCTGAGAGTGTATCTGAAGGTCACAAGGAGAAACGTTCACAGACGCTGAGATCCTCTCTAGCAATGGCTGTGTGGTATGTGGTACGAGCCTATCGGTTCAGTTCAAAGACCATTCCCTTTGACAAAACTGGGTAGGAGACAGAAGAAGCTGTTTAAACTGCAGGGATCATGGGGAAGTGGGGGGATAATTTAGATAGGGTGAAACTGGGGTAACCTGGGAATAAGCTGTTTAAACTGCTGGGAGTGTGGGGAAATGGTGGGGGGGGTGATTTACATAGGGTGAAACAGGGTGACCAGGGAATAAGCTGTTTAAACTGCTGGGAGTGTGGGAGAGTGGCCGGGGGGGGGGGGGTGAGTGATTTAAATGGGATGAAATGGGATGACCTTGGAATCAGCTGTAAACAAGGTCAGGCCATGAATGGGATTGGGTCTCACGTGGAGACCCTTGATCTAGACTGGAAAGCAAGGGGGGAAGACAAGTATAAAAAGATGAGGGGAAGGATTGTCAGGTGATCGGTGGGTGCAGATGAGGGGGAAGGGTAGTCAGGTGATCGGTGGGCGCGGGTGAGGGGAAGGGTAGTCAGGTGATCGGTGGGTGCAGATGGGGGGGAAGGGTGATCGGTGGGCGCGGGTGAGGGGAAGGGTAGCCAGGTGATCGGTGGGTGCAGATGAGGGGGAAGGGTGATCGGTGGGCGCGGGTGAGGGGGAAGGGTAGTCAGGTTATCGGTGGGTGCAGATGGGGGGGAAGGGTGATCGGTGGGCACAGGTGAGGGGAAGGGTAGTCAGGTGATCGGTGGGTGCAGATGGGGGGGAAGGGTGATCGGTGGGCGCAGGTGAGGGGAAGGGTAGTCAGGTGATCGGTGGGTGCAGATGAGGGGGAAGGGTGATCGGTGGGCGCAGGTGAGGGGAAGGGTAGTCAGGTGATCGGTGGGTGCAGATGGGGGGGAAGGGTGATCGGTGGGCGCAGGTGAGGGGAAGGGTAGTCAGGTGATCGGTGGGTGCAGATGGGGGGGAAGGGTGATCGGTGGGCGCAGGTGAGGGGAAGGGTAGTCAGGTGATCGGTGGGTGCAGATGGGGGGGAAGGGTGATCGGTGGGCGCAGGTGAGGGGAAGGGTAGTCAGGTGATCGGTGGGTGCAGATGAGGGGGAAGGGTGATCGGTGGGCGCAGGTGAGGGGAAGGGTAGTCAGGTGATCGGTGGGTGCAGATGGGGGGGAAGGGTAATCGGTGGGCGCAGGTGAGGGGAAGGGTAGTCAGGTGATTGGTGGGTGCAGATGAGGGGGAAGGGTGATCGGTGGGCGCAGGTGAGGGGAAGGGTAGTCAGGTGATCGGTGGGTGCAGATGGGGGGGAAGGGTAACCGGTGGGCGCAGGTGAGGGGAAGGGTAGTCAGGTGATTGGTGGGTGCAGATGAGGAGAGCATTGCAATGGTAATTGGAAGTGACAAAGGGCTGCAGATGATGGAATCTGATTTGGAGAGGATAGTGGACCATAGAGATGGGGAGGTAAATGAGTGGGAGGAGTGTGTGAGTAGTGGGCAGATGGAGGGAGTGGGTTAGGGGGATGTGGTATGATAATGGGGATCAGGTGAATCAGGAGGAAAGACAAAATGAGAACAGAGAAAATGGTAAAAGGGACAGAGAGAGTCAGTATCGGAAGTCTGAGAATTTAATGCTTATGGCACCAGGTGGAGACTGCCGAGGAGGAATTTAAGATATTGTTCCTCTAATTCTCATTTAACCTCAAGCTGGCTGTGGAGGTGGCCATGGACAGACACGTCAGTGCAGAATGGGCAGTAGAATTAAAATGGCTGTCATCAATCTTCCCTCTAATTTGTTTCACAGCTGTACTGAGCAGGAAATTGTTTAAATGTTTATCTTTGTAGATGGCGTTGGCATTCAGCAGGCTGGTGGTTTATTAACAATGAGCTACAGACATCCATTCTGTGTTTATTGTCACAATTTTTAAGTGTTGTACCTTGAAACACTGACAATGTAAATACATTGAAGTTCTAAAATGTTTTCGAGTAAATAATGTGGTACATTTATTGTCTAGAAAATTTATGGATTATAGTCATGAACACATAATTAATTACAGAGTACAATAATTATACTAACATAGATTTCAAAATCATATAAAAAAAATTCCAGCTGCCCAATGAAGTCTATATGTGCAGGAGTGTTTTGGTTACCGCACAGCTATGCTCCTACGTAGCTCAGAGGGAGCAGTGGCTGGTAACAAGCAGATCCCGGTTCAGGTGGTGCTGGGCTGCAGTCTTTGTTGAGGTTGTCGCTCAGAATTAGTTAGCCTTTAGTTAGTTTACATTTGTAGGAATGGACAGAGTGGGGAGTAAGGTTGCCAACTTTCTCATTCCTAAGTAAGGGACAAAAGTAGCAGTCAAATACGAGACACTTGCATTTACCCTGAGAAAGACTACGATGACTGTGAAGCCTTGCGCGGTCGCCTGTGTGCACACACGTGACATGCG
This sequence comes from Mobula birostris, assembly GCF_030028105.1. Classification (NCBI taxonomy): domain Eukaryota; kingdom Metazoa; phylum Chordata; class Chondrichthyes; order Myliobatiformes; family Myliobatidae; genus Mobula; species Mobula birostris. Next base: position 5,993,868 of record NC_092384.1, on the reverse strand, counting down.
CATACGTGATGTGCGCATGTGTGTACATGCCGATTTTTTTCTACAAATCGGTTTTGGCTTAACCTTCCTGATTCTGATACACTGTACATACATTATTTCTACTTTATATAGGCTGTGTATTTATCATATCATTCCTGCTTTTATTATATGTTAGTGTTATTTTAGGTTTTATGTGTTATTTGGTAGGTTATTTTTTGGGTCTGGGAACACTCAAAAATTTTTCCCATATAAATTAATGGTAATTGCTTCTTCGCTTCACGCCATTTCGGCACAAAAGGTTTCATAGGAACGCTCTATCTTAGCGGAGGAAATACGGGACAAACCAATTTAGCCCAGTACACGGATGTCCCGGCTAATACGGGATGGTTGGCAACCCTAGTGGGGAGTTAGGGGTCATGTTGGGGTTTAGGGGCAGGGATGTGGAGGACAGGCGTTTGAATGTCAGTTACATGGATGTTGTTGGATGTCAGGACAGAAGACCAGTGAGAACAAGGGCAAGTACTCTACTCCTCCCCAGGTTAACGAGTCCGGGACCAGAGTTCTGTGCGGGCAGTAAGCATGAACAAAGGTAACCCCCTAGGTAGGCAAATCTTAGTTCGAGGCAAGTCCAGTGTTTGAGGCCTAAACTCCAGGGTCCATTCATCAGCAGGTCTGGAGTTTGAGGCCTAAAGGTTGTCTCCTCATTCATCATCACTGATATTGTGTATTTAATATTTCAGATATGTTGCTTGATGATAATATGCACAAAGTACCTGATTGTCATGGTGCTACCACATCATATGTGCATGCCTCACTTAAAATAAAAACAAAACTAAGACATGTTATCCCCAGCTCTGTGTTTTTGCTTTCAATTAGTTTCATGTTTTGGAGTTACAAATCATAACTGTGGTGACGAGGTATTTTTAAAATGAACCGCAGACCCACCCAGCTGTTGAAGCGCAGTTAGACATTTAAATTTTTTAAAAAGCACAGCAGTTCAAGTTAAAATAAAACAGAGCAGCATGATTTCTTCACAAGAGGATAAGACGTTTGAGTCAAATTGCAGTTTCCAAATGAACATTAATCTGCATGCTGTTGATGAAAAATCAGGTAATGATAAGGGTGACACAGGACTGTTTAGTCTTGAGATTTACAGTGTGAAAACTAACAATAGAGAAGCAATATGGCTTACACCAGAAGTGAATGGCAAATTAATTATATGGAATTGGACTCTGGCTTGGTTGTTTCATTCATTACACAAAATGAGTTTGAACGGCATTTCAAAGATAATGAACTGAAGCCTGAAGACATTCAACTAAGAACTTGTACTGGAAGAAAAATAACTCCTGTGGGAATGATATTCGTAACACTAACCAACACGCCACATTGAGCTTGTATGTATCGTGGTTGTGATTGGCTGAGATAACTACAACTTGATTGGAGATCCATCTACCAATTGCATGCCACATCCCCTGTAATGGAGTCAACTGAAAGCGAGTGAAGGAAGGTACCGGATGATGTCACAACTATCTCCATGAACAGTTGCCCAATTGAGGGCAAACAAGTGTTGATGTCACCCTCTGTGCCTCTTGTTGGAAAATTTATTGGATTAAGGAAGGACAATTCTGTTCCAAGGGATTGAGTAAGTGCTGAAAGCACTGGTCCAACTAGAACGGCTTTTGTGGGCAACATATCTGAGAAAGCTTCAGATATGTTAATCGGGCAGTTACTTGCAAAATGTAGCGTAGTTTTAAACTAGAAGAGAGTTCAAGGAACTTCAGGAAAGTTGCAAGTATTTGGATTTTGTGAGTGTAAAGAACCAGAATCTACTCTGCGTGCGTAAGGTTGAACTTCAAGTGGGAGACAAAAAGCTGTTTGATGCAACGACCAAAGCCCAGATGGGTGAACGAAGGCCAAAAAAAAAAGGAGTCGACGGAGATATCAAAACAGAGAGTTCATCGGGTGATGTTGTGGATGAGGAAAACAAGATCAGATCATAAAGGGAGCAATAGAAAGATTAATAAGAGAATACTCCAGTGAACTAAATGCACCTTCCCAACATCAAGATGCACAAACTAGGAAGAAGAAAAAGGAAAAGGAAGAAAGGTATGACATGAGCGCTGGGGAAATGGAAAAGAATAAACAAAACCAAATTTCTTGAGAAATGAGCAAATTCAGAGATATTCTCAAGAAACTAGAAGAAGAAAAAGAGTGAGAAAAAGAAAGACAAGAAGTTGAAAAGGATTGAAGCAGATCTACAGAGAAAAGGAGAAGGTGTCCGGAGCTGTCAGAATCACTTCCTACAGTCTCAAGCCAGCTCCTACAAGCACCAAGTAGGAGGCCCCAGAAACTGAGGTTGTTGTGTAGTTAATATTTCAGTAATATTTGAGCAATATTGTGGTTATGTTGTTTGGTTAAGCATTCCTTGTTGTTTATGTAATTCATTATGGTTACATGTATGAAGTACGTGAATGCCACACGTCATCACACCACTGCGTCATATGTGTGCGCCTTGTTTAAAGTAAAAATCAACTACTGTTTTTTATTGGCTTTCCTCCATTATGTCCTGTCTAAGTTTAGAGAAAATAATGTTATGTACCCCATAACTGGGTTGCCAAACCTGCAGAAATGGACCACTTAGTTGGAGTCTGGTTTAACAGAAACTAATAAAGTTTTATTAAAGAAATAAGTAACACAGTACTCTAATCGTAAGGATGTAAATGCAACAGGTTAGCAATGATAATACACACGTGTACACGGAACTAGGGTAACAGGAATCAACCAAGCTCTATCGCAGTCTAGGGATAAAATGATCAGTCTTAAGTGACACAGAGTTCAGTTCAGCTTAGTACAGTTCGCAGTAATCGCTGTTGTGCCGTTGGAGAGAGCGAGAGAATGCAAATTTTGATTCAAACAGACCTTTAATGTTCTTCGCAGTTAGCTTTTGGGCGAACCCTTTAATGTCTTCTGTGGTCACCGACTGTGACCCCTCTGTTCCGGATACAACCGTTCTGCGGTGAAGCCGGCACCCAGGCAAGGGCGACACACACACCAGGTTCCCACCGATCATCCCTTTTCACCCTGTCAGTCTATGGTCGGTTCCCTCGAACCAGACCTCCAACTCCCACCAACTTGTGGGGGCACACTGCTCTTCCAGGGTCTCATTGTCTCGTGATCTCGTGGTGTCTGTGGTGCCTTAGCAAACCTGTTCTTTTTATCCCCCTGCTGGGGTATCACCTGTCCATCAAACTTCAAACAGTTCAGGTTCAAAGCAACCGGTCTGTCAATATTCTGAAATGTGTTTCTTTCTCGTTAATCTCTCTCTTCTCTCTTATTAGCATTTTGAATGTTTCTCCATTGTCTCACTTCTCTCTCTCTCTCATTAGCATCAATCTTCTGATAACTTGGTTTTTCGTCACACCCCTATCCTTCAAAGGATTTTTACCGGGGTAAAAGTTATGGGCATGAACACATTATTAGATACACACTAATATACAGGGTCATCAGCTATTCGGCTAATACACAGAACTTTAAGTTGTCAACACCTTGACAGACAGTCAGCAATCACACTTTCCATTCCTTTTACATGTGTTATTTTAATATCCTCCAAGACCAGGCTCCAACTTAGCAACCTTTTGTTTTTATCCTTCATAGTGGCCGAAAACACTAATGGGTTGTGATCAGTGTAAATTCTCAGTGGTTTCCGTCCCGGACAAATACAACAAGGGTCATCCCACACAAACTTAGCATTCTTTGGCAAGAGCTTAGTAAGAGGGAGGGTAATAGAAACATAGAAACATAGAAAATAGGTGCAGGAGTAGGTCATTTGGCCCTTCGAGCCTGCACCGCCATTTATTATGATCATGGCTGATCATCCAACTCAGAACACCGCCCCAGCCTTCCCTCCATACCCCCTGACCCCCATAGCCACAAGGGCCATATCTAACTCCCTCTTAAATATAGCCAATGAACTGGCCTCAACTGTTTCCTGTGGCAGAGAATTCCACAGATTCACCACTCTCTGTGTGAAGAAGTTTTTCCTAATCTCGGTCCTAAAAGGCTTCCCCTGTATCCTCAAACTGTGGCCCCTCGTTCTGGACTTCCCCAACATCGGGAACAATCTTCCTGCATCTAGCCTGTCCAATCCCTTTAGGATCTTATACGTTTCAATCAGATCCCCCCCTCAATCTTCTAAATTCCAACGAGTACAAGCCCAGTTCATCCAGTCTTTCTTCATATGAAAGTCCTGCCATCCCAGGAATCAATCTGGTGAACCTCCTTTGTACTCCCTCTATGGCAAGGATGTCTTTCCTCAGATTAGGGAACCAAAACTGCACACAATACTCCAGGTGTGGTCTCACCAAGGCCTTGTACAACTGCAGTAGTACCTCCCTGCTCCTGTACTCGAATCCTCTCACTATAAATGCCAGCATACCATTCGCCTTTTTCACCGCCTGCTGTACCTGCATGCCCACTTTCAATGACTGGTGTATAATGACACCCAGGTCTCGTTGCACCTCCCCTTTTCCTAATCGGCCACCATTCAGATAATAATCTGTTTTCCTATTTTTGCCACCAAAGTGGATAACTTCACATTTATCCACATTAAATTGCATCTGCCATGAATTTGCCCACTCACCCAACCTATCCAAGTCACCCTGCATCCTCTTAGCATCCTCCTCACAGCTAACACTGCCACCCAGCTTCGTGTCATCCGCAAACTTGGAGATGCTGCATTTAATTCCCTCATCCAAGTCATTAATATATATTGTAAACAACTGGGGTCCCAGCACTGAGCCTTGCGGTACCCCACTAGTCACCGCCTGCCATTCTGAAAAGGTCCCGTTTATTCCCACTCTTTGCTTCCTGTCTGCTAACCAACTCTCCACCCACACCAATACCTTACCCGCAATACCGTGTGCTTTAAGTTTGCACACTAATCTCCTGTGTGGGACCTTGTCAAAAGCCTTCTGAAAATCCAAATATACCACATCCACTGGTTCTCCCCTATCCACTCTACTAGTTACATCCTCAAAAAATTCTATGAGATTCGTCAGACATGTTTTTCCTTTCACGGATCCATGCTGACTTTGTCCGATCATTTCACCGCTTTCCAAATGTGCTGTTATCACATCCTTGATAACCGACTCCAGCAGTTTCCCCACCACCGACGTTAGGCTAACCGGTCTATAATTCCCCAGTTTCTCTCCCCCTCCTTTTTTAAAAAGTGGCGTTACATTAGCCACCCTCCAATCCTCAGTATCCGCAAAGGTTTTGCAAAACTTCCGATAGTACCCCACCATCCCCAAGAACCTTCTCAGGGCTCTCTTGTCTGTCGGGATGGGGACTTCAGAGATAGCCCGCACCTTAGCCTGCATCGGCGCCAGCTGCCCCTGTCCTACCACAAATCCCAGATAAGTGACCTTCGCGTGGCCGAATTCACTTTTTGCGGGGTTCACTATCAGGTTGGCTTCAGCCAGCTTTTTAAACAGTTCCTCTACTGCCACAATGTGCTCCTCCCACGTGTCACTCCAGACCACTAAATCGTCAGTATACGCTTCTGCGTTCTTTAGCCCTTTTGTCACTGAATTAATCATCCTATAAGGGTGTTGCTTACTAGGCTGACCTAATGTGTCGATAACACCATGTACCAGCTCTTTGCATCGCCTCGGGACATCCAGACATACGTCTACGTGCTGCTTAGTTAGCTTTATCAGCGGGTCGCTCTGTTCGGGGGTTAAGTGAGAGAACTCATCAGCAAATTGGGCCAAAACAATAGAGTGCTCCCATCTGGTCGGCACCATACTTATCTTTTCAAAATGGGTTTTCCCCTTATCAGGTGGCACCCTAGCCGCATTAATTTTCGTGATAACACCGACTAGGTCTGCTCACTTATCGTGGCAAGCTGTTAGCATATCAATAGGTTGTAACTGTGTTAGCTCACGTCTACAATAGTCAATAGCATCCTTCCTGCTGTGTGGCCAGTAAAACTCTTTCATGACTCTATCGACTGTTTTCCTTACCCCAAAATGTCCACCGAGGGGTATCTTGTGGGCCAGGTTAAAAATCTCATCCCCATAAATTTTCAGCACTACCATCTGGTGCACCACCCCCCATTCCTCATCTGCGGGCACGGTACTTGGTCTCCATTTCCTCATTAGTACTTCCTCCTTCACATAATAGCCCACTGGCTCCCTTTTTAATTCTGCTTCGGAGAGAGCTGTCTCCATCAAAACCATCCACTCCTTGTCTCGTTCCTGTGCCTGTATAAACTCCTTCCTCTCTAATGATAAATCTGCCTCAACTCCCTCACTTCCTTCCGCTCCACTATGCTCCTTCTTCTCACTTTCTAACCCCCCGGTACAAGGCTGGTAAAAACGTCTCAGCTAAATCTACATTTGCTTCGGCAGCCTTTCTCGACATGCGCCAAGTCACTGCGCAAACAGGATAAACCTGTGAGTCCATGGGCGGGTCCTCAGTCCTGGCAGGCTGGCTTGTCAGCTTTACTGCTGAGAACACATTTCCGCCGGCGAGGTCATTACCGAGTAAGACCTCCACGTCTTCCATCGGTAGTTCGGGCCTCACCCCTATCGTGACCGGTCCGGAGACCAAGTCGCTTTTTAGGTGTATCTGGTGCAAGGGTACTGCTTCAGTCCCTTTCCCAATGCCTTTTATCACACTGACCTCCCCAGTCTCAGTCTCTGAACTAAAGTCTAACACACTCTTTAAGATCAATGACTGACAAGCCCCAGATCCCCAGTGTCTCTCCAGATCCGTACTGGAACTGGGTTTAACCACTCCTTCACCGACACCAATCCGGCTGAAATAAACTTCTCGCGCCCTTCCTGAACTCTATCAGACCTCTTCTCCCCTAGCGGTTTGTTTGCCGGCTCAATACAGTCAGTCGGAGTCGTCGTTTTTCCTTTCCCCGTCTCCTTCTTTGGGGCAAAGCACCTGGATGCAAAGTGACCGGCTTTCTCACAATTATAGCATACGACCCCAGGAGACTTCCTACCAAACTGCTTCCTGTCTTCCTTATCCTTCTCACTAGTGCCTGGCTTACTTTCCGGCTTTTCCAGCGAACTCTCTCCGCCCTCTCGACTACCCTTGTGGTAGCTTTTACTCAGGGTAAACTTCGCTTTGTGTGTTAATGCATATTCATCCGCTAACTCAGCAGTTGCGGCTAAGGTTTCTGCCTCTTTCTCATCTAGGTAGGGCCTCATACCTTCAGGGACACAACTTTTAAACTGCTCAATCAGTATTAGCTGTAGCTCTCCTCATTGTCGACTTCCCCTTAAAAAGATTCAACTGTCTGGCCACAGTTGCCAATTCTGATTTCCTGGCATCCTCTAATGCCTCCAAGGTTGGCGCCTTTAGAAATTCCTCAGTCTCCATTTCTGCCATTTGCCCTTACTTTCTTTCAGGAATTTTAACCCAATCAATTTACCCAGTCCCAAATTTGGCGTTCAAAATCGCAGGCGAGATCCCCACTTATGTTACGTACCCCGTAACTGGGTTGCCAAACCTGCAGAAATGGACCACTTAGTTGGAGTCTGGTTTAACAGAAACTAATAAAGTTTTATTAAAGAAATAAGTAACACAGTACTCTAATCATAAGGATGTAAATGCGACAGATTAGCAATGATAATACACACGTGTACACAGAACTAAGATAACAGGAATCAACCAAGCTCTATCGCAGTCTAGGTGTAAAACGATCAGTCTTAACTGACGCAGAGTTCAGTTCAGCTTAGTAATCGCTGTTGTGCCATTGGAGAGAGACAGAGAACGCAAATTTTGATTCAAACAGACCTTTGATGTTCTTTGCAGTTAGCTTTTGGGCGAACCCTTTTATGTCTTCTGTGGTCACCGACTGTGACCCCTCCGTTCCGGATATGACGGTTCTTCCACGGTGAACCCGGCACCCAGGCAAGGGCGGACACACACACCAGGTTCCCGCCGATCATCCCTTTTCACCCTGTCAGTCTATGGTCAGTTCCCTCGAACCAGACCTCCAACTGCCACCAACTTGTGGGGGCACACCGCTCTTCCAGGGTCTCGTTATCTCGTGATCTCGTGGTGTCTGTGGTGCCTTAGCGAACCTGTTCTTTTTATCCCCCTGCTGGGGTATCGCCTTGTCCATCAAACTTCAAACAGTTCAGGTTCAAAGCAACCGGTCGGTCAATATCCTGAAACGCGTTTCTTTCTCGTTAATCTCTCTCTTCTCTCTTATTAGCATTTTGAATGTTTCTCCATTGTCTCACTTCTCTCTCTCTCTCACTAGCATCAACCTTCTGATAACTTGGTTTTTCGTCACAACAAGAAGTCGGACATTTAATACATCCTTTAAATTTAAAGAAACTTGGCGACCTTTTATTCAATACTTTCATATGGTTTGATTTATTGCTCCAAGGAATAAAGTCCTAACCTGTTCAATCTTTCCCTGTAACTGAACTCCTGAAGACCCGGCAACATCCTAATAAATCTTCTCTGCACTCTTTCAATCTTACTGATATCCTTGCTATAGTTAGGTGACCAGAACTGTACACAGTACTCCAAATTTGGCCTCACCAATATCTTATACAACCTCCCCATAACATCCCAGCTCCTATACTCAATACTTTGATCTATGAATGCCAGGATGCCAAAAGCCTACTTTACAACCTTGTCTATCTGTGACGCCACTTTTAGGGAATTATGTATCTGAACTCCCAGATCTCTTTGTTCCTCTGCACTCCTCAGTGCCCTACCATTTACTGTGTATGTCCTACCTTGATCTGTCCTTCCAAAATGGAACACCATGCAGTTGTCTGCATTAAATTCCATCTGACTCATTTTTCCAGTTGGTCCAGATCGCTCTGCAAGCTTTGAAAGCCTTCCTCGCTGTCCACAACACCTCCAATCTTAGTGTCATCAGCAAACTTGCTGATCCAATTTACCACATTATTATCTAGATCATTGATATAGTCAACAAACAACAATGGTCCCAGCACAGATCCCTGAGGCACACCACTAGTCACAGACCTCCAGTCTGATAAACAATCATCCACTACCACTCCCTGTCTTCTCCCACACAGCCAATTTTGAATTCAGCTTACAACCTCTCCATGGATACCTGGTGTCTGAATCTTCAGAACTAACCTCCCATGTGGGACCTTGTCAAAGGTCTTACCAAAGTCCATGTAGACAACTTCCATAGCCTTGCCTTCGTCTACTTTCTTGGTAACCTCCTCAAAAAACTCTACAAGATTCATTAAACATGATCTACCATGCACAAAGCCATGCTGACTATCCTTACACACGAGGAGATCTGCAGATGCTGGAAATCCAAGCAACACACACAAAATGCTGGTGAATGCAACAGGCCAGGCAGCATCTATAGAAAAAGGTACAGTCGACGTTTCAGGCCAAGACTCTTCGTCAGGACTAACTGAAGGAAGAGCTAGTAAGAGATTTGAAAGTGGGAGGGGGAGGGGGAGGGGGAGATCTGAAATGATAGGAGAAGACAGGAGGGAGAGGGATGGAGCTAAGAGCTGGACAGTTGATTGGGAAAAGGGATACGAGGCTGGAGAAGGGAGAGGATCGTGGGACGGGTGGACTAGGGAGAGAGAAAGGGAAGGGGGGAGCCCAGGGGATGGGCAAGGAGTTATAGTGAGAGGGACAGAGGGAGAAAAAAGGGGGAAAATATAAATAAATAAATAAACAACCAACCAACCAAATAAATAAATAAATAAGGGATGGGGTACGAAGGGGAAGCGGGGCATTAACAGAAGTTAGAGAAGTCAATGTTCATGCCATCAGGTTAATCAGCCCTTGGCTGTCCAAATACTTGTATATCTGATCCCTCAGAACACCTTCCAATAATGATGTCAGACTCACCAGCCTGTAATTACCTGGTTTACTTTTGGAGCCTTTTTTAAACAACGGAACAACATGAGCTACCCGCCAATCCTCTGGCACCATACCCGTGGCTAAGGACATTTTAAATATTTCTGCCAGGGCCCCTGCAATTTCTACACTAGTCTCTCTCAAGGTCCAAGGAAATATCATGTCAGGCCCGGGGGATTTATCTACCTTTATTCACTGTAAAGCAGTAACCACCTCCTCCTCTTTAATATCTATATGTTCCATGACACTGCTGCTTGTTTCTCTTCCTTCCATATACGCTATGCCAGTTTCCTGAGTAAATACTAATGCAAAAAAATTGTTTAAGATCTCCCCCATCTCGTGAGGCTCCACACATAGATGACCACTTTGATTTTCTAGGGGACCAATTTTGTCCCTTACTATCCTTTTACTCTTAATATACTTGTAGAAACCCTTCGGGTTTACCTTCACATTATCTGCCAAAGCAACGCCATGTCTTTTTTTTGTCTTAATTTCCTTCTTCAGTATTTTCTTACATTTTCTATGCTCTTCAAGTACCTCATTTGTTCTTTGTTGCCTATACCTGCTATACACCTCTCTCTTTTTCTTAACCAGATCTCCAATATTCCTTGAAAACCAAGGTTTCCTATGCCTGTTAACTTTGCCTTTAATCCTGTCAGGAACATGCAAACTCTGCACTCTCAAAATTTTGCCTTTGAATACCTTCCACATACTGAACACATCCTTGTCAGAAAACAACTTATCCCAATCTACTCTTCCTAGGTCCTTTCTCATTTCCTCAAAATTGGCCCTTCTCCAATTTAGAACCTTAACTCGAGGACCAGACCTATCCTTATCCATAATTAACTTGAAACTAATGACATTATGGTCACTGGACCCAAAATGTTCACCTACGCATACTTCTGACACCTGACCTGTCTAGTTCCCTAATAGGAGATCAAGTATTGCATCCTCCCTCGTTGGTACCTCTATGTATTGATTTAGAAAACTTTCCTGAACACATTTGACAACCTCCATGCCATGTAACCCCTTCACAGCATGGGAGACCCAGTCAATATGTGGAAAGTGAAAATCCCCTACTGTTACAACTTTCTGTTTCTTACATCGGTCTGCTATCTCTCTACAGATTTGCTCCTCCAATTCTCTCTGACTATTGGGCGATCTATAATACAACCCTATTAGTGTGGTCACACCTTTCCCGTTCCTCAGCTCCACCCATATAGCCTCTGTAGACAAGCCCTCCGGGCTGTCCTGTCCATGCACAGCTGTGATATTTTCCCTGACTAGTAATGCCACTGTTCCCCCTTTCATTCCGCCCCCTCTGTCACGTCTGAAACAACGGAACCGCGGAACATTAAGCTGCCAGTCCTGCCCCTCCTGCAACCAAGTCTCACTAACAGCAAAAATGTCGTAATCCCAGTTGTCAATCCACGCCCTAAACTCATCTGCCTTACCTACAATACTCCTTGCATTGAAATAAATGCACCTGAGAACATTTCTATCACGTACAAACCTTTGATTTCTGTGCATACATGCAGTCCTGGCATGACCTTTATCCTTCTCCACCTCACTATCTGCTCTAACACTCTGGTTCCCCTCCCCCTGCAAGTCTGGTTTAAACCCCCTGGAGCAGCACTAGCAAACCTTCCCGCAAGGATGTTAGTCCCCCTCCAGTTCAGGTGCAAACCGTCCCGTCGGAACAGGTCCCGCCTTCCCTGGAAGAAAGCCCAATTGTCTAGAAACATGAAGCCCTCCCTCCTGCACCATCTCCTTAGCCACATATTTAGCTGCATTATCTTCCTATTTCTAGCCTCACGAGCACATGGCACAGATAGCAATCCTGAGATTGCAACCCTGGAGGTCCTGTCCTTCAACTTTGCACCTAACTCCCTAAACTCTCTTTGCAGGACCTCCTCCTCCTTCCTATCCACGTCATTGGTCCCTACATGGACCACGACATCTGGCTGCTCACCCTCCCTCCTGAGAATACCAAGAACTCGATTCGAGATATCGCGGACCCTGGCACCAGGGAGGCAACAGACCATCCGAGATTCTCGATCTCTCCCACAGAACCTCTTATCTGTCCCCCCCCCAACTATTGAATCCTCTATCACTACTGCTCTCCTCTTTTCCTTCCTTCTCCTCTGAGCTGAGGGTCCAGTCTCTGTGCCTGGTAGGTCGTCCCCATCAACAGTATCCAAAACGGTATACTTATTGTTGGTGGGAATGGCCACGCGCGTGCTCTGCTCATTCTGTCTACTCCCCTTCCTTCTCCTGACAGTCACCCAGCTTCCTGCCTCCTGACTTTTAGGGGTGACTATCTCCCTGTAACTCCTGTCTATTTCTGCCTCTGCCTCATGAATGATCCGAAGTTCATCCAGCTCCATCTCCAGTTCCCTAACTCGGTTTGTCAGGAGCTGCAGCTGGATGCACCTTTTACAGGTGTAGTCATCAGGGACAATTGTGCTCACCCTGACTTCCCACATACTGCAAACGGAGCACTCGACTGCCCTAACTGCTGCCTCCATTAACTACTCCTAAGTTAATTAAAGGAACTTACCTGGCCTTACCTCACTGGGAGCAGGCTCGTCCTCAGCCTCCGCTCGCCGAAGCCTCTTGAGCCAAAACCTCAAAGCTCCACTCCTACCCTGAGCCACTCACACACTGGCCGCTCCTCTTCAGTTACCCCTCCTTTTATTTGTCCCTGCCAATTATCTCAAGTACTCACTCCCTCAAATCAACTAATCAACACTCTGTTTAACCCTCCACGCTCCTTTTTAAAGCACACTCGGCGCCCTCCCGAGCCTCTCGCTCCTCCTCCTGCTCCGGCCGTTCCTTGATCACACTGTCCGGAGTCCCCACTTCGTGCTCCTTTTTAAAGCACACTTGGCGCCCTCCTGAGCCTCTCTTCCTCCTCCTGCTGCAACTGCTCCTCAGAAGTAGCTATTTCTGAACCTGGTGGTGTGGCACTTCAGGTTTCTGTACCTCCTGCTTGATGGTGGCTCTGAGATGAGAATATGGCGCAGATGATGGAGATGTTTGATGATAGATATTACCTTGTGAGGCAGAGCCTCCTGTACATGTGACCGATGATGGGGAATGATGTGTCTGTGATGAATGAGCTGAGTCCACTACTCTCTGCAGCTTCTTACTTTGCTGTGCACTTGAAATGTTCTACCAAACCATGGTACAACCAGGTAGAACACTTCCAGCAGTACATCTGAAGATGTTTGTTAGGTTATTCAGCGACAAGCTGAACCTCCTTAACCTTCCAAGAAAGCAAAGATGTTGAATTGGCCTTCTTTGTGATTACACACAAAGGTCACTGAATATGTTACCACCCAGGAATTTCAAGTGGCTGATTCTCTGCATCAGCATTCTCCCAGTGCAGACTAGTGCATGTTTGCCTGCCTTCTCCTTCCTGAAGTTAAAGATCAATTGTTTCGTTTTGCTTCTGTGGAGCAGGAGGTTGTTACTGAGCAACAGATGTCTTATCCTGGCTCATTAAACTGACTCCTAACCACCTGTGATCCATCCAACACTGGCAAACAAACTGCTCAGTCCCAGAGCATGCAAACATGCCTAAATGAAAACAGACTGGAGGAATTCAGTGGGTCAGGCAACATTTAGGAGGCAAAGAGACTGTTACCATTTTGGATTGAGGGTCAGTCCTGCGTCAATGGAGACAGCCAGTAGGAAGGAGGGGCAAGGCAGGAGCTAACAGGCAGCAGGTCGAACCAGGTGAGGAGGCAGAACGCTGGTGAGGTAAAGCCAGGTTTGGTTTGGGACGAGATGTGGAGACAGCAATGGGCTGCAGATTGAAGGTGATCAGCAGAGCTAGGTAAAGGAGTTGGGAGGGGCAGTGGGATGATGGACAGATCTGGACCATACTGCTGACCAGCATCCTGATTGTGTGCATCATGGTCTGGTACAGAAACCGGAAAATCTCAGGAAGACAAGAAGCTGCAGAGAGTGATGGACTCTGCCTAGTACATCACGGCCACATCCCTCCTCACCAACAAAAGTGTGAAGGTGAGTCGCTGCCTCAAGAAGGCAGCATCCGTCATCACCGATCGCCGCCATTTGGGCCATGCTATTTTCTCACAGATGAAGGTAACGATTAGTTTTATTTGTCACCTGCTCATGTAATTGGCTTGTAGACTACCCAGATGGAAAATGAGGTGATGTTCCTCTAGTTTGTGTTTGACCTCATCCTGGCAGTGGAGGTAGCCGAGGAAAGGTCCTTGGTGTTGGAGTGGGACTGAGAGTTAAAAAGTCAGGCAATCTGGTGCCGAAGATGCCTGTTGTGGATGGAGGAGAGATGCATCGTTTACACTTGGTCACACGGATGCAGAGTGGGCCTCATTGCAAGCACCAAATGCAAGAGGCAAGGCTGAAGAAAGTGAACATCTGCCTTACCTGTTTAGGTCCCTCGATGGTGATGAGGTGGAGGTGTAGGTACAGGGAGTGTGGTGGTGGGGGTGGTGGGGGGAGATGGGGTCACGGGCAAAGTGGAAAGAGGAGAAGGGTATGTGAAAAGAGAGGAAGTTGCTCCAGGTGGTGGGAATACACAGTAGTCGGTGGTTACATCCCAGAGTGTCACTGTGGATTGTGGGAGCTGGTGGGTGAAAGGTAAGGTTCGAGACAACTCTTCCTCTGTCCACCAAGGATGGCTGCTGCCGGTACACCTCTTAGTGTCCTGACCGGCACTCTTGGCTGTCTGATGGAACGTTCTTACCCAGAGCTGCTATGCTTTTCATTCCTCCCACTTCCTACCAATCAAAATTGTGGCCTTCCTTCTTCAGAGAAAGGGGCTTCCCTTCCTCCACCATCAACGCTGCCCTCTACTGCATTTCTTCCATTTCCCGCACATCTGCCCTCACCCCTCATCCCTCCACCCCACCAGGGATAGGGTTCCTCGTGTCCTTTCCTACCACCCCACCAGCTTCCGCATCCAGCACATAGTTCTCCATAACTGGGGCTACCTCCAATGGGATCCCACCACTGAGCACTTCTTTTCCTATTCCCACTTTCCACTTTCCGCAGGAATCGCTCCTTATGCGACTCCCTTGTCCATTCACCCCTCCCCACTGATCTCACTCCTGGCACTTACCCTTGCAAGCGGAACAAGTGCTAAACCTGCCCCTACACCTCCTCCCTCACTACCATTCAAGGCCCCAAACTGTCCTTCCAGCTGAGGCAACTCTTAACTAGTGAGTCTGTTGGTGTCAAGTGCTCCCGATGTGACTTCCCATAGTTTGGGAGACAGCTTTGCTGAGCTCCTTTGCTCCATCTGCTGAAAAAAGTGGGATCTCCGGGTGGCCACCCATTTCAATTCTACTTCTTATTCCCATTCCAACATGTCAGCCCATGGCCTCCTCTACTGCCACGATGAGGCCACACTCAGGTTGGAGGAGCAACACTGTATATTCTGTCTGGTAGCCTCCAACCTGACGGTATGAACATTTATTTCTCAAACTTTCTGCAATTGCTCCCCTTCAGCATTCTCTTTTCCCATTTCCCTCTTCACCTCATCTCCTTACCTGCTCATCACCTCCCTCTGATGTTCCTCCCCTTCCCTTTCTTCCATGGCCTTCTGTCCTCTCCTATCAGATTCCCACCTCGTCCACTCTTTATCTCTTTCACAAATCAAATTCCCAGCTCTTTATTTCATTCCTCCCCCTCTCCCTGTTTCACCTATCACCTACTACCTTGTGTTTCTTTCTCCCCTCCCCCCACCTTCTAACTCTGACTTCTCTCCTCTTTTTTCCAGTCCTGATGAAGGGTCTTGGCCCGAAACGTTGACTGCTTACTGCTTACTCTTTTCCATAGATGCTGCCTGGCCTGCTGAGTTTCTCCAGCATTTTGTGTGTATTACTTTGATTTCCAGCATCTGCAGATTTTCTCTTGTTTCACAATTGTATCCATGGACATGGGCATGAGCCCCAGTAATGCCTGTCTTTTCATTGACTGTGTCCTTGTTCCAAATAATCTTTGTTCTAAGTCTACTCTGGCATGTCCTCAATCCTTTCTTTGTTGCATTAATGACTGCATTGGTCCTCAACTCTTTCTTCACTACATCATTGACTGCATTGGTCCAAAAAATTGTTTTCGCAGTATCAATGACTGCATTGTTGCTCCTTTCTGCACTAGTGCAGAGCTTGTCAATTTTATCAACTTCACTACTTACTTCCACCACACCCTCTTTTCCAACTGTCTCTCCCTTCTCCACTTCCACCTTCTCCACCTCAAGACACAAATTATCCACTAGCGTGTATTGTAAACACCCATGGCCACCTGGACTATATCTCCTCTCACCTGCCGTCTGGTAAAGATGCCTTCCTTTTCTTCACTTTCTCTGTTTCTGTTCCTGTTCCTGGGATTAGGCCATCTGTTCCAGGACGTCTGAAATGTTCTCTTTTTACAGGAAACAAGGGTTCTCTGCTACTGTGCCGGTGAGTACTCACACACATCTCCTTCTTTTACCTCTAGTGTCTGCAAGAGTTCAAGATGGAAGATGCAGTATGTTCCTCAAGCCTGCACTGTTACAGTGTAAGAGGTGTGGGACCAATGGGTCAGAGTGCGATAAGGTTGGGGAATTATGGGGAACAGATTGTTGCCCCTGCCACAACCATGTACTCTTAGATTACCTGCATTATCTGTGAAACTGGTGCATGTGTGTGACTGACCATATAGAGATCTGTCACTTGGAACATGCTCACAGTCAGGCTATGGAATCTCCACTACTTCCATGTGGAAGTATTTAGCCAGCAGGTTGTTTCCCTCTGAGAGCTTTTAGTTTATTCTCTCAACTTCCAAGGAAATGTTTGACCCAGTACATACCTAATCTACTCCTTCCTGCTGCTATAAGCTGCCATATCTCTTTCTCCTTAGGAGTTCAGCCATTTAATGTGCATTAGTCTTTAATGATGCATATTGTGAAATATTTGTAATAATTATACAGTTGTCACTGATCACTGAACTGTGCTAAGTTTGATTTTCAATGCAGAAAATTTTAGGGAATTAATGCAGGCCTGATAATAAATGGGTTCCATTTTTACAGAATTTTATCTGTAAGTCAGAAATGACAAAAAAATCATTCGCCATGGTAACTATATCTCCATAGTGTCATAATTGTTGAGCGTATCTTATAACAAACAACAATTAACTCAAAGGGTACCAATCATAATGCATTTGTTACTTGCAAGGGAAGGCTAGCACCACATAAGAGCTGATGATAGCTTTGATAAAAAAAGACAGCATGATCTCTCTTTTATACCCAAGTACGGCTTCAGTTCAAGGACATTTTGTCCGGCTGCTTCATCAGTGTACTTGGCCTTCTTCCAGTAACGAACCTGCTTGTCTTTCTGCAGTTTGTCCTATACTCATGGACACTTGGCATAAAGTTGCACCAATACTATTAGCAAAGCACTCTGGTACAATACAGGTTACAGGTTACAATTTTGTTACAGACTAAAACGCCATTTTGTTACCACAAGTATATTTCCACATTTCCCCTTTTTTGTCATTTCATGACAACACTACATTTCACCAAATACCAGATATGTATATAAAGCAATGATGCAGTTTCAAAACCCAGCCCAAAATTTCCTCTTCATCATCACTTCCATGAGTACCCACTCCTTTCCTTAAGATCTTCTCCTTCATCCTGGTATTTCACACAGAAATGGTAAAAGAATATCAATGGTTATTATAATACCAAGAGTTATACCATAATGCAGAATAGTCACTGCCCATCCTCACAATGCCTTGAATGCCCACCATCCAACTCCTGGAATACAATGGTTGTGAAACTAATCCACAACTTTTTCAATCCCTTTACAGCTTCTCAGAAGTGATTTGCCAAGTTAGGTATATTTTCTAATGTGGCAGGTTCAGCAACACAAGTGCCCCCTTTTTCTGATAGAATGAAATTCAACGTCATTATGTTACTGTTCAAACAGCGATCATTTCTGCTGACAACTCGGTTAATGCTTGTTGGGTTTGGTGAAAAGCATATGTGGCTTCATTTGCCATTTTCTCCAAAGCTGATGCCATATTAATCAGTTCTTGCAGTCCCATATCCCAGAAAGGCAATCATCCAGAATCTCTTGGCCTCTGTTACAGACCTCTGATGTCACTGGACCAGAGTTGTACTGTGGAGAGCATTCTGACAGTCTGCATCACTGTCTGGTATGGGGGGTGGGGCTACTGCACAGGACCGGAAGAAGCTGCAGAGGGTTGTAAATTTAGTCGGCTCCATCTTAGGTACTAGGCTACAAAGTACCCAGGAAATCTTCAGGGAGCGGTGTCTCAGAAAGGCAGCGTCCATTATTAAAGACCCCCAGCACCCAGGGCATGCCCTTTTCTCACTGTTACCATCAGGTAGGAGGTACAGAAGCCTGAAGGCACACACTCAGCAATTCAGGAACAACTTGTTTGCCTCTCCACTTCCCCTCATACTTGGGGGACAGGTCCAGCAGCCAAGGGTAGGCCTGGTAATGACATACCCTGTAAGTGTCATTCAGCGGATGGGAGGACTGAGGTTTGTCAGTTCCGTACGTGTACTTTCACTGCTCCCCAGATAGGGGCCCTTGACACGTTACCTGATCAGCACCTTCGGCCACTGTGCCTGACAGATTCATGTGGGAAGCTGGTCGCCATACTTTCTGTGGCTGCACCAATCGCACTTAAAGTGAGAACATTAAAGTTCTTGTAACGGCACTCAGTGTCTGTCCTGTAACTGTTTGGGGTTTTCAGTTTGGCTCCACTTGTCCACGAGTTATCCCTGAATGTGTACGCCAAGCTCCATTTACTGGAATTAGGGCGAACTGCCCATAATGGGTTCCTCCTTCACTGTGGAGGTCCCAGCATCGCCAACACTAGCAGGGCAATCGGTGCAGTGTTGAGGGCTTTCGTGTTTGTTTTGGAAAAGAAGACTTTTTACAGTGTGAGGTGTGTATCTATGATGTTTTCTCTCTCACATTGAACTGAATTGACTTTATTACTTACATCATTTATATACACGAGGAGTAAAAATCTTTACGTTACATCTCCATCTAAATGTGCAATGTGAATTATAGTAATTTATAATAAATAGTATGTAAACAGGATAGTCAATATAACATAGAAATACAATTGTGTCAGCATGAATTAATCAGTCTGGTGGAAGAAGCTGTCCCGGAGCCTGTTGGTCCTGGCTTTTATGCTGTGATACCGTTTCCAGGATGGTAGCAGCTGGAAAAGATTGTGAACACTCACAACACACTGGAGGAAGTCAGCAGGTCGGGCAGCAACCGTGAAAAAGATTGGTGGACGTTTCGGGCTGGAACCCTTCGTCAGGACTGAAGAGGGAGAGGGCAGAGGCCCTATAAAGAAGGTGGGGGGAGGGTGGGAAGGAGAAGGCTGGTAGGTGCCAGGTGAAAAACCAGTAAGGGGAAAGATAAAGGGGTGGGGGAGGGGAAGCAGGGAGGGGATAGGCAGGAAAGGTGAAGAAGGAATTGGGAAAAAACAATGGGTAGTAGAAGGAGGCGGAACCATGAGGGAGGTGATAGGCAGCTGGGGGAGGAAGCATAGTGAAATAGGGATAGGGGAAGGAGGGGGAGGGAATTACCAGAAGTTGGAGAATTCTACGTTCATACCAAGGGGCTGGAGACTACCTAGACGGTATATGAGGTGTTGCTCCTCTAACCTGAGTTTAGCCTCACCATGGCAGTAGAGGAGGCCATGTATGGACATATCTGAATGGGAGTGGGAAGCAGAGTTGAAGTGGGTGGCTACTGGGAGATCCTGTCTGTTGTGGCGTATGGAGTGGAGGTGCTTGACGAAGACCTCCGCTCCATCCACCTCGAGCACCTCCACTCCATCCGCCACAACAGACAGGATCTCCCGGTATCCACCCACTTCAACTCTGCTTCACACTCCCATTCAGATATGGCCATACATGGCGTCCTCTACTGCCATGATGAGGCTAAACTCAGATTGAAGGAGCAACACCTCATATACCGTCTAGGTAGTCTCCAGCCCCTCGGTATAAACATAGAATTCTCCAACTTCTGGTAATTCCCTCTCCCTCCTTCCCCTATCCCTATGTCACTCTGCCTCCTCCCCCAGCTGCCTATCACCTCCCTCATGGTTCCGCCTCCTTCTACTACCCATTGTGTTTGCCCTATTCTTTCTTCACCTTTCCTGCCTATCACCTCCCTGCCTCCCCTCCCCCACCCCTTTATCTTTCCCCTTACTGGTTTTTCACCTGGAACCTACCAGCCATCTTTTTCCCACCCTCCCCCCACCTCCTTTATAGGGCCTCTGCCCCCTCCCTCTACAGTCCTAACGAAGGGTTCCGGCCCGAAATGTCGACCGATCTTTTCCATGGATGCTGCCCGACCTGCTGAGTTCCTCCAGTGTGTTGTGAGTGTTGCTTTGACCCCAGCATCTGCAGATTATTTTGTATTTTGGAATAGATTGTGGTTGGGATGGCTTGGGTCCCTAATGATCCTTCGGGCCCTTTTTACACATCTGTCTTTGTAAATGCCCTGAATAGTGGGAAGTTCACATCTACGGATGTACTGGGCTGTCCACACCACTCTCTGCAGAATCCTGCGACCGAGGGAGGTACAGTTCCCATACCAGGCAGTGATGCAGCCAGTCAGGGTGCTCTCAATTGTGCCCCTGTAGAAAGTTCTTAGGATTTGGAGGCCTACACTAAACTTCCTCAACCGTCTGAGGGAAAAGAGGTGCTGTTGTGCTTTTCTCATCACACAGCTGGTGTGTACAGACCTCGTGTGGTCCTCAGTGATCTGTATGCTGAGGAACTTAAAGCTGTTCACCCGCTCAACCTCAGGTCCATTGATGTCAATAGGGGGTAGCCTGTCTCCATTCCTCCTGTCGTCCACAACAAGCTCCTTTGTTCTTGCGACATTAAGGAGCGGTTTCCCTGGATTTTGTAAAGTACATACATTGCTCACAAACTTGATTTACAGCTTGCAATAAACCAGGGGCATAGCATGTTTGATTTATATGATCTATCAATCCCTTCTTTAGCCTCTGGGCAAAGAGGGTACTGTGCCCTGTAGGGCAGTGAACATTTGGGTAGATGGTCACTTTATGGGGCTCAGCTGTGAGCATTTTGCCCACTTCATTCGGCTGGAGGGTCCAAAGTTGTGGTGGGATCTTGCAGAGCAAAGGTTCCACATCAGCAACAGCCGTCCTACAACTTCTTGTTGAAAGGTTGCCTCTGCTCCTGAGGTACCCCAATCACATAGGCTCCTGCACTTAAACATGCAACCTTGGTGGAACCTCCAAGTTCCATTGAGCACCTTTTCACTATAACAACTAATCAGAGTGGACAAATCATGTGCATTTTACTTGCTGTAGGGGTTCAAAGGTTCAAAGATTCAAAGGTCAAGTTTAATGTCAGAGAAATGTATACAATATACATCCTGAAATGCCTTTTCTTCGCAAAACGTCCACAAAAACAGAGAGGTACCCCAAAGAATGAATTACAGTTAAACGTGAGAACCCCAAAGTCCCCCCCAGTTTCCCTCTCCCGCGTGTAAGCGGCAGCGAGCAACACCCCCCTCCCCCCACCAGCAAAGGTAAACGTACATCAGTACAATCACCAAGCCCAAGCATGTGCTAAGCGATAGCAAAGGCACAGACTTTTCAGTTACCCCAAAAGATTCGCATCTCATCTGAATTCAACAACCCACAGGTTCTCTCCCTAATATGGGGGAGGGAGGTGTCCCTTATTTTCACAGCGAGCGGGAGACATAACAACAACCCGCTGGATTACGATCGTAAAATTCCATTTCGTCACTTTTTTCAAGCTCTGTGTCTGAAGATCGCGAAGACCTTGGGTCTTCGGGCCCACAGCAAAAGATTTTCTGGCCTCCCTGACGACACACGAGTCTCCGGCCGTGACACTAACCCTCGACCCACCCGTCTCCAGAGCCCCGAGATCTTAGGCTTCCAAACACGATCGAGATTCTGGGGCCAAACCCTTGGCATTTGAATAGCGGCCAGTCGTGGAACCCCGAGAACAGGTCTCATTCCTGCAAAAAACCGAAGCCTGTGTGTAACTCCAGGTCAGGGTCTTCAAAAGAACCCTGAAAGGGAAAAATAAAGATACTAAAGGTAGAAATAGAGCTGTTTCGAAGATGCGAGCAAAGGAGTTGCCGTTAGGTGCCATCGTCACTCCTAAACTCCTCCTCCAAAGGCTAACACCACATGAGACTTGGTGATAGCTTTGAAAAAATAGACAGCGTAGTCACTCCTTTAGACCCAGGTAAGCTCAATTCAAGGACATTTTGTACGCCTGCTTAATCAGTGTACTTGGCCTTCTTCTGGTCATGAACCTGCTTGTCTTTCTACAGTTTGTCATGGTGCACTGGCATAATGTTGCCTGTAGCAAAGGCGTCTGGTACATTTTGTACTACATGTAGTGTACACTTCCATATAATGCAACGTAACAACAGCACACGAGTGATAATGAGAGTAAGCAAATTAGTCCTGCTGTGGGTAGGAATGAATGTATGTACACATGTTGAGCTTTGCAATTTGGTAGTCTGGAAGTCAAAGCCCGCTGGAGGCTGGAGGCCAGAGGCATGTCTTGGAGTTGGACTACTCACACATGTGTACGGATGGGTGGGAGGAAGGAAAGGGCCCATTCCCCTGCAATCACATTCCTTCTTTTCCAGCCCTTTACCTTCTTCACCTATCAACTTCTGACTTCACCCCTACCTCACCTTGCATCTTTGAGCTTGTATTCCTTTCTCTGCCCCCACCTCTTATTCTGTTTTCTTCCTTCCTTTCCAGTCCAGCTAAAAGGTCTCAGCCTGAAATGTTGCCTGTTTATTTATCTCCATAGATGCTGCCTGACCTGCTGAGTTCCTCCAGTATTTTGTAAAGATTGTGTTACTCTGGATCTCCAGCAGCCACAGAATCTCGTGTTTTGTTCTGTTGGTGTTGTTTTGTTGATTGTTGTGTTGTGTGTTGTTCTGTGGAGTATTGTGGGCGTCTTGTGCTGGCGTCGGAATATTTGGCAATACTTGCGGGCTGTCCCAGCACTTGCCTGGGTTGCTCATGAAAATGACACATTTCTTTCCATTTCATGATGTAGCATTTCACTGGATGCTTTAATGTACGTGTGATAAATAAATCTAAATCTAATAGTATGAGGAGAGCTTGTTTGAATTCAGGAGTGCCCTTCCACTGAGCATTTGCAGAACGAGGATGGTCTGTCATGCAGCATCAGATCAAGCAGTGTCAAGACTGATGTGTGCCAAGGACTTGATGGCTTTAGTTTTAACAGACAGAGATGAGGAAGGCACAAATACGTTTGCCATTATCACCCAAAGCTCTTTTGAAGCAAGATTTGACTCTTTAAATTGTTATCTGGAGATTCCATTCCATTAATTAGGAAAGGTGAGATAAAGAGGCCAGGGAAATTATAAACTTGTCAACTGAACATCTGTTGTGGGAAAGTTATTGGAATCTACAATAAAGGGAGAGTGACTGAGCAGAAATGTAAAAATAACTTTATTAGTCAGAGGCAATGTGTGTTTGTAAAGTGTTGGTCATATCTAACAAATCTCTTTGAACTTTTTGTGAAGGAATAGAGGAATATCTTTGAATGTAATGTAAAATTTCTTTGTGAAAACATTCAGTTAGAGTGGATGTAAGAGACCATGAATTGAAACAGAGGTGGGAGGGATTAGAAATGAAAGCTTATGGAATTTAAGTAAATTACAGAGCTGGTAGCTCACTAGAAAACAGAGAGCTGAAGTAATGGTTGAATTGGGAGGAAATACAGCAAATTAGGAGCAGGAATAAATCAGTTGAACATACTGTACTAGTTAATAACATAGAGGCTGATTTGATAGTAATACTTGTCCTTCCTCAGTAAGCTCACTTACCAAGATTCTACCAACATCTGCCTTAAAATATATATCTTTTGAGAGAACATCGAACATTAAAGCACTGTACCAGCCCTTCTCCCACAATGTTGTGGCCACCTTTTAACCTACTCTGAAATCATCCTCCCAAAAAACTCTTAACTTTTCTGTCATCCACGTGCTTACTTAAGAGTTTCTTAAATGTCCCTAATATACCTGCCACTACCACTAGCCCGGACAGGGCGTTCCAGACATTTATCTGTTAAATACTGTACATACCTCTGACACTTACCCTAAACTTTTCTTAAACACCCATCATATTAACCATTTCCACCCTGGGAAAATCCATTCGATCTATGGCTCTTACCATCTTATCATCAAGTCATCTCTCATCCTTCTTCGCTCCAAGGAAGCATAAGACATGGTCTCTAATCCAGGCAGCAACCTGGTAAATCTCATCTGCACCCTCTCTAAAGCTTCTATATCCTTCCTCTGATGAGGCAACCAAACTGAACACAATCATATTGCTCTGACTGAAATGGGTGATTATTTACTTGAAGTAACCACAGAGAAGACAAATTACTGTAGGATTAGCAAGGACTGGATGGGCTGGAGGCCCTGTTTCTGTGCTGTATCTCCCTGTGATTCACCTGGACTTGAATGGGTTCCAGAATTTATTGACTTAGATAATAAAATAGTCACATATCCATGTTTCCAGGTGTCTCAAAATTTGTTGCATAGAAGGCTCAAGTTAATTCAACAATGATTAAACTGAAATAAATGCAGCAAGTGTGAGATGTCTGTGCCCAGCCGAGCAAAGGAAAAGAACAGTAACCTGGCCAAATCTCCTGAGGTATTGCACAGAGGTTACAATAGAGCAAAGCAAATACTGGAGGAAGTCGAAGTATTGAGCAGCATCTGTGGAAGAAAGGAATTGTCAACATTTTGGATTGAGGCGCTGTATCAGGACTGAGAGTGGAGAAGGAGATGGCCTGTATAAAAGGAGGGGGATTGTACCTGGGGCCAGTAGGGGATTGGTGGACTGAGGAGGGATGAAAGATGATGAATCTATCATCAAGGATCCCCACCATCTATGCCACGCTCTCTTCTCATTACCACCATCGGGAGGGAGGCCCAGGAGCCTGAGGTCCCACACCACCAGGTTCAGGTGTCGTTACCCTTTAAACATCAGGATCCTGACCGGATGACCACACTCTGAACTGATTCAACAACTTACACACTTCAGTTCGAGGATTCCACAACTCAAGTTCTCAACCTTATCCTTTATTTTGCACAATTTATCTTCTTTTGCACATTGGTTATTCGTCAGTCTTTGTTTATCTATAGCTTTTTATAAACTCTGTTGTATTTCTTTATTTTCCTGAAAATAAATTACAGGATAATACATAATAATAATATATATATACACTTGAATAATACATTTATTTTGACTTTGACCTTTGAGTTGGGAAGCAGAGGCAGATAGGTGACAGGTAGAAGTGAAGAATACACCGAATTTCACTCAACTTTACCCGAAGAATAAACAGAACTTCACCTGAACAATAGACAGGACTTCTGGATTTTGCTGCATTTAAGAAATACATAATGAAGGCCTGACCAATGATACACTAAATGAGAGATCATCTCCAAATAAGGGGGTGCTCGTGAGGTGGTCTTTTACCCTTGTTTTTTTTTACTGTTTTTAATGGAGGTCGGGTTTGAGGATGTGATTTTAAGTTCTTTAACTCTATTTGGTTCCAAGTTAGCCCATTGCTTTGCTTTGCTTTTAGTTTAGTTGCACGGTGGTTTTTTTGGGGGGGGGGGTTTCCTTTTCTCTATTGATATATATATATAAAAATTAGTATACTATTATGTTACCTTAGTATGTTATGTTTAAATTACATTGTTTGTATCACTTTTTTTTCTGTATTAATATTTCCTGTAATTTTATTATATTCTAACAGTGTATTAGTGCCTATATGGCTTACCCTTTTGTATACTTATTCAATAAAAAGATTTAAAAAGAAAGAAAGAGGTGGTCTTTGCTAGAAGGATCAACACAGGTCTGCTAGAAAAATAGTCTGTGTCTATGAATAGTGAGCTGAGCCCAGGGTCTGACTTGAACTAGATGCAAGAGGGTTGGAAGGCCATCTCCAGGGAAAATCAGCAGCATACCCTATCGGGGGACTGCAGTGGGTAATGCTACCTTTAGTCAATGGAAATTAGGCCCAAGTCAGACTGATAAACCAGAACCAACGTAATCGAAGGATAAAAATAAAGGATTTCAGAAGCAGAGCAGCAAGAACTCCGGACATGAACCACTGTAAAAAAGATTTCCATCTGCGTGGCAGGGAGAAGGAGGATCAATTGTATGGCCAACAGGAGATCACCAATTTCAGTATTATAAGTGTCAGAAGAGGTTTGGGTAACTACGGATCGAAAAGGAACAATACCATCCAGAATCATACATAAAAGTTGCTGGTGAATGCAGCAGGCCAGGCAGTATCAATAGGAAGAGGTACAGTCGACGTTTTGGGCCGAGACCCTTCGTCAGGACTAACTGAAAGAAAAGATAGTAAGAGATTTGAAAGTGGGAGGGGGAGGGGGGAGATCCAAAATGATAGGAGACAGGAGGGGGAGAGATGGAGCCAAGAGCTGGACAATTGATTGGCAAAGGGGATATGAGAGGATCATGGGACGGGAGGCCTAGGGAGAAAGAAAGGGGGAGGGGGGATGTCTGGAGGATGGGCAATAATGGATGGGGTACCAGGGGGAGGTGGGGCATTAACAGAAGTTAGAGAGGTCAATGTTCATGCCATCAGGTTGGAGGCTACCCAGACGGAATATAGGGTGTTGTTCCTCCAACCTGAGTGTGGCTTCATCTTGACAGTAGAGGAGGCCGTGGATAGACATATCAGAATGGGAATGGGACGTGGAATTAAAATGTGTGGCCACTGGGAGATCCTGCTTTCTCTGGCGGACAGAGCATAGGTGTTCAGCAAAACGGTCTCCCAGTCTGCACCTGGTCTCGCCTATATATAGAAGCCTGCATCAGGAGCAACGGACGCAGTATATCACCCCAGCTGACTCACAGGTGAAGTGTTGTCTCACCTGGAAGGACTGTCTGAGGCCCTGAATGGTAGCGAGGGAGGAAGTGTAAGGGCATGTGTAGCACTTGTTCCGCTTACAAGGATAAGTGCCGGGAGGGAGATCAGTGGGGAGGGATGTGGGGGACGAATGGACAAGGGAGTTGCGTAGGGAGCGATCCCCGCAGAAAGCTGGGGGGGGGAGGGAAAGATGTGCTTAGTGGTGGGATCCCATTGGAGGTGGCGGAAGTTACGGACAATTATATGTTGGACCCAGAGGCTGGTGGGGTGGTAGGTGAGGACCAGGGGAACCCTATTCCTAGTGGGGTGGCGGGAGGATGGGGTGAGAGCAGATGTGCGTGAAATGGGAGAGATGCGCTTGAGAGCAGAGTTGATGGTGGAGGAAGGGAAACCCCTTTCTTTAAAAAAGGAAGACATCTCCTTCATCCTGGAATGAAAAGCCTCATCCTGAGAGCAGATGCGGCGGAGATGGAGGAATTGCGAGAAGGGGATGGCATTTTTGCAAGAGACAGGGTGAGACGAGGAATAGTCCAGATAGCTGTGAGAGTCCGTAGGCTTATAGCAGACATCAGTAGATAAACTGTCTCCAGAGATAGAGACAGAAAGATCTAGAGAGGGGAGGGAGGTGTCGGAAATGGACCAGGTAAACTTGAGGGCAGGGTGAAAGTTGGAGACAAAGTTAATGAAGTCAACAAGCTCAGCAAGCGTGCAGGAAGCAGCGCCAATGCAGTTGTCGATGTAGCGAAGGAAAAGTGGGGGACAGATACCAGAATAGGCTTGGAACATAGATTGTTCCACAAAGCCAACAAAAAGGCAGGCATAGCTAGGACCCATACGGGTGCCCATAGCTACACCTTTAGTTTGGAGGAAGTGGGAGGAGCCAAAGGAGAAAATATTAAGAGTAAGGACTAATTCCGCTAGACGGAGCAGAGTGATGGTAGAGGGGAACTGGTTAAGTCTGGAATCCAAAAAGAAGTGGAGAGCTTTGAGACCTTCCTGATGGGGGATGGAGGTATATAGGGACTGGACATCTATGGTGAAAATAAAGCAGTGGGGGCCCAGGGAACTTAAAATCATTGAAAAAATTCAGAGCGTGAGAAGTGTCACAAACATAGGTAGGAAGGGATTGAATGGGGGGGGGCGCGTAAAACAGCGTCGATGTATGCAGAAATGAGTTTGGTGGGGCAGGAGCAAGCTGAGACGATACAGGGGGTCTACCTGGACAGGCAGGTTTGTGTATCTTCGGTAGGAGGTAGAAATGGGAAGTGAGGGGTGTGGGAAGATGCTGCCTGGCCTGCTGCGTTCACCAGCAACTTTTATGTGTGTTGCTTGAAATTCCAGCATCTGCAGATTTCCTCGTGTTTGCATTTTTAAATACCATCCAGTGATTGCTGAACTTGGAGCAACATAGCTTGTGTAGATACTTGCAACAAAGTTGATACAATCAAACTGTGAGTTTTTAATTAACTAGGTTCTGTCTGGTCATTTATCTTATCTAAATGAGTTGACTGAGGTTAAGGTGAACATGTGAGCCCAAGCCCTCTCTGATGAATATAAACCACCATGACGTTATTTCAATGAAGGATACAGTATTCTTCCCTGTGTTCTGGGCACAAGATCGAGTTCAGACTCAAGGATATGAGTTTAAGGTGATTGGGGAAAGAGTTACTCAAGGTTGTTTAATGTCACTTCTTGTATACAAGTGTAAAGGAGAACAAAATAATTGTTACTCTGGATCTGATGTAACACGGTAAGATAAATAGCACAAAATAAACATAAAAATACAAATAACACACATCAAAGTTGCTGGTGAACGCAGCAGGCCAAGCAGCATCTGTAGGAAGAGGTGCAGTCGACGTTTCAGGCCGAGACCCTTCGTCATCAGTTATATACATTGATTGATTGTATGTCCATAAAGTGATGCCAGGTACAGGAGTGTCTGTACATAAGGTGACTCTGACAGGAACTGATCAAGTAGTGCTGGTTGGGGGTGTGCAAGGGTGGGTTATTGGGTAGAGATGTTGATGAGACTTACTATTTGGGGAAAGCAGCTGTTTTTGAACCTAGTAGTCCTGGTGTAGCCTCCTCCCTAAAGGAAGTGGGACAAACAGTCCATGAGCTGGGTGGGTGGGATCCTTCAAGATGCTACTGACCCTTTTCCAGCAGCTTACTATATATATGTCTTCAACAGCAGGATCTGAGGGAGCACTGTTCACTAAGAGGGTGGTGAGTGCCCGGAATGAGCTGTACGTGCAAGTAGTAGAGGCAATACAATTGCAATGTCTAACATACACTTGGATAGGAACATGGATATGAAAGGTTTTGAGGGATATGGGCCCTATGGGGGTAAATGGACTAGTAGGTACCTTGGATAGCATGGATGATTTGGGCTGAAGGGTTTGTTCAAGAACATAAGAAATAGGAGCAAGAGTAGGCCATTTGGCCTGTTGAATCTGCTCCTCTATTCAATGTAATCATGGCTGATCTGATCATGGACTCATCTCCACCTACCTGCCTTTTCCCCATAGCCCTTAATTCCCCTACTATGCAAACATCTATCTAACCTTGTCTTAAATATATTTACTGAGGTAGCCTCCGCTGCTTCATTGGGCAGAGAATTCCACAGATTCACCACTCTCTGGGAAAAACAGTTCCTCCATGTGTCTGTCCTAAATCTACTCCCCCAAATCTTGAGGCTATGTCTCCTAGTTCTAGTCCCACCTACCAGTGGAAACAACTTTCCTGCCTCTACCTTATCTATCCCGTTCATAATTTTATATGTTTCTATAAGATCTCCTCTCATTCTGAATTCCAGCGAGTACAGTCCCAGGTGACTCAACTTCTCCTCATAGTCTAACCCCCTCATCTCTGGAATCAGCCTGGTGAACCTCCTCTGCATCGCCTTCAAAGCCAGTATATCATTCCTTGTCTGTTTCTGTGCTGCATAGCTCTATGATCCTTTGAACTGTTATTATCTGGAAGGACATGTAATTGTGATTGCAAATCCTTTATCATTGTTACATGTTCTGTGGCCCAGTGAAAATCTTGTCCTGCGCACTGTTCACTCAGAACAGGCCATTACACAGTGCATTGGGGTAGACCAAGGTAAAACAATAACAGAATGCAGAATAACAGTGTAACTGCAACAGAGGAAGTTCAGTGATCATACACAATCAGCTGCAAGGTCATAATGAGGTAATTTGTGAGGTGAAGAGTCCAACTCATAATACTAGGGAACTGTTTAATTGTCTTACAACCGCGCGATTGAAGCTGTTTTGAGCCTGGCGGTATGTGCTTTCAGGCTTTTGTATTTTTCTCTTGATGGAAGTGGGGAGTACAGAGGATCCCCAGGGTGGATGGGATCTTTGATTATGTTGGCTACTTTAACGAGGCAGAGAGAAACACAGAGTCCATGCAGGGGAGGATCCTGGTTTCCATGTTGCACGGAGCTGTATCCACAACTCTCTGCAGATCAGTTGCCGTACCAAGCTGTGATGCATCTAGATAGGTTAATTTTTATGGCAAATCAATAAAAATTGATAAGGGTCAATGGGGATATTGCAGATTTCTTTATCCTCCTGGGGAGGTGAACTTTCCTGGCCCTGGCTTATATGTGTGTAGACCAAGGCAGGCTATTGGTGATGCTCACTGTGAGGACCCCGAAGCTCTCAACCTTTACACTGTAGATGTGTACAGGAGCGTGTGCACCACCCCACCTCCCTTCCTGAAGTCAATGGTAGCTCTTTTATTTAGCTGACATTGAGAGAAAGGTAGTTGTCCTGACACTTTGTTACTAAGCTTGTTAACTCCTTCCTGTACCCCGATACATTTATCTAAAATAACGCTCATTACTCTGGCATCAGCTGCCAACTTGTAAATGGATTTAGAGCAGAAGTTGGCATGAGGTCATGAATTTACAAGGAGCAGAGCAGGGATCTGAGGATGCTTAGAATAACTGCGGCAGGAGTGTTGTTGCCTGACTTTACTGATTATGGTCTGTTGGTCAGGAAGAAAAGGAATCAGTTGCTCGGGGAAGCAGTGACTTGGAGCTTAGTGATGAGTTCGCTTGGGATTATAGCATTGCA
Source organism: Mobula birostris (assembly GCF_030028105.1). Taxonomy (NCBI): domain Eukaryota; kingdom Metazoa; phylum Chordata; class Chondrichthyes; order Myliobatiformes; family Myliobatidae; genus Mobula; species Mobula birostris. The sequence goes on along the minus strand of NC_092384.1, from coordinate 5,962,914 downwards.
GTCAATGTACAGTAGTTAAACATGTCCTGATACTCCAGAGATGAGAGTAAGTGAAAGGGACCTCAGGGACCAATATTTCACACAGATGGTGGTGGGTTTACAATCCAAAATGCCAGAGGTGGTGGGTACAATTCCAATGTTAGTAAGACACTCAGGCAATTACATGGGATAGGAAAGATTTAGAGGGATATGGGCCAAAGGGCTTGTTTCCATGATAACTTTGTGATTCTGGGACAATAATCAAAGTAGTTGATAAACAATTTACCTTATCATATCAGTGCTTAAGAGATCTTACTGCTAAATCTGGTAGCTCCCAGCATTTTTACAGTGAAAAGAGTTGAAATGTACCTTCACTGGCTTCAAGTTGATTTGTTTCATCCCAAAATGTGCTGCTTTTTGAGAGTGATGCTGAGATGCAATTAATAAAATGGTAGTTTAATGAGGTAGATGAGTGTGGAGCCAAAATTCCCTGGAGCATTCAGAGGCTGCTGTATCCATAGCCTGCAAGGATGGACAACATTGCAAGAGGCTCTGTCCTTCCCAACGCAGATAGTATTGGAGAATTTGAATCTGGGAACAGACTGGAGCTGTTATCTGTCTGTTTTCTTCAGCCTTTTTGTTCATCTTTCTCTCTTTATCCATGCCTGCCTGCTTAATCCATCCCTTGACATATTTCCCAATTTCCTCTTCTGGCCTTTGGAGTAACGTTTCAGTTGGATGTTACTATTTGTCGTGAACCTGTGCCCCAGGCTGTGTAACTGGCCAGCAGTCTTGCTCTGATCCTCTGGCTCAGAAGCAGAGGAAAATGTCAAATCCGCAACCTCTGTTGTATTCATTGCTGCGAGACAGATTCTGAAAAGGTGTAATAATAACAGTGTTGTTGTGATGGGAGATATTAATTTCCCAAATATCGATTGGCATGTCCCTAGAGTGAGGGGTTTAGATGGGGTGGAGTTTGTTAGTTGTGTTCAGGAAGGTTTCTTGATACAATATGTAGATAAGCCTACAAGAGCAGGGGCTGTACTTGATCTGGTATTGGGAAATGAACCTGGCCAGGAGTCAGATCTCTCAGTGGGAGAGCATTTTGGAGATAGTGACCATAATTCTATCTCCATTACCATAGCATTGGAGAGGGATAGGAACAGACAAGTTAGGAAAGCGTTTAATTGGAGTAAGGGGAAATATGAGGCTATCAGACAGGAACTTGGAAGCATAAATTGAAAACAGATGTTCTCAGGGAAATGCATGGAAGAAATGTGGCAAATGTTTAGGGGATATTTGCGTGACATTCTGCATAGGTACGTTCCATTGAGACAGGGAAAAGATGGTAGGGTACAAGAATCGTGGTGTACAAAGGCTGTTGTAAATCTAGTTAAGAAAAAAAGAAGAGCTTACGAAAGGTTCAGAAAACTAGGTAATGATAGAGATCCAGAAGATCATAAGGTGATAGGCGAAGTCAGGTGGCTGGTAAAGGTAAAGGGCTGGAGAAGAGTACAATGTAGGGAAGTGTACGGTCATGCACTTTGGTAGAAAGAATAAAGGCGAAGACTATTTTCTAAACGGGGACAAAATTCAGAAATCAGAGGTGCAAAGGGACTTGGGAGTCCTAGTGCAGGAGTCACTAAAAAGTTAATTTTAAAGGTTGAGTTGATAATAAGAAAGGAAGATGCAATGAGGACCAGAATATGGCAAGGATGTAATGCTGAGGATTTAAGGTGTTGGTCAGGCGGCGTTTGGAGTGTTGTGGGCAGTCTAGGGTCCCATACTATGAAAGGATGTGCTGGCATTGGAGAGGGTCTGGAGGAGGTTTACCAGAATAATCACAGGACTGAAAGGGTTAACATGTGTAGAACTTTTGATGACTCTGGGCCTGGCCACACTGAAGGTTAGAAGAAAAAGGGGGATCGCATTGAAACCTATCGAATATTGAAAGACCCAGACAGAGTTGACGTGGAGATGATGTTTCCGATAGTCCAGGACAGAGGGCATAGTGTTAGAATAGAAAGATGTCCATTCAGAACAGAGATGCGGAGGAATTTCTTTAGCCAAACAGTAGTAAATCTGTGGGATTCACTGCCACAGACAGCTGTGGCGGTCAAGCTGATTGGTATATTTAAAGCGGAGGTTGAGTGGTCTCGGTCAGCAAAGGGTTAAAGGTTACTGGGAGGAAGCAAGACAATGGTAATTCAACCAGGAGCACACTTGACCATCCAAGTGCCCTAATTTTGCTCCTGTGTCTTATGATCTTATGACCCCTACAGGAGGGGCCACAGGTAAAATATCTAACTATCTACCTAACATTGATTGATTAGGCATCAATAGAGGTGGACAGCCAGTGCCTTGTTCTCAGAGCAGAAATAGTTTCTTTTTTCACAGGGAGTGGTGTGTGCAAGGAACACCCTGCCACGGGTGGTGGTAGAGGCATTTAAGAGACGTTTACATAGGCACATGGATGAAAGAAAAATGAAGAGCTATGTGGGACGGATGGGTTAGATTGATCATGGGGTGGGCACAGCATCATGGGCCGAAGAGCCTGTCATGTTCTGTGTTTTAATGCTGAGAGTGACACTGGGATGGTGTGCACAAAATAAAGGGCTAATTCAGAGTGTACAGAGCAACAGTGCTTCTAGACTGCACAAATATGAAGAGAGCTCACTCACTCTCACTCCTCTCCCTGTCCCATCCAGCAGAAGATACAGAAGGATTGAGAACATGTTGCATCTGGCTCAAGGTCAACATCTATCCGGCTGTTGTTCAAAATTCTGGTAAAATGGTGTAATTTATGTTTTCGTGTTGCTTGTGAATCCGCTAATATGACCCACATGTGCCTGTGGTGCTGCTGCAAGTTTTTCATTGTAACTGTGCATATGACAATAAAATCGACTTCATTACCAGACCCTTGAAATGACTTCCCAACCTACTGTGTTGCGGCTCGTGCAGTTTTTCTACCCACTCTGCACTTTCTCTGCAACTGTAACACTACAGAGACTGGCACACCAGCTCTTCAGTGCAAAATATCTCATCAGCCAATCACGTGGCAGCAACTCAATGCATAAAAGCATGCAGACATGGTCAAGAGGTTCAGTTGTTTTTTCAGACCAAGCATCAGAATTGAGAAGAAATATGACTTTGACTGTGGAATGGTTCTTGGTGCCAGATGGGGTGGTTTGAGTATCTCAGAAACTGCTGTTCTCCAGGGATTTTCACGCACAACTGTTTATAGAGTTTACAGAGAATGGTGTGAGAACAAAAATTGCCTTGTTAATGAGAGAGGTCAGAGGAGGATAGCTATTTTGGTTCAAGCTAACAGTAACTCAGGTAAGCACATTTTACAACAGTGGTGTGCAGAAAAGCGTCTCTGTAAGCATAACACATCGAATCTTGAAGTGGATGGGCTACAGCAGTGAAAACCATGAACACACACCCCATGTCCATTTTCTTAAGTTCAAGAGGTAACTAATAAAGTGGCCACTGAGTGTATATTCTGTATTATGTTTTCATTTTTACTACCTTGATCTACTGAAGTCTGGAATGACCTATTTAGATGGAATGCAAACAAAAGCTGTTCAGGGTATTTCAATACATGACAGTAATAAAGTAATAGCAAATGATCAGGCCTCATTCAGAAATTCACTTGACAGACAGTTATCTATGGGGGGGGATGTATGGGTCAGAAAAATAAGAATGATGAATCAGGTTGATTATAAGGATATGCGGTAAAATAATGATAATAATAAAAGATACAAATACTGTGATGATTTAGTGCGTATGGAACTTTCAGAAACTACTGACAAAGAGGATGAAGCTGTTCCCAAAATGTTGATGGTGAGTCTTCAGGTTCCTGTACCTCCTCCCTGATGTGAGTAATGAGAAGACGGTGAGGGGTTTTAATGAAAGATGCTGCCTTCTATCGTGTGGATAGTCAGAGGCTTTTTCCCAGGGCTGAAATGGCTGTCACAAGAGGGCCCAGGTTTAAGGTGTTTGGGAGTAGGTACACAGGAAATATCGGGGTAAGTTTTTTACGCAGAGAGTGGTGAATGCGTGGAATGGGTGACTGGTGACAGTGGTGGAGGCGGATACGATAGGGTCTTTTTAGAGACTCCTGGATAGGTACATGGAGCTTAGAAAAATAGAGGGCTATGGGTAACCCTAGGTAATTTCTAAGGTAGGGACATGTTCGGCACAGCATTGTGGTCTGAAGGGCCTGCGTTGTGCTGTAGGTTTTCTATGTTTCTATTGGGTCTCTAAGGTCACCAATTGGGGTAGAAATTGATCAGAAGACCTCTCTTCCTGAGTACCTTTGCTTTGAGAAGGAGAAAAGCTATTGAGTCTTCATTCCCATGACTCTTGAGCACTGAAAAGAGCTCCGTGGTACTAACGAGGGAATGGTCCAAAGGTTTCTCTGGCACATTACACTCTGACCTGGATGACACAAAATATTTCTAAAGCCCCCAGATGTTTCCGCAAGGAATCCTTCCCATACAGCATTCCTGTTGTGGGAATGTGGTTTCTGAGAAGTACTAGTTCCATCACTGATCATGTCTGTCTCCTGCCTGCATAAGTGTGGCTTCCCCTAAGCACTGCCATGATTTAAACATGAATGCCATCTGCTCGTCTGACAGAAATCCTTGGAGATACAAAGCTGGCTGCCTAATGATATTCTGATCTCAGTTTCTGGAGATTTCCAGTGAATCTTCTTGTCCATTCTTAAAAGGCCTTGACAAGACTCAGGTTGACAGGTGCCTAGACTAGTAGAATACCATTTCTGAGGCTGACGCAGGAAACTGCTGGAGGACTCTCAGTGGGTCAAGCAGTATCTGTGGGAAGGAAAGATGCTGACAACACTTCAATGAAACTCCTGCATCAAGAGTGAGTGTGAACTGTGACTTGAGTTACACAGAAGGAATCAGACACATCTCCCACCACGTCCTTGCTGACCAAGATGCCTAGCAGAGCTGACCGAGCTCATTTTCTATCCATATCATCATCATGGCATGCCATGTCGTATGATGTCGGCGATCGTGGTCTATGTCCGATTATTCTTGGCAAATCCTCTTTCCAGGCAGATCTTTCACAGGGAGCCAATCTGACAGGAGCCCATTCCCCTTCAAAGTGACAGAGGGGTCAGGGAGAGGCCATCACTTGACCAACTGAGATGGGGCTCCGCTCTCAGTCCTAGAGCATGGTCTCGACCTGAAATTTTGACAATTCCTCCACCCCCCACCCCCACCCACTAACCCATCTACCTCTCCCCACTGACAGATCCTGCTGAATTCACAGAGTTCCTCATGCAGTTCCCAAAAATCTAAACATGAGCAAAATTGGACAAACAAACAATGTGGAAAAGAAGGCAAATTGTGCAAATAAACAAAAATAATAATACTGAGAACATGAGTGAAGAGGCCTGGAAAGTGAATCAGCTCAGAGTTGATGTGAGTGAAGTTACCTGAGCTGGTTCAGGAGCCTGATGGTTGCAGGGTAATAGCTGTTCCTGAACCTGGTGGTGTGGAACCCAAGGCTCCTGTACCTGCTGCCCAATGATAGCAGTGAGAAGAGAGCACGGGCAGGATGGTGGGGCTCCTTAAAGATTGAACCTGTTCTTTTGTGGCAGTGCTCCATGTGAATGTACTCAATGGTGTGATAGACTGGGCTGTACCCAGCACTTTCTGTAGACCTTTCTGTTCCTGGGCATTGGTGACCCTGACTGTCAGAGAGAAGGTGACAGCATTTGATCAGGGAAGCTTACGTAAATCTCTGGTAAAAAAAACAACCAATGGGACACTTTATTACACAAAGGCAATAAAAGAAAAAACTAATAGCAGTGGGGATCAAAGAGTCCGAGAGCAGTGGGGAACAAAGGCGTTTTTATGGCTGGATATCTCGGCTTTCAAGCTCCTGGATCATTTCCCAGAAGGTAAAAGGGAGCAAAAGGAATGACCGGGCTGGGGCAGACATCCTTGGCGACGCTGCCAGCACTCCTGAAGCTCAGGCTGTGAAGAAGGGAATAGATGGAAGGAATTGATGAACCCGTGGTGGACGGCGCAGGGTTTGCAAATCTCTCTTCCTTCAGAGCACTAGGCTGAGATTCAACTTGTTAACATACCTTCTGCAGCACACCTGTCCAGAATCCTGTGGACGAGGTACCTTCTGCAGCACACCTGTCGATAATCCTGTGGACGAGGTACCTTCTGCAGCACACCTGTCGAGAATCCTGTGGACGAGGTACCTTCTGCAACACACCTGTTGATAATCCTGTGGATGAGGTACCTTCTGCAACACACCTGTTGAGAATTCTGTGGACGAGGTACCTTCTGCGGCACACCTGTCGAGATTCCTGTGGACGAGGTACCTCCTGCAGCACACCTGTCAAGATTCCTGTGGACGAAGTCCCTTCTGCAGCGCACCTGTCGAGAATTCTGTGGACGAGGTACTTTCTGCAGCATACCTGTCGAGAATCCGGTGGAGAAAATACCTTCTGATGCACACCTGTCGATAATCCTGTGGACGAGGTACCTTCTGCAACACACCTGTCGATAATCGTGTGGATGAGATACCTTCTGCAGCACACCTGTCGAGAATCCTGTGGATGAGGTACTTTCTGCAGCACACCTGTCGATAATCCTGTGGACGAGGTACTTTCTGCAGTGCACCTGTTGAGAATCCTGTGGATGAGGTACCTTTTGCAGTGCACCTGTCGAGAATCCTGTGGACGAGGTACCTTCTGCAGCACACCTGTCAAGAATCCTGTGGATGAGGTACCTTCTGCAGTGCACCTGTCGAGAATCCTGTGGACAAGATAACTTCTGCAGCACACCTGTCGAGAATCCTGTGGACAAGATAACTTCTGCAGCACACCTGTCGAGAATCCGGTGGAGAAAATACCTTCTGCAGTGCACCTGTCCAGAATCCTGTGGACAAGCCACATTTTCTCAGATGCCAGAAAGGCTGAGGCACATCCTTGATTCATAGTGTCTGAGTGTGAAGACAGCAGCTCAGCTTACTGATGACATGGATACCAGGCAACTTAAAGCTGTCAACCAGTTCGACAGCAGCTCTGTCGATGAGCACAGAGTTATGATGACCCTCAGAACCAGATTAGGGAGAGGAGCCGGGTCAGAATCAGAGTCAGCTTTAATGCTGTGAAATTTGTCACCTTAGTGGCAGCAGTACATGATAATATAGAAAAATAAATAAATCACTTAATTGCAGTAGGTCTGTATGTATATCTTAAATAGTTAAATTAAAAATAGTGCACAAACAGAAATAATATTAAAAAGTGAGGTAGTGTTCATGGGTTCAATGTCCATTTAGTAATCGGATGGCAGAGGGGAAGAAGCTGTTCCTGAATCGCTGAGTGTGTGCCTTCAGGCTTCTGTACCTCTTACCTGATGGTAACAGTGAGAAAAGGACATGCCCTGGGTGCTGGAGGTCCTCAATAATGGACGCTGCCTTTCTGAGTCATCACTCTTTGAAGATGTCCTGGGTAATATGGAGGCCTGTGCCCATGATGAAGCTAAGTTTACAACTTTCGAACCTGTGAAGTAGCCCCTCCATACCAGACAGTGATGCAGCCCATCAGAATGCTTTCCATGGTACAACTATAGAAGTTCTTGAGTCTTTCTGTTGACAAACCAAATCTCTTCAAACTCCTAATGAAATATAGCCACTGTCTTGCCTTCTTTATAACTGCATTGATATGTTGGGACCAGGTTAGATCTTCAGAGGTCTTGACACCGGGAAGTTGAAATTGCTCACTCTGGCCACTTCTGATCCCTCTATGATGATTGGCTCATGTTCCTTCATTTTGCCCTTCCTGAAGTTCACAATCAGCTCTTTAGTCTTACCGACTTTGAGTGCTAGGTTGTTTCTGTGACACCATTCAACTAGTTGGTATTTGTCGATCTCGTACGCCCTCTCGTCACCACCTGAGATCCTACCAACAATGGTTGTATCGTCAGCAAACTTATAGATGGTATTTGAGCTATGCCTAGCCACACAGTCATGTGTATACAGAGAGTAGAGCAGTGGGCTAAGCACACACTCCTGAGGTGCACCAGTGTTGATCACTAGTGAGGAGGAGATATTATCACCACTCTGCACAGACTGTGGTCTTCCGGTTAGGATCCAATTGCAGAGGGAGGGAGGTACAGAGGCCCAGATTCTGTAGCTTATCAATCAGGACTGTGAGACTGATGGTGTTAAATGCTGAGCTATAGTCAATGAAGAGCATCCTGACATAGGTGTTTGTGTTGTCTGGGTGATCTAAGTCCGTGTGACGAGCCATTGAGATTGCATCGTTGACCTATTGCGGTGATAGGCAAATTGCAATGGGTCCAGGTCCTTGCTGAGGCAGGAGTTCGGTCTAGTCATGACCAACCTCTCAAAGCATTTCATCACCACAGATGTGAGTGCTGCTGGACGATAGTTGCTAGGGCAGCTCACACTACTCTTCAAAGCCACTGGAATAATTGTTGCCGTTTTGAAGCAGGTGGGAACTTTAGATAATAGCAGTGTGACGTTGAAAATATCCTTGAATACTCTTGTCAGTTGGTTGGCACAAGTTTTCAGAGCCTTACCAGCTGCTCCATTGGGGCTTGCCACCTTACAAGGGTTCACCCTGCTGGAAGGCATCCTGACATCGGCCTCTGAGACGGAGATTACAGAGTCACCAGATGCAGCAGGGATCTTCACAGCTGTCGTTATATTCTCCCTTTCAAAGCGGGCATAGAAGGCGTTGAGTTCATCTGGTAGTAAAGCATCGCTGCCATTCGTTATTGGATTTCACTTTGTAGGATGCAATGTATTGCAAACCCTGTCAGAGTTGCCGTGCATCCAATGTCACCTCCAAACTCATTCCGAATAGTTTCTTCGCTCTTCAAATACCCCTCCGTAAGTCATACCTGGCACTAAATGGCGACTCCTCTGCTTGTATCTTTGTAAACAGCTCTATTTCTATCTTTGATATCTTTCTTTCCCTTCCAAGACTCTTTTGAAGACCCTGGCCTGGAGTTACACTCTGACCTCGGTTCTTTGTGGGAGTGGGATCCGTTCTCGGGGCCTCATGACCGGCCGAATTTTGATATCTCAAGGATGTGGCCTGGAAGACTAGTGTGCTTTCAGGGTTTTGGGATTTCGTGGCTCTGGGGACATGCTGATTCTCGGCTGGTGCCCCTGATTGAAACAGTGTAGGAGAACACAGAACATTGGGAGCAGCGGGTTAGCTGCCAGTGTTGTGTGCCCGGGGAGCCGTGCCTTTTGGGCGCCAACTCTCCGGGCGGGCACAGAGCTCAGAAAAAGTGATGCAACACAGACTTTTAACATCATAAATCAGCGAGGTGTTTCTTATGTCTCCCTGTTGCTGTGAAACGGAGACACCTCTTGTTCCCTTATTAGGGAGAGAGCGAGCCTGTGGTATGTCGAATTATTGGGTGAACGGTAGTCTTTGGGGTACTGCAAGTCTGTGTCTTTGTTGTTGCTTTGCTGCACGCTTGAGTGCTCCGTGGGGGGGGGGGGCGATGCTTTTTGCTGGTGGGGGGGCGGGATTGCTTTTGCTGCAGCTTGTACGTGGGATGGAGAGTTGGGGGGGGTTCGGGGTTAGAAACATAGAAAACCTGCAGCATAATACAGGCCCTTCGGCCCACAAAGCTGTGCCAAACATGTACTTACTTTAGAAATTACATAGGGTTACCCATAGCCCTCTATTTTTCTAAGCTCCATGTACCTGTCCAGGAGTCTCTTAAAAGACCCTATCGTATCCGCCTCCACATCCGTTGCCGGCTGCCCATTCCATGCATTCACCACCCTCTGCGTAAAAAACCTACCCCTGATATCTCCTCTGTACCTACTTCCAAGCACCTTAAAACTGTGCCCTCTTGGGCTAGCCATTTCAGCCCTGGGAAAAAGCCTCTGACGATCCACACGATCAATGCCTCTCATCATCTTATACACCTCTGTCAGGTCACCTCTCATCCTCTGTTGCTCCAAGGAGAAAAGACTGAGTTCACTCAACCTATTCTCATAAGGCATGCTCCCCAATCCAGGCAACATCCTTGTAAATCTCCTCTGCACCCTTATTATGATTATGAGGACACACAGTCCCCTTTTATTGTCATTTAGTAATGCATGCATTAAGAAATGATACAATGTTTTTCCAGAATGATATCATGAAAACACATGACAAACCGACTTAAAAACTAACAAAAACCACATAATTATAACAGATAGCTACAACAATGCAAAGCAATACCGTAATTTGATAAGAACAGACCACGACACAGTAAAAGTCTCAGAGTCTCACGAAAGTCCCATCATCTCATGCAGACGGTGAACCTCCAGCGCCGCCAACTTGCCGATGCAGCATCCTGGAAGCACCCGACCACAGTCCGATTCTGAATCCGTCCGAAAACTCCGAGCCTTCAACCACCTCTTCGACACCGAGCACCAAGCACCATCTCTGCCGATCGCTTCAACCCCGACCCCAGCCCTGGCAACAGACAATAGGCAAAGCCGAGGATTTGGGGCCTTCATCTCCGGAGATTCTCGATCGCACAGTAGCAGCGGCAGCGAAGCAGGCATTTCAGAGTTACTCCAGGTGTTCCTCCGTGCTTCTCACGGCTGTCTCCATCAAATCTGGATTGTGCACGGCCCCTGAGTTACACATAATCGATATTCATTCGGAACAGCCGCGCGCGCTGCGTCGCGTCGCCATCTTCTCCTCCCTCCCCCCTTTCTATGGTTTCCACATCCTTCATGTAGTGAGGCGACCAGAACTGAACACAGTGCTCCAAGTGGGATCTGACCAGGGTCCTATATAGCTGCAACATTACCTCTTGGCTCCTAAACTCAGTCCCACGATTGATGAAGGCCAATACACCATATGTCTTCTTAACCACAGAGTCAACCTGTGCAGCTGCTTTGAGTGTCCTATGGACTCGGACCCCAAGATTCCTCTGATCCTCCACACTGCCAAGAGTCTTACCATTAATACTATATCCTGCCATCATATTTGACCTACCAAAATGAACCACCTCACGATTATCTGGGTTGAACTCCATCTGCCACTTTTCAGCCCAGTTTTGTATCCTATATATGTCCCGTTGTAACCTCTGACAGCCCTCCACACTATCCACAACACCCCCAACCTTTGTGTTATCAGCAAATTTATTAACCCATCGCTCCACTTCATCCAGTTCATTTATAAAAATCACGGAGAAGGGGTCCCAGAACAGATCCCTGAGGCACACCACTGGTCACTGACCTCCATGCAGAATATGACCCGTGTACAACCATCCTTTGCCTTCTGTGATCAAGCCAATTGTGGATCCACAAAGCAATGTCCCCTTGGATCCCATGCCTCCTTAATTTCTCAATAAGCCTTGCATGGGGTACCTTATCAAATGCCTTGCTGAAATCTATACACACTACATCTACTGTTCTATCTTCATTGATGTGTTTAGTCACATCCTCAAAAAATTCAATCAGGCTTGTAAGGCATGACCTACCTTTCACAAAGCCATGCTGGCTATTCCTAATCATATTAGGCCTCTCCAAATGTTCATAAATCCTGCCTCTCAGGACCTTCTCCATCACCACACCAACTACTGAAGTAAGACTCACTGGTCTATAATTTCCTGGGCTACCTCTACTCCCTTTCTTGAATAAGATAACAACATCCGCAACCCTCCAATCCTCTGGAACCTCTCCTGTCCCCATTGATGATGCAAGGATCATCGCCAGAGGCTCAGCAATCTCCTCCCTCACCTCTGACAGTATCCTGGGGTACATCTCATCCGGTTCCAGTGACCTATCCAACTTGATGCTTTCCAAAAGCTCCAGCACTTCCTCTTCCTTAATATCTATATGCTCAAGCATTTCAGTCCGCTGTAAGTCATCCCTGCAATCACCAAGATCCTTTTCTACAGTGAATACTGAAGCAAAGTATTCATTAAGTACCTCCACTATTTCCTCTGGTTCCATACAGACTTTTCCACTGTCACACTTGATTGGTCCTATTCTCTCACATCTTATCCTCTTGCTCTTCATGTACCTTAAGAATTCCTTGGGGTTTTCCTTAATTCTGTCTGCCAAGGCCTTCTCATGGCCCCTTCTGGCTCTCCTAATTTCATTCTTAAGCTCCTTCCTTCTAGCCTTATAATATTCTGGATCTCTATCATTACCTAGTTTTTTGAACCTTTCGTAAGCTCTTCTTTTTTTCTTAACTAGATTTACAACAGCCTTTGTACACCACAGTTCCTGTACCCTACCATCCTTTCCCTGTCTGAGTGGAACGTACCTATGCAGAATGTCACACAAATATCCCCTGAACATTTGCCACATTTCTTCTGTACATTTCGCTGAGAACATCTATTCCTAATTTATGCTTCCAAGTTCCCACCTGATAGCCTCATATTTCATCTTACTCTGATTAAATGCTTTTCTAACTTGTCCCTCTCCAATGCGATGGTAAAGGAGATAGAATTGTGATCACTGTCTCCAAAATGCTCTCCCACTGGGAGATCTGGGGGTTCTAACATGTAACTGTCATTCACGCTTTGGGGCAATCCTCTGTTTTCGTGGATGTCTGCAAAGAAAAGAATTTCAGTATGTATATTGTATTCATTTCCCTGACATTAAATGCACCTGTTGAAACTATTGGTTTTCTTGTGCAGACCCGGGTCACCAGACGTAAATGCCACAGATCTAGCCTTCAGCAGATGAAGGGTTTTTCATCCTGGTTCATCCACAGCTTTTGGTTTGGGAATGTATAGTAAGTCTTCGTAGGGACACACTCATCAACACAGGTTTTAATGAAGTTGGTAACAACTGCAGCATACTCATCCAGGTTCAAAGATGAATCCCTGAATACAGTCCAGTCCACCGATTCAAAGCAGTCCTGTAGGCACTCCTGTGCTTCCCTTGTTCATACCTTCTTGGTCCTCACTGCTGGTGCTGCAGTCTTCAGTCTCTGCCTATACTCAGGGAGCAGAAATACAGCCAGGTGATCAGACTTCCCAAAGTGAGGGCGTGGAATAGCACAGCAGGTGTTCTTGATGGTGGTGTAGCAATGGTTCAGTGTATTGTTTCCTCCGGTACTACAAGTGATTTGTGGATGATGAACTTTTTCAGGCAGGCCTGGTTTACCCCCAACCCCCCCAATAATAGTGAAGGCATCAGGGTATGTTGCATCATGCATGTTGATCACATTGCTCAGATCATCTTGAGCCTGTTTGACATTGGCCTGAGGTGGAATGTACACTGCTACCAAAACGATCGCTGAAATCTCTTGCTGCAGGTAAAATGGACAACACTTAATTGCAAGATATTCCAGGTCTGGTGAGCATAACTGATACATTTGTACACAGAGAGGAGCTGATCATGAGGCATACACCATCACCACCACCACCACCACCTCTTGACCTTGGTTGGATGCAGTTTTGATACTCAGCTGTATCAGGCTGAAACGGGAATATTCAATCGGAACCATCGAGCTGCTCCATCCCAGAAACAGGTGCACCAGACCCAGGATACAGAACATGTGGAGCAGTGGTCCGAGTATTAACACCTCCCTACAGTACACGTAACCTCCTGCAACTTCTCACCTCATGTCACCACAACCCCACGTTATCGAACTGACCACCACCCCACGTCAGCAGTGATTTACCCCGCACGCCTCTCAACAGCTGCTGCCCCACCTGCTGAGTGGTTCCCACTTGTTCTGCTGTAGTTTAAAAAATATTTGGCAGACTTTCTCAGCTGCCGGATAGGCCACTCCCAGCCACAAATAGTGGGCGGGCAATTTCTCAGAGGAACCGGTTGCGCTCCGGACGTTCTAAACGCTGCACAGTATTCCAGGAAGTCACTGTTCCCGGAAGCGATTGAAGGTAAGTAGTGGCTGTGGGTCTCTGGTCGGCAGAGAGGAGGGGACACGATTCCTCACCATCGCTCCCCACCGACCCTACGCCTCCCTTCCGTCCCTCACGCCCCTTCCGTCCTCCCACACCTTCTCTCCGTTCTCCTGCTCCTCCCTTCCGTCCCACAACCCTCTTCACACCTCCCCACCGTTCCCCTGTCCCTCCACTCGGTTCCACCCGCCACTGCCTTCCGACCCTCATACCTCCCCTCCCCTCGGTTCCCCTGCCCCTCCCTTCCGACCCCAATTCTCCCTATACCGCCCCTCCCCTCCCCTCCGTCCACCCGCGCCTCCATTCCGTCCACCCACCTTCTCTTCTCTCCCCAACATTCACCTGTCCTCCGACACCTGCCCCTCCGTTTCCCCACCCCTTCCTTCTGTCCCTAATCCTCCATACACCTCCCCTCCTCTCCCCAACATTCCCCTCCCCTGCGTCCGCCCGTCCCCCCGTCCCCAATTCTCCACCCACCTCCCCTCTTCTCCCTAACATTCCCCTCCACCCCAGCACCTCCGTTTCCCCACCCCTCCCTTCTGTCCCCAATCCTCCACACATCTCCCCTGTTCTCCCCAACATTCCCCTGCAACCCCAGCCCCTCCACTTGGTTTTCCCCGCTCCTACATTCTGATCCCCAACCCTCCCTATACCACCCTTCCCCTCCGTCCTCGACCCCACCCGGTCCCACGATCCTCCCCTCCTTCTCACAGCCGGTCCAACCCTTCCCCTAATCCTCCACTCAACCTGTTCATCCGCCAAGCCCTCCCCTCTGGGCTCTGACAATTGCCCCTAACCCCAGTACCCCACCTCTCCCTGTCTTCAATGAACCCTCCCCCTGTCAACTCCCCACCCTCAGCCATTCCCCACCCCCTCCTGCCTGCCCCCCCGCCACCCAGTGAGAAGAAAATGTATGACTGCTGAGTTCTCCTTTTATTTGCCCTCGCAGGTCGATGGAGCAGAACAAGATTTTGCGTGACAGCCGGAAAAGGCCACATGACTATTACTCGTTTCTCTCTGAGTTTGAAAGTTCAGTCGTCAGGGATATAGAGAAGCTCTTCAATAAGAAATTCTCCTTCCAGAAGCCAGAGGGTAGCCAGTGGGTCCTGCCTGAGGCCCATGACGCACCCTCGGGTCAGCTGCAGCTATCCAAAGAGCTGGAGTCACTGAAGGTGTCGCTGAACCGTGTGAAGGACCAGCTGGGTGACAAGGACCTGGAGAAGTGGCACCCACACACCAGATCTACCAACTGGGCCGGCAGGATCATCTCGCGGGTCCGGCAGAGCGTCAATGCGGAGCTGTGCACCCAGGCCTGGTGCAAGTTCTATGAGGTCTTGGGCACTTTCCCCGTGCTGCCGGAAGCGGCCTGTCAGGACGGGAAGCTGAACTCAGTGCACCTGTGTGAGGCCCCTGGCGCCTTCATCACCAGCCTCAACCATTACCTGTGCAACAACTATCCTTCGTGCAAGTGGAACTGGGTGGCAAATACCCTCAACCCCTACCACGAGGGCAATGACATGGGCACCATGATTGCAGACGACCGCCTGATTGTGGGCACTCTGTCCCGGTGGTACTTTGGTCCCGATGACACGGGTAACGTGATGGACCGGCGGCACCTGGAGGGCCTGATTGAGTTCACCCGGGACAAGGGCATGGAGAGCATCCACCTGGTGACAGCAGACGGCAGCGTCGACTGCCAGGATGACCCGGGCGAGCAGGAGGCGCGGGTGGCTCCCCTGCACTACTGCGAAGCAGTCACTGCCCTGCGGCTGCTGGGCCAAGGGGGGTCGCTGGTGCTGAAGATGTTCACTCTGTTCGAACGGCCTTCAGCCTGCCTGATCTATCTGCTCAACTGCTGCTTCGAGCAGGTGCACGCCTTCAAGCCAGCTACCAGCAAGGCAGGCAACTCCGAGGTGTACATCGTCTGCCTCGGCTACAGGGGCCAGTCGGCACTGGGCACTCACCTGGAGGAGCTGGAGCAGGGCTTCGGCCCGGGGCTGGCCCGGGACTCTACACTGGCCCGCTCCGCCATGCCACCTACCTTCCTCACGCAGCTGGAGAACTGCTGCCGCCTCTTCCACGACTACCAGACCGCCACCATCAAGGAGAACCTGCGACTTTTCGCTGGCTCCACCCCCCGGGAGGCTGACAGACTGAGACAGCGGCGGGACTGTGCCGCCAAGTATTACCTGCGCCACTTCGGGCTGAGGTCGCTGTACCGCGACCAGTGGGTGTTGAGGGAGTACCTGCCGGACCTGGGGCTGATGGGCCAGTTCACTGACCAGAACAAGAGGCAGCAGGCTGGCTCCCACAACCAGATGCGGGCACTTGCTCAGCAGGGCTGGCGGGATCGGCTGTACCAAGGGCCTCTGTGGCGCAAGGTGGTGGCCCACTGTGGCGGCTTCTCGACCGGTGCTCCTCCCCTGCTGGAGGGGCAGGACGAGGCTCCAGGCTGCCACTCCTGGCATGTACTGGAAGCCCGGGGACTCACCAGTCTGGCCAGTTCCCCCTTTTGCGAGGCGGAGCTGCTGCACAGCCTGAATGAGTCGTTGGAGGCAACGAACGCAGGCTCGGCTCTGGTTACCTGTCATTCCTGCAGCCCCCTCTCCCCGAAGCAGGTGTTGACCCAGTTGAACAAGGTTGCGGAGCCTCTGGGCGTCTCCCTCGATCGCCTGGTGGTGCTGGGGGGTCTGGAGTCGCTGGATCTCGGTGAGCTGCCAACCAGCTACCCGAGTCTGTCCGTGCCACTCCCTCCGTGCTCACGGCTCCACGACGGAGATCCCCGCTACCAGTGCTGGCTGCTGGAGGCCGTACTGAAGGTGCTGGCAGAGAGCACCAAGGGCAGTGCCTTCGTCTTGCCCCTCCGTTCCGCCTTCACCCGCTTCACTGCTGGCCTGGTGTTGGCGCTCAGCCACTGCTTCCGCGGCCTGTCCTTCGCGTGGCCCTTCACAGACTCTGGTCCGGCCTGCCCGGTCGTACTGTTGGGCACCGGCTTCCGCCAGCCTCCCTCCGAGCTGCTAGAGTTTCTGCAGCAGCTGAGTCAGCGCCTGTCCCAACTGGCAGCGCTGCAACCACAGGCCGGGGCTGGGGCAGGGCCGGGGCAGCAGGTGCTGCAGTTTGTGCCGACGGAACTGCTGCTCAGCCGCTGCCTGCCCAAGTTCCTCAGTGCGCTCAACGTTGCCGTTTGCAGGTATAGGCTTCACCTGGCCGTTCAGGAGGCCGAGGCCTAGGTCACTGGGGCTCCCCGGCCCACGGTGACCGAGGTAAGGGTGTGATCGCACAGGAGACGGTGGGGGGGGGGGGGGGGAGTGTTAGCGTCTTCCAGTGGGGCAGGTGTTGGGGAACAGGGGGGGTGGGGGGATTGGACATGCAGTGAGTGTAGTCTCTGTCGAGATCACCTCCGGAGGGCTTGAGGGCTGCCACGTGGCCCCAGATCTGACAGACAGGAAAATGTTTTGGAGCTGGTGATGGGTCTGACAGTCATGGGGGAAATATCACATTGCGATCCTCTGGGACCAAACGCCCAGTGCCGAACCTCACTGCTGTCAAACCTGAGGATGTTTGTGCTGGTAATTAATTTCCCCTGTGTGCTTTGCACATGGGGAGCAGCTTGGCCTTCCGCCATGTTACTCGGGAGCCAGAAATGCGAGGGTGGTGAGTGCTGGTGTGGGCAGCAGGAACCACTGTAAAGCTGTGGCAGCAGCAACACTAACCAAGGAATGTCATTTTGATATGATTCAGGCCGAATGGCTAATTGGAGAAAGCTGAATGATTTTGAAACATTGTGCGAGGTTGTCACTGGGATCTGTCCCACTGGTTTGATTTCCCATTCCTGACCTCCGTCTTTTTGCTGCTCCCAGTAGTTTTGTAGTAATGAACTCTGCTTGGTCAGGAGAGACAATGGATAGGCATCAGTAGGAAACCACCGATGGGAGTGATGGGATTACTGTCCTTTCTGTTTGGCCTTCGTGGCCCACGCCCAGACCCAGACCCAGGCCCAGTAGAGAGTCCAGTGCAGAGAGTGTTGCTGGAGGGCAGCACTCGTTCCTGGTTTTTCAGCTCGGTCCCATTCCGACAATACTGGCCATTTTGCTTTAGGGGCTGTTATGGAGATGGTGAGGCCTGAGGCACACAACACAAGTCAGGACAGTTCTGTTTCATTGGGTGCACCATTGCCACACCCTCCCCTATGACTGACATCACATTTGTTTCAAACAAAACAGCACACTGCTTTGTGCAAACCTTTCATTCTCTCAGAGGAAGAGCAGTCTGGTGGGATGGTTTGTGCTCTTGGCTGAAGTCTGTGCTGTGGCGAAGCTGTGTAATGTCTGTGCTATAGAGAGAGGGTAGGTGCAAGGACGGAATCAGTCGGGGTCGGGTCTCTTGTTGTGGTATAGTTTAGATTGTGATTTGTTATGTTGTTGGTTTGCCTGGGACTGCATTATATTCTGTTATCCCAACAAGTGTCTAGATCTATTTGACTCTTAAGTATCAATAATCGTAAGAAAACTCTTGTCCTTTGTCTTTTTTTCGGTGCCCTAGATCATTTGTTACGTCAGTGAAAAATGGTAATGAAATTTTCACAAGTTAGTGGTTTAATCACTGCTCAAACTCTAAACAGGATGACAATGCCTTGAGAGAGAAAACATACATTACTTGGTCTTAAGCTAGGGTGCCGGAGACTTTAGCACAGAACAGTAGTAATCTAATGCCTTGCACTGTACTGCTGCAGAAACAAATCCTGAAGTATGTGACTCC
Source organism: Mobula birostris (assembly GCF_030028105.1). NCBI lineage: Eukaryota > Metazoa > Chordata > Chondrichthyes > Myliobatiformes > Myliobatidae > Mobula > Mobula birostris. The sequence goes on along the minus strand of NC_092384.1, from coordinate 5,944,255 downwards.
TCATTCTGATATGGGTCTCTATTGTGGACAGAGAGTGGGAAGGGGGCAGGGGCAGGGACAGGGGAATCATGGTTGGGAAAAGGGAAGGAGAGGGGAAGGAGCAAAATGAACCTCTGGTTCATTGTATATTAAACTAATTTGATGTTTGTTTAAAAATAAAATAATTCTATTTTAAAAGTGCACTTTAAAATGCATATCCTTTGCATCTAAGAAAGAAAGCAATAAATCCTGCCCGGTCAAGAGAAAGACTTGATCTCATTTTAGAACATAGAACACTACAGCACACTGCTGGCTCTTTGGCCCATCGTGTCATGCTGGCCTTTTAACCTCCTTTCTGTTCCCATGCATGAGTATGATGTCCAAGATCAATCTAACGCAGCCTTCCAATTTTCTATCATCCATGTGCCTATCTAAGAATTTCTTATATGCCCCTGATGTATCTGTTTCTGCTACCACCATCCCGGCAGGGTCTTCTATGCACCCACCACTCTCTGTGTTTAAAATAAGAAAAACACTTACCTCTGATATCTATACTTTCCTCTAATCACTTTAAAACGATGCTTCTTTGTATCAATTTTGTAAAGATGAAGAGTAGCTTTGTTTGTCACGTGCATAGTGGAACATACAGTGAAATTAAGTCAGTCAGGATTGCGCAGAGCAGCCACAAATATTGCCATGTTTCTGGCGCCATCATGGCATGTGTCGTTCTCACTAACCCTACCCACATGTCTTTGGATTGTGGGAGGAAACCCGAGCACCCGGAGGAAACCCGCGTGGTCACAAGAACATGCAAATTGGTGGGAGCAGAGTCTTGCAGCCGGTGCTCTGAAGGAAAGTGGTGCTGTGCTCTCACACTAATGATGTTAATGTCACTGCTTGGAGCTCTAAAACAACGTCTATATTCTGTGATTACAATAACCATGTATAATTTTTGCATAGAGAATCATTAAACACCTTCAAATCAGTACAAGATGAGTTTGATGTTGTTATTTTTCTGTCACCCTGGCATTTCTTTTTCCAGATAATGTTTTCACTACATTGACAGCTTCACTCAATACCAGCAATGTCAAACTGTGTTAGTGACAGCACAGACTTTGTTGGTAAGTAAGCTCCATCCTATTGGGTCTCATCAACCAGGCAGCTAAAACACAGTGAAACCTCCTCTACTCCATCCTGTACTCTATGGAAGATTGCTCCCTGTGCAGTCTTGCAGGGAATAGCTGTTGAATGGCAAGAGGTTGGGTTAGGAACGGAAGTACATTGCTTATTGGCAGCAAACTGATGAAGACCCTTTGTCTTGCAGCTCGGTTTCAACACTGGCCTGAAAAGTGTCCTTGCAGCGGCCGGTCACAGTAGGATGGACATGGCTTTGGGAGAGAATGAGGTTGCTGCAATGCCTGTTGTTCAGATGAAGGAACTGACAGAAGTAACAAGAGGCTAATCACCAGACCTGGGTGAAATATGATCCATGCTTTAAAAAAAAGCAAGAGAGGAAGCTGCAGAAGGTCTGGCTATATTTTTTTCAGTATCCGTGGCTACAAGAGTGATGCCAAAGGACTGGAGAACTAACAGAAAAGAACAGTGCAGTGCTGGAACAAGCCGGTAGTGTCAGCCATGGTCCAATTTCAACTACACTACCATGACTCATATTCCTGTGTTCCCTGTGTCTGGGGGAATAGAGAAATTTCAGATTCAGGTTGATTTATCATGTGCACATTGAAACATACACTGAAGGGCATCATTTACATTAGCAACCAACTCATCCAAGGATGTGCTGGTAGTCACCCACAAGTGTTGCCACATATTGTGTCACAAATCAGCCAGGATTGGATGGCAGAGTAGTCTCGATGGGTTAAATGGCCTACTTCTGATCCGATATTTTATGTTTGTTAAAAGCTGCAGAAAATCATGTACAGTTATTCACTGTAATTCCGAACACACTGCAGACATGAGTTTCTCCATACCATGATCCATATAAACATTCTCTTAATGGCATGTTCCCTTCCCATGTACATTGCTTACTAAAGAATAAGGCTTGGCTCTTCCTGTAGTTGATTCTAAACCCCAAAGTCAGCTCAAACTTGGATAGGGTTCAGAAGCAACAATCAAGATGCTGGAGGAACTCAGCAGGTCAGGCAGAATATGTGGAAAGGAGCAGGCAGTCTGTGTTTCAGGTTAAGGTTCTTCTCGACCAGGGGTTCCAAACTTTTATTTGCAATGGTTGCAGAATAAGTTGCAGGGAAATGAGGAAAGGAAATGAAGTAATGTAGGGTTGCCTCTATATTTATAATAACACAACATGAGGTTATCTGGTGCACTGACTTCATACTGACTCCCATTATTTTCATCTCCCCTCCTATTATTTCCCTGTAACTCATTCTCTCTTGTATATGCCCATCAAGTAGCCTTTGATTCATTTGCTGATGATACAACCATTGCTGGCAAGATCTGGATGGAGCTGAGAGCATACAGGAGTGAGATATAGTCAAGGGGCATCACAGCAACAATCTGGCACTCCATGTCAGTAAGCCCAAAGAACTGGTTGTGGACTTCAGAAAGGGTAAGATGAGGGAACACGTACACATCCTTATAGACGGTTCAGAAGTGGAGAGAGAGCAATTTCAAGTACCTGGATGTCAATGTCTCTGTGGATCTAACCAGGATCCAACTTATCGATGCAGCTATCGAGAAGGCAAGACATGACAGTGGCTATATTTCATTAGGAGATTTGATATGTCACCTAAAACACACTCAAATTTCTACAGATTACTGTGGAGAGCATTCTCACTGCTATCTGGTGGGGGTTAGTGCACAGGATCAAAGTAAGCTGCCAAGAGTTGTAAACTCAGTCAGCTCCATCATGGGTACTAGCCTCTATAGTATCCAGGACATCTTCAAGGAGCAATGCCTCAGAAGGGCAGTGTCCATCAGTAAGGACACCCATCACCCAGAACATGCCCCCTTCTCATTGCTACTATCAGGGAGGAGGTACAGGAGCCTGAAGGCACACACTCAGTGATTCAGGAAGAGCTTCTTCCCCTCTGCCATCCAATTTCTGAATGGGCATTGGACCCATGAACACTACCTCACTTTTTAAATTCCTATTTTTGCACTAATTTAATTTATCTCACACACACACACACACACACACACACACATGTTTTGCATTGTATCGGTGCTGCAAAGTTAATAAATTTCACAACATATGCGGTGATATTAAACCTGATTCTGAATTGCCATTAACTACACAGTGACCAACTGACCCACACGCATATCTTTGGGACTTGAGAAGAGACTGGAGCACCGGAAGGTGTGGGGACCCACTAGGGTCAAGTTTTGTACAGAAAGTACCCAGAGCTAGGGTCAGACTTGGCTCTCTGGTTTCCTAAGGCTGCAACACCATGAGGGAGATGGGTTACAAAAGCAGCCATGGAGTTGACAGACAGAGCACCTCAGGAGCTGGTGGTCTCCTGCATCTTTGTAAGTTCTGATCCAATTAGACCCTTTTCCTTCACCAGATTTCTGTGATGTTTTCCTTTTCAAAGAGTTCCCTCTTGAGGGTTGTTACGTAATTTATCTCTCCTGTCCTGTAGGTAGACTGGCCAGATTATAGCAGTTTGAAGAATCAGAGTTCTGCACCACAGAAATAAACACTTCAGCCCAAGCCGTCCACGCTGACCAAGGTGCCTGCCTGAGCCAGTCTCCTTTGACAATTGGCCCACGTCTTGCTAAACCTTTCCTATCCATCTACCTGCCCAAAAATTGTAATTGTCCCTTGTTCACTCCATATACCCACTACAGTCTCTGTGTGGGAAAACATCTCTCAGATCCCCTTTTAAACTTTTCACCTTAACCCGATAGTTTTAGCTTCCCCTACCCTGTAACTGTCGACTCTATCTACGTCCCTCATTGTTTCATAATCCTCCATGTGATCACCCTCAGTCTCCTTTGCTCTAGTTCCTATCTATCCAACCTCTCATTGCAACTCAGATTCAGGTAGTACTGCTGTTGATCTTTTCCGCACCCTCGAGAGCTCCATTATACCCTTCATACAAAGGCAGTGACCAGGACTGCACATATTACTTCAAGAGTGCTCTAACCAGCAGTTTGTACAACTTGTATATTTGCCACATCAGATGAATGCAAGGTGCTGTCTCTTCTTCTTCACCAGTTTCTCAACTTCAGGGAATGACCCCAAGGTCTGTCTGTTCCATAGTGCTTCCCAGGGCCCTGCCGTACCCTGTGTATGTCTTCTCACTTGTCCGAGTTCACTTCCATCAGTCATCCCCTTGCCTGTGTTCCCGGTTGATCAATGTCCTGCTGAACAACTGTCCAGCACCTTGCCACATACATTGCTTTGTAAACCATCATTATATATGACAAACACCCAGTAATGATCCCTGTGGTGTATCGCTGGTTACAGACCTCCAATCTGAGAAACAAACCTCCACCACTATCTTCTGCCTCCTACCATCACATTAATTTGTTACCCAATTTTCTATTTCACACTGCATCTCATGTAGTCTCAACTCCGGAACCAGCCCACCATGTGCGACGTTGTCAAAGTCCATAACTTCAAGAGACTCAAATTTATTGACTATGCATACATCAAAACATATAGACAAATGGATTGTTTGAGCTAACAACCAACACACCCGAATGCCACATTCCAGTACCAGCACAGCATGTCCACAGTACTAGACAGAATAACACAGAACACAACAAGCAGCAAAAAACAAAGCAATCCAATCCCTGTTCCACCTTCCTGCCTATGCACTGTCATAATCCTCTAATCCCCAACGCAGTCAGAATTCTTGGGCCTCCAGTGGATTTACACTCAGGCATGCAACATGCATGCATTGGGCCTTTGACTACCCCAGCACATCACAGAGATTTGCAGACCAGAGGCTCCAGCCAACAAGTTGACTTCCAGACTTCTAATTCAAACACCTCCCCCACCCACTCGGCCTTGATCCTTGACATTGACCACAGAACCCAACTCAAACTCCAGACTTGCCAATGACCAGACCCCAAACACTAGGCCTCGAAGTCTGGTCTCAGCAAACGTAAACCCAGAGGGTCATCTGAACTCATATCTCCTGCCCACACACAACTCCGACTTTGGAATCTGCTGACAACTCACTGACCCTGGGGGAACCGCCAGCCTTTGTCCACACCAGTCTGTCAGCCCAGCCACTAAAAGCCCCTCAAAAGATTTCAAGATCCTCAGGTTTCCTGCTGACCTTTGACAAATCACCCTCTATAAAGCTAGCTTTATTTGTCACATGTATATCAAAAGATACAGTGAAATGCATGATTTGTATCAGTGACCAACACAGTCCAAGTATGTGCTGGGGGCAGCCCACAGGTGCTGCCATGCTTCCAGTGCCAACAATTTACCAACCCTACTGTAGCAGGACACTAGAGGAATCCCATGCAGTCGCAGGGAGAACGTACAAACTCCTTACAGGCAGCAAAACGAATTGAACCCAGGTCACTGGTGCTGTAGTAACATTATGCTATCTGCTACATTGGACCAGCTGGTGGTGGTGTGACAGCAGCAATGGACTTTGAGGCGATGGTCCTGTGCTCGAATCTGGCCAGCTCTCAACCTGAACAGCAGCTGTATCTGTGCAGAAGAAGAGCCTGGCCATCATTTTGCCACCAAAACCCTATGGACAACTACACCATCCATAGGGTCATCATGAGTCAACAGTGACTCAACGACAGTCAACAACAACTGCTACACGATCCTACTCTCACTTCTTGGCTTATTTCCTTTGACAATACACTTGTCAAAGTAAGAAGGAGCTTTCTGGTTTGGCCACCTCGATGATTTTCTACAGCCTTTAAAACATTTCTGAAGTGTGAGTAATATGGTAAGACAGGAATTCACATTGATTGCAGTGATTGCTCCTGCTGGCTACTGTATGTACCTCATGTTCTATTGATGGTGTGTGGTGATCCGTTTGGTACAGATCTGAGCTTTATCCAATGGACCTACTGTTGTGACACAGCTGCAGTGGACTTCAGTTTACAGCAGGCTGAATTACCAGCTCCTGTTGCTTTCATCTGAACAGTTCTGCTTTGGCCATTTGCATAAATGCTTAAAGGACATTACTGCCCAGGTGAACACAAGCTCTGTGTAGGATTTGATTGCCAATATTATCCCCTTTCCAAGAAGTGAGAGTAGGAACTTGCATCAAAGGCAACATGTAATTTCCCCTCTACTACCTGCCACAGAAATATTCCCTTTAGCTCAGAAGGGAACTGTGGTTTCCCCCTACCATTGGTAAAAAAGCCCTTGTCTGCATCTCCTCCAATTCCCACATCTCTGTGCTCACCCATTTCCTCTGACACAAACAACGACAACGTTTCTTTGCCTTCACCTTCATCCGTGTTCCACTGCTCATTCGATTTCTGCCACTTTGGTGACGTTCCACCACCAAACACATCTTCCCCTCAGCTTCTCTGTCACCGGTGTACAGCGACCATTCAGTTGCACACCAGCAGGCTCAGTCTCGCATACCCACCAACCACCCCACCTCTTATACCTTGCAACAGCAGGTGGTGACCAACATGTCCTTTTACCTTCCTCTCCCCCCCTCCAGGGACACAAACCATCTGTCAAGCTGAGGCAGTTATTCACTTGCACTCCCCCAACCTATTGTACTGCATTTGCTGTCCTCTATACTGGAGAAAACCAATATAGATGGCGTAGTTTCATGCTGTGTAATCTGCAGGGGTAACCGCGAGCTTCCCACTTCCTATCAGTTCAATTACCCACTCAGATGTATGAATGTGTGGTGTCCAGCATTGTTACACTGAGGGTCACACTCAGACATATCAATGTGTGGTGTCCAGCATTGTTACACTGAAGGTCACAGTGAGACATATCAATGTGTGGTGTCCTGCATTGTTACACTGAGGGTCACAGTGAGACATATCAATGTGTGGTGTCCAGCACTGTTACACTGAGGGTTACAGTGAGACATGTCAATGTGTAGTGTCCAGCATTGTTACACTGAGGGTCACAGTGAGACATATCAATGTGTGGTGTCCGGCATTGTTACACTGAGGGGCACAGTGAGACATATAAATGTGTGGTGTCCAGCATTGTTACAGTGAGGGTCACACTCAGACATATCAATGTGTTACACTGAGGACATATGCAAGTCCTGCATTGTTACACTGAGGACCTGTGCAAGTCAAGGAACACCATCTAATATTCTGTGCTGAATACTGAACTTTACAACTTCCAAAGTACAGTAGCTTAATTTCTTAATCTGTACATTTGTGATCTTGGATCTGCTTGTATTTTTAATCCCTTTAATCTGTGGGAGTGGAGGAAATTCCCACTCCGACCTGTCAGACTTGTCCTTCTGTTACTCTGGATCCGATGCAGCACAAACAAAGTACAATCAGATAAAGAACACAAAAATTTAAAAAACGGAATAAGTATACATCCATACATAAGATAGGTTATATACATTGATTGATTTTATATCCATAAAGCGATACTCGGCACAGGGGTGTCTGTACGTAAGGTTACTGACAAGAAATGATCAAGTAGTGGTGGTCCTGGCTTGGATTCTATGTAACATCCTCCCTAGTGGGAGTGGGGGTGGGAATCTTCCACCGACGTGGCCTGATCTTCTGAGTGTCTGCAGCGTATTTTATTTCTGTTTGAGATGTCAATACCGCTGCCATTCAGGAGCTTACTGTATAAGTTTGTATCCACCACATGAAGTTGGTCGGAACCTTTTTGAAGAGCAATCTCACCTAAAATATGTTATGTCCAGTTGAAAATACTTTCCACCCTAAGATCTGTTGATTGGGTCCAGTTTTATGGGGGAATAAATTCATAATGTTGTGAGCTGAAAATAAATTTGTAATCATGAAAAGTGTTTCTCATATCAAAGAGGTGAGTGGTAAAGCTGCTGAAAAAGACTGGGCCGAGGATCGTCTCCTCCAACCATATCCCGTTCTGCTAAGTTTGACTCCAGTCTCCTGGACAGTCTTCTGCTCGATTCCTCGTGGCTTCAGTTTTACCAACCTTCAAACCACACTTCACAATCACAATACCAATCTTCTAAGTAAGTAGAGATACTACTATGTTTTCTTCATAATTGCACTTATGTGCTGCTCCCAGAGCAGATCTTCAGAAATGATATCACCAGGGAATCTGACCATCCCCACCTCGGATCCCCAATAAGGACTGGCTCATGGTCCTTCGGTTTCTTCCCCCTGTAGTCAATAATCAGCTCTTTGGTCTTGCTGACCTTGAGTGAGGAGCTGTTGTTGTGGCACCTCTCAGCCAGATCTCTTTCCTATATATCAATTCTTCACCACCTTTGATACCAGTAAACTTGAATATGGATTTGGAACTCTGCTTAGCTTTACCGTTTTAGGTATAAAGCAAGTAGAGCAGGGGCTAAGCAAAGAACCCTGTGGTGCTCCTGCATTGATGGTGATTGTGGAGGAGATGTTTTTACCAATCCAAACTGACTGGAGGTCTGCAGGAGAGAAAATCGAGGATCCTGGCCTACAGCTTTACAGCACAGTACAGGCCCTTTGGCCCACGATGTTGTGCCAATCTTTTAACCTTCTCAAAGATCAGTCTAAACCTTCTCTTCTACATAGCCTTCCATATTTCTATCATCCATGTGCCTGTCTTAGAGTTTCTTAAATCAAGGATGAAGGATGAATGTTATTCACCACATGCATGAATTAAAGATTCTCTGTGATGTGTTGGCATAACATGCAACAAGAAACAACTCAATTCTCCTAATGTATCTGCCTCTAGCAACATCCCTAGCCGGTGTTCCATGCACCCACCACTATCTCTGACAACCCCCCCCCCCCATACTATCTTCTAATCACCCCATTGTTGCGATTGTAGAGACGGTGACAGCAGTTCATTAATAATAATTCCGAGAGAATATTAGTGTCTCGGCTGAGCGACACGGTGAGGAGTAATGTTCTCAAAACTAGGGCCTCGCGAGTAACACTAATTAGGCATCCACTGAACTAATACAAGCAACACAGAATCCCTGATCCTATAAGAATACAGTTAACAAGCTTAAACAGAAGGCACCAAGAGACTGCATTACCAAGAGTAACTCAAGTAAAACACAAGGAAATCTAAATCATTGCAGACTGCCATTGAACAACAATTAACCAATTCAGGTGCTCTAATACCTTTGGAGCCCAATGCTCTCTGGCACCCCGCACAGGCCTGATGAAATCATTGTACTCATATGAGCTATTTTTGTCCTGGGAAAAAATTCTCTGGCTGTCCACGATAGGAGATTGATCAGGTATTCAGCCCATCATTTCTACTCCACCATTTCATCATAGTGGATTCACTTTCTCTTTTCAACCCCAAGTCTCCTGCCTTCCCCCCATAACCTTCCATGTACGTACAATAAAGAACCTTTCAATGCCAGCCTTAAATACACCCAATGACTTGGCCTCTACACCTGCCTGTGGCAATGAATTCCACAGAATCACCATCCTCTGGTTAAAAAAGTTCCTCCTCATCTCCACTCTAAGTAATTGACCAGGAAGAACTTCAGTCGACGAATCAGTGAATTTGAATCAATCGAGGACAGCGGAAGTAGATAGACCAATTATCCTTGTTCCTTCCTTGTGCTTGAAGGAGATGAAGACTGCCATTTAGTAAAACTGTACTGCAACTCCATGGAATTCATTGCCTGAATTAGTGTTTTTTTTGTAATTTATTTTTTATTGAAGTTCATCATCAAACAAACATTTCCATAAGATGTATTTCAGATACTGTACATATATATCATATAGTCATATTTGTCACAAGTCTCCACATAATATTTATCTGAGGTATACACTTATAGAAAGGAGAGGAAAGAAAGACCCATCGAAAGAAGAAAACTATGTACAGAGTAGGGAGTGATCTTTTTTTTTAACAACATATTCATTGACTTGTGAGAATAAAATCAGGCCTATGAGGTGTTATGTAGTTAAACCATTTTTCCCAGTATGAATCAAATTGTTCCAACCTATGATTAACAGATGCTGTTATCTTCTCCATTTTGTAAATGTCCATTGTAATTTCCATCCATACATTTAAAGTTGGGCTCTCCTGTGATAACCATTTCCTCGTAAGGGTCTTTTTACCAACCACCAGCAGTATATTCATTTAGTATTTATCTCTTTTCAACCATTCTTGAGGTATATACCCAAAATATATGGTCTTAATCTCTAAGGGTATTTCACATTAAAAATGTCTTGTAGGGCATTATGTATCCCACTCTAATATTCTTTGATAATGGGGCATTCCCAGAAAATATGATAATGGTTTACATTTTGATTTCCACAATTTCTCCAGCAAACAAGGAGGTTACTATCATAATGGGATTTCTGAGAGGGTGTAATAAAATATCTTATCAAGTTTTTCCACCCGAACTCCCTCCATTTCTGTGAACTGGTACACTTCCATTGATACCTCCATATTATTGTCCAGTCTTCCTCAGATATTATTACCCCTCCTTCCTTCTCCCATTTTGTTTTAATGTATGAAGTCAAATGTGTTTTACGATTTGACAAACCCTTATACACGCTTGAAATTATTCTACTATCGTTGTCTGAATTATTTGCTTTTCTCAATAGCTCTGTCAGACATGTACTTGCCTTGGTTACATTTTTAACTGTCCAATTATCATACTGTCACATCTGTAAATACCGATAAAAGTCTTGTTTTTCTAATAAGTGTTTCTCTTTGAGCATTTCAAAACTGAACAGCATTCCTCCTTTCATTATATTGCAAATAGCTGTTATTCCTTTAGCTGTCCAGTCCTTAAATCTAGCATCCAGTTTATTCGGCATAAAATCCGAGTCATATGTACACCATTTAAGAATTGCAATGTCTCTCTCTAGTTTATATTCTTTTATAATAGTTTTCCATATCTTAAGAGTCCATTTCACCCATGGGTTATCACTTGTACTTATGTAACTTTGTGGGTTGTTATCAGCCAAAATTGCCTGTATGGGGATGGAAAGTATCCTCTCCTCAATATTTTTGATTTAGTGTTTTGAAGTAGACACAATGGTGCTCCAGATATTCTGCTGGACTAAAGACCATTTTCAAATAAGAAGTTCTTTGTGAGGTGTTCATTGGGTGGATGTAACATGCATGTTTCTGAATAATGGGTCTGCGTCTTCACTGAGAGATTTGAGCTGTCTATTGGTTTGGTAACTAATTTAGAAGAAAGGGTCATAAATTACCAGTTGCCACTTGTGGAAGAAGGACAATTAATGGACGCTGGCTTGGATCAGAAGGTGTTCCAGGCCAGTCACATGATCTATAGCCAATAACACTGAAATGCAACATTTGAACTGGTAAGGAATGAATATAAAAGCAGACACTTCAACTGCAAACCTAACTGATAACTCTCCCACCACCAGAGACCCACCATCACGGCTGAGGAGAACCCCATGGAAACGTGGAGATTTGAAACAGGACTACGAGGAATATAAGCTTCTTTTACTGGTATTACCTTTTCTGTTCTTTGACTGTTCATGGAGGGTCAGGAAATCTTAGTAGGTGTCTACACAGGAGTTCGGTTGTGTGAATTCACATGTTCTTCTGTTGAGACAATGAAGGTACTTGTCAGTAATTACAGATTCTCTCTGTGCCTCTCTGATCATTATTACCTGGGAAATAGCCTCTGACTAGCCACGTGATCAATGCCTCTCGTCATTTTATACACTTCTATCAGGTCACCTCTCATCCTCCGTCGCTCCAAGGAGAAAAGGCCAAGTTCACTCAACCTGTTTTCATAAGGCATGCTCCCCAATCCAGGCAACATCCTGGAAAATCTCCTCTGCACCCTTTCTATAGTTTCCACACCCTTCATGTAGTGAGGCGATCAGAACTGAGCACAGTACTTCAAGTGGGGTCTAACCAGGGTTCTATATAGTGCAACATTGCCTCTCGGCTCCAAAATTCAATTCCATGATTGATGAAGGCCAATACACCATACGCCTTCTTAACCACAGAGTCAACCTGTGCAACAGCTCTGAGTGTCCTATGGACTCGGACCCCAAGATTCCTCTGATCCTCCACACTGCCAAGAGTCTTACCATGAATACTATATTCTGTCATCATATTTGACCTACCAAAATGAACCACCTCGCACTTATCTGGGTTGAACTCCATCTGCTACTTTTCAGCCCAGTTTTGCATTCTATCAATGTCCCGTTGTAACCTCTGACAGCCCTCTACACTATCCATAATACCTCCAACCTTTGTGTCATCAGCAAATTTACTTGCCCATCCCTCCACTTCCTCATCCATGTCATTTATAAAAATCACGAAGAGTAAGGGTCCCAGAACAGATCCCTGAGGCACACCCCTGGTCACCGACCTCCATGCAGAATATGACCCCCTTACAACCACTCTTTGCCTTCTGTAGGAAGCCAGTTCTGGATCCACAAAGCAATGTCCCCTTGGATCTCATGCCTCCTTACTTCCTCAATAAGCCTTGCATGGGGTACCTTATCAAATGCCTTGATGAAATCCATATACACTGCATCTACTGCTCTACCTTCATCAATGTGTTTAGTCACATCCTCAGAAAATTCAATCAGGCTCTAAGGCATGACCTGTCCTTAACAAAGCCATGCTGACTATTCCTAATTATATTATACCTCTCCAAATGTTCATAAATCCTGCCTCTGAGGATCTTCTCCATCGACTTTTGAACCACTGAAGTAAGACTCACTGGTCTATAATTCCCTGGGCTATCTCTACTCCCTTCCTTGAATAAGGGAACAACATCTGCAACCTTCCAATCCTCTGGAACATCGCCCATCCCCATTGATGATGCAAAGATCATTGCCAGAGGCTCAGCAATCTCCTCCCTCACCTCCCTCAGTAGCCTGGCATACATCTCATCCGGTCCCGGAGACTTATCCAACTTGATGCTTTCCAAAAGCTCCAGCACATCCTCTTTCTTAATATCTACATGCTCAAACTTTTCAGTCCGCTGCAAGTCATCACTACAATCACCAAACATGAGGAAATCTGCAGATGCTGGAAATTCAAGCAACACACACAAAAAATGCTGGTGAACTCAGCAGACCAGGCAGCATATATAGGAAGAGGTACAGTCGACATTTCGGGCCGAGACCCTTCTTCAGGACTAACTGAAAGAAGAGCTAGTAAGAGATTTGAAAGTGGGTGGGGGAGGGGGAGATCTGAAATGATAGGAGAAGACAGGAGGGGGAGGGATGGAGCTAAGAGCTGGGAAGTTGATTGGCAAAAGGGATATGAGGCTGGAGAAGGGAGAGGATCATGGGACAGGAGGGCTAGGGAGAAAGAAAGGTGAAGGAGGGGAGAAAACCCAGAGGATGGGCAAGGAGTTATAGTGAGAGGGACAGAGGGAGAAAAAAGAGGGGGAAAAAAGGGGAAAGAAAGAAAGAAAATAAATAAATATATAACTAATTAAGGGATGGGGTAAGAACGGGAGGAGGGGCATTAACGGAAGTTAGAGAAGTCAATGTTCATGCCATCAGGTTGGAGGCAACCCAGACGGAATATAAGGTGTTGTTCCTTCAACCTGAGTATTGCTTCATCTTGACAGCAGAGGAGGCCGTGGATAGACATATCAGATATGGAATAAAAATGTGTGGCCATTGGGAGATCCTGCTTTCTCTTGCGGACAGAGCGTAGGTGTTCAGCGAAATGGTCTCCCAGTCGGCGTTGGGACTCGCCAATATATAGAAGGCCACATCGGGAGCACCAGATGCAGTATATCACCCCAGCTGACTCACAGATGAAGCATCGCCTCACCTGGAAGGACTGTCTGGGGCCCTGAATGCTGGTAAAGGAGGAAGTGTAAGGGCAGGTGTAGCACTTGTTCTACTTTCAAGGATAAATTCCAGGAGGGAGATCGGTGGGTAGGGATGGTGGGAGGGACGAATGGACTAGGGAGTTGCTTAGGGAGCGATCCCTGTGGAAAGCAGAGAGAGGGGGGATGGAAAGATGTGCTTAGTGGTGGGATCCTGTTGGAGGTGGCAGAAGTTATGGAGAATAATATGTTGGACCTGGAGGCTGGTGGGGTGGTAGGTGAGGGCAAGCGGAACCCTATTCCTGTTGGGGTGGTGGGAGGAAGGGGTGAGAGCAGATGTGCGTGAAATGGGAGAGATGCATTTGAGAGCAGAGTTGATGGTGGAGGAAGGGAAGCCCCTTTCTTTAAAAAAGTCAGACATCTTCGTCCTGCAATGAAAAGCCTCATCCTGAGAGCAGATGCAGCGGAGATGGAGGAATTGTGAGAAGGGGATGGCATTTTTGCAAGAGACAGGGTGAGACGAGGAATAATCCAGATAGCTGTGAGAGTCCGTAGGCTTATAGTAGACATCAGTAGATAAGCTGTCTCCAGAGATAGAGACAGAAAGATCAAGAAAGGGGAGGAAGGTGTCAGAAATGGACCACGTAAACTTGAGGGCAGGGTGAAAGTTGGAAGCAAAGTTACTGAAGTCAACTAGCTCAGCATGCATGCAGGAAGCAGCGCCAATGCAGTCATTGATGTAGCGAAGGAAAAGTTGGGGACGGATACCAGTATAGGCTTGGAACATGGATTGTTCCACAAAGCCAACAAAAAGGCAGGCATAGCTAGGACCCATACGGGTGCCCATAGCTACACCTTTAGTTTGGAGGAAGTGGGAGGAGCCAAAGGAGAAATTATTAAGAGTAAGGACTAATTCCACTAGACGGAGCAGAGTGATGGTAGAGGGGAACTGGTTAGGTCTGGAATCCAAAAAGAAGTGGAGAGCTTTGAGACCTTCCTGATGGGGGATGGAGGTATATAGGGACTGGACATCTATGGTGAAAATAAAGCGGTGGGGGCCAGGGAACTTAAAATCATTGAAAAAATTCAGAGCGTGAGAAGTGTCACGAACATAGGTGGGAAGGGATTGAACAAGGGGGGATAAAACAGTGTCGAGGTATGCAGAAATGAGTTTGGTGGGGCAGGAGCAAGCTGAGACAATGGGTCTACCTGGACAGGCAGGCTCAGATGAAGCCATACTCAGGTTGGAGGAACAACACCTTATATACCGTCTGGGTAGCCTCCAACCTGATGGCATAACATTGGCTTCTCAAACTTCCGTTAATGCCCCACCTCCCCTTCGTTCCCTATCCCTTATTTATCTATCTATCTATTTATTTATTTATTTATTTACCCCTTTTTTCCTCTCTCTTTTCTCCCTCTGTCCCTCTCACAATACCCCTTGCCCATCCTCTGGGTTCCCCCCCCCTTGTCTTTCTCCCCAGGCCTCCTGTCCCATGATCCTCTCATATCCCTTTTGCCAATCAACTGTCCAGCTCTTGGCTCCATCCCTCCCCCTCCTGTCTTTTCCTATCATTTCGGATCTCCCCCTCCCCCTCCCACTTTCAAATCTCTTGCTATCTCTTCCTTCAGTTAGTCCTGACGAAGGTTCTCGGCCCAAATCGTCGACTGTAACTCTTCCTATAGATGCTGCCTGGCCTGCTGCGTTCACTAGCACTTTTTGTGTGTGTTACTACAATGACCAAGATCCTTTTCTATAGTGAAAACTGAAGTAAAGTATTCATTAAGTACCTCTGCTCTTTCCCCCAGTACCATACACATTTCCGCACTGTCACACTTGATAGGTCCTATTCTTTCACGTCTTATGCTGCTGCTCTTCACATACTTGTAGAATGCCTTGGGGCTTTCCTTAATCCTGTCCACCCAGGCCTTCTGATGGCCCCTTCTGGCTCTCCTAATTTCCTTCTTACATTCCTTCCTATTAGCCTTACACTCTTCTAGATCACTAACATTACCTAGTTCTCTGAACCTTTTTTAAGCTTCCCTTTTCTTCTTGACTAGATTTACTACAGCCTTTGTACACCACGGTTCCTGTACCCTACCATAACTTCCCTGTCTCATTTGAACATACCTATGCAGAACTCCACACAAATATCCCCTGAATATTTGCCATATTTCTTCCATACCTTTCCTTGAGAACATCTGTTCCCAATTTAAGCTTCCAAGCTCCTGCCTGATAGCCTCATAATTCCCCTTACTCCAATTAAACTACTCTTGCTTCTCTTTTACTCTTCATATTTATACATCTGAAAAAAAAATCTTTTGGTACCTTCTTTGATATTGTTGGCTAGCTTACCTTCCTATTTCATCTTTTCCATCTTTATGGCTTTTTCAGTTGCATTCTGTTGGTTTTTAAAAGCTTCTCACTCTGGTAACTTCCTACTAATTTTTGCTCTATTATATGCCCTCTCTGTTGCTTTCATGTTGTTTTTATGTTGTTTTTAACTTCCCTTGTCAGCCATGGTTGTGTTATCCTGCCTTTAGAATTCTTCTTCCTCTTTGGGATATATCTATCCTGTGCCTTCCGAATTTCTTCCAGAAAGTCCAGCCATTGCTGATCTGCTGTCATCCCTGCTAGTATCCTCTTCCAATCAGCTTTGGCCAGTTTCTCTCTTGTGCCTCTGTAATGCCCTTTACTCCACTGTAACACTGATACATATGACTTTAGCTTTTCCCTTTCAAATTGAAGGCTGAATTCATCATATTATGGTCACTTTCTCTTAAAGTTCCTTTACTTTAAGCTCCCAAATGAAATCGTCCTTTGCTCCAAAGAGAAAAACACTAACTCACTCATCCTGCTCTCATAATATATGCTCTCAAATCCAAGCAGCACTTGGTCAAATGCTCCTTTGCTGTAAAAGGCAGTCATTTTCACCTTAACATGGACTTCTGCCTTTTACCCATGTATGGAGCAAGGCTGGAATTGAACTTGGAACGGAGTGATCCTGGGGAAATTCATACTGAAGAACATGAAGCAGGCTACTGGCAAGTAGGTGCTGACACTGTAATGTGCCAAACACTTCGACCACTTTGCTGATGACTGAGGAAAGTAGAATGGAGTTAGTCAAATGCTTTTGAGGACATGACAAATGTGAATAATTTTGACATGGTAGCATAGTGGTTAGCGTAGTACCTAATAGCATGCCAACTGGAAGGTTGGGATTTAAATCCCGCTTCTATTTCAAACAAGCTTGTCCATTCTCCCTGTGACGGTGTGGGCTGTCTCTGCATACTTCTGATTCCTCCCACATTCCTAAGATGTACAGTTAGTGAGTTGTGGACATGTATGCTGGCGGTGGAAATGTGACGACACATGCGACTGCCCCCAGCATATCCCCCATGCAAGCGATGCATTTCCCTGTTTCGATATACATGTAATACATAAAGCAGATATTCAGTGGGCTTTAGCTTAATGCAGACACAGGAACTGGCAAGGAATGAAGGGATATGGACCATGTGCAGTTGGAGGTATTGGGTTCAGCACAGACACGATGGCTGAAGAGCCTGTTCCTGTGTGTTATAGTCATCTATGTCCTACTGTTGTCATTTAGGATGGTGATTCTTCAAAGATTCAAGTACAATTATTATCAATGTATGTATGCATTGTACAACCCTGAGATTGTTCTCTAATAAGATGCCATGGATGGGCTGGAGCAAAGGGGCTGTTTTCCCTGCTGTATACTCTATTGCTAGACAAGATCCATCGGTTTGCCCTGCAGACTGCAAGCTGACTTTCCTGTTTAGCATGCACAAGACTGTATACTGTGGCGTCACTAGGTTTGTCCCCTCCTGTTGCTGCTCCTGGCATACCATTCTACCCTCCTCTGCTCCGGCATTCGGGCCTGATTACTCTGGCTGAGTGAATGATTTGGCACACTGTGAGTTACGCATTAGGGTAGCATGCAGTTCTGTTGCGGATGGCCCCCGACGCCTGGATACCCCACAACTCTCATGCCTTACTTTCAGAAGCATTGTTGGGTTCAGCAGCTGTGAGGTAATACTGCAGTTCCAAAAAACTTTGGTTACACCATTGTGTCGACTCAGTACTATTACAGTAATGTGTTCAGTTCTAGTCATCTCATTATAGGAAGGTTGTGGAAACTTTAGAGGAGATTGACCAGGATGCTGCCTGGATTTATAAGGATAGGTTGAGTGAGCTAGGGCTTTTCTCTTTGGAGTGAAGGAAGATGAGAGACAAGTTGATCAAAGTGTATAAGATTATGAGAGGCAAAGACAGAGTGGACAGCTGGTGTCTTTCTCTCAGGGCAACTATGGCCAAAAACCAGAGAACATCTTTTTAAAGTAAGTGGAGGATGTCAGAGGGAGGTGTTTTACACAGAGTGGAACACACTGCCGGGCATGGTGGTAGATAGAATCTGGTACAACCGGGATATTTAAACGCTCCTAAGATTGGCTCATGGATGGAAGAAAGCTGAAGGGTTATGGGCTGTTTAGGAGAGAAGGGTTAGATTGATTTATACTGGTCAGCACAACATTGTGGGCTGAATGGCCCCTACTGTGCTGTAATGTTCTCCTAGTTCTCACCGCCCATTCCTACTCCCCAGTGAAATGTGAACTATTCTACCAACCTGGCAACAAAATAATGATGGGCCGTGAAGGAATGAACGAACGAGATAAAATCACAGCAGCCACAGCAAAATGGCAGAAATATTAAATAATTATTCTGCTTCAATACTTGGCGGGGAGGCAGAGGGGTAAAGATGACATGAAAAGATAAGATTAGAAATGATTTAACTAAATATAGGAGAAATGTTAAACACATTAATCAAACCCAGAAAGACCACAACCTGTGATCTGAACAAATTACACTGATGAATTTTAAAGGGATCCAGCGTACAGAGGAGACATAGTCAAGACCTCATTAGATAAAGGTGCAATGCCAGAAAATACGCAGGAAACAATTCATATCTCAAAACTGGTATAAAGCGATTTCTACAGATGGCGCCAGCAGACATCACAACCAACAGACAGTTGACAAAGCTACTTCTTTTGCTTCTTCTTCTTTCAAATATGGTCCTACCACGCAGCTGCGTGCGATTGGAACCTGTGATCTACACTCCGATGGTGAGTTTTTCTGGGCCGATTGTGTGATTTGCAACTTCACTTTGCTATCTCCGAGGGGGTTCAGTGAGGTTTGGAGGGGAGCACGTGGCTTGTGGCCTGGAAGTCTGGAGATGGGACGCAAGCCCATGATTGAATCCATTGCCTCTCTCTGGTTGAGGCATTGAGTAAGGATGAAGTGGTAGTGTACAGATCTGCACAAGGACTCCCCTCAGCACTGATAACTTACGCATGAGCAGGATAGGTTGCTCTCTCTGCAAAGTGAATACACAAATTGACTTCACTTCCGAGTGCATGCCTTTGTTTATTTGACATGTAATTGAACAAGCACAACAGAAGACAATGAGGATGGGAGTGGAGAATGGTGGGTGTTCGATGCTGTCTGCTTGTACTTGACCGGTCTTCCTCTCTCTCCAGCTGCTGTTGGAGGGAAGTACAGGAGTCTTGGGATCCACATTGCAAGGATTGATCGGCGAGGCTGTGTACTTGTTTTGGGGCACTTTGAGGTTCATGTTGCATGTGTTCCTGGATTCTGGTTACTGATTGTTTTGCTGTTTTTGAGTGTTTTTTTTGGGACGATTGATGTGTACTGGGGTGCTTCAGTGAGGAATGGCCATGCGACCAGCCGTGGGCTGGCAGCAGGTCATTGAAATGAACTTCTGGGCTCCTGGCTTGATGTTTGATATTTCACGTATTGTTTTGCTGTTTGTGCAATTGGTACTTTTTTGTGCATTGGGTGTTTGATGTTTGCTTGAACAGGTTTCATGGCTGCCTATGGGACGACGGATCTCAAAGTTGTATTCAGTATACATACTTTGATAATAAATGTACTTTGACTTTGAAGCAATTCTAGGGAGTAATTGGCCAGTCAGGTTAATCTTGGTGAGAGGAATCCTTGCTAAAGGAAAAGATGAAAAAAAACAGATATATAAAAGTGTGTGGTCAATGTGTATTTTACCCTAGTTTCTCTCTCTCTCCCGCAGCCTATTAAACTTGAATTTTCTGTGAAAATGATGCAGCGATTTGACCCAAAATGTCAACAGTTCTTTTCTCCCACAGATGCTGCTCGAGCTGCTGAGTTGCTCCATCAGATGATGTGTTGTTTCAGATTCCGGCATCTGCAGTCTCTTGTCTCAGCTGACAATTTCATCATTTTTCTGGCTACTCTGAGGCTGAACTAGATCGTAAGACCATAAGAGATAGGAGCAGAATTAGGCCTTTCAGCCCATCAAATCTGTTCTGCGATTCCATCATGGCTGATTTATTATCCCTCTCAACCCCATTCTCCTGCTTCTCCCTGTAACCTTTGACACACTGACTAATCGGGAATCTATCAACTTCTGCTTTAAATATGCCCATTGCCTTGGGCTCCACAGCCATCCGTGGCAATTAATTCTACAGATTCACCTCCCTCTGGCTGAGAAATTCCTCCTCTTCTTTGTTCTGCCTTCTATTCTGAAGGTGTGCCCTCTGGTCCTAGACTCCCTCACAATAGATGACATCCTCTATACTTCTGCTGTATCTATAGTCTGGGCCTTTCAATGTCTGATAGGTTTCAATGAGATTCCCCCCTCATTCTTCTAAACTCCAGCGAGTACCGACCCAGAGCCATCAAATGTAGTTTCATCAAAAGCACTGTAAACTCTAATAGTTCCCAGAGTGAGCTTCCAGTCATATATTCTCTTTAACACCAAGAAGACACGTGTTTATCCATAAGACCATATGATATAGGAGCAGAATAGGCCGTTTGGCCTGTTGAGTCTGCTTTGTCATTACATCATACCCGATCCAATTTTCATCTCAGCTCCAATCACCTGCCTTCTCCCAGCTTCTCCTTCTCAAATTTCAGGGTAAATTCAATCACATTATGATCACTTTCCCCAAAGGGTACTTCTATCTTAAGTTCCCTAATCAATTCTGGTTCGTTGCACAACACCCAGTCCAGACTAGCTGGTCCTCTAGTGGGCTCAACCACAAACTGCTCTAAAAAAAACATCTTGTAGGCACTCTAGAAATACCCCTCTTGGAATTCAGCACCAACCTAATTTTCCCAATCGACCTGCATATTGAAGTCCCCCATGACTATCGTAACTTTCCCTTTTGGCAATGGAATTTCTATCTCCCATTGTAATTTATAGGCCATATTCTTACTACTGTTTGGGGGTCTTTAAACAACTCTCAGGCCGTTTTCCAAACCCACGCACAGTTCTGTACCCCCAGGACATGCTGTCTTTGGTCTCTAGCCTTAACAGACTCGCAGATGCACATAGATTGGGCTTTTGACTTCCCCAATGGTCTGACAGAGATTTGCAGAGTTGGCATCGCAGCTATCGGGCTTCAATCTCTGGATTTCCAGTTGATCTTTGAGCTTCGATCTGGGCTTGCAATTGACCTTTGGGCTTTGGTCTTCTACACCTATGGCGTAGCTGGGGGTTCAGCATCAATCATGCCTCCTGTTTGATCTGACAGCGCTGGGAATGACCTATCAGGCTTTGTCCTTGCTCGTCTGACCTCCAACCCTGATCTTCGAATGCACCGTGGAGCTTGAGAATCTGGTACGTCCTCTAATTCCCCATGTTGCTGTCCCTCAATCATTACCTGACCCCCATCTCCCCTCTCTGTCTCTAAAACCATCCCTAAGAACCACAACACAATGGAAAAAGACAACTCCCCTCGACGGAGCCTACATCTCAGCACCATCTTCAACTGACTTTGACTATATGTTTCTGGTCTGACTACAGAATGTTTCAAATTCATCTCCTTTGTTTTATATTTTTTGATTGATACACAGTGTGCATTTCTGCTCATTTTATTCTACATCCACAGTTTTAACTTTATTTTTATACATTTCTTTATAATTGTTGAATGTTCTTTTTTGCAGCATATTGTGCCCTGAACAACGCATCTAATACATGTAAATAGACTCTATATGCTGAATAAAGTTGGTCTTTGATGCTTGAAAACCCAGGCCTTCATGGCTTTGCCTGTCTGAGAGCCTCCGTGCCTGAGGAAGAGGGTTCAAACACTTCCGGAGTCGAGCAGGCATTCATCTTCTGATTAAATGTGCAATGTTATCAGTGTTCAGCTATAAAAGTAATTTTTAAGGTTCAATTCATTTGTATGTCCATAAGCAGCATTTGAATTTCACAATCCAGCCTTTGAGATCAAACCGTTGGAGTCTCGCTGGAGAAGGCAGCTATTTTCAGTCCTGATTGTTGGTCGGAACAATTCTGCACTCAATCGCACACATGAACTAACCCCAGTTTCTGAGTTTGACTCTGTGTTCCCCTGTTTCAGACCTCACAACAGGTCATTCCCTGTGGCAAAGCCACGCAAAATCCAACAACTCTCCCTGCAAACAAATTCCTCCTGATGACACATTTAACCTGATGATTTCTTTTACTGACTCCCTGATCTGAGGAAATAAAGTTACCCTATTTAGCCTATCATATCATCAAAACATTAAAAAGTTTTCATTAAATATGTACTGTACTTGAAAAGATAAGACAAATTGAGGTCATGGGAAAAGAGTTAGGATGTGAAAGGCACTGGACATTTCCTTCAAAGAGCTGACAGGGCATGATTGAATGGGGAAACTCCTTCAGTGCTGCAAAACACCACATGATCTTTTGTCTCTGGTGCTGGTGTATGGATGATTCTCACATCTCAAGTTCCTCCAGTATGCCCTTTTTATATACCCTGCTCAATCTTTGCTTTCCAATTCTGTGTGTGTTTTCGTGAGCAGGAAAAGCTGAGGGGAGACCTATTAGAAGTCCATTGGATTATGAGAGACATAGTAGGCAGCCGGTATCTTTTTCCTAAGGTTGAGATTTCTAATACTAGATTTAAGGTGAGGGGGGAAAAGTGGTGTGTGTGGGTAAGCTTAATTTTTACATGGAACTGAAAGACACTGCTGTGTTGGTAGCAAAGCCAAATATGCTAGAGGCTTTAAGATAGGCACGTGAATGTGCAGAAAATTCTGTAGGCAGAACGAATTAGTTAGGCATTTAAGTATTAATTTAATTGGTTTGGGACAACACTGCATGCTGAAGGGTCTATTCTATGTTCTACGTTCCTTTCTATAATGGTATCCAAATATCTGCACAGCGCCCTAACTGTGGGCTAACCATCTTCATAAATTAGTTTACTCTTTCCTTTTGGCTTTGATGCTCCTACTAAAAAAAGCCATAAAATGTTCCTTGGCTTTTATTTCCTGTGCATTATCTGTCAGTGTCTGCACTGTAAGATTAATAAAAAGGATCTTTCTTCATTCCCTTCAACAACTTGCATTTAGACCACACTCATAATAGAGTCAAAAATGTTCCAAGGCATCTTGGAACAGCACTATCAATCAGCATTTGACTGAACTGCATGAGGTTTGGAGACTCAAGAAACTGCATATGGTGGAATCTGGAGAAAAAAAGTAGACAGCTGGAGGAACAGCAGGTTAGGCAGCATCTGTGGAAGGGGTGGGATTGAGGGTGATGCAAGTGCAGAAATTGTCAATGCTTCCACTGAAGAGTTTGCATCAGGATAGGTGACCACTGGTTTGGTGAAAGAGGACAGTTTTGAGGAGCAACTTAAATGAGGAGGGTGAAGTAGGAGTGGTGAAGTTTAGGCACAAAATCTCAGAGTACAGCTGAAGGCAACATGACGATGGTGGCGTGAAGGAGATTGGAGACGGTACAATTGGTAAATTGATTTGTTACTGTTTTACATGGCCATCCATACATTTATTCATGTCAGCACATTGAGGTAGATAAAGAAGTAATAACTGGATGTAGTTACAGAGAAAGTGTGGCCCAGGCAAGCAATAAGGTGCAAGGCCACAAGGAGGAAGATTGTGAGGTCAAGAGTCCATCTTATTGTACTAGGGGACTGTTTAATAGACTTACAGTATTACATTGGGATAGAAGCTGTCCTTGAGCCTAGTGGTATGTGCTTTCAGGCTTTTGTATCTTCTGCCTCGTGGAAGAGGGGAGAAGAGAGAATCTGGGGTGTCTGGGGTCTTAGATTATGCTGGCTGCTTTACTGAGGCAGTGAGAAGTGTAGACAGACTCCATGGAGGGTAGGCCAGTTTCTGTGATCAGCTGAGCTGTGTCTACAACCCTCTGCACTTCCTTGTGGTCTCGGGCAGAGTAGTTGTCATACCAAGCTGTGACGCATCTGGAAAGGATGATTATTGTGGTGCTTCTAGAAAATCTATAAAAAGTGGCTCAGTTTGGAGAAGCAGCTTCTCAGATTTGTGATGGTTCTATTGATTGTAAGTTCATTTATTCCTCCAGATCTGTATTATCTCACAATTCTTCATATTAGATGTGTTTGCCACCTGTATGGCCCTTCTCCAGGTACACATGCAAAGTTCTTCACTGTTCACCTTGCTGTTTGCCTTTCTTTACACTCTTCACCCTTAGGGTGATCAGTTCTGTAGGAGATGAAGGCTGCCAGTCCACAATCAGTAAACAGTGGTCTTTTATTCAGAAGGCACGTTCATGGTCCTGGTGCCTCAAACTTCTCTGTTTTCTTAGAAGCATTGCTTCTTCTGGATCACGCTCCAGAACTTCAGGCTCCTGAAAGCAGCACTTCACTATCAAAGTTGCCATGTGTGGCTGAGGTGTGAAACCAAGGCCAGTTTCGTACTTCCGGGTGGTTATAAAAGCCGTCAACATTGGATTTCAAATACTAATTTGCTTCTGTCCTTAGGGAAAGAACCTTATTATTAGTTTTATCTTTGGCCTGAATCAGCATCCTTGAAACTGACACTAAGATGTTCAATTTGAAAAAATAAACACAAACACAGAATATTACCACATGATTCTGGAATGTCTTCATCAAAGTGATCCTTCCTTTCCTTCATCTTGTCTTTCATCCTGAATGCATGAATGATTCCCTTCCTGACACTTGGGAAGTTTTCACTTCCAGTTTCCAACACCCATTAGTGTACTGTAATTATCTTTTACTGGAGTGCCTGCAGTAATGAACAGCTTTGCTCTGCTTCCTACTGATATTCTTGGCGATGGGACAGAGTCTGTGGCTTGTTACTTGTCATTGTAACTGCTTCCTTCAAAGTGAACCAAAGTCTCTGACTAACTACCCAAGCCAGGAGGGGTTGACGGGGTATCAGAGAGGGGTAGCATTTTTGGCAGAGGAATACATTTTTCCCCTTTAAGTGGTTTCAGTGCTTTTGTCCCCATACACTCGACTGTGTGCTGGAATATGGTAACTGGTTGTGACCAGGAGATCCTCTCATCACAATATTTCTGTTCTTTTAACTCATAGTTACAAGCATAAGACTTTATTTTGCATTCTGTTTTCTTTTCACAGTCTGGATATCCTTGTATATAGAATAACCTGTATGGATTGCACGCAGTCAGAGCTTTTCACTGTACCTCGATACACATCACAATAATATACTTATACCAAACAGTGTGCGAGGTGTCTGTTGGCAAGAGGGCAGATGTAACAACGGGTATTAACAGTTGAAGGGAGTCATCAAATAACACAGAGGATCCTTGTGCAATTGAAGAAGCCCACCTCTGCACCTCGTTACAGTACTTCCAACTTCAGAACTGTCTCACTACAGATTTGTTTTGTGAATCACATCTCAATTGTTTACTAATCCAAGCTCTGCGCTTCTGCACATAAAGGCTGCCAAAGGCTACAGGGAAAAGGCAGGACAATGGGTGTGGAAGAAAATAAAATTTTGTGGTCAAGCGTGACTAGCTAAGTATTACCCAAAATCTGAGTCATGAGGGTTACAGGATAAAACACAGCTCACCTTTATCCGAGAATGTCTGGTTAATAGAGGAACTGAATGTGGACGTGTACACCCTATCCTCGTTATACAGTATGCATCTTCAGGCTATGCGGATTCACAGTTATGCGAGGAACCTATTTCTACCAACGTCTCATTATATGCATCCAAAATTCACAGTTATGTGAGGAGCACCGCTTTCCCGCCAATACAAGTCACGTGCTCACACATGTGCGCACACCTCACCGTCTCACTGTTGGGACAAGAACCACCGCTTTCCCGCCAATACAAGACACGTGCGCACACCTCACGATCTTGCTCCCGCCACTCTCGCATTGGTTTTGGCAAGGTGTGGATGCGCGATCTTAAACTTCTGTTGGTTTTACCTACGGTGCAGTGATTTTGCGCTTGAAATATTTAATTATGCCTCCTAAGCGTCCGATGTCATGTCTTGGGCTGTCAGCAGAGCGGCAGAGAACCGCTTTAACACTTGAAAATTATAAACAGCGCGGCATCAGCTGAAGGTAACTCAGCTGTGGGACGCTACTGCCGGGAACAGAATCTTGCTTTTAAAGTTCTTTTGTGGCTTGACAATGCGCCAGCCCATCCTAAATATTTGGACAGCATTCATCCTAACATAACAGTGCGTTTCCTGCCGCTTAACACAACATCGCTGATTCAACCACTCGATCAAGGTGTAATCCACATTCAAGGTGTACGTATTTTTTTATCGCGAACTATCTCTCAGATGTTGCAAGCAACAGACGATTTGGAAAATCCCGAGAGTTTACCAACAGTGAGGGAATGGTGAAAGTCAGAACACTTGGCACAAATGGCGATGGACTTAGACCCAAGCTTAGAACGGAGTCAGCATTTCAGTCGTTCCCTGCCGTCAACCCTTCTTCCCTTCAAGCAAATTTAAAACAAAATGCTGCCAAGCAAACAACCCTCACCACTTTATGCAAATCGCTGTAATATTTCTGCTGCCGGCAGTTCTAAGAGTTCTGAGAGTCTTCCTTCGCCCCTCGCTGTGCTTGATTTTATCCTGATGACCACAACCATCCACCTTATCCGTGTAAAGCTGCCCGACACCACAACAACCACTCATCTCCCGGAGCGAACACACCTGCCACTGTTGGTGAGTACTGTACACCAGAGGATGTTAACTTTCTATGATTTATTACATTGAATATTACCTTAAATTGATTAAATATAATATAAATGTTGTCTTGTAGTACTGCTTTTGTGTCGTATTGGTATAAAAATGAGAGTAAGTTACAGATAAAACATATTTAGGAAGCCCTCTGGAACGCATCCCTTTTTTCTCCATTTAAATAATTATTCACATTATGCCATTTCACATTATGCGTCAACATCGAGGAACGTATCTCTCGCATATAACGAGGATAAGGTGTAGTTCTAATTTGTTTACCACGTGGAAGCATCTGTGAACTGGCTGATACCTAGTAAGTGCTTCCTGAAATCACTCACTAAATATATTTAGCTGTTGGCTATTGCCAAAAATTTACTGTATAAATTTAAGATGTAACCTGACATTGGTGGAGTCGTAAGGCAATGGCTCCCCATGGTCACGTGTTAAGCGGTTAACCATGTACCAAGGTCTGTCTCTTTATTTCTGTTTGATAATAGGGTAAATTCTCTTATAGTAAAATAAGATAAAACAGGGTAGATTGTTCGACAATGGGGTTGAGAGGGAAAATAAATCAGCAACAATGGAATGGTGGAGCAGACTCAATGGGCTGAATAGTCTAATTCTTCTGCTGGATGGCACAGCCTTCATCAAAGGCAAAGAGCTATGCAGCAATGGGCAGACTACTTCAATGGTACACTCGGTGGACCACTCACTGTAAAGCAGCAAGCGACCTTTCACAAGGAGCAGTCATATCAACAACTGAACTTCAGTAAGAAACAAGAGAAAATCTGCAGATGCTGGACATCCAAGCATCACACACAAATATGCTGGAGGAACTCGGCAGCCAGGCATCATCTATGCAAAAGAGTACTGTAAATGTTTCCGGCCGACACCCTTCAGCAGGATTGGAGAAAAGCAGCTGAGGAGTAGAAGAGAAGATGGTGGCGCGACGCAGCCCGCAGTGGCCACTCTGGTGGTGATGTCTGTTATTTGTCAAGTAAGGTGCCGTGCACAATGCTGATTTGATGGAGACAGACGTGAGAGCACGGAGGAACATCTGGTGAAACTTCTGAAATGCCTGCTTCGCTGTTGCTGCTACTGTGTGGTCCAGAATCTCTGGAGGAGAAGGCCTCGAGTCCTCAACTTTGCTTGTTGCTCGGCGGCCAGGGCAGGGTTGAAGCGCTGGGCAGAGGATGGTGCTCGGAGAGGCTGTGTCGGAGGGGCTGGTCGGAGGCTCGAAGTTTTCAGACAGACTCAGAGTCTGCTGCAGTCGGGTGTGAGGACTGAGTGTCCTCGTAATCTAATCTAATTTAAAAGATGGGGAGGAGAGAGAGAAACACCAGGTGATGGGTGAAACCTGACAGGAGAGGTGAAGTAAAGAGCTAGGAAGTTGATTGGTGAAAGAGATACAGGGCTGGAGAAGGGGGAGTCAGATAGGAGATGACAGAGGCCATGGAAGAAAGAAGAGGAGGAGGAGTACCAGAGGAAGGCAATGGGCAGGCAAGGAAATAAGATGAAAGAGGGAAAAGGGGATGGGGAATGGTGAAGGAGGTGCGGGGAGGGGGGTGTGGGGGGATTACCAGAAGTTCGAGGAATCGATGCTCATGCCATCAGGTTGGAGGCTACCCAGACGGAATATAAGGTGTGGTTCCTCCAACCTAAATTGTGGCCTCATCACGACAGTGGTCTCCCAATCTATGTCAGACCTCACCGTATATGACCTCACCGCCAGACACAGTACATGACCCCAAAAAACTCAGAGATGAAGTGTCACCTCACTTGGCAGGACTATACCTGGATACTGCTACCTGGACTATACATCTTCCCACCCTGTTACTTGTAAAAATGTCATCCCTTTCTCCCAATTCCTCTGTCTCCACTGTATCTGCTCTCATGATGTGGCTTTTCATTCCAGAACCAAAGAGATGTCCTCCTCCCTCAAAGAAAGGGCCTTCCCTTTCTCCACCATCAGCGCTGCCCTCAACCACATCTCTTCCACTTCACGCATGCCTGCTCTCACCCCATCCTCCCGCCACGCTACCAGGGAAAGGGTTCCTCTTGTCCTCACCTACCATCCCACCAGCCTCTGCATCCAGCACATAATTCTCTGCAACTTCCATCATCTCCAATGGGATCCCATCACCAAGCACATCTTTCCCTCCCTCCCACTTTCTGCTTTCCACAGGAATTGCTCCCTACACGACTCCCTTGTCTACTTGTCCTTCCCCACTGATCTCCCTCCTGGCACTTACCCTTGTAAGTGGAACAAGTGCTACACCTGTCCCTACGCCTCCTCCCTCACGACCATTCAGGGCCTCAAACAGTCCTTCCAGGTGAGACGGCAACTTACCTGTGAGTCTGTTGGGGTCATCTACTGTGTCCGCCCATTGCCTCTCGCTGGTGCTCCTCCCCCTTTTCTTTCTTCCATGGCCTTCTGTCATCTTCTATCAGGTTCCTCCTTCTCCAGCCTGTATCTCTTTCACCAATGAATTTCCCAGCTCTTTACTTCATCCTTCCCCCTTCAGGTTTCACCTATCACCCCCTCCCTTACCCCACCTTCCAAACCCACTCCTCAGCTTTATTTCTCCAGCCCTGCTGAAGGGTCTCGGCCCAAAACATCGACTGTCCTCTTTTACATTGATGCTGCCTGGCCTGCTGAGTTCCTCCAGCATCTTGTGCGTATTACTTGAACTTCAGTAAGGTATCTACATGGATAGAAACCCCACAGGACTGTAAAGAAACAGGAAAAAGGTTACCTTGGTTTTTATGGCACCTGACTGGTTCTTAGATTGAAGAAGATATCGAAGAGCTCAGAGGTCAAAGCTGAAAGCAGTATAGGGCTGTTTCTTTCAAATAACGGAGAAAATATTAGTTTGCATCTAAGTGAATAGACTTATTGCCAACATACCCGGGAAGAATCTGTCAAAAGCTCAGTGAGGATTTAGAGCATGCTCAAACATGAAGTAGCTCTCAGAAAATTGCTCAGAACATTGACCTTTGCACAGTATGATCAAACGTTTTTATAAAGCCCATAACAAAGATCTGTTGTACACCTAAGGAATTTAACACAAACCATCTGATGCTTCTGTGACCTGACACATTTGAGAACATAGGAAAGTAAAGCCTCATTCTTGCCACAGGAGTGTCCATCGTGTTCTCTGTCCATGGGTTATAGCACAAACAGCCTGCTTCAGGGAACAAACATCTATTACTGACGATGGCTCCAAAGTCAAAGTAAATTTATGTACGTATAAGTTACCATATACTACCTTGAGAACATTGTCTTGCAGACATTTAAAAGAACATAAAGAAATACAATAGAATTTACAGTATGAAAACTATACATAAACAGTGAAAAACAACCAACTTGCTACAGAAGACTAAATTGTCCAAATAAATTTTTTTTAAAAAGTAACATGAATTGAAGAATCCTTGAAAGTGAGTCTGTAGTTTGTGGAATCAGTTCAGAGTTGAGGTGAGTAAAGTTATCCTTACCAGCGCAGGTGCCTGATGGTTGAAGGGTAATAATCGTTCCTGAACTTGGTGCTGTGGGACTTAAGGTTTCTGTTCCTCCTGCCTGGAAAGAGTGTGTGGTCTGGATGGTGGGGGCCCTTGATGATGGATGCTGCTTTTAGTGCTCCTTGTAAATGTGCTGAATGCTGTGTAAGGCTAACTGTGTGAGGGACTGGGTTGTATCCACTACTTTCTGGAGACTTTTCCATTCCGGGAGTGATAAGCTTGAGAATGGGTGGTTGGCGTATAACCAGGAGCAGTGTGTAGTGAGACTGTCAGGAAGGACAGGCAGGTGATAGGGCAAAATTGCAGTCAGTAGGATGAGTTGCAGTGTAACATAGGGACAAAGTCAAAAGGAGCGATAAATACATGACCAAAGGTGTTATATTTGTATTCACAGAGTATATGAGATAGGGTAGATGATCTTCTGGTTATTACGTAACCGGCAACAATGAATATCAACCGAGTCAGGTTATATAAAAACAACCAAACATTTATTAAACACGGATAAACAATGGAAAAAAAATGAAAACCTTAACCGGAAGTTAACCGCTATGTGGACATTCTACAAATCGCCACTCGGTACTGGTTCTTAAAGCGATAAATGCGAAAACAGTTCTGAAAGCGGTAAAGTCAAACACAGTTCTTAAAATGGTGAATTCGAAAGTCCAACAGATTTATACATTCAATTGGGAGAGACTTCTCTGGAGAAGGATTTCTTCATAAACGCAACTTTCCTGCTGGTTCTGTCGAAAAGGATTCACGACAAAGGAAATAAACAGCTTAAAAGCAACTGACCTGTCTTCTGTTGAGCAAATCCTGCATGAACTACCTTGCTCTTTTGGCAGGAGTTATCTTCGATGCAGGTCACTACGTCTTCAACGAAGACTCAATAAGGTCAATCATCTATTAAACTGCCAAACGTTACCAACTTTTCTTAATCCTTCAGATTCTGTACTTCGATAAAGTCTTCACTCTCCAATACTACTGAAAAGGTACATCAACAAATCTGGCAGAAATGTTCTTACAATAGAACATAAAACTCCATTTTAAAAATGAAACTGCGTCATAAAGCAAATACGCAATGGAACGGAGACTCTGACTAACGTTCTAGCTGGAAAACTAACTGCGTCACCAGGGGTCTTCCCCTTTATACCCGTGGTGAACATGTCATCACGTGACCTCACATTGGCAGGAAAATTACATCAGGTGACCTCCAAAAGACCATTACATCACTCTCACATGAAGGTCACAAGATCTCCTTGAGGTATGTAACATAGTGCAGTTAGAGATTGGCAGGTATGATGATATGGGCATCACTGCATCGTGGGGAAAGAAGATCATTCACGTTAAGAAGAGGTTAACACCCAAGGATACGCATTGTATTGGAAGGATAGGAAGGTAGGCAGAGGGTGTGGCCTGGTTCCATTGGCAAGAAATGAAAGCAAATGAAAAGAAAAGAAAGAAATGAAAAAGAATCAGAAGATGTAGAATCCTTGTGGGTAGAGTTAAGAAACTGTAAGGGTATGAAGACCCTAATAGGCGTTACAGTATATACTGGCCTCCAAAAAGTAGTCAGGATGTGGGCTACAAATTGCAACAGGAGATAGAAAAGGCATGTCAAAAGGGCAATGTTATGATAGTCATGGGGAATTTCAATATGCAAGTAGATTGGGAAAATCAGGTTGGTTCTGGATCACAAGAGAGGGAATTTGTAGAATGCCTATGAGATAACCCTTTATTGCAGCTTGTGGTTGAGCCCACTAGGAGAAAGGCTATTCAGGATGGAGTGTTGTATAATGAACTGGGTTTGGTTAGGGAGCTTAAAGTTAGGAGGCATTGATCATAATATGATAGAATTCACCCCTCAATTTGAGAGGAAGAAGCTAAAGTCAGATGTATCAGTATTAACACACATAATGGCTCCCTCTGTCTAAGTAGACAATGGATGCACCCAGTTCCGGGCTGCAGACCTGGGCGATGAATATGGAGATCCTGGGCTGCCCAGACATCAAGATCCCCCTCTCAGCCTCACGGATGTGGTCCAAAGGGATGCGAAGCAGTACATTTGGCATCAGCTTGGCTGCAGGAGCTGCCGGGAGGTGACGTGATACGTCATCCAACCGCCTTAGGGGCTCCACTCCGGATTTGTGTAGGGTTTACTCCTTAGCCTTCTCTTCTCCCGAAGATACCCACAAGGCAGTGGGATCCGTAACCCTGGATAGGGGCCCATACCGGGTACTGTCAGCTGGAAGATGCTCCTAGAAGACAGCAGCGCGGCTAATGTAGATGAACTGAACACACTGATGAGGGAGAGGGAGAAGTGGAGAGTCCGTCACCGTGCCCGACGCCGGCCCTCTAGGCCTGATCGACGTACTAGTAGTAGTAGTCAGCCAGAGCCGGCTGAGCCCGGGACTTGTGTATCAGTATTACTGAAGAGTAAAGGGAATTATGGAAGCATGAGAAAGGAGCGGGCAGTGTTTATTGGAAGGGGACACTAGCCAGGATAATGGTAGAACAAAAATGGCTGGAACTTCTGAGAGCACTTCGGAAGGCACATCCCTTAGAAGAAGAAGTGTTCTAAAGACAGGATGATGCAACCATGGCTGACAAAGGAAGTCAAAGACACCATAAAAGCAAACGAGAAGGGATATAATAGAACAAAATTAGTGGGAGGTT
The DNA here is from genome assembly GCF_030028105.1 of Mobula birostris. Lineage (NCBI taxonomy): Eukaryota > Metazoa > Chordata > Chondrichthyes > Myliobatiformes > Myliobatidae > Mobula > Mobula birostris. The sequence goes on along the minus strand of NC_092384.1, from coordinate 5,911,185 downwards.
AGAAGAGTGGGAAGCTTTGAAAAACCTGCAGAAGGTAACTAAAAAGACACAAGGAGAGGAAACATGAACTATGAAGGTAAGCTAGTCACTAATATCAAAGATCAATGACTGGATTCTGGCATGGTTCCAGAGAATTGGAAATTACTAATGTCAAGAACGGAAGGAGAAAGAAGAAAGGAAATTACAGACCATTTAGCTTGACCTCAGTGGTTGGTTGGTAAGATGTTGGCATCAATTATTAAGGATGAGGTCTCAGGATACTTGAAGGAACATAATAAAATAGGCCAAAGAAGGAATGGTTTCCTTAAGGGAAAATCTTGCCTGACAAATTTGTTGAAATTCTTTGAGGAAACAACAAGCAGGATAGACAAAAGGAGAATCAGTGGATGTTGAGTATTTGGATTTTCAGATGCTCTTTGACAAGCTGCCGCACATGAGACTGTTTAACAAGATAACAGCTCATGGTATTATAGGAAAGATACTAACATGGATAAAGCAGTGGCTGATTGGTAAGAGGTAAAGAGAGGGAATTAAGGGGATCTTTTCTGGTTGGCTACTGGTGACTAGTGGTGTTCTGCAGGGGTTGATGTTGGTCTTTTATGTTATATGTCAATGATTTAGATGATGGAATTCATGGCTTTGGGGCCAAGTTTACAGAAGACACGCAGACCGGGGGCAGGGCAGGTAGTGTTGAGGAACAGGGAAGCTGCAGAAGGCTTTGCAGGATTGGGACATTGGGCAGAGAAGTGGCAGATGGAATACAGTACTAGGAAGAGTCTGGTCATGCACTTTGTTGGAAGGAATAAAACTGTAGACTGTTCTCTAAACAGGGAGAAAATCAAAAAAAAAACAGAGGTGCAAAGGGACTTTGGAATCCTCATGAAGATTCCGTACAAGTTAACTTGCAGGTTGAGTCAGTGATGAGGAAGGCAAATGCAATGTTGGCATTCATTTGACAGGACTAGAGTTTAAAAACAGGGACGTAATACTGGGGCTTTATTAGATGAGAACTCACTTGGAGTATTGTGAGCAGTTTTAGGCCCCTTATCCATGAAAGCATATGTGGAAATTGCAGTGGGTTCAGAGGAGATTCATGAAAATGATTCCGGGATTGAAAGGTGTATCATATGAGAAGCTCTGGGCCTGAACTCACTGGAATGAGGGGGGTTCTCATTGTAACCTGTCGAATGTCTTAAGGCCTAGACAGACTGGATGTTTCATATGGTGGGGCATTCTAGGACCAAGGGCACAGCTTTATCCATTTAGAATGGAGATGAGGAGGAATTTCTGTAACTAGAGGCTGGTGAATCTGTGGAACTCGTTGCCACAGGCAGCTGTGGAGGCCAAGTTGTTGGGCTGGTTTACAGGATGAAGGCAGGAGAATGGGGTTGAGAGGGAAAATAGATTAGCTATGATGAAATGGTAGAGCCGACTCGATGGGCCAAATGGCTTAATTCTGCTGCTATGTCTTATGGTCCTGAGCATTGATGTTTCCATACCAGACCATGACGCAACCAGTTAGGATGCTCTTCACAGTGCATCTGCAGAAGTTTGTCAAAATTTTTGGTGACATGCCAAATCTATGCAGACTTTCAATAGAGTTGCTGTGGTGCCTTTTTTGTGACTGGGCTCATGCTGGTTTCGGGGTAGATCCTCTGAAATGATAACATCAAAGGATTTAAAGTTACTCAGCTTCGCCACCTCCTATTTCCTAATGTGGTCTGTTCCATCAACCTCTGGCTTCTTCTTTCTGTAGTCGTTAACCAGCTCTTTTGTTGATGTTGAGTGAGAGGTTGTTATTGTGGCATCACTCAATCAGACTTTCAATCTCCCTCTTAAATGCCAATTTGTCTCCACCCTTGGCTAAAAACAGTAGAGTTATCAGCAAAGCAAATAGAGCAGAGAGCTAAGCACTCAGCTATGTGGTGCACCTGTGCTGATGGAGATTGTGAAAGTGAACTGTCTGGGGAAGTGAGGAAATTGAGGAACCAATTGCACAAGGAGGTATTGGTGCTTAGTAAAGACTTTTGAGGGGGTGATAGTTTTGAATGCTGAGCTGTAGTCAATGAAATAGCATCTGCTGTTGACCTATTACGTTAGGCAAATTGGAGCAGATCCAAGTCACCCTCAGGCAGGAGTTGGTGTGCTTCATGACCATCTTCTGAAAGTACTTCGCTGTGTACTACTGGATGATAGTCACTGAGGCAGATTACCACGTTCTTCTTGGGCACTGCTATGATTGAAGCTCACTTGAAGTAGATGGGTAGCTTAGACTGTTGAAGTGGGAGATTGAAGATGTCTGTAAACACTCTGGCCAGTTGATTCGTGTCGGTTCCTCAGTCCTTAGCTAGGCACACGTTCTGGACCAGATGCTTTCAGAGGATTTACCTTCCTGAAGAATACTCCCATGTTGGCTTCAGAGGCTGAAATCACAATCGTCTGTAGCTCTGGGATTTCTTGAAGGTGCCTTCATGATCTGTTGGTCAAAGTCAGCATAACAGGTATTCAGTTCATCTGGGAGTGAAACCTCTTTGCTATTTGTATTGCTTGATTTTGCTTTGTAAGAGGTGATGGCATTCAATCACTGCTTTCTTGGATCTTCAAAGCCTTTAGGCTGAGCAAGATGCTGGACTGATTTTTCATGAGTCATACTTTGAAGGTCACTGGACCTGATGACCCATTGACATAATTTTTCATTCAGTGTTCTAGATTTTTGGCTTCAGCTCTAATTACAGTCTTTCTTAGTTTGCACTTTAATCCAGCGTCTTTGTGCCTCAAGGATGCCATCTCTATTCTAATACACAGATGAAAACCTGGACCAGCTCAAATGTTTCGGAAGCAACATCTCCAAGTCTGCTCAATTAGAAACTTGTCTTTGGAATCAGTAAATCCAACCAGGCTTTTTGAAGACAGAACACCTGATAGTCCACAATATCCTGAAATGGGAGGGTGAGCAGCCATTGGTCGTGGTACATATTGATACCAATGACATAGGTAGAAAAAAGGGAGGAGGTCCTGAAAGCAGAATACAGGGAGTTAGGAAGGAAGCTCAGAAGCAGGACCTTAAGGGTAGTAATCTCGGGATTGTTGCCTGTGCCATGCAACAGTGACGATAATAATAGAATGAGGTGGCAGATAAATGTGTGGCTGAAGTATTAGTCAGGAGGCAGGGATTCAGATTTCTGGATCATTGGGACCTCTTCTGGGGCAGGTGTGACCTGTTCAAAAAGGACGGGTTGTACTTGAAACTGAGGGGGACCAATATACTGGGGGGGAGTTTCTAATACTATTGGGGAGGGTTTAAACTAGATCTGCAGGGGTGTGTGAACCGAAGTGAAGAGGCAGAGGATGGAGTGGTGGGTGCACAGGTAGAGATGGCTTGTAGGGTGTTTGTGAGGAAGAATAAGCAGATGTTAAAGATGCACTCAGCCTGATGGTTTGAGATATTTCTATTTTAATGCAAGGAGTATCATAAACAAGGCAGATGAACTTAGAGCGTGGATCAATATGTGGAACTGTGATGTTGTGGCCATTACAGAGACTTGGATGTCTCAGGGGCAGGAATGGCTGTTGTGTGCCAGGCTTTAGATGATTCAAAAAGGACAGGGAGGGAGGCAGAAGAGGTGGGGGAGTGGCACTGCTAATCAGGGATAGTGTCACGGCTGCAGAAGAGAAGGAAGTCATGGAGGGATGGTCTACTGAGTGAGTGTGGGTGGAAGTCAGAAACAGGAAGGGGGTTATAACTCTACTGGGTGTTCTTCATAGACCCCTCAGTAGTAACAGGGATATCGAGGAGCAGATGGGGAGGCAGATTCTGGAATGCTGCAATAATAATAGGGTTGTTGTGATGGGAGATTTTAACTTTCCTAATATTAACTGGCATCTCCTTAGAGCAAGGGGTTTAGATGGGGTGGAGGTTTGTTAGGTGTGTTCAGGAAGGTTTCCTGACTCAATATGTAGATAAGCCAACCAGAGAGAAGCTGTACTTGATCTGGTATTGGGAAATGAACCTGGTCAGTTGTCAGATCTCTCAGTAGGAGAGCTTTTTGGAGGTAGTGATCACAACTCTATCTCCTTTACTATAGCATTGGAGAGGGATAGGAGCAGAAGACTAGGGAAGACAAATAATTGATGTATGGGGAAATATGATGCTATTAGGCAGAAACTTGGGAACATAAATTGGGAGCAAATATTCTCAGGGAAATGCACGGCAGAAATGTGGCAAATTTTCAAGGAACATTTGCATGGCATTCTGCATAGGTATGTTCCATTGAGGCACGGAAAGGATGGTAGAGTAAAAAAACCATGGTGTACAAAGGATGTGGAAAATCTAGTTAAGAAGGAAAGAAAGGCTTATGAAAGGTTCAAGAAACTAGGTACTGCTGGAGGTCTAGAAAATTACAAGAGTGCCAGGAAGAAGCATAGGAATGAAATTAGGAGAACTAGAAGGGGCCATGAGAAGGCCTTGGCAAGCAGGATTAAGGAAAACTCCAAGGCATTCTACAAGTATATGAAGAACAAGAGGATAAGTTGTGTGAGAATAGGGCCAATCAGGTGTGATAGTGAAAATGTGTGCACGGAGTTGGATGAGGTAGTGGAGGTATTTAATGAATACTTTGCTTCAGTATTCACCAGGGAAAAGGACCTTGGCAATTGTGGGAATGACTTACAGTGGACTGAAACACTTGAGCATATAGATATTAAGAAAGAGGATGCGCTGGAGCTTTTGAAAAGCATTAGTTAGATAAGTCACTGGGACCAGACAAGATATACCCCAGGCTACTGTGGGAAGCGAGGGAAGAGATTGCTGAGTCTCTGGCGATGATCTTTGCATCATCAATAGAGATGGGAGAGGTACCGGAGGATTAGAATGTTGCAAATTTTTTCCCTTGTTTAAGAAAGGGAGTAGAAATAACCAAGAAAATTATAGATCAGTGAGTCTTCCTTCAGTGGTGGGCAAGTTGTTGGAGAAGACCCTGAAAGGCAGGACTTATGAGCATTTGGAGAGACATAATCTGATTAGGAATAGTCAGCGTGGCTGTGCCTGATTGAATTCTTTGAGGATGTAACAAAACACATTGATGAAGGTCGAGCAGTGGATGTAGTGTATATGGATTTCAGCAAGGCATTTGATAAGGTTCCCCAAGCAACGCTCATTCAGAAAGTAAGGAAGCATGGGATCCAAGGAAGCTTTGTGGATCCAGAATTGGCTTGCCTACAGAAAGCAAAGTATGGTTGTAGATGGTTCATGTTCTGCATGGAGGTCAGTGACCAGTGGCGTTCTGCAGGGATCTGTTCTGGGACACCTCCTCTTTGTGATATTAATAAATGACCTGGATGAAGAAGTAGAAGGGTGGGTTAGTAAGTTTTCTGATGATACCAAGGTTGGGGGTGTTGTGGATAGTCTGGAGGGTTGTCAGAGGTTACAGCGGGACATTGATAAGATGCAAAACTGGGCTGAGAAATTAAACTCAAATAGTGTGAAGTGGTTCATTTTGATAGGTCAAATTTGAAGACAGAATATAATATTAATGGTAAGACTCTTGGCAGTGTGGAGGATTAGAGAGATCTTGAGGTTTACGTTCATAGGACCCTCAAAGCTGCTGCAGAGGTTGATAGTCTTGTCAAGAAGGCATATGGAATGTTGGCATTCATCAACCATGGAATTGAGTTCAAGAGCCATGAGGTAATGTTACAGCTAGTAAGACCTTGGTCAGACCCCACTTGGAGTGATGTGTTCAGTTCTGGTCACCTCATTACAGGAAGGATGTAGATACTATAGAGTGCAGAAGAAATTTACAAGGATGTTGCCTGGATTGGGGAGCATGCCTTATGAGAATAGGTTGAGTGAACTTGGTCTTTTCTCCTTGAAGCGACAGAGGATGAGAGGTGACCTGATAGAGGTGTATAAGATGGTGAGAAGCATTGATCGTATGGATAGCCAGGTTCCTAGGGCTGAAATGGCTAACACAAGGGGGCATAGTTTTAATGTGCTTGGAAGTAGGTACAGAGGGGATGTCAGGGGTAAGTTTTTCGTACAGTGAGTGGTGAGTCCATGGAATACACTGCAGATGACGGTGGTGGAGGAGGATACAATAGAGTCTTTTAAGAGACTCTTAGATAGGTATACAGAGCTTATGAAAATAGAGGGCTAACTTGTAGGATAATTTTAGGCAGTTTCTAGAATAGGTTACATGGTCGGTACAACATTGTGGGCCGAAGGGCCAACAATGCACTGAAGATTTCTATGTTCTATGTTCTGTTAACACAAAATCCTCCACCAACACAACCTTCATCTTTCTACCGAGCCAGTGATCCACAGAGCAGATGCCCTAACGTCTCTCCTATCCCAGATATAGACAAGATGCCAATAGTCGCATCCCCTCCAGAGGACACATTCAATAGTCTCAGCACATTCTCTGTGTTTTCTCTGCTCAATAATAAGCATGCCGCCAGGACAGAGAGACTAATGTTGTTTAAGTTTAGTGTGCAGACATAATCAGTGTTGAGTACAATCATGAAATCTTTTCTGTCGCTCAGCTGAGGTCTGCCATAAATAGTTGTATCTCTCACAATCTCCTTGAATAATTGTTGTGTTCAGGGATAATATTGGCAGCCTGTGGTGTAAAGCACTCTCATTCTCATCAAGGGTGTTCCCTGAAAATCTCTAGCCTGCTGTGGAGAAGGGCTCAGTGTTTGAGGAAGAGCTTAAGAAATGGCTGCCCTAACAGTGTGTGAGACAGGATAGACAGAGTTAGATACTTTAAAGTAACTCCAAGAAGAATCTCCTGTGAGCTGGCATTTATTTGCAGGATCTCAGGCAAGTGGTCCAGGACAGAGTTGCCGACAGTCTTTATCAAGATCAACATGGAACAGTTTTGAGTGAAGTTGTTAAAAACCATCCTCTGGCCACATGTGAAAGATGCTGCAGCATCAAACATTACAGATTTCCCATGTCAGCAATATGGTCAACACTGTGCAATAAGGATCAGACATCAACACCATATGCGTGCTGATATTTGCAGCAACATTACTTTTGTTGTAAACAGTGGACTAATACTGCTGATTGGATTTTGCATTAACCACATCCAAAGATTCATGGCATTAAAATCTTTTAAAATAATCCTTTAACCTAGACAATGACAATACATCGAGAGCATAGAACAGTACAGCACAGAAACAGGCCCTTGGACTATGATACCTGGACTATGTCAAATTTAACCTACATCTGGCCACTCGAGGTCTATATCCCTCCATTCCCTGTCTGTTTATGACTGTCTAAATGCATCTTCAACACTGTTATGGTATCTGTTTCTACCACTTCCTATGGCAACATGCTCTGGGCTCTTTATGTAAAAATAAACTTGCCATATAAATCTCCTTGAATCTTTTCCCCTCTCACATTAAAGTGATACGCCTAGTACTTGACATTCCCATCTTGAGAAAACCACCTGACTATCTACTGTGCTCATTGCTTTCAGAATTGTATGTACTTTGATAAGGTCTCCCCTCAGCCTCCGACATTCTGGAGAGAGCAACCCAAGTTTACCCTATTCCAGGCAACATCCTGTTCCAACCCCTTCTACTAATGTAGTGACGCAAAGCTCCAAATGTGGCCTGACCAAAGTTTTGTACAGCTGTAAAATGACTTCATGACTCATATTCACTCCCCCATTGATGAAGTATGCCGTAAGCCTTCTTTATTGCCCTATCCAGTTATATTTCCTCTTTCAGGAAGCTATGGACTTGTACCCAAAAAGTCTGTTTGTAGATCAATGCTCTTAAGAGTGCTGCCATTTACTTTATAGTTTCCTCTTACACTTGATATCCTAAGGCAAAATACCTCATAATTGTCTGGATTAAACGGCTCACTACCCACTATTCCGACTGGTTTATATTCTGCCGAATCCTTTGACGAACTTCCTCTCTATCTACAGCTTCACTGTTTATTTGTGTCCTCTGCAAGCTTACTAGTCCACTTGCCTGCATTTGCATTAAATCATTTATCTGTATTACAGAGAAGAGGGGTTCCGGCACTGTTCCTGCGTCACGTCACTGCTCATAGATCAACAGTTAGAAAAACACCCCTCCAAGGGAGAGAAGGAGAAGGGTCTTGATGAGCCATGGAATACCTTCCTGTCAAATATTTTAACGTTATCTCTCAGGGATAGCATACTAACTGAGCGGTTTGCCTATCACAGTGCCAGCAACCTGTGGTCAATTCCACCATTGCATGTAAGAAGTTGGATATTCTCCCTGTGACCATGTGGTTCCAAAGACATTTTGGTTAGTAGGTTAATTGGTCATATTGGTTACCTAGTCACCATCAGTATTCACCAGATGGGTTAATCGAACGAGTAGTTGATAGTACAAGTGTTTCCGAAAGGTCTCGGCCTGACTTTGCAGCTTTTGATTCAGCACTTGCCCCAGTCTGTCTGTTGCTGCTGGTCTTCCACTGTTCTTGGTCATTTTTCACGAAGTTCTCCATCACATTTAGTCCAGCATCTCTCCTGTCAATGGCTTTGAGTCTCCACACTTTCCTGTTCCTCCATCTTTCCTAAGCCATTACCTTTAATTGCCCTCAGTAAACTCTGAATAATGGTCAGGGGGGTTACTGGCTACCATTAAAGAATCTAAAAATTCTCAAAACATGGGATTCAGTCCTTGAGAAGGAAGTGCTAACCATATGCCAAGCACCCACAGGAGCCAAAATTCAGTTGTGTTCTTGATTTGATTGCCAAGATTTTTAAAATCCATATTAATGATGCTCAGTTCCTCTGGAAATCTGCATCTCTTTCACAGTTTGGTGGCTCCACAGAATGATTACTTCTACATTATCAGAAATTTTGGATCTGGTGATTGACTTCACTAATCACACTGCAAAACTTCATTGTACTCTGACAACAATGTGTACCGTACCATCTATTCTCCTAATGTACTGAGTACCTCCTTAGTCCTTCTGTGTAATTATTCAAAGGCTCATGAAATTGATGGAGTTAAGTGTTCTCATTGCAAATTCAGCCATTGCTACTCTTGGGTCATTTGTTGGAGACGTTATTCTTGTTTTTAATCTGCTCTTCAAAGATTCAATGCTCATTTACTATCAAAGAATGTATAAATTATACACCTTCAGATTCCTCTGCTTCCAGGCAGCCACAAATCAAGAAACTCAAATAACCCAATTTGCAAAAAAAAAAGGCTAAAAAACACTGCACAAAGAAAAAGAGAAAAAAACACGAATCATCCAAACAATAGAAGCAAGCCAACAGCATTTTGAACCAGACTGAGTTCCCAAATTCGCTCCCAGAGCAGCCAGAGCAGGCCCAAGCATCAGTCCCAATTTATCACAGCAGCGGAGGAGAAATGCACAGCAGCCAGATCAGTTCACAGCCTTGGCTCCATGGAGAAAGAGTGAACATTCATGGGAGAGCAAACAAAATCAGCCCGACTCTTGTCTCTGTTCCCAACACTCGGTCTTCCAATTTTTCAGCACTGGCATTTAAATTGAAGAAGAACTGGGCAGTGACTCACTCTAGGACTCAGACCCCGGTGCCACGATGCGCATGGCCCACCTAGCCTGAAGCCATTCTTGATCTCACCTAATTGGCTTGGCGCTTGGTGTGATCCAGGTTAGGTGGATGGGCATCGACTCCTCTCCAATCGCTCACTCTATCTCCAGCAGTGATACCAACTTCGTCTGCGATCCTGGCTTGAACGCGTTGTGCCTCACAATGCCCCAACACGGCTCACCCCCCGAACCAGCTTCGCCTCCGCCTGTCTGCAGTGATAGTTCAACAAAATTGGCTTCAGAGAAGATGTTATGTTTCTAGTTGCACCTCTTGCCTTCTGAACTATCAGTGAACTGTATCACACCTTTGGTACCACTGTCTCAAACCGGAATTTAACAAAGTTAAAATGCATAGATTAAGAAATGATGAAATATAACATTGATAAACATTTTCAGAGGTAAATGTAGTTATAAGACCATAAGACCATAAGCCTCATGTGTGGCACCTTATCAGAGCCCTTCTGAAGGTCCAATATACAACATCCACTGGATCCCCTTTATCTATGCTACTTGTAATCTCCTCAAGGAATTCCAACAGGTTCGTTAGGTAGGATTTTCCCTGAAGAAAACCATGCTGGCTTTGTACTGTCTTGTCATGTGTCACCAAGTACTCCATCACCTCATCTTTAACAATTGACTCCAACATCTTCCCAACCACTGAGGTCAGGCCAATTGGTCTATAATTTCCTTTTTGCTGCCTTCCTCCTTTCTTAAAGAGTGGAGTGACATTTTCAATTTTCCAGTCCTTTGGCACCATGCCAGAGTCCAATGATTTCTGAAAGATAATTTCTAATGGCACCACAATCTCTAACGCTCTTTCAGAACCCTAGGTTGCAGTTCATCTGGTCTGGGTGACTTATGTACCTTTAGGTCTTTCAGCTTTTTGAGCACTTTCTCTCTTGTAACAGTATCTTCACCTACTTCTCTTCCTTCACACACCACAATATCAGGCATACTGCTGGTGTCTTCCACAGTGATGACTGATGCAAAATACTCATTTAGTTCATCAGCCATCTCCTAATCCCCCATTATTATTTCTCCTGCCTCATTTTCTAGCAGTCCTATATCCACTCTCATTTCTCTTTTATTTTTAACATACTTGAAAAAACTTTTGCTATCCACATTGATATTATTTGCTAGCTTGCTTTCATATTTCATCTTTTCCCTTCTAATGATTTTTTTCGTTGCTCTCTATAGGTTTTTAAAAACTTCCCAATCCTCTACCCACCCACTAATTTTTGCTTTGTTGTATGCCCTTTCTTTTGCTTTTACAATAGCTTTGACTTCCCTTGACTTCCCATGGTTGCACTATTTTGTCATTTGAGTATTTATTCATTTTTGGAATACACATGTCCTGCACCTTCCTCATTTTTCCCAGAAATGCAAGCCATTGCAACTCTGTTGACATCCCTGCCAGCAGCTCCTTCCAATTTACTTTAGCCAGCTCCTCTCTCATACCACTGTAATTTCCCTTACTCCACTGAAATATTGCTACATCAGACTTTACTTTCTCCCTATCAAATTTCAAGTTGAACTCAATCATATTGTGATCACTGGCTGCCAAGGGTTCTTTTACCTTAAGCTCCATAATCACCTCCGGTTCATTACATAACACCCAATCCAGTATAGCTGATCCCCTTGTGGGCTCAATGACAAACTGCTCTTAAAAAGCTATCCCTTAGGCATTCAGCAAACTCACTCTCTTGAGATCCATTACAAACCTGATTTTCCCAATCGACCTGCATATTAAAATCTCCCATGACTACCATAACATTGCCCTTTTGATACACCTTTTCTATTTCCTGTTGTAATCTGTGGTCCACCCCCCAGCCACTGTTGGGAGGCCTGTATATAACTGCCATTAATGTCCTTTTACCCTTTCAGTTTCTTAACTCAACCCACAAGTTCAGCATCTTTCAATCCTATGTCATATCTTTCTACTGATTTGATGCCATTCTTTACTAGTTGAGCCACACCACCCCCTCTTCCTCCCTTCCTATCCCTCTGATATAATGTGTAACATTGGACATTCAGCTCCCAAATACAACTATCCTTCAGCCACAATTCAGTGATGGCCACAATATCATACCTGGCAATCTGTAATATTGCAACAAGATCATCCACCTTATTTCTTATACTCCACACATTTAGATTTAACACCTTATTTACTGTCCTTTCTGACTCTGCATCCCTAGTGATTTGATACTCAGCCTGTTGGCTCAAACTAAGTCCCATCACTTACCTGCCCTTCCTGACAGTCTGACTGCACGCTATCTTTACTTTTTTACCAACCTCCTATCCTGAGTACCTTCACTCTGGTTCCCAACCCCCTGCCAAATTAGTTTAAATGCTTCCCAACAGCTCTAACAAAGCTGCTCACGAGAATATTGGTCCCCCTTGGGTTCAGGTGCAATGTGTTTCTTTTGTCCAAGTCATACCTCCCCCAGATGATATCCCAATGATCCAAGAACCTGAAGCCCTGCCCCCTGCACTATCTATGTGAAGGTGAAGTAGTCACCTAGTTAATAAACAAAAGCAGGTGCCTTTAAGTATGAACCAAGTGGAAGACAGAAAATGAGAGCAGGTGTAGACCATGTGGCTGTTCTTTCAGATGATCATGCTTGGCTACATACCGATACAAAATTCGTGTCTTCTCTCCATACTCTGTGCTGCCTTTCAATTTCCTTGGAGATATCCAGTGATTTGGTCTCCTCCCATAACACTTAGGAAGCATTTGGGGGTGTACTTGAATCACCAAGTTTTAGAAGGCTACAGGTAAAGTGCTGGTGAATAAGGTAGGCACCTGATGGTTGCCATGGACACAGTGGGCCAAGTAACGTCTGAATGAATAACTGACTGTGGGAACAAATTGCAGTTGACTATCCTCTGTGTGAAGAAACCTGTCATTTCAGACCTTTATCCCCGTAAGCTAAGACTGTGAGTCATTGTTCTTGACACCTCAGAGGCTGCTCCACATCCAGTCTGCCTAGGCATGTCAGAAACATGTAAGGTTCAGTAAAATATCCTGTCTTTCTTCTGAATAGAAACCTTAATCTTTCTTCCTATAACAGTCCTCCTATCCTTGTTTGGAAAACCTTCACTACACCCTTTAAACGGCAAGTGTTTGATTCCTTAGGTAAGGAGATGAAACCTGCCACAGCACCTCAAGTGTGGTCTCACCAAGGTCCCGTACATTGTAGCAGGACATCCTTGCTCTGGTGCTCAAAACCATTAGCTGTGAAGCCCAATGTACTATCTGATATACAAGGACACCCAAATCACTGTACATCAACACTCACTAATCTAACACAGTTTAAAGAAAATATTTCATTTCTCTTCCTCTGATATCTTCACATTAATCTTTAATATTGTTTCTGCCTTACTTTCCCCCACACTCTGAGGTCTCTCGGCATCCTCCTCATAATTCTTAATTCCAACAGTCCTCTGTAAACTTCAAAATATTATATGTTATAATAAGGAGCTGAGGCCCAAACTGACGACATATGCCAGTGATGTTAATCCTGATTCTGCTTTTGAACTTTAACCACTGAAGTACCCTACAGGTTACAGGCTGCATCACTGGAAAATACCGAGATATTTCCTCTGTGTTTCCTATCTCCTAACAAATTTTCAGTCCACGTCAATACATTAATCACAATTTAATTTGATAGGTGCTCTTTATGTGGGACTTCAACAATTACTTACTGAAAACCAAATCACACATTTACTGGTTTTCTCTTATCTAGTTACCCCTTATATTCTTTAAAAAGACTCCAGTAAGTTTTATCAAACACAATTTCTTTTTCACAATTATTTCTTGACTGTTTTATTTTATCGGCATTTACTATGTGTTCTGGTATCTCGTCCTTTATCTGCCATAGTTGGATGCATCAGCGAGGGAGATGAGGCTGAGTACAGGGCTACGGTAGGAAACTTTGTCACATGGTGTGAGCAGAATTATCTGCAGCTTAATGTGAAAAAGACTAAGGAGCTGGTGGTAGACCTGAGGAGAGCTAAGGTACCGGTGACCCCTGTTTCCATCCAGGGGGTCAGTGTGGACATGGTGGAGGATTACAAATACCTGGGGATACGAATTGACAATAAACTGGACTGGTCAAAGAACACCGAGGCTGTCTGCAAGAAGGGACAGAGCCGTCTCTATTTCCTGAGGAGACTGAGGTCCTTTAACATCTGCCGGACGATGCTGAGGATGTTCTACGAGTCTGTGGTGGCCAGTGCTATCATGTTTGCTGTTGTGAGCTGGGGCAGCAGGCTGAGGGTAGCAGACACCAATAGAATCAACAAACTCATTCGTAAGGCCAGTGATGTTGTGGGGATGGAACTGGACTCTCTCACGGAGGTGTCTGAAAAGAGGATGCTGTCCAAGTTGCATGCCGTCTTGGACAATGTCTCCCATCCACTACATAATGTACTGGTTGGGCACAGGAGTACACTCAGCCAGAGACTCATCCCACCGAGATGCAACACAGAGCGTCATAGGAAGTCATTCCTGCCTGTGGCCATCAAACTTTACAACTCCTCCCTTGGAGGGTCAGACACCCTGAGCCAATAGGCTGGTCCTGGACTTATTTCATAATTTACTGGCATAATTTACATATTACTATTTAACTATTTATGGTTCTATTACTATTTATTATTTATGGTGCAACTGTAATGAAAACCAATTTCCCCCGGGATCAATAAAGTATGACTATGACTACGACTATGACTATGACTATGACTGTAGTATTTTCCCTGAGGCTGATATTCAGTTAACCTGTCTGTCAGCGATGCAGGGTTTCAACCTGAAACATTGACGATTCCTTCCCTCCCACTGATGCGGCTCGACCCGCTGAGTTCCTGCAGCAGATTGTGTGTTCTCAAGATGCCAGCTTCTGCAGTTTCTTCGATTGCTGGTTTATCGTTTCCTGTTTTCTTTCTCCTTCCTTTTCTTAAGTGCTGGAGTTACATTTGTCACCATCCAATTTGAAAAAAAATTATACCATAATGTATAGAATTTGGAAAAATAACAAGAAATGCATCTACTGTTTCCACGGTTATCTCCTCCAATATTCAGCAATGCAAGTTATCAGACCTTTGGAATTCACTGGCGCTCAGTCCCATTGATTTCTCCAGCACATTTTCTTTACTGATATTAAGTTCCTTGCCTTCACTGGTTCTTGGTTCTCTAACCTTTTTGGAAAGTTCTCTGAGTTCTCTTCTGGTCATATAGAACCAAGCTACTAGTCTGCCATTGCTCTATTCCCAATTATAACTTCCCCTGTTTTTGTTTGTAGGGAACACCTACTAATCTTTTTCTTTTCATATCCCCAAGGTCATTTTAGTTGTCTTTAAGTATGAAGCTACAGAAGGACAAAAAATGAGAGCCCTTTACACTGTTCTATCATATGATCATGGTTGGTCACATATCAATAACAAATGAATGTGATCTCTCTATTGTCCTTGACGCCTTTCACTTCGAGAACATTTTTGTCCACTGCCAAAATCTAAACCAGTGCCAATCCTCAAGCATGATAGCTTTACTGGCCATTTTAAAATACTACTCTGCTTTGGACCCAATCCTTTCTTTCTTTGATTAATTATTATCAGGTCACCTTTTTTCCCCGTATTTTTAATGCCAGACTATATTATATATCTGTTGTAATTCCTGTTTTATTTCTTTAAATAACAGACAATGGCCATTGCCAATCTAGTCCTACTCCACTATCTGTCATAGCTCACTCACTTTTCATTTAATCAGAGCTAGCTTTAATTAGATTTAGGTCCCTAACTTCGCTTGAACTTCTTTACATTCCATCTGAATAAGGATATGATGATGGTTACTGTTCTCCAATGGACCACATACGATAAGATTATTAGATTAGATTAGATTAGATTATGAGAACACTCAGTCCTCTCTTTATTGTCATTTATAAATGCATACATGCATTAAGAAAGAAATGATACAATGTTTCTCCGGAGTGATATCACAGAAAACAGGACAAACTAAAAACTAACACTGACAAAACCAAGGATACACTTGTATTAATCACCCTTTCTCCTTGCAAGATGCCCACTCCAACAAAAGGTAATGGACTTAGCCCAGTACCTAATGGGTAAAGTCCTCCTAACCATTGAGCACATCTACATGAAGCACTATCTTAGGAAAGCAGCATCCATCATCAAAGATCCCCTCCACCCAGGCCATGCTCTTTATTCACTGCTGCCATTAGGTAGAAGGTACAAGTGCCTCAGGACTCACACCATTAGGTTCAAGAACAGTTACTACCCCTCAACCATCAGGCTCTTGAACAATTTTCTGGTGTTTCCACAAACAATGAAATCACTTTAAGGACTCTTTTCATACTCTTGTTATTTATTGCTAATTATTTATACAGTGCCTATAAAAACCATTCAACACCCCCAAAGAAGTTATAATGTTTAATTGTTTTAAAGACTTTTTCAAGTCAAAGTGAAAACAAATCTCTACAGTGATCTAAATTAATTACAAATATAAAACACAAAATAATTGATTGCGTAAGTATTCACCCCCTTTAATATGACACACCAAATCATCACTGGTGCAGCCAATTGGTTTTAAATTGATCTTTAGGTAAATGGAAATATGTTTTTGGAGACCTGTGTGCAATCAAGGTGTCTCATTTGATTGTAGTAAAAATACACCTGTATCTAGAAGGTCCAACTGCTGATGACTTAGTACCCTGGCAAAAACTACACCATGAAGACAAAAGAACGTTTCAAGCAACTCTGTGAAAAGGTTGTTGAAAAGCCAAGTCAGAAGATGAATACAAGAAAATTTCCAAGTCACTGAATATCCCCTGGAGTACAGTTATATCAATCATCAAGGAATGTACAGAATATGGCTGAGCTGTATATCTACCTGGAGCAGGCTGTCATCAAAAACTGAGTGACCGTGCAAGAAGGGAACGAGTGAGAGAGGCCACCAAGAGACCTATGACAACTCTGGAGGAGTTACAAGCTTCAGCGGCTGAGATGGGAGAGACTGCGCTTACAACAACTGTTGCCCAGGTGCTTCACCAGTCACAGCTCGATAGGAAAATGACAAAGAGAAGGCAACTGTGAAAAATCTCACATGAAATCTCTATAGTCTGATGGAAGTAAAATCGAGCTTTTAGTCCATCACACTAAATGTTATGCTAGGCTCATACACATCATCAAAAACACACCATCCCTACTGTGAAGCATGGTGGTGGCTGCATTATGCTGTGGGGATACTTCATGGCCCTGGAAGGCTTGTGAAGGTAGAGGGTAAAATGAATGGAGCAAAATACAAGGAAATCCTGGAGGAAAACCTGATGCAGTTTGCAAGAGAACTGCGACTTGGGAGAAGATTTGTTTTCCAGCAAGACAATGACCCCAAGCATAAAGCCAAAGCTGCTCAGGAATGGCTTAAAAACAACAAAGTTAATGTCCTGGAGTGGCCTATTGTATTTGGATACAACAGGGTCTTTTAAGAGCCTCTTAGACCCTCCACAGCAGATTACAGGCCTTTTGGCCCACAATGTTGTGCCGACCATGTAACCTACTCTAGAAACTGCCTAGAATTTCCCTACCGCATAGCCCTCTGTTTTTCTAAGCTCCATGTACTTATCTAAGAGGCTCTTAAAAGACCCTATTGTATCTGCTGCTGGCAGTGCATTCCATGCACCCACCTCTCTCTGTATGAAAAACTTAACTCTGACATCCCTTCGGTACCTTTTTCCAAGCACCTTAAAACTGTGCCCTCTCAAGTAAGCCATTTCATCTCTGGAAAAAAGCCTCTGACTATCCACACAATCAATGTCCCTCATCATCTTATACACCTCTATCAGGTCACCTCTCATCCTCCGTCGCTCCAAGGAGAAAAGGCCGAGTTCACTCAAGCTATTCTCATAAGGTATGCCCTCCAATCCAGGCAACCTTCTTGTAAATCTCCTCTGCACTCTTTCTATAGTATCCACAGTATGCCAAGTAGGATCTGAGCAAGGTCTTATATAGCTGTAACATCACCTCACGGCTCTTGAACTTAACCCCACGGTCGATGAATGCCAACACACCATATGTCTTCTTAACAACACTGTCAACCTGTGCAGCAGCTTTGAGTGTCCTATGGATATGGAATCCAACATGTCCAACCCATGAGCTTCACTAGTAAATACATTGTTTGCTATATCAGCCCAGTTCCTCCAAGATGTTATTCTCAAAAACACATCCAAAAATGTTATCAAGTGATACAACACAGTAACAGGCCCTTCTTGTGACAAGAGAATTTGACGAGGATGGCTTGGATCCAAATGCTGGAGTATCGGAAGCAAAGATCAAGATAAGGTGTCAAACTGGATCAAGAACTGAGCACGAAACAAACACTAGACAAAATCACTAGTAAGGCTCACGATTGAGCACTGAACCTCAGTTCAGGTGTTCCTTAAATGCTCAATCCTTGGTGTCCAAAACATGTTTGCCAATTAGCGGAACTGTCCTGAATCTTTAAAGGGGCCGTGCCAGCTATCCATACTCCAGGGAGTTAGAGCATCTAAACCTTGGAAGCTGGTGTGGATGGCCAATGAGCCCTCACTGCCCAGTTATACTCATCTGACGAGTTAATCCACTGACCCGTACATCTTTGGAATGTGGGCAGAAACTGGAGCAAACCCACACAAACACAGGCAGAACTCCTTACAGACAGAGGCAGAATTGAAAACCCACACAGTCACAGGGAGAACTCCTGACAGACAGAGGCAGAATTGAAAACCCACACAGTCACAGGGAGAACTCCTTACAGACAGAGGCAGAATCGAAAACCCACACAGTCACAGGGAAAACTCCTTGCAGACAGAGGCAGAATTGAAAACCCACGCAGTCACAGGCAGAACTCCTGACGGACAGAGGCAGAATTGAAAACCCACAGAGTCACAGGGAGAACTCCTGACAGACAGAGGCAGAGTGGAAAACCAACACAGTCACAGGGAGAACTCCTGACAGACAGAGGCAGAATTGAAAACCCACACAGTCACAGGGAGAACTCCTGACAGACAGAGGCAGAATTGAAAACCCACACAGTCACAAGGAGAACTGCTTGCAGACAGAGGCAGAACTGAAAACCCACACAGTCACAGGGAGAACTCCTTACAGACAGAGACAGAATGGAAAACCCACACTGTCACAGGGAGAACTCCTGACAGACAGAGGCAGAACTGAAAACCCACACAGTCACAGGGAGAACTCCTGACAGACAGAGGCAGAATTGAAAACCCACACAGTCACAGGGAGAACTCCTGACAGACAGAGGCAGAGTTGAAAACCCACACAGTCACAGGGAGAACTCCTGACAGACAGAGGCAGAACTGAAAACCCACACAGTCACAGGGAGAACTCCTGACAGACAGAGGCAGAATTGAAAACCCACACAGTCACAGGGAGAACTGCTTGCAGACAGAGGCAGAATGGAAAACCCACACTGTCACAGGGAGAACTCCTGACAGACAGAGGCAGAATTGAAAACCCACACAGTCACAGGGAGAACTCCTGACAGACAGAGGCAGAGTTGAAAACCCACACAGTCACAGGGAGAACTCCTGACAGACAGAGGCAGAACTGAAAACCCACACAGTCACAGGGAGAACTCCTGACAGACAGAGGCAGAATTGAAAACCCACACAGTCACAGGGAGAACTGCTTGCAGACAGAGGCAGAATGGAAAACCCACACTGTCACAGGGAGAACTCCTGACAGACAGAGGCAGAACTGAAAACCCACACTGTCACAGGGAGAACTCCTGACAGACAGAGGCAGAACTGAAAACCCACACAGTCACAGGGAGAACTCCTGACAGACAGAGGCAGAATTGAAAACCCACACAGTCAGAGAACTCCTGACAGACAGAGGCAAAATGGAAAACCCACACAGTCACAGGGAGAACTCCTGACAGACAGAGGCAGAATTGAAAACCCACACAGTCACAGAGAGAACTCCTGACAGACAGAGGCAGAATGGAAAACCCACACAGTCACAGGGAGAACTCCTGACAGACAGAGGCACAATGGAAAACCCACACAGTCACAGGGAGAACTCCTGACAGACAGAGGCACAATTGAAAACCCACACAGTCACAGGGAGAACTCCTGACAGACAGAGGCAGAATTGAAAACCCACACAGTCACAGGAAGAACTCCTGACAGACAGAGGCAGAATTGAAAACCCACACAGTCACAGGGAGAACTCCTGACAGACAGAGGCAGAATTGAAAACCCACACAGTCACAGGGAGAACTCCTGACAGACAGAGGCAGAATTGAAAACCCACACAGTCACAAGGAGAACTCCTTGCAGACAGAGGCAGAATGGAAAACCCACACTGTCACAGGGAGAACTCCTGACAGACAGAGGCACAATGGAAAACCCACACAGTCACAGGGAGAACTCCTTACAGACAGAGGCAGAATTGAAAACCCACACAGTCACAGGGAGAACTCCTGACAGACAGAGGCAGAATTGAAAACCCACACAGTCGCAGGGAGAACTCCTGACAGACAGAGGCAGAATTGAAAACCCACACAGTCACAGGGAGAACTGCTTGCAGACAGAGGCAGAATTGAAAACCCACACTGTCACAGGGAGAACTGCTTGCAGACAGAGGCAGAACTGAAAACCCACACAGTCACAGGGAGAACTCCTTACAGACAGAGACAGAATGGAAAATCCACACTGTCACAGGGAGAACTCCTGACAGACAGAGGCAGAACTGAAAACCCACACAGTCACAGGGAGAACTCCTGACAGACAGAGGCAGAATTGAAAACCCACACAGTCAGAGAACTCCTGACAGACAGAGGCAAAATGGAAAACCCACACAGTCACAGGGAAAACTCCTCGCAGACAGAGGCAGAATTGAAAACCCACACAGTCACAGGGAGAACTCCTGACAGACAGAGGCAGAACTGAAAACCCACACAGTCACAGGGAGAACTGCTTGCAGACAGAGGCAGAATTGAAAACCCACACAGTCACAGGGAGAACTCCTGACAGACAGAGGCAGAATTGAAAACCCACACAGTCACAGGGAGAACTCCTGACAGACAGAGGCAGAATTGAAAACCCACACAGTCACAGGGAGAACTCCTGACAGACAGAGGCAGAATTGAAAACCCACACAGTCACAGAGAGAACTCCTGACAGACAGAGGTACAATGGAAAACCCACACAGTCACAGGGAGAACTCCTGACAGACAGAGGCAGAATTGAAAACCCACACAGTCACAGGGAGAACTCCTGACAGACAGAGGCAGAATTGAAAACCCACACAGTCACAGGGAGAACTCCTGACAGACAGAGGCAGAACTGAAAACCCACACAGTCACAGGGAGAACTCCTGACAGACAGAGGCAGAATTGAAAACCCACACAGTCACAGGGAGAACTCCTGACAAACAGAGGCAGAATTGAAAACCCACACAGTCACAGGCAGAACTCCTGACAGACAGAGGCACAATTGAAAACCCACACAGTCACAGGGAGAACTCCTGACAGACAGAGGCAGAATGGAAAACCCACACAGTCACAGGGAGAACTCCTGACAGACAGAGGCAGAATTGAACCCGGGTCACTGGCACTGTAACAGTGTTACGCTAATTGTAATGCTCCATGTGTGTGTTACTCTCAGTGTGTATATTGTGACTCTGAGCTGTGGTAAAATGCAAGGAAAAGAGAGCAGAGCTGCATCAGGAGTGCCTAAGGCACAAAGCAGGGCTGCCTGCTACTTTCATACTGACCTCAGCTGGCTTTTTCCGCAACACCAGCCGCACATCTCATTTCATTGACTGTGAGATGTGCTAATAGTTCCCGAGAATAGATCATGTTAACGCTTCACTGTTCTCTAGCTACTGGAGTTAGCTCCTGTAAATGTCAATTTTATATCCTCTTAGCTGGTACATTTTTACTTGCATTTAAACGAATAACCAAGTGGAAGAAAGTCAATCAATCTGAATACTCAGGTTCCTGAAATATTGAATGTTGCTAATGAGATACTCAGAGAATCTCTTGGTGAATAATTAATATAGCTGGGTTTCTGTCTCACCCTGTTCCGCTCTTCCTGAATCCATTTCTATATTTTTTAAGTGCTTTTCACAACCTCAAGGCATCACAAATTGCTTCATCTGATTGAGTACTGTTTTAATGTAAGACGTACAATGTGCATACTACCAGGTCCCAAAATTAGCAGTGAAGAACACACCATCTATCTTTTTTAATGACTTTGCCTGAATGAGAAATTTGGCTGGGATACTCGCAAAATTCTGGTGAGATAGATTGATTCAATCTGTGAGACAGAATGTGAGCAAGAGCTTTAAACAAGGACAGAATCTGATTTGTGAAAAGCAGCTCACTGATTGGGACTAAGTCAGACTAAAGCAGATCAAACTTCCTGCTTCCTTCTGCTTCAGAGGGACTTGCAGATATTCTATGGTTTTCAAAATTGTTGCATTCCTGCAGAGTGTTTTGTTAAAAGAAAATTTATAAATCAAGAATATCTTCATAAATGGAGGGCACATTTACCAAATGGATGGGGAGTAGGATTGTTATTTTTTTTGTAGTTTAACTTTCCTATGCTTGCTTGTATTTTTATCCAATCACCTATATTTTCCAGTAATTATGTTACAGTTGTTTCTGTATTTCTCTTAAAACTTCTAGGTTTTCAGTAGCAGCTGTCACACCACTTGATTCTGGCTATTTTATAGGTTAATTCTTATCACTGGAATGCTGTTTTCTCTAGTCTGAGTATGAGACAACCACAAATGCTTTTTCCTTTGTCCTCTCAGCTCTCTCTTGCTTGGTTTTTGTTCTTGGAACATTTAATAAAATGGCCATAAGCAACAAGATTTATGCGCCATCCTTGACTTCCGAAGAAAGTTTGGACTGCAAAAGCATCACATTCCAACAGCACCAATTATGCCAAAGCAGAAGCATTTAAATAAAGCATCTGCAATTGAAGAATATCTGTGCTGTTCTGCACTTCCTTTGTCACACAAACAGCAAGCAAATATTTCTACTCAAACAAATTATGCCCATCAAACCCCAGAGGACTACTCTGTACTTTAAAAAACAGGAATTAAAAGGTGGCTTAAAATGGAGTATCTTCAAGAAGGTAATGTAACAACAGGTTTCGACGCTCTAACCCCCCAGAGTATGGCTAGCTGGCACGGCCCCCTAGTCCTTTTCTCTCTCTCTATCTTACCCTTGCTGTGTATGGATTGGGAATATTTGAATAAGCTTAGGATCCTGAACCAGGAAATTGGATGGAACCTAAAGTATAGGATTTGGGGTGTGAATTCTTTATCCGGTAAGAAGCAATGGCTCGAAAGACCAGTGACCAAAGTATTAGATTCTTCATAAAGACTTTTTCCAAAAAGGAAAGAGAAATACCTCAGCAGCTAAGTTACAATTCAAAGGCAGTGTTTGTCTCTCTTGACATACACATTGTACTACAATCGTATGTATAATTTACGAGAACTTTGGATAATAATTCACTTGCTCTTAGATAGGTATGCTAAAATGACAACACATGAGGGAATTACGTAAGCCTACTTGCTTTGATCTTATTTGGACATGATTCTTTTCTGAGAGGATATTGGGATTTTCCGACTGAGTTCCCATCAGATTCTCTGATTTCCTCTCATATTCCAACTGGTACCTGTAAATGACACCCTGCAGGCAGGTACATGTCAAAAAAATCAAAAAGGGAGTGACTATACATGAGAGAGGAGGGAAACTGTGTGGATGGGATTTCTCATTTGAGAGCCAGTTTGGATCTGGTGGGCTGAATGGCTTCCTTCTATCATGTAAGAAGTAAAACTTCATATATTATAAAAAATCTATACTGTACCCTTTGCTGGTTTGGTTTACAGAAAATACAACTGTAAGGTAGAGTGTGGAATATAATTATTCACCTGAGTCAATATAGAAACATAGAAACATAGAAAATAGGTGCAGGAGTAGGCCATTCGGCCCTTCGAGCCTGCACCGCCATTTATTATGATCATGGCTGATCATCCAACTCAGAACACCGCCCCAGCCTTCCCTCCATACCCCCAACCCCCGTAGCCACAAGGGCCATATCTAACTCCCTCTTAAATATAGCCAATGAACTGGCCTCAACTGTTTCCTGTGGCAGAGAATTCCACAGATTCAGCACTCTCTGTGTGAAGAAGTTTTTCCCAATCTCGGTCCTAAAAGGCTTCCCCTCTATCCTCAAACTGTGACCCCTCGTTCTGGACTTCCCCAACATCGGGAACAATCTTCCTGCATCTAGCCTGTCCAATCCCTTTAGGATCTTATACGTTTCAATCAGATCCCCCCTCAATCTTCTAAATTCCAACGAGTACAAGCCCAGTTCGTCCAGTCTTTCTTCATATGAAAGTCCTGCCATCCCAGGAATCAATCTGGTGAACCTTCTCTGTACTCCCTCTATGGCAAGGATGTCTTTCCTCAGATTAGGGGACCAAAACTGCACACAATACTCCAGGTGTGGTCTCACTAAGGCCTTGTACAACTGCAGTAGTACCTCCCTGCTCCTGTACTCAAATCCTCTCGCTATAAATGCCAGCATACCATTCGCCTTTTTCACCGCCTGCTGTACCTGCATGCCCACTTTCAATGACTGGTGTATAATGACACCCAGGTCTCGTTGCACCTCCCCTTTTCCTAATCGGCCACCATTCAGATAATAATCTGTTTTCCTATTTTTGCCACCAAAGTGGATAACTTCACATTTATCCACATTAAATTGCATCTGCCATGAATTTGCCCACTCACCCAACCTATCCAAGTCACCCTGCATCCTCTTAGCCACTCCTCACAGCTAACACTGCCACCCAGCTTCGTGTCATCTGCAAACTTGGAGATGCTGCATTTAATTCCCTCATCCAAGTCATTAATATATATTGTAAACAACTGGGGTCCCAGCACTGAGCCTTGCGGTACCCCACTAGTCACCGCCTGCCATTCTGAAAAGGTCTCGTTTATTCCCACTCTTTGCTTCCTGTCTGCTAACCAACTCTCCACCCACACCAATACCTTACCCCAATACCGTGTGCTTTAAGTTTGCACACTAATCTCCTGTGTGGGACCTTGTCAAAAGCCTTCTGAAAATCCAAATATACCACATCCACTGGTTCTCCCCTATCCACTCTACTAGTTACATCCTCAAAAAATTCTATGAGGTTCGTCAGACATGATTTTCCTTTCACAAATCCATGCTGACTTTGTCCGATCATTTCACCGCTTCCCAAATGTGCTGTTATCACATCCTTGATAACTGACTCCAGCAGTTTCCCCACCACCGATATCCTTTATCTCAATCCACATGGATTCTTTTGCTGTTGATTATGCATCTTTTTTTTCCCATTTCTATGATGTTGTCTTTAATTAACACATGAACCTCACTAATTCACTCCTTTGGTTACAATCTTTCTACGAATATGCTTCAGTGAACACTCAATTGCCTTAAACCTTACCATCAGTCCATTACGACATTAGAAAACACCAGGAACCTGCCATGAATCACCCTTTGAACCTGCTCCCGCAATCATCGAGATCATGGCTGAATTTTTACCTCAACACAACTTTCCAGCACCACTATAATTTCCCTTTCTTTACATTAGTATAGAAATCTATCAATCTCTGTTTTAAATGGAAGCCATAATTGAACATCCACAGCCCTCCAATACAGAGGACAATAAAGATTCAGTATCCTCTGAGTGAAGAAATATTTCATCATATCAGTCCTAACTGGCTTAATTCTGAGCTTAAGTCCTCTGCTCCAGTTCCTTAAGGTTGTATAGCCGGGGGTGTTAGCAGGGATTAGCTTTCACTACCTATTACGTGCTCCCAATTAAATGTGTCTCAAGTAGCTTCTGACAACCAAGTCCAGCTCCTGGCCTTCACATGTGGCTTTGCTACTAAGCCCTGTGGAACCGCCATTTCTACTGACAGGAGAAGGAGCAAAGGGAGGTTACTGACACGTTAAAATCAGTCATTTCAGCTGTGGTTGGCAGCTCATCTGGAGAAGGAAAACTCTGATCTCAGACCTCCACTGCCTTGTGGCGATACACACTCATGGGGAAGGCTTCAGGAGTAAACTCCAAGGAAAAATCTGGAGCCAGAGTCCCTAAGGCAGTCCTACGTTGAGCTCAATGTTGATGGGCAAAACTTGCGACGTCACTGGTGCCAAACTGTATCGGTTTCCGCTCTTCCTTTGGATTGATCAACTATATAGAGTGGGGGGGGGGCCTGTTGCATGGGCAACAGCTTGCTCTCCGTAAACAACAGGAATTCTGCAGATGCTGGAAATTCAAGCAACACACATCAAAATTGCTGGTGAATGCAGCAGGCCAGGCAGCATCTCTAGGAAGAGGTGCAGTCGACGTTTCAGGCCGAGACCCTTCGTCAGGACTTCGTCTAGGGTCTAAGGGTCTCGGCCTGAAACGTAGACTGCACCTCTTCCTAGAGATGCTGCCTGGCCTGCTGCGTTCACCAGCAACTTTGATGTGTGTAGCTTGCTCTCCGTATCGTACTCCCCTGGCTTGAGTACCAGCTTGTGTATTACATAGAGAGGCAGGGTGTAATATCTATAGACCACCCCGACCAATAGCGGACCTCACTGCCAACTGCTCCACAACTTTTAAGTGAGGGAAACAATTCTCCCTGCAGACAGCTGTTAAATATCGTTTGGTATTACTGCTGTGAGTGAGCAAAACCATGGCAGACGGTCTTCATTGTGGGGAAGTTCATCATAGAACTGAGAGAGTGTTCAGTATGGTGAAGTTCACTATACAACTAACAGAGTGATCAGTGTGGGGAAGTTCACTATAGAACTAAGATGTGTTCAGTGTGGGGGAGATCACTATAGAACTATGGTGCTCAATGCGGAGAAGTTCACTAGAAAACTAAGCTGGTGTTCAGTGTGGCTATAGAACTAAGATGGTGTTCAGTGTGGGGATGTTCACTATAGAACTAAGATGGTGTTCAGTGTGGGGATGTTCACTATAGAACTAAGATGGTGTTCAGTGTGGCTATAGAACTAAGATGCGTTCAGTGTGGGGAAGTTCACTATAGAACTGAGAGTGTTCAGTGTGGGGGAGATCACTAGAGAACTAAGATGGTGTTCAGTGTGGGGATGTTCACTGTAGAACTAAGATGTGTTCAGTGTGTGGAAGTTCACTACAGAACTAAGATGGTGTTTAGTGTGTGGGAGATCACTAGAGAACTAAGATGGTGTTCAGTGTGTGGAAGTTCACTGTAGAACTACAATAGTGTTCAGTGTGGGGATGTTCACTGTAGAACTAAGATGTGTTCAGTGTGGGGAAGTTCACTATAGAACTACGATAGTGTTCAGTGTGTGGAAGTTCACTATAGAACTACGATAGTGTTCAGTGTGTGGAAGTCCACTATAGAACTACGATAGTGTTCAGTGTGGGGAAGTTCACTATAGAACTACGATAGTGTTCAGTGTGTGGAAGTTCACTATAGAACTACGATAGTGTGTGGAAGTCCACTATAGAACTACAATAGTGTTCAGTGTGTGGAAGTTCACTATAGAACTACAATAGTGTTCAGTGTGGAAGAGATCACTGTAGAACTACGATAGTGTTCAGTGTGTGGAAGTTCACTATAGAACTATGATAGTGTTCAGTGTGTGGAAGTCCACTATAGAACTACGATAGTGTTCAGTGTGGGGAAGTTCACTATAGAACTACGATAGTGTTCAGTGTGTGGAAGTTCACTATAGAACTACGATAGTGTGTGGAAGTCCACTATAGAACTACAATAGTGTTCAGTGTGTGGAAGTTCACTATAGAACTACAATAGTGTTCAGTGTGGAAGAGATCACTGTAGAACTACGATAGTGTTCAGTGTGTGGAAGTTCACTATAGAACTATGATAGTGTTCAGTGTGTGGAAGTTCACTACAGAACTACGATGTGTTCAGTGTGGGGAAGTTCACTATAGAAGTAAGATAGTGTTCAGCGTGGGGAAGTTCACTATAGAACTAAGATGGTGTTTAGTGTGGGGGAGATCACTAGAGAACTAAGATGGTGTTCAGTGTGTGGAAGTTCACTGTAGAACTATGATAGTGTTCAGTGTGGGGATGTTCACTATAGAACTAAGATGTGTTCAGTGTGAGGAAGTTCACTATAGAACTACGATAGTGTTCAGTGTGGGGAAGTTCACTATAGAACTACAATAGTGTTCAGTGTGGGGGAGATCACTAGAGAACTAAGATGGTGTTCAGTGTGTGGAAGTTCACTACAGAACTAAGATGTGTTCAGTGTGGGGAAGTTCACTATAGAAGTAAGATAGTGTTCAGCGTTGGGAAGTTCACTATAGAACTAAGATGGTGCTTAGTGTGGGGGAGATCACTAGAGAACTAAGATGGTGTTCAGTGTGTGAAAGTTCACTGTAGAACTACGATAGTGTTCAGTGTGGGGATGTTCACTATAGAACTACGATAGTGTTCAGTGTGTGGAAGTTCACTATAGAACTACGATAGTGTTCAGTGTGTGGAAGTTCACGATAGAACTACGATAGTGTTCAGTGTGTGGAAGTTCACTATAGAACTACAATAGTGTTCAGTGTGTGGAAGTTCACTATAGAACTACGATAGTGTTCAGTGTGTGGAAGTTCACTATAGAACTACGATAGTGTTCAGTGTGTGGAAGTTCACTATAGAACTACGATAGTGTTCAGTGTGTGGAAGTTCACTATAGAACTACGATAGTGTTCAGTGTGTGGAAGTTCACTATAGAACTACGATAGTGTTCAGTGTGTGGAAGTTCACTATAGAACTATGATAGTGTTCAGTGTGTGGAAGTCCACTATAGAACTATGATAGTGTTCAGTGTGGGGAAGTTCACTATAGAACTACAATAGTGTTCAGTGCGGGAGAGATCACTAGAGAACTAAGATGGTGTTCAGTGTGGGGGAGATCACTGTAGAACTACGATAGTGTTCAGTGTGGGGATGTTCACTAGAAACCTGGACTCACACACAGACCAGATCGTGTGGAGTGACACACAGACGAGATCGCATAGAGTCACACATATACCAGACCATGTGGAGGGAAACAGACCAGATTGAGTGGAGTCACTCACAGATGAGACCACCTGGAGTCACACACAGAAGAGACTGTGTGTAGTCAAACACAGACCAGACCGTGTGTAGTCAAACACAGACGATGCTGCCTGGATTCACACAAAGCCCAGACTGCATGGAATAACACACAGACCAGACCACCTGGAGTCACCCACAGACCAGACAGCTGGTGTCTCACACAGACCAGTCTGCATGGATTCACCCACAGTCCAGACAAAACCAGACAAGACCACGTGGCGTCACACACAGACCAGACCGTGTGGTATCATAGAAAGGCCAGACATGTGGCATCATACACGGACCAGACCGCATCAGGTCACACACAGACCAAATCATGTGGAGGTGCACACAGACGAGACCGTGTGGAGTCACATGCAGATAAGACTGCTTGGAGGGAAACACATGGTCCAGACCACGTCGAGTCATACACAGACCAGACCATGTCGAGTCATACACAGACCAGACTCCATAGAGTTACACACAGACCAGACTGCGTGGCGTCATACACAGACCAGACTCCATAGAGTTACACACAGACCAGACCATGTCGAGTCATACACAGACCAGACTCCATAGAGTTACACACAGACCAGACTGCGTGGAGGGAAACACATGGTCCAGATCACGTCGAGTCATACACAGACCAGACCACGTTGAGTCATACACAGACCAGACTGTGTGGCGTCATACACAGACCAGACTCCGTAGAGTTACACACAGACCAGACTGCGTGGTGTCATACACAGATGAGACTGTACGGAGACACACAGAGACCAGACCGTGTGGAGTCACACATAGGCCAGATGACGTGCTGTCACACACAAATCAGACCACGTGGTCTTACACACAGACCAGACCGTGTGGAGGTGCACACAGAATAGACCAGCTGGAGTCACACACAGACCAGACTGTGTTGAGTTACACACTAATCAGACTGCGTGGAGTCACGAATAGACCAGACCGTGTCAGGTCACACACAGACCAGACCACCTAGAGTCATACACAGACCAGATTGTGTTGAGTCACATACAGACTAGACTGCGTGGAGTCACACATACACCAGACCGTGTGGTGTCACAGACTGGCCAGACCGCGTGCCAACATACACAGACCAGACTGCGCCAGGTCACACACAGACCAGACCGTGTGCAGGTGCACACAGACCAGACTGCATGGAGCCACACACAGACCAGACCACGTGGCATCATACACAGACCAGACTGTGCGGCATCATACACAGACCAGACTGCATGGAGTCACACACAGACCAGACCATGTGGCATCATACACAGACCAGGCCACGTGGAGTCACACACGGACCAGACCATGTGGCATCATACACAGACCAGACCGTGTGGCATCATACACAGAACAAACCGCATGGAGTCACACACAGACCAGACTGTGTGGTATCATACACAGACCAGACCGTGTGGCATCATACACAGACCAGACCGTGTGGAGTCGCACATAGACCAGACCATGTGGCATCATACACAGACCAGACTGCGTGGCATCATACACAGACCAGACCATGTGGCATCATACACAGACCAAACCGCATGGAGTCACACACAGACCAGACTGTGTGGTATCATACACAGACCAGACCGTGTGGCATCATACACAGACCAGACCGTGTGGAGTCGCACACAGACCAGACCGTGTGGAGTCGCACACAGACCAGACCATGTGGCATCATACACAGACCAGACTGCGTGGCATCATACACAGACCAGACCATGTGGCATCATACACAGACCAAACCGCATGGAGTCACACACAGACCAGACTGTGTGGTATCATACACAGACCAGACCGTGTGGCATCATACACAGACCAGACCGTGTGGAGTCGCACACAGACCAGACCGTGTGGAGTCGCACACAGACCAGACCATGTGGCATCATACACAGACCAGACTGCGTGGCATCATACACAGACCAGACCATGTGGCATCATACACAGACCAAACCGCATGGAGTCACACACAGACCAGACTGTGTGGTATCATACACAGACCAGACCGTGTGGCATCATACACAGACCAGACCGTGTGGAGTCGCACACAGACCAGACCATGTGGCATCATACACAGACCAGACTGCGTGGCATCATACACAGACCAGACCATGTGGTATCATACACAGACCAGACCGCGTGGAGATTCAAACTGATTGGATTGCGTGGAGTCACACACAGACCAGACTGCGTGGAGTCATACGCAGACTAGACCACTTGGAAGTACACACAGACCAGACTGCCTACAGTCATACACAGATCAAACAGTGTGGAGTTACACAGGGACGAGACCGTTTGGAGTCATAAACAGAGCAGACCGCGGTGACCCTGACACGGACCAGATCATGTGGTCTGTCACACAGACCAGACTGCGTAGTCCTGACGAAGGGTCTCGGCCTGAAACGTCGACTGTACCTCTTCCTAGAGATGCTGCCTGGCCTGCTGCGTTCACCAGTAACTTTGATGTGCGTTGCTTGAATTTCCAGTATCTGTAGAATTCCTGTTGTCCGCGTAGTCTCTCACACAGATGAGACTGTGTGGAGTTATACACGACCATACCGGTGAGAAACAACAGCTTCCCATCCTGAATGGATATTAGAGTCCCTCATTTTTCTAAATGACAAAACTTTATAAGGTTATTGTTACTGTACATTAGATGCTTAGATCCTAGCAGCCAATGTCAGATCTTGTGCTTGAAGAAAGATGTATTTGTTTAATAAATAAATGCTGTTAAACTCACTTTGAAGGCCGTGCTTATATAATAGATATTTTAAACGATAAATATGATTTGAAAGGGTGGGTACAAGTAAACTATTTCTCCTTTCTGAGGGGTTTGTGATGAATGCTTGTCATCTGCAGATATATGCTCGGCCAACTGGAAGTAGAGTTTTTAATCTCTCTTTCTTTCAATGTGGCAGTGTCTGTGTTGTTTGAAGGGGCTGAAACAATGTTTCATTGATTTTAGATTAGCATATCGATAGATTTAGGAAAAGTGAGCTGTGGAACAGAACAGTTCAGATCAAAAGAAGGGAAAATACTCAATTGGATGTCTGGCCTCCTTTCGTCACTATCGATATCACCTCAACCACTACAGTCTTGTATCCATTTCCTTCAAGTTGCGAGCTATGAAGTGTTATCTGCCCTTGACAAATGAAAGTGAAAGATGTCGTTCACTGTTGTAGCAGAGTTCAAATTAAAATTAAAAAGAAACAGACATCAGGAAAAGTATTGTCATTCGTTTATCTTCTTTATCAGGACATCACATTATGGTTAGTTTATGCAGAAATAGTCTTACAGAGTCAAACTACTGAATCAGAATCAGAATCAGGCTTATTATCACGGACATATTTTGTGAAATTTGTTGCTTTGCAGCGGCAGTACAGAGCAATACATAAAACAAACTACCAACTATGGTAAGATATACATATGTACAACAAATTAAACAAATAGTGCAAGACAAGAGCAAAACTAGTGGGGTAGTGTTCGTGGGTTCATTAACTATTCAGAAATCTGATGGCGGAAGGGAAGAAGCTGTTCTTAAAACATTGATTGTGTCTCTTTCGGTTCCTATACCTCCTCTTAAACTTTATTTAATTAAATAATTAACCTTTATTTAAAGTAATAACATTGATTTTGTTGTTGAGGACAGGCATAAGTGCTCTAAAATTATATAATATACCATGAGGTGTATTAAGTAGGCAGTACAGGTTATCAAACAAGGTGGGATAAAGGCAGAAAAACTGAAGGATGGATAAAACAGTAATATGAGGGTCTGTGTCCAGCATTTGTTGTCAATAGGTAGAGCTACAGAGTCAATGAAATTAGGAGGAGATGTTTTTAACAATTTTGTTTGGACATGTGAGGAAAAGCTTTTATGGTTAATCAAATGGACCATCAAATAGATTAAGGAAGACAGAGCTCTGTGAAGATTGTCAGATTGGTCAACTAATTGGAGGTCTGGTGGACCTAGTGCATTTAGAATCAGAAGATCAAAAGATGAGAACTTCACAAATATCACAGGGATGACAATTCTAATTCTATTAGAGCAAATTATTATCAAGAATAAAATGCTGGGTAAAAGTCCAATGCCGCACAGTAAGCACAGTAAGACCACGTTTCCCTTTCTAGCAAATCCATGAATACAATGGTGGTGACATCCAGCTACTGAGGATTCAGCTTAGACAGTTGTGATCTGACTTTCCCTGTATTGGTGGCTTCACAGCTAAGTTAAAATACTGGGAAGGACTTATGTCTTTAATGGCCATTTTGCATCAGATGAGACCCAAGAGACTGCAGAAGCTGGTATCTGGACCAACAAGCAATCTGCTCACAGAACTCAATGAGTCGCGCAGCATCTCTGGGGGATGGGAGGACACAGGGGAGGAAGAATCATTACTTCAGGTCAAATTTCTGCTTTGGTACTAAAAGTGGATAGGCAGTACGGAGGAGAGAGGAGGCAGTGAGACAGAGGTCCAGGCATTGGAATGAAGAGTGGAGAGGGAAGATAGGCAGTACGGAGGAGAGAGGAGGCAGTGAGACAGAGGTCCAGGCATTGGAATAAAGAGTGGAGAGGGAAGATAGGCAGTAAGGAGGAGAGAGGAGGCAGTGAGACAGCAGCCAGGTGATTGGTGGACTTCAGGAGAGGTGGAGGCTGAAGAATGACAGGCAGATCAAGATGTGGAATTGAAATGGCAAGCAACTGGGAGATCAGGGTGGCCATTTCAGATAGACTGGATTGGTTACTGGGTCTGAGTATGGTCTCACTGATATAGAGGAGCCCACACTG
This sequence comes from Mobula birostris, assembly GCF_030028105.1. Classification (NCBI taxonomy): domain Eukaryota; kingdom Metazoa; phylum Chordata; class Chondrichthyes; order Myliobatiformes; family Myliobatidae; genus Mobula; species Mobula birostris. The sequence continues at coordinate 5,877,649 of NC_092384.1, read as the reverse complement.
GGTGTATCAAATGCAGTAAACAGATTTTATCCCCTTCATCACACAACCCCTTCCAGTTCCCCATCACCCGTTTTTGTATCCATCTCAGTTCCAGCCACCTACTGCTACACACTTCATTAACTGGCTTTCCCCCTCCCTCATATGGTGCTCATTCCATCTGCCATCTACCTCACCCTAATGGTTCCCATTATCACCTCCTGAAGTATCACATTACAGCAGTGGTAGTTTTGCCTATCATCCTCCAACAGCTGTCTCCATGTTCACTCTTCTCTCTCACTTCCCAGTTTTATCTTCCTCTTTTTTGTCAGTATCCATCGATTATCCACCTGTCTCCTAACTCCACACCTTCCTGATCCCTTAACAGGTTCACTTTGCCTGTTATCCCTCACTCTCCCCCCGCCTTCCCCCAGTTAAACAAGACCCTGCAGGCTCTGTCTTACCACTCCCTGTCTCCTCTTCATACTGGTCATCTCTCTTCTCCACTCTTAATCCTGAAGCAGGGCTTAAACTTGAAATGTCAACAAATCCTTTGCCACCACAGATGCTGCTAGACCTGCTAGGTTCTTTCAGCTGATGTTTGGTCAGCATATGGATCTACTAGTATTGTTGGGACGTGATAGAATGCATAAAAGCTGAGATGCCGCAGGGTGTGTGTGAAGGTGGTTAGTTTTATCAGTCGAATTTTGACCTGTACATAATGTAAGAAAACAAACTTACTTATGTCAGAATGGTGGGAAATTTCTAAGTGTCCCCAAGAGAAAAGTTAATAATGAATAGTGAGTCCGCTTCAACTGATAGTCTAAAGGGATATGAAAGTTTATCTAATGGTGGCGAAAATATAATTGAATTCAACATGGTTCTAGAAACAGAGGAACACAAAACATGTTCTAAGATTTGACTCCTATGCAAGCAGATAAATTAGAAAATTCTTGAATAAAAATGACAGAACTTCAAAAAACAAACTAAATGTAACAAGAGATATACTTGCCAAAACCAAAAAAATATGCCTTGGAAAACTAAAGATGCTAGGAGGGGGTGGGGGGAGATCAAACAAATAACAGATAACAAATAAAAACTTGTATCCTTGGAACTAGAAGGAATACAACAAATAATAAAAAAAGGCAAATCAATTAATAAAAGGAACAAAACAGAACATCACAAGAACCTATCAAGGAATAACAAAATCATTGTGAAGGCCTTAAAGTTTAGCTGTGCCTGACACCTGTATTAATCCACAGCTGGGCTGTATGCCAATCTTCCTTTGGTTGCAAACTTCCTCATTTAAAAATTCCGTAACGTGGGATGACACTGAATCAGCTGTGCATGACAGTAAAAGGCTTTCCCTCATGCACAACGTATAGAGAGCACAAAAGAAAACAAGTAAGGCAGCAGCTAGGGCTGTGGATTAGAAGGAAACTTGGATTGAGAATAGGCAATGGTCTATTCAATCATGGAGATAATTAACATTTGGACATGGAGTTGCTAAACCAGGATCCGGATTGGCCTGGATCTGAGTAATCAAGGTCTGGGGTTGGGAAATTGTTAGGCAGATCAAATGATTGGGATCAAGAAATTAGAGCAGGGATGTTGAGATTTGGGACCTGTTGGGCTGGATATTAGATCTTGGGAGCTGGGAGAATGAAGCCTGTGGAGGATCAAGACCTGAGATGTTAATTATTGGGACATGGTATGGGTTTGGTGGTCAAGTGGCCTGCCCTGGAAGATTAAGACAGGGGAATAATCACTAAGGTTCACAGGTTTCGGAGGGATCTGGGTTGGTAAGAGTCAGTTGTGTAGGTAGGAAAATGGGGGACAGTGAAGGTTGGTTGAGAAATAGGTAAGTGATAGGAATGCAACCGCAGCTGAGTTCCTAGTAACAAGCTGGGAAATGTTTTCTTTTCAATTTCATTGGTGGGCTATCTACATTGATAATGCTGTAAAGGCAGATGGGCTTTGGAATCACTCGCACCAATATCCCCCAGCAGTGGAGTGTTGCAAAAAGAAGACATCGTTATGTGCATGTCTGGTATGGAAAATGCCTCACTGGTTCATATGCATCTTCTGATCAGAAGACCTGGCCAAATTTCTAGAGGAACATGATAAATCTAGAAATCATTGAAATTGCATTTCTCCTCAAAAGTATATGCAATAGTGGATAAACTAGTTATATTTTGAAGTAAAAATGCTTTTACCACTATTTTGGTAGATTTGGATAGTCAGCAGCAACTTAGACCTGTTGAAAACTGTTAAAGATGGTATTTTCAAATAGAAACATGGAATGAAGCTGGACATAATCGCAATATGCGTAGCTCGGGTGTATAATATTGATGTGACTCGGACACCGCTGTAGATTAAACTACCACGTTTATTCACCAGACTTCCATTTTTACTTCTCCACGTCCTGACGTCATACAAGGCAACACTTCACTTGTGAATCTGTTGGGGTCATCTATTGCATCCGGTGCTCCCGGTGCGGCCTCCTTTACATCGGTGAAACCTGACGCAGATTGGGGGACCACTTCGTCGAGCACCTCCGCTCCATCCGCCACAACAGACAGGATCTCCTGATAGCCACCCACTTCAACTCTGTTTCCCATTCCCATTCAGATATGTCCATACATGGCCTCCTCTACTGCCATGATGAGGCTAAACTCAGGTTGGAGGAGCAACACCTCATATACCGTCTAGGTAGTTTCCAGCCCCTTGGTATGAACATAGACTTCTCCAACTTCTGGTAATTCCCTCCCCCTCCCTTCCTCTATCCCTGTTTCACTCTGCCCCCTCCCCCAGCTGTCTATCACCTCCCTCATGGTTCCGCCTCCTTCTTCTACTACCCATTGTTTTCCTGCCTATCACCTCCTTGCTTCCCCTCCCCCACCCTTTTGACATTCAAGTTACTGGTCTTACAAGCATTCTCCAAATTCTCCCCCCTCCTTCTTTCTTCAGTCTTGACGAAGGGTTCCGGCCCGAAACGTCGACTCATCGTTTCCACTGATGCTGCCCGACCTGCTGAGTTCCTCCAGCGTGTTGTGAGTGTTGCTTTGATCCCAGCATCTGCAGATTATTTTGTGTTCAGCAGATGCTTCCTGTTCCTCCTGTAGCCTCTTCCATCCGGCATGCAAACTATGAAGGATCTTGGTTACTGATGTCTGTTCACAACCACAGCTGGTTGCCGAGTGTCTCCTCTCTATATTCTGACATTTTCACCTGTATGCAGATCTGGCAACTGTCTTGTATGTCTGTCATAGTAGCTCTTTTGCTTTATTTGCTTGTACTTTTGCTTGTCATGTACTTGAGCATTACCTTCAGGAGTCAGTAGAGTTGTGGATGTTGGCAGTTTGGACTTCAGACGACGTCCCATCAACAGCTGCGCAGGAGAGAACCCCTCACCCTCAATCGGTGTGTTGCGGTATTCAAGCAGAGCAATGTAAGGGTCACCGTTGCTGCTATGTGCCTTCTTGAACATGTTCTTGACAGTTTGTACAGTTCTCTCTGCTTGTCCATTAGACTGAGCATGCCCTGGACTGGAAGTAACATGTTGAAATTCCCAGCTTTCTGAGAACCCTCTGAACTCACCACTGGCATATTGTGGACCAATGTCACTAACGACAATATCTGGAATACCATGTCTTGTGAATGTCAACTTCATTGCGGTAATGACACCTTGACTGGACGTGTCACTTAACTTGGTGATCTCCGGATATTTTGAATAGTAGCCCACACAAAGCAGATATTCTGCACCATTGTAGTGAAAGAGATCTGTGCCAATCTTCTCCCATGGTCTTCCTGGTAGTGGGTGGGGAAGCAGAGGCTCTCTTGGATTGCTGTTTTTGTTTTCATTACAGACAGCACACTGAGACACAATGTCTTCTATCTGAGTTGACATGCCTGGCCAATAGAGAATGTCCCTTGCTCTTCCTTTACATTTCACTATCCCCAGGTGTGACTCATGAATTCTGTTGATCATTTCCTGTCTCATTTGGTTTGGTACAATGAGTTTTGCCATTTTGAACATTAGTCTTGATGCATAGCTGATTTCCTCTTTAAATGTCCAGTATTTCTGCATTTCCTTTGGAACATCTTTTCTTTCTGTTGGTCATCCATTCATTGTAAGGTCTCTTAGCATTTGCATTTCAGGATCATCTGCAGTCGCTTTCCTGAACATGTTCAACTTCTCCTCAGAGATGGGTAGCTGAGGTGTAACCCAGTTGACCTCCAGCTCTCTTCCTAGCAACTCTTCCTTTTGCTCCTTGAGGTAAGCACGGCTCAAAGCATCAGCGATGTACAGTTCTTTTCCTGGCTTATAGGTGACTGTGAGAGTGTACCTCTGTAGCCTGAGAAGCATCCTTTGCAGCCTCATAGGAGCTTGGTGGAGTGGCATTTTGAAGATACTCTCAAGTGATTTGTGATCACTCTCAACCTGGATTTCTTTGCCATTCACATATTGGTGGAACTTCTCACACTCATAAACTGTGGCGAGTAATTTCTTCTTGATTTGAGCATATCGGCATTGACAATCCGTAAGTGCTCGTGATCCATATGCCACAGGCCTCCCATCCTGCAGTATAACAGCTCCTATTCTTTCCAAACTGGCACCTACAGACATCGTCACTGGTTTATTGACATCATAGAACTTGAGTGCTGTTGCATTGGTAACCAACTGCTTCAATGTGTCATAACTTTTCTTTTGTTCGTCTTCCCAATGCCATTCAGTGTTGCTCTCTAGTAGCTTTCGGAGTGGAGCGCTGACCTCTGATAAGTTGGGAATGAATTTGGCAAGATACTGTATCATGCCCACGAACCTCAATAGTTCTTGCTTGTCTTCGGGTGGTGGTAGCTGTACCACAGCTCTGACCTTTTCATCATTTGGTTTTAGCCCATCAACAATGAGTACATGACCTATGTATTTGATCTCTGTAGTTCTGACCTTACATCTACTTTTGTTCAGTTTTAGGTTGCACTCACGTGCTCTCTCCAGGAGCTTCCTCAGTCTCTGATCATGTTGCTCAATTGTGTCACCCCATATCAGCAAATCATCAATGATGTTGACCACCCCGTCCAGGCCTTCAATCATTTGTGCCACAGATCTCTAGAATACCTCTGATGCAGAAGAAATCCCAAAGGGTAGACGCAGGAAATGATATCTCCTTATGGGAGTGTTGGAAGTGCATAATTTGGAACTTTCTTCATCCAGCTTAATCTGCCAGAAACCTTGATTTGCGTCTAATACTGAAAAGTATTTTGCATTAGGCATGCCAGAGACAACCCTTCAACCGTGAGCAGCGGATAGTGCTGTCTTTTGATGGCTCGATTGAGATCTTGTGGATCCATGCAAATCCTCGTCTTCTTTTCTGTGACCACTGTCACCATACTATTCACCCAGTCGGTCGGTTCTATTTGTCTTGTTATGACTCCCATCTGTTCCATTCTGTGTAGTTCCTCCACTACTTGATCCCTGAGAGCTACTGGAATCTTTCTTGGGGCATGCATGACTGGTGCAATAGTTGGATCAATCTGGATATGGTGTTTCCCTGGTAAACATCCTAATCCAGAAAACAAGTCATCAGAGTCTTTGAGAATGTCATTTTCTTTTTCAACACCATAGATTCACTTCACCAGGCCTAGCTTTGTGCATGTTGTCTTTGCCCAGTATTGCTGAAACACGTTGCTGTACTATTTTAAACTCGATCTTGTATTGTTGACCTTTGTACGCACAGGTGAATGCTTTATTGTCCAGTGGCGCCGTCTTGTGGCTGAAATATGCAACAAGCTTGCAGGTGAATTTTCTCAGTCTTCCTCTGATTCCAGTGAGTTGAATGTTTCTGCTGACATTACATTGCACTTTGCCCCAGTGTCAAGCTGAAGTGTCCTGTTCATTATCAGATCTTGAGTCCAATCATCTTCATCCTCCATCTCTGCATTGTCAATATTCTTGACGCATACCTCCTGTTCCACTTCAACTGTGCCAATGAACATGTCACTGTTGCCCTCACTCTGTTCCACAGCATGCATTTTCCTTGCGTGCTCCTTCGATTTGCATATCTTTGCAAAGTGGTTTCTTTTCTGGCATAACTTGAGTGTCTGATCAAAGGCTGGACATTTTCTGTATCCATGTTTATAACCACATCTGTTGCAGTTAACTTCCTTTTGATCATCCTGTGGAGCTGGCTTTGTCCTACTCTTGTCAATTTTCACAGTTTTTATTTTGTGCACTTCAATCTCTTCATTGAGCACTTTAACCTGTCTTGACGTGATCTCGCTGGCACGGCAAACATCAATCGCCTTTTCTAATGTAAGATCTGCCTCTCTCAATAGCCTGCCTCTCACTTGATCATCTTGTATGCCGCATTCAATCCTGTTACGTATTAAAGAGTCATGCAGCTGTCTGAACTCACAGTCTTTTGCCTTGTTCTTCAAATCTGTTACATAGGCGTCTATGGTCTCTATTGGTCCTTGAGCCCTTGTGAAAAACATGTGTTGGATGTACGGTAGATTTTTTCTCGGTTCGCAGTAATCTTGAAACTTCTTCTTCAACACTCCAATTTTATCTTGCTCATCATCTTGGAAGACAAACGTGTTGCAAACCTTTATTGCCTCTTCTCCCGCCACATGCAGAAACATAGCATATTGCACTTTCTCTGTCTTTTCAGCTACGCTGTTAGCGGTGCAAAACAGCTCAAACTTCTGGATCCATATTTTCCAGTTCTCAGCAAGATTACCTTGTAGGCTTAGACTTGGCGGTGGCTGTAACTGTGACATCTTTTACGTGTCTTCTCTTCCTTTTCTTCGCGATTTCTTCTGACACCACGTAATATTGATGTGACTCGGACACCGGTGTAGATTGAACAACCACGTTTATTCACCAGACTTCCATTTTACTTCTCTACGTCCTGATGTCATATGCACTGTGACGCTATGAATACTCACACAATAAATTACAGGGTGATTGATGGTTGGGTTGAGCTATAAATTTTCAAGATCAGAGGATAACTCAACCCATGGAATGAAGTATTGCTTGAATAATAATTGTTTTCTGCTAGTATTAGAAGAGAAAGAAGACAGCATGCTGGCAATATTATAGGAACTATTTTTGAACCGGGGATGGAGATTCTCCAAAGTTAACACAAAATAAATAATTAATGAAGAAAATAATGGAAACAAAGAGTGACAAATATTCATTTGGATTCTGTATCAGATTTTAAAGAAAGTTGGTAAAAGCATCTGACATATCCTAACCATACTTTTCAAAAAAGTTTGTGATTTAGTGAAACATTCCTTTAGACAAAAAAAACATTATGTTCTTTGGGAAAAGTGAATGAGGGAGCCGGGGAATTGGAAACCAATTTGTTTAACTTCTATTGTCCCAAAGTTACAAGAGATCATGTTAAGAAAGTGACTGAACTTTTAGTTGATCAGAGTGAGCAGGCATGGATTTGAAAAGGGTAAGTTATGCTTGATGAATTGGATTGTATTTTGAGAGGTGATTAATGGAGAGAGAGATCTATGGATGCCATTTATTGAATTTTGATATAACATTTGACAATACTCCTTGTTAGAGATTGCTTGCTAAGGCTGAAGTAATGGCATTGAAGATTTTCTTTGGAAATTGTGTGTGTGGTGAGAACTGCATACAGTTAATGGATAGGTACACAAGTTGCCAGTATATGACTAATGACATTCTGTAAGGACTGGTTTTGGGACCGTGACTGGGCATTGTGTGAAGAATTAACAAAGAAAATAGGATAGGAATTCATATCTTCTAGTTGGTTGATACCAGTTTACATTCTAAGCAGCATAGATGGGAGCGTTAAATTACAAAGTCGCCTAAGAGATGGGACAAATGATTTGCAATATTAGCAATATGAGGTTATTTATTTTATTAAACTAACATCGATAGATACAGAAAATTATCAGAAAGGTTAATGGAAATCTTACATTTATATCTGGTGAACTAGAACAGAAGAGAACACTGATAACCTCCGAAATATAAAATTACAGTTTAGAAATCTTTGTTATATTGTCATTGTGGTCTCTATCATTAGGGTTGCCAACTTTCTCACTCCCAAATAAGGGACAAAAGCAGCAGTCAAATACGAGACACTTGTGTTTACCCTGAGAAGGACTACCATAACCATGAAGCCTTGTGCGGGCACCTGTGTGCACATGCGTGTACATGCCAATTTTTTTGTACAAATCAGTTTTGGCTTAATTTTCCCGATTCTGATCCACTGTACGTACATTACTACCACTTTATATAGGCTGTGTATTTATCATATAATTCCTGCTTTTACTGTATGTTAGTGTTATTTTAGGTTTTATGTGTTATTTGGTATGATTTGGTAGGTTATTTTCTGGGTCTGGGAACGCTCAAAAATTTTTCCCATATACATTAATGGTAATTGCTTCTGCGCTTTACACTATTTCGGCTTACAAACGGTTTCATAGGAACGCTCTACTTTAGTGGGAGAAATATGGGACAAGGGCGGTCCCGTACAGGACAAACCAATTTAGCCCAATATACGAGATGTCCTGGCTAATACGGGACAGTTGGCAACTCTATCTGTCATGGTCGTGGTTCAGTCTTAGGTTCGTAGGGATAGTCGTGGGGACAGAGAGGGGAATTAGGGGTCAGGTTATAGTTTAGGGACAGGGATGAGCGGAGTTAGAGGTCGGGCCAGAGACTAGGCCTTCCCCCCGCACTCTGCGTTCTAAGATCTGCGACAATGTGGAAGAAGGATAACCGTGAAAGGATGTTGGACCAGCAAGTGCAATGGACGAAGACCAGAGACGTTAAGGACTGATGCTCTCCGCTGCCCAAACCAGATTAACGAGAACCCCATGGGATCAGCAGGATCGGAGGTCGTGCAGGCGGGTGGAATGAATGCCAGTGGCTCCCTAGGTATGTGAGTCGGTGAGCCTGGAGTTTGGGGTCCTGTCATCGGCGAGACATGTAGTCAATACCAAAGGTCAAAGCCAAAAGAACGACTGGATGTCTGGAAGTTGAGACCTGATGACCGAAGCCCTGGGTCCATGGGTCCATCGGTGAAGTCAGGGCCTGATGTCTGTGAGTCCAACGGAGGCTGCAGGCCTAGTCTGCCCTGGGGTTGGAGGACTCTGTATGTGTGAGTGGGTGGATGAGGGGATAGAAGGAGAAAAGAGGCTTGTTTTTCTGTTGTTGTTTGGTTACTGTTGTTCTGCTGAACATTTTGGCATGCCATATTGGCACTGGAATGTGTGGCGACATTGGTGGTCTACCCACAGCACGACCTTAGGTTTTAACATAAATGATACATTTCACTGCATGTCTCGATGTGCATATAAGAAATAAATGAATCCGAATCTGATTTGACTCTTTGGGGAAGGTGCCTGTGATTTAGAAAAACATAGAAAACATCTGCATTTTCTATGAATACAGCAGTTATACACAGTTGGCGTTCAGCAACAGGGAATAGTACTGCAGATGGTAATGTAGAAGTTTTTTTTATTAAACATCCATTGATTTGAGAACAAGGCCTAGAACAGTAGTTGACACATTTGCAAGTAAATCTCTTGCTGATTAGCACTTAATGCAATGCATCACCCCCAACCCAAACACACACACACACACACACACACACACACTTACAGTCAGTACACTTTGTGTTGAATACTAAGATGCACAGGAAAGACACAGAATATTCTCTGGGTGAGGGACTTCGACACTGATTACGAACAATTAGTTCAGTACTCAGTAGCACCTTCACTACACTAATTGTTGGCAAATTTGTGACGGACAGAGCTGCCAAAACACATCAATTTCAGGTGCTGAGAGATGCAGCAAATGGAAAGGGTGGAGGGGTGGGGGAAGGGAAGAGAAATTACTTGACCTTGTAAATGAAATTGTCATAGATCCATCCGTCCATACACAATAGGTCACAATGATCAGCACCGTCTATTGCAGACGCTGGATATCTGAAATAACAGATTAAAATGCTTGGAATACTCTGTAACTTAGCTCTATTCCAATTATAACATTGGTTTCAATCAGAGAATTGCCCCAGATAAGCCCTGTCCAGAAAATGTACGATGTCTAATCGAATCTTTTTGCCTGATTTTAACTTATTCTCAGTTAACAGCAAAGTGATAGAGGTGTTGTAGATGTTGTGTCCAGTCGATGCTGTCGATAATGTGTAACAAATATTTACTCAGTAATAACCTGAACAAAGTTCAGGTTGTATTGCATCAGGATGACTGAATTTTCAACCTCATCCAAATGGAGATAAGTAGTCTGAGTTTTAGAGTTGTGATTCCACATCCAGCTTTAAATTTCTCGGTGTTATCATTTCAGAAGATCTGCCCTGGGCCCAGCTGTAAGTGCAATTACAAAGAAAGCAGGCAGCTCCTCTACTTCCTCAGAAGTTTGTGGAGATTCAGCAGAAAGTCTAAAACTTTGACAAACTTCTATACGATCTGTGGTGGAGAGTGTATTGACCGGCTGCATCAAGGCCTGATCAGGAAACACCAATGCCCTTGAATGGAAATTACTACAAAAAGTAGTGGACACAGTCAGTCCATCACGGATAAAGCCTTCCCCACCGCTGAGCACATTTACATAGAGTGCTGTTGCAGGAAAACAGCACCACCATCAAGGATTCCCATCACCCCGGCCATGCTCTCTTTTCACTGCTGTCATTAGAAAGAAGGTACAGGAGACTCAGGAACCACACCACCAGGTTCAGGAACAGTTATTACCCCTCGACCATCAGGCTCCTGAGCCAGAGGGAATAACTGAACCATTTGCACAATCTATGGACTCGCTTTCAAGGACTCTTCATCTCATGTTCTCGATATTTATTCTTTAATTATTATTATTTTTCTCTTTTTTATTTACACAGATGTCTCTTGCACATTGGTTGTTTGTCTGCCCTGTTGGGTGCGGTCTTTCATTGATTCTATTGTATTGCTTGTATTTACTATGCATGCTTGCAAGAAAGTGAATCTCAGTTGTATATAGTGACATATATGTACGTTGATAATAAAATTACTTTGAATTTTGTACTCTGTCACAGTTCACCGGGTGTCGCACTAATTAAACAGAACTCAGCGATAATCCAGGAGAAAATTTCCACAAGATTAAGCCGGATCTAGCACGAATGACAAAGTTTATGGCTGTTAGTTCAGTCAATTTACAAGGGTGGCTGGTTAAGTTGTTTCAGAGCACTTCAACTACTTTATCTGTCATTAGATCAGATGTGGGAATGTTCACAGTACACTGCAGTGACCAGTTTCACTGGATACCCCGATCTTTGGAGGAAAAAAATTGACTATTTACGCTATCTTCCATACTCTTTACAAAACTTATTCTTCCCTGTAATCTTTAATATCCTTATCAATCAAGAACCTATCAATCTCTACCGTATTACATCCAATGACCTGAGCTCCACAGCCCTCTGTGGCAACAAATTTCGCAGATCTCCTCTAAGTAAAGTCCAGACAATATACTGGTAAAACTCCTCTGTACTATCTCCAACACAACCACATCATTTCTACCGAGTCCTGAAGCAGAGTTTTGATCTGAAATGTTGGCAGTTCCTTTCCTCCCACAGAAGCTGCTCGGCCACTGAATTCCTCCATCAGATTGTTTGCTGCTTCTTCTACTGGGTGAGGCCCAGTGTAAACCAGAGTATCAACATCTTATATTCCACCTGGGTAGTCTGCAACCCAATGATATGAACATGGAATTTTCCAATTTCATGTAGCCTCAACTGTTTGTGTACATCTCTTCCTGATCAACCTTATATTTTTGTTCCCTCCCCCCTCCTTTCAGCCCCTCTGTTACCCACATTCATTCCTTTGCTGGTTCCATACACCTTACCACCCACATATGTACTTTGCTCACCGGATACTCTGCCACATCCATTTATTCTGCCCTTCACTTCACACCCAGTCATTCCCTTTATTATCTTCTTTATTTATCAGAGCCTTTTGTTCTGTTGTTTTGTATACCCATTTCTTTTCCTTTACTTGCCTCCAGCTGCCTCAGTGTCCCAAATTAACCCTCTGCCACCTGCTCCCATCAGCTCATTGCTGATCACTCCCTCTCCTCTTTTTAGTGGCCCTCTATTCTCAGTCCTGGTGCCCCACCCCACACAGGTGCTGCGGAGTTCCTTCAGCAGATTTTGTGTGTGTTGTGGCGACCAGTGTGTGTCTTGACCCGAAACATTGACCGTTTACTCTTTTCCATAGATGCTGCCTGGCCTGCTGAGTTCCTCCGGCATTTTGTGTGTGTTGTTTGGATTTCCAGCACTTATAGATTTCTCTTTTAGTGTGGGTTAATTTGTCAGTTGTAGAATGTAATAAACAGGGGTCTGAAAAGATGTGATAGAAGTGATTAGAACATAGAACAGTACAGCACGTTACAGGCCTTTCAGCCACAATATTGTGCTGATCTCTTAATTTACTCTATCAATCTAACCATTCCCTCCTACATAATCATGAAGAATAATTGCAGATGTTGGGAATCCAAGCAACACATACAAAATGCTGGAGGAACTCACCAGGCCAGGCAGCATCTATGAAAAAGAGTAAAATAGTCGACTACCAAATAAGTCAACTCTTTGCCATAGACGCTGCCTGGTCTTCTGAGTTCCTCCAACATTTTGTAGGTGTTGCCTACATAATCCTCCATTTTTCTATTATCCATGTGCCTAAGAGTTTCTTAAATGTATCTGCCTCTATCTGTAATCACCCCTGGCAGGGTATTCCACGCACCCACCACTCACGTGTGAAGACACTTACCTCTAGCATCGCACTATACACTTTCCAATCACCTTAAAGTTATGCCTCCCTTGTATCAGCCATTTCAGCCCTTGGAAAAAAAGTCTCTAGCTATCCACTCGATCTATATCTTGTAGACCTCTATGAGGTCGCCTTTTATTAAATTCTTTACCCCACAGTGAGAAGGCCTAGCTCGTTCGACCTTTCCTCATAAGACAATAAGGTAACGAGGAGATAGACCCCGGTGTCTGTTTGCACCAGCCTATCTCCGCTCCCTCGCCCACCCTAGCGAGCTCGGCTCTCGTTGCCATGGTGAGAGTTTGGCGCGGTAGTGAAAACCTCGGCTGGCTAATGGAAAGACTTGTTACTGGAGTGTGAAAGCGTCTGCCGGCGTTGCCATGGTGATGAGTAACAGCGGCTGTCGCCGGGCCGCCATCGGAGGGAGATTGACGAAAGTGGTGGAAGCGGCGTCCGACCTGACTTGTGGAGGGGCATGACTGTTACCCAGGTCTCGGTGAGTGACCCACAGCCCCGAAGCTGAGGGGAGAGGGGAGGAATACCCAGAGGGGACAGCGGCTGGATGGAGGATGGGAGTAGAAGCGCGCTGCTGACCACCCGTTCTCCAGCTGACTCCCAGCGCAAGGGCAGCCTGTTAAACAGGTCTAGTCGGGTCTGCGGGGGATCGAAGTAGTTTTCACTTTTCAAAAAAAACTTTTTGGGGGAGGATGTAGTGTATGATTGTCGGAAAATGATCTAATAAGAAAACGCCGGAAGATGCTCTTTCGGGAAATATTACAACAATGTGAACACGTAGTGAGAAGTGGCATATCAAGTACAAGGAGTCAAACAAAACAAGCAGGTCGTGGGAGTCACTCTAAGGCCAAAATTTATTTTCCGATTATCTTGAAGCTGGTGGTGAGCTCCACTCTTGCAGTCTGCCTGCCAAAGATACTGTCATGAACGTTTTTACTTGTTAGTGCATTTTGGTTTGTAGGGGTGTAGAAAAAGGAGTAGTTTATAGGCTCAAAGAGAGTTTACAGCCAGTGCAAATGTTACAGAATAAAACAGACACACATCTGGTACCATTTAGCATGATATGCCCAAAATAAAAATGACAATACTGGAAATACTCTGCAGACTAGGTTGTATCTGTGAGAACAGAAACAGAGTTAAAGGTGTAGGTTGGAGATCCTTTGTCAGAACTGGGAAGGAGGCAAATGAAGTTGCAGTGAGGATGGAAGAGAGGGGCATCTCTGATTGGGCAAAGACGGGATAACCATGGGGTTAAGACACAAAATAGTTAACTGGTCAGTGAGTGAATGGGAACAGTTGAGAGTGAGAACACAGACAAAATAATGTAGGGGATGCAAAATACAGAGCAGGAGGACATATGCAACAAGTGAGTCTGAGAATATCCTCCACTCCCAGAGAGAAAAAGAAGGGCAAAATAAAAACAAGCAAACTGAACCGATATCACCGTTAGACCATTGATGCAGACAGACATTGGACCTGAAGTTGTGGAAATCAGGAGTCCAGAGGGCCCCAATATGCTGAGATGGAAGATAAGAAAATGTTCCTCGTGCTTGTGCTGGGTCTCATTGTAACAGTACAAAACACCATGGATCAATAGGTCAGATGGGAGTGTAATTGAGAATTAAAGCTGCAGGCAGCAGAGTCTTCTGAGCCAAAAGACCTAATCATTAACCTCAGCCACCTCTTACTCTTGCCCACACTATTCCAGAATCTGTGGGTCCCGGATCCCTGGATCGGCCTAGACAGCCACTTGAGGACCCACTAATAGACAAGTCCATAGGCTACATTATACTCAACTTGAGTGATCACACTGCTACTGCTGGTTTAAGTATCCTATCTCAGATTGGTAAATCTTTTCCAGCACAACTCTAAAAACTATCTGTTCGTGAAACAATCACCAACAAACAGGAACAAGACATGAGATAAGGGCATCATGCTTACTATCCTTCATTTAGTCCATTTATGCTGAAGAACAATTCTGAAGCACTAACTTGAACTTTTGTTTATTATGTTCCTCCAGTGAAACATGCCCTTTCTTGGGATCTGCATATTTTTTCTTGGAACTTTGCTGGAATTCAAACAATAGTTGTTTTGTTCAACCCCTTATCATAAACCTAGAAGCTCTACTTCCTCATTATAGTTATGTTAATTAGCACTTAACTTAAATTGCAGCACTTCCAGTTGTTGAAGAAAACATTCTAACTCTGCCACAGTGCTGTTGCAGGGACTCCCAACCTTTTTGATGCCCTGGACCAATAGCATTAAGCAAGGTTCCATGGACCCCAGGTTGGGCACAGTTGAGTTACAGGATTTAGAACCAGTGGGAAAGAAGAGATGGCTATATAATTATCTTGAGGATGTGTGACTTTCAGAGAAATTTGTAGTTAGTAGTTTTCCTTTGTGTCTGTTGGCTTTGCTTCGTATAGGCATAGTGGGTGCAAATCTGGGAAATGTTGTTGAAGAAGCCTTGGAGAGTTGTTGTGGATTTTCTAGATGATGCTCATTGTATACACATTGTATACATGGTATGCGGTGCGAGGAGAGAATATTTCTATTGTGGATGAAGTGCCCGTCTTTGCTTTTGGATGGTGTCAGGCAAAGGAGATATGCAGGAAAAATTTCTGGAATAGCACGTTTCCATCCCAAGGAGGAGGGAGGCATTGCTGGTTTTGGTTATGGCTCAAGTGGAGTAAGTGTCAGTGGCAGTGGTGATCATATTATCATAAGGTTTAAATTGGACATGGATATCAACTCAAAATAGTTTATTGGAGAAGGAAAATTACACAATAATAACTATAAATCTGGCATGGGCAAGTAGAAAATCAGAGTTGCAGCTAAAAGCTAACTGAACTATGGATGCCCTTGATGGAGCAGAGTCCCATGATGATGAAGCAGAAAGAAAGGGTTATCACACATGATGGGCTGGTAGTATAAGGATGAACATTGCTCTTTATATAAAATTAAAAGAGGGGAAAAGGGAGGATGCAAAAGATTGTAACTAAGATTGTAGGTGGATGATGATCAGGCCCCAAACTAGAGATAGGGCAATGTTGAGATGCTTATTGAGTACTTTACTGATCTTTATCAAGCAGGAAGATGCTGCTGAATTCAGCATCAGAAATGGTATTTTGAATGGGCTAAAGAATGAAAGAGGTACCAGAAAAGTTAGTTGTACTTAAAGTGAAGGACAGTCCTGGGTATGACTCTAAACTGCAACAGGTGATGAGGCTCTGATTGGGGACTTACAGAGCTTTGGGGAAAGCGGGGTCCCAGGGCCGCTCTGACCCGGAACGGCAGCACCTGCAAGGGTTCCTGCTCAGGATACGAGCAAAGGCCAACGGCAGATCCGGCAGGTTCAGTAACTGAACTTATGACGAAGGAGGTGGATGAGCTACGACCTCAAATGTCAACAGCTATAGTACAGGTGGATGAACATTTGAGAAGAGAAATTGTGATTTCTTCAGTTCACCCAACGGTAGGCAATGGCAAACCACCATTGCAAATTGCTAAGAAAACCATGGTCAAACTTACAAAATGTATCACACAACAACAGCGTCAAGAGGATCTTCAAGACAACTCTGAAGATGTATAGCTCGGTAGGGTTGATTCTGGTCAGCAGGGGATCCCCGACCATCATCAAGCTACTGCTCATAAAATTTAAGTAACACAAAAGAAAATTATTGCCAATTGGAATGTAAGAACCCTATATCAAGCAGGAAGATTGGACAATGTGATAAATGAAATGGAAAGACTAAAGATTAACATCATGGGAATTAGTGAAGTTCGTTGGATAGGTGCTGGAACATGTCAGATTAGAAATAAAACACTAGTTTATTCTTGTGGAACATCCTATACTAATGGAGTAGGAATTCTTATGGATGAAAGCATGGCAAAAAGTGATTTAGGACATTGGGCAATATCAGAAAGAGTGCTCCTTGTTAGAGTCAGAGGACAACCATTTGATTTAGCAATTATACAGGTATATGCACCAACAACAGATGGAACAAATGAAGATATAGATAAATTCTATGACGAGCTTGAACAAGCAAAGAATGGATGCAAATCTCAAGATATTGTTGTTGTTTAATGGATATCTAAATGCTAAAGTAGGACAAGGTGCTGATGGAAATACCATAGGAAAATTTGGACTAGGGGAAGGAAATGAAAGAGGTGAGAAATGGGTAGTGTGGTGCGAAATGAATAATCAGGTCATTACGAATACCAAAGATTTAGAAACTCAGTGACTCAATGCAAAACATATCCAGGTGCAGACTGTAATAGTGACCATAACCCAGTAGTATGTCATGTCAGTTAGTCCTGAAGCAAAAACCTGAACAATCCCTTGACTACTTGCAATTAATTAAAGAAGAAAACTTAAGACAAAAATTTACAATTGAAGTAAGGAATAGATTTCAAAGTCTAGAAATACAATCTGTTGAAGATGATAGCAATCATATAGAAATGAAATTTAACTCTCTAAAGGATGCCTTGGTAGAATCAGCAAAGTCAGTGATTCCTAAAAAAGAAAAAAAGCACAAAGAATAAATGGATGACAGATGAAATTAAAAATCTAATGGAAGAAAGGAGACGGAAGAAAGTAAATCCTATAGAATATAAATCCTTAGATAAAAAAGTTAAAAGCTTATGTCAAAAAGCCAAAGAAGAATGGTTAATCCAGGAATGTGAGCAAATAGAAAGAATCCCTATTACTGATCCAAAAAGGTTACATCAACAAATCAAGAATGTCACTGGTAAAAAGCTCCTCTGTTCTTCAGGTGGATGTTTGATAGCAAAGGATGGTACCATTATCATGGAAAAAGATGAGATTATGAACTGAGAATATTCAGGAATTGTTTGAAGACGATTGATGTGAAAAACCAGAAATTAAGAAAAATATTGAAGGTCCAAGTATTTTAAAATCTGAAGTTTGTAATGCAATAAATAAGATGAAGAAAGGAAAGGCAGCAGGCAGCAGGTCCTGATGAATTAGTAATAGAACAAATTATTGCCCTTGAAGATTATGGAATTGAAAAACATACTGATTTAATCAATAAACAACAGGAATTCTGCAGATGCTGGAAATTCAAGCAACACACATAAAAGTTGCTGGTGAACGCAGCAGGCCAGGCAGCATCTCTAGGAAGAGGTGCAGTCGACGTTTCAGGCCGAGACCCTTCAATTAGTCCTGACGAAGGGTCTCGGCCTGAAACGTCGACTGCACCTCTTCCTAGAGATGCTGCCTGGCCTGCTGCGTTCACCAGCAACTTTTATGTGTGTTGACTTAATCAATGACATTTATGAGACTGGTATAATACCAGAAGAGATGAAAAAATCAGTATTTATCATTCTTCCTAAGAAAGCTGGAGCAATAGAATGTGAATTGCATAGGACCATAAGTTTAATGAGTCATATCAATGATACTTCTAAGAATTTTGATGACTAGAGCTAAAAGTAAGGTACAAGCTGAAAAAGGCAAAGAACAATGTGGTTTTGTGAAAGACAAAGGTACTAGAAATGCAATATTGATGTTAAGGATACTATTAGAACCAGCTATTCAAGTGCAAAAGGATTTCTTTGTTTTATCGACTACAGAAAAGCATTTGATAAAGTGAAGTCCAGTAAGTTATTTGAAATATTACAGAAAACTCTAGATCTAGATTCAAAAGACCTCCGCCTAATCAGAAATCTGTACTGGGAACAAACTGCCGCTGTAAGAATAGATGGAGAAGTCAGTCAGTTTATGAAAATCAAGAGCGGCGTTAGGCAAGGGTGTGTTTTCTCCCCTGATTTATTTAATGTGTACAGTGAAACAATATTAAAAAAAAATAAGAGACATCTTGGGAATCAAAGTTGGCGGTGAAAGCATCAATAATTTCAGATATGCAGATGACACTGTGTTAATTGCAAGTACAGAGGAAGAACTACAAAACTTAATTGATATAATTGTTGAAGAAAGTGCAAAAATGGGTCTATAATAGACAGAATGTATGGTGATATCCAAAAAGAAGGAGAATCCTATCTGCAGGCTGAGAATAAATGGGGAAGACATAAAACAAGTAAAGAACTTTTGCTACTTAAGAAGCTGGGTGACATCAGATGGCAGGTGCGACTTAGACATCAAAAGAAGAATAGGGTTGGCAAAAGACACCTTTACGAGAATGAAGAATATACTGACCAATACTAAACTAGGCATGACAATCCGCCTCAGAGTACTGAATTGTTATGTTTATCCAGTTATGTTAAATGGCTCAGGATGTTGGACAATATCTAGTAGCATGAGGAAATGAATTGTAGCATCAGAAATGTGGTTTTTGAGGAGGATGCAAAGAATATCATGGACGAAATGAATATCTAACGAGGATGTCATGAACAGAGCAAACACAAAAAGAGGAATAATGTATGAGATCATGAAAAGGCAACGTAACCTCATTGGACATGTGATTAGGAAAGAGGAGTTAGAATGCACGGTAATTATGGGAAAGGTTGAAGGGAAGAAAGCAAGAGGAAGACAAAGACAAATGATGATGGAGACAGCAGTCAGAAAATTTTAAATGAATACCAATGATCCACTTGACTCAAAACAGGAGTGTGTGGGCCATGGCAGTCAAAGCTCAAACTGGGCACGGCACCTGATGATGATGATGATGATGATGAAAGTGAAGGAGTTACCTACTTAAGATGAGCCGTGAGGGAAGCTACAGAGGAACTGGTCATAGTCATTTAAATATCTGAAGATGGGCCTGATGCTAGAGGACTAGAGAACTGCAAAATTACTAACAGCAGATCACTCAGATTGACCTTGGTAAGAGATTTGAATCTCTTCAAATCTCTTACTAACTCTTCCTTCAGTTAGTCCTGACGAAGGGTCTCGGCCTGAAACGTCGACTGTACCTCTTCCTAGAGATGCTGCCTGGCCTGCTGCATTCACCAGCAACTTTGATGTGTGTTGCTTGAATTTCCAGCATCTGCAGAATTCCTGTTGATAGTGAACAGTTGTTTTTCACACTGGAGAGAAATACAAAGTGGAGCTTTCCAGGGGATGAGCATCATTGCTTTTCTTCATACATAACCCAGGTCCAGGGTTTGATTGAGAAGCGACTGCACAGGCGTGTGGACGTCAGTGAGTTAGACTGGTGGGAAGAATTTAAAAAGAAGACAGCTTTATAGAGAAGGCATCGGGGGAGCGGGCGACAGAGTAGAGGGAGTCAGAGTAGGAGGACTTTGGCTCAACAGGGCTTTGTCGATAATGGGTTGAGGCGAGGTAAATTACTTGTAAAGAATAGGAATAGGAAGTATATCTGTGATGCTGGTCTTCTGCACTGGGAGTCAGATGTGGGCTGTCTGGGAGACTCCCAGCCTCCCAGACGGCCAGATCTGCATCAAGCTGCAGCTCCTTAGGGACCAGGTTAGGGAACTGGAGATGCAGCTCGATAACCTTCGTCTGGTCAGGGAAATGAGGAGGAGATAGAGAGGAGCTATAGGCAGGTAGGCACACCGGGGCCTCGGGAGACAGATAAGTAGGTAACAGTCAGGAGAGGGAAAGGCAAGATGCAGATACTAGAGAGAACCCCTGTGGCTGTCCCCTTAACAATAAGTACTCCTGTTTGAGTACTGCTCGGGGAATAACCTACCTGGCAGAAGCAACAAAGTCTGGTACAGAGTCCGGCCCTGTGGCTCAGAAGGGTAGGGAAAGAAAGAGACTGGCAGCAGTGATAGGGGACTCTATAGTTAGGTGGTCAGACAGGCGATTCTGTGGACGCAGGAAAGAAGCACGGTTGGTAGTTTGCCTCCCAGGTGCCAGGGTCTGGGATGTTTCTGATCACGTCCACGATAACCTGAAGTGGGAAGGTGAACAGCCAGAGGTTGTGGTACATATTGGTATCAATGACATAGGTAGGAAAAAGGAGGAGGTCCTGAAAACAGATTAAAAAAAAGTTGAGAAGCGGGACCACAAATGTAGCAATCTTGGGATTATTGCCTGTGCCACACAACAGTGAGTATAGGAATAGAGTGAGGTGGAGGGATTGGAGCAGTGGGCAGGGATTCAGATTTCTGGATCATTGGGACCTATTTTGGGGCAGGAGTGACCTGTACAAAGAGGATGAGTTGCACTTGAATCTGAGGGGGACCAATATCCTGGCATAGAGATTTGCTAAGGTTATTGGGGGAGAGTTTGAATGAGAATCGCTGGGGTGTGGGAACCAAAATGAAGAGACGGAGGAAGGGGTGTTTGGCTCACAAATTGAGAAAGCTTGGAGGCAGTGTGAGAAGGAGGATAGGCAGGTAATAGAGAAATAGAGAAGGGATACGCTCAGGTTGATGGTTTGAGATGTGTCTATTTCAATGCACGGAGTATCATGAACAAAGTGGATGAGCTTAGAGCATGGATCAGGACTTGGAACTATGATGTTATGACCATTACAGAGACTTGGATGGCTCAGGGACAGGATTGGCTACTTAGGATGCCAGGCTTTAGATGTTTCAGAAAGGACATGGGGGAAGGCAAAGGAGGTGGGGGTGTGGCACTGCTGATCAGAGATTGTGTCATGGCTTCAGAAAAGGAGGAAGTCGTGGAGGGATTGTCTATTGAGTCTCTGTGGGTGGAAGCTAGGAACAGGAAGGGATCAATAACTCTACTGGCTGTTTTTTTATAGACCACCCAATAGTAACAGGGACATCGAGGAACAGATAGGGAGACAGATTCTGGAAAGATGCAATAATAACAGGGTTTTCGTGGTGGGAAATTTTAATTTCCCCAATAATGATTGGCATCTCCCCCAGGCAAGGGGTTTAGATGGGGTGGAGTTTGTTATGTGTGTTCAGGAAGGTTTCCTGACGCAATATGTAGATAAGCCTACAAGAGGAGAGGCTGTACTTGATCTGGTATTTGGAAATGAACCTGATCAGGTGTCAGGTCTCTCAGTGGGTGAGCATTTTGGAGATAGTGATCACAACTCTATCTCCTTTACTATAGCATTGGAGAGGGATAGGAACAGACAAGTTAGGAAAGCATTTAATTGGAGAAAGGGCAAATATGAAGCTATAAGGCAGGAACTTGGAAGCATAAATTGGGAACAGATGTTCTCAGGGAAATGTATGGCAGAAATGTATCAAATATTCAGAAGATATTTGCGTGGAGTTCTGCACAGGTATGTTCCAATGAGTCAGGGTACAGGAACCATGGTGAACAAGGTCTGTTGAAAATCTAGTCAAGAAGTAAAAAGCTTATGAAAGGTTCAAAAAACTAGGTAATGATAGAGATCTAGAAAATTATAAGGCGAGCAGGAAGGAGCTTAAGAATGAAATTAGAAGAGCCAGAAAGGGACATGAGAAGGCCTTGGCGAGCAGGATTAAGGAAAACCCCAAGGCATTCTACAAGTATGTGAAGAGCAAGAAGATTAAATGTGAGATATAAGACCAATCAAGCGTGACAGTGAAAAGGTGTGTATGGAACCAGAGGACGTAGCGGAGATACTTAATGAGTACTTTGCTTCAGTATTCACTATGGAAAAGGACCTTGGCGATTGCAGGGATGACTTAAAGTGGGCTGAAAAGCTTGAGCATATAGACATTAAGAAAGAGGATGTGCTGGAGCTTTTGGAAAGCATCTAGTTGGATAAGTCATCGGGATGAGATGAGATATACCACAGGCTACTGTGGGAGGCAAGGGAGGAGATTGCTGAGCCTCTGGCAATGACCTTTGCATCATCAATGGGGACGGCAGAGATTCCGGAGGATTGGAAGTTTGCAGACGTTGTTCCCTTATTCACGAAAAGGAGTCAAGATAGCCCAGGAAAATATAGACCAATGAGTCTTATTTCAGTGATGGGCAAGTTGTTGGAGAAGATCCTTGGAGCGACGGAGGATGAGAGGTGACCTGATGGAGGTGTATAAGATGATGAGAGGCTTTGATTGTGTGGATAGTCAGAGGCTTTTTCCCAGGGCTGAAATGGCTAACATGAGAGGGCACAGTTTTAAGGTGCTTGGAAGTAGGTACAGAGGAGATGTCAGGGGTAAGTTTTTTTTTACGCAGAGTGGTGAGTGCATGGAATGGGTGCCGGTGACGGTCGTGGAGGTGGATACAATAGAGTCTTTTAAGAGGCTCCTGGACAGGTACATGGAGCTTAGAAAAATAGAGGGCTATGGGTAACCCTAGGTAATTTCTAAAGTAAGTACATGTTCGGCACAGCATTGTAGGCTGAAGGGACTGTATTGTGCTCTAGGTTTTTGCTGTTCCTATATTAGAGATTTGGACTTGTGTGTTCGGGACACTATTTCTAAATCTGCAGATACCAGAAAATTTGGATGGCTAGCAAACTGCCAAGCAGATAGTAATGACTTTCAGGAGGATATAGACAGCTTGATGAAATGAATGGAAACATGCTGGGTGAAGGTTCATGCGGAAAATGGAGAAATATTATGCAACTGGTTGTTAGAGTTCACTACGAGACCTTAGATAGTCAGGATGCACAACCGCTCCTCCTTAACCATGGTCCTCAACACTGGTCCCTGCCCCACCGGGCTGTGTGCTGAGCCCATTGCTGTGCACTTTGCTTACACATGACTGCACAGCCAAACACCCGAGCAATCACATTGTCAAGTTTGCCAATGACATGACAGTGGTGGGGCTCATCACCAACAACGATGAGATGCCCTACAGTGTGGAGGTGGAAGAACTTGTGACCTGATGTCAAATAAATAACCTGTTTCTTAATGTCAACAAGGCAAAGGACATGGGTATCTATTTCAGGAGAACCAGCACCACTCACACTCCCTTTTACATTGGCGGCACAGCAGTGGAAACTGTAAGTAATTTCAAACATCTGGGAGTGCTCATCACACTCAACCTCTCAGTAGTTATAAGTGAGTAAAGACAACACAAGCAAACAAAATTTTTGAACTACTGCATTTTATTCTTATTAATACTCCACCACACTTTTAATCAGTTTTAGTAAGTAGGTCAATATATTTTCCAGCATCGAAAGGGAACACAGAAACTGGGATCCTGGTATATCGAAAGCACTTGTGGGGACCTGAGCCTCAGGGCATAGAATGGACGTACTTGTCATAGAAAAATTCTGCAAAGATGGAAGCAGCAGATGCATAAAAGTTTTCTGTTAGAATAACCTTGATATCCATTGGCAATCAGCCCTTTTCCCGATGATTAAATTTTCCCTGTAGCAAGTGGAAAGTTTCAGTCAATATTTCATTATACACCAGTATTACAAATGTTCTTTGCTAAAATTCGGTAGAAAAGTTTCTTCAAAGGTTCAAAGTACATTTTTTTAAAGTATACACTGTATGCAGAATACAACCCCGAGATTCATCTCGCAGACAGCAACGGAACGAAAAAACACCATGGAACCTGTTCAAAGAAAACATCAAACACCCAGCACACAAAAATAAGGACAAACCGCACAAGTGGCAAAGAATGACGAGTAATACACAGAATATTAAACATTAAACTGCAGAGTCCTTGAAAGAGTAGGAATGTTCAGTTCATTTCAGTGCTGTGTCATTTGAAAGAGTAGGAATGTTCAGTTCAGTTTAGTGCTGTGTCACTTGAAAGAGTAGGAATGTTCACTTCAGTTTAGTGCTGTGTCATTTGAAAGAGTAGGAATGTTCAGTTTAGTTTAGTGCTGTGTCATTTGAAAGAGCAGGAATGTTCATTTCAGTTCAGTTCAGTGCTGTGTCATTTGAAAGAGTAGGAATGTTCACTTTAGTTCAGTTCAGTTCTGTCATTTGCTGCAGAGCCAGTCTGCCTTCATCAAGTTTGTGCAAAATAGCGATGAGAAAAG
Organism: Mobula birostris; assembly: GCF_030028105.1. NCBI lineage: Eukaryota > Metazoa > Chordata > Chondrichthyes > Myliobatiformes > Myliobatidae > Mobula > Mobula birostris. The sequence continues at coordinate 5,853,062 of NC_092384.1, read as the reverse complement.
GAATAACCAGAAACCAGAAACTGCAGAGTCCTCGAAAAATGAGTTGAATCCAAAAAACAGTGCTGATTAAACCTTGTGCAACACCCAAGGCTCCTGCACCTTCCTCCAGCGGTGGTAAGGGAGAGGGAGACAGTCAAAAGCAACAGATGGTGCTGAACACCTGCTCACTTTCTGCTCTTGTCCTCTTTGATTTCAGTCTTGTTTGATGATTTAATTGGCGTGTTGGTCGAGAATTGGAGCCGATCTCGGATTCGTTATCCATCATATCCATTCCCAACAGTGCTTTCAACTATGTTGAATTCCTTCAGAACAGCAAAGGCACCGGGTCGTTCAGTCGGCCCAAAAACAGATCAAAATGTGCATTGCAGGCTCCAATTGTTTAGTGGTAGGAGTATATTTAAAAGATGGAGGAGGAGAAGAAGTAGTTTTGTGAACTGTCCACGGGTTATCGCCATTAGTCGTGTTGATCGCTGGTGCCATCTTGACAGGAAATAAGGACAGTACAGGAAGTGATAGATCTGGATAAATTATAGATAATTTGTTGATTGTGACAAGGTAGGCTAAGAAACAAAAAAAGCTTTTGGTATACCAGAATTGATAAGATAGAGGGATGTACTTCAAGAGCAAGATGTGCAGTGGTTATCACCAGACTAGTACTACAGAAGACTGCTTACAGTATAGGTTGAAGTCCAAGTCTCAGTACTGTAATTGTTGAATTTAGATCAGTTGATAATCTGAAATTGTATTCGGAATGATTGTCTTGAAACTACAGATTGTCAAAGAAACCTATTCAATTCAATCATGGCCTTGAGGAGAGGAAATCTGCATCCCAGCTTCGTTTTGCTTATCTGTGACCCAGACCCTGATTTATAACTTCCCTCTGAAACAAAATGAATAAAACCCAATACCGATTTAGGCAAAATTGCTCATAGCCCAGTTCACATCTCGGAGTTCACCCCTGAAACACATGGGGGTTGCCGTATAAATTGAGAGAACTGTTTAACAGCTTGTCAGATAACAGCCTGGTATTGTTGTCTTCAGGGAATCATATCTTGCAGGCAATGTGCTCGACTCATTCAACACAATATGTGCTATCTCTGCAACAGGGCAGACACAGTTTTTCCAGTTATTAGAAAAGCTGCAGATACTGGAAGTACAAAAATCCAGAAAATGCTGAAGGCACTCAGCAGGAGAAGCAACATCAGAGGGGAGAGAAATAGAATCAAGATCCTCCAATAGAATGAGAAAAGTGAGAAGACAAGCATGTTAATTTACAGAGCGTGGGACGTGGTGAGAACAGAGGGAATATCTATGACAGGGAGCGGACCAAAGCTGGCAAATTAACAAGGACATTGAAAACAAGCATTTGGAGTAAAGTGATAACTAGACAAATAGAAATATAAAAAAATTGAAATAAAGAAAGCTACATGGGGGAGAGGGCTATCTGAGAATATTAAACTCAAGGATTATGTCCCAAGGATTGTAACAAGGATTGTTGGAAGCTGTTGCTTGAGTTTACTCTGGGTCTTATTGGAACAACACAGAGGATTGAAGGCAAAATCAGAGGAGGACTATCAAATAAAGTGACAGGTTATTGGAAGGTCAGGATGAAGTAGCCTTTCACATGCTCTTCTACCAATTCAATAAATGGCATTTGGTGTTCACAAAATGATCTGCTCTATATTGGTGAAATCAAATGCATGTTGGATGAATGGTCTCCATTCAGGCTGCCACTTCTTGAAACATTAACAACATCTCCCAAATATACAACCTTTACCAGATGAAGAATGAGGGCAGCGGATATATAACAGCATAATAACCAATATGTTCCTCTTCAATCATACACCATCCTGACTTTAAAATGGTGTCCTTGTCACTGGTTCAAAACTGTCAGACTCCATGCCACTCAATATTGTTGGACTATCTACTGGAAAAATGTTAGATATTCAATAAAATGGCTCAGTATCAGCTACTTAAAGACAATCGGCTTAGACAATAAATGCTAGGCTTGATAGCAACTCCCATACCCTGAAAAATAAATAAATGTACTTTATACTTTATTGTCGCCAAACAATTGGTCCTAGAATGTACAATCATCACAGCGATATTTGATTCTGTGCTTCCCACTCCCTGGATTACAAATATTAAATATTAAAAACATTAAAAATAGTTAAAATTAGTAAATATTAAAAATTTAAATTATAAATCATAAATAGAAAACAGAAAAATGGAAAGTAAGGTAGTGCAAAAAAACTGAGAGGCAGGTCCGGATATTTGGAGGGTACGGCCCAGATCCGGGTCAGGATCCGTTCAGTAGTCTTATCACAGTTGGAAAGAAGCTGTTAACAAATTTGGCTGTACGAGTCTTCAAGCTCCTGAGCCTTCTCCCGGAGGGAAGAGGGACGAAAAGTGTGTTGGCTGGGTGAGTCGTGTCCTTGATTATCCTGGCAGCACTGCTCCTGCAGCGTGCGGTGTAAAGTGAGTCCACAGACGGAAGATTGGTTTGTGTGATGTGCTGTGCCATGTTCACGATCTTCTGCAGCTTCTTTCAGTCTTGGACAGGACAACTTCCATACCAGGTTGTGATGCACCCTAGAAGAATGCTTTCTACGGTGCACCTATAAAAATTTTAGGGGACAGGCCAAATTTCTTTAGTTTTCTCAGGAAGTAAAGGCGCTGGTGGGCCTTCTTGGCAGTGAACTCTGATTGTTTGGACCAAGTCAGGTCATTTGTGATATTGGCCCCGAGGAACTTAAAGCTTTTGACCTGTTCCACTTGCGCACCACCGATTGAAATTGAGTTGTGTGGTCCGCTACTCCTTCTGAAGTCAACAACCAATTCCTCCGTCTTGCTGACGTTGAGGGATAGGTTATTGTCTTCGCACCATGCCACCAGGTTCTTAATTTCCTCTCTGTACTCAAACTCATCATTACCCGAGATACGGCCTACAATTGTTGTGTCATCAGCAAACTTATATATTGACTTTGATGGAAACTTGGTTACACAATCATTTACACAATCACTTTGATACACTCAGCAAACATTCCAGCTAGCTCGCTTGCACAGGCCCAGAGAACCCGTCATGGGACGCCATCTGGGCCCGTCGACTTCCTTGGATTTATCTTCAGGAAGGCCCTTCTGACGTCCTCCTCGGTGACGATGAATCTCGATGCCACCAGGTCTGGTTCATCCAGAGGGAGTGGGACGCTCCTCTTCTGTTCAAATTTTGTGTAGAATACATTAAGTTCATCAAGAAGAGAAGCGCCACAGTTGTTGATATTCCCAGCCTTTTCTTTGCACCCAGTGATCTCATTTAGACCCTGCCATAGTCTACTGGCATCCCTTTGGTTAGCCTGGACTTCCAACTTGGCTCGATATTGCCTCTTGGCGCCCTTAATGGCTTTCCGGTGTTCACACCTGGATTCCATGTAGCGACTGGTATCCCCGGACCTAAAAGCCGCAGCTCCAGCCTTTAAAAGGGACTTGACCTCATAATTCATCCAAGGTTTCCAGTTAGGGAATACCCAGATCGTATTGCAAGACACACAGTCCTCCGTACATTTCCAAATAAAGTCTGTGACAGCAGAGGCATACTCATCGAGGTTAGCTGCCGAGTCCTTGAATACTAACCAGTCCACCGATTCAAAACAGTCATGGAGGACCTCCGTTTCCTCCGTCCAACGCGACACTACTTTTGACACCGTGACCTCCCGCTTCAGTTTCTGTTTGTAAGCCGGGAGAAAGAGTACGGCCTGATGGTCCGATTTTCTGAAGTGAGGTCGTGGGATGGAACGGTAGGCATCCTTGATTGCTGTGTAGCGGTGGTCAAGTATATTTGGGCCTCTTGTGGGGCAGGAGACATGTTGGTATAACTTTGGCAGCGCCTTTCTGAGGTTGGCCTGGTTAAAGTCCCCAGCTGTAATGATTAAAGCCTCCAGATACCTGGTCTCAAGTTCACTGATGTTGGCATACAGCATGTTCAGAGCACACTCCACGTTCACCTGGGGGGGGGGAATGTAGACCACTGTCAGTATGACTGAGGTGAATTCCCATGGCAGATAGTAGGGACGACACTTCACTGACACGTGTTCCAGTTCCGGGCTGCAGGAGTTTGTCAGTGCCACTGTGTCCGAGCACCACGCAGTGTTGATCAGTAGGCAGACACCACCTCCTCTCGTCTTGCCTGAAGACGCCGTACGGTCCATCCGATGGATTGAAAATCCCTCCGGTCGGATGGCACAGTCGGGGGTGGCAGGGGAGAGCCAGGCCTCGGTGAAACAGAATACATAGCAGTTCTGCATCTCCCTGCAGTAGGTGAGTCTCTCTTTAAGATCATCCACCTTGTTCTCTATGGCTTGCACATTAGCTAGTCGGATGATGGGCACAGTGACCCTGAAGCCCCTCAGCTTCAATCTGACCAGCAACCCAGCTCTTTTCCCACGCTTCCTCGGTAAATAGTGCATCTTTCCAAGTTTCCATCGATGCAGTGTGTTGTTGTCAGCTCTTTGAGGTAGGTGGATGCATCCCATGGGAATCGATCGGTGGGTTGCGTTGTCGTGCGCTCCGGATCGGGCCGAGTAATGGGGGAGGCTCCACTGCCACTGCCAGCTGCCAGGGGCCCGGGCTGTCGATTGGGTCGGGCCCCGAAGCCGACACTTAATCCCGGATGGCCGGGCTTCTTGCTGAAACAAGTCCTTAAGCCGAGTCACGGTTGCGGAGGCCTCCGCTCCAGCTGGGCCTCGGGCTTGATTTCCTAGGTTGGCGGCGGAGGCCTCACTTCCGGCAGCTATGGATGGCCACCAACGGGGCTTTACGGTGGTCACTCTGGAGAAGCGTCTGGGTCCAGGTGCGGTCCGTATTTTAAGAAGCAGTTCTGGCGCGGTGGTCTCCAGCTGGGTCAGTAGCTTCGCCAGGGTGTTGTCGATCTTGATCTTGCTAAATTGGAGGTTTAGAAGGGTTTCTCGGGTATAGGTTAGTGGAGAGGGCAGGAATGTAGTAGGAAGAACTGTTATTAAAAAATGAAACATAAACAGAAATTGCTTAAAATAGTCAGTATGTCAGGCAGCGTCATGCAAAGAGAAAGGGAGTTAATGCTTTAGGTCAAAGAACCCTCATGTTTCCAGCAACTTCTGATTGCCACATCTACAGTTTTTTTTGGTTTTCCTTTATTAACCATTTTTTATATAAGTGAAGTATGTATTGTACTCAGTTGCGGGCACACAGTTTAAGAAAGATGTGAAGACTTTAATAAGGATGTAGAATATATTTACTGGAATGATCACAGGAAAGAAGATAGGATGGAGAACCTTATATTCTTGGAACAGAGAAAATTGAGGGAATCTCATGTTTAAAATCATTAAGGTATGGGCAAGGAGAAACTGGTCTATTGGTGGTAGGGTCAAAATCTATAGATTGACGGTAAATGATGAAGTATCAAAAAAAACTGAAGAAAGTATAGTCATGGTGTCATTGAAAAGTACAGCACAGAAACTGGCCCTTCAGCCCATCTAGTCAGTGCCAAACTAATTTAAATTGTCCAGTCCTATCGAACTGCACTTGGACTTGCAAAGCCTTCATAGGTTCAAAAGTTCCAAAGGTTCATTTTATTGTCAAGTATGCAAGTTCCATAACCCTGCCATTCACGTACCTATCCAAAGATAAATGGTGATATCGAGCTCAAGTGCGCCATTTGCTCTGGCAGCTCGTTTCACATTGTCACGACCCTCTGAGTGAAGAAGTTTCCCCTCATGTTTCCTTTAAACTTTCAAACTTGTACCCTTAACCTACTGTATGACTTCTAGCTGTAACTCCAGCCAATCTCAGTGGAAAAACCTTGCTTATGTATACCCCTCATAATTTCATATGTCTCTATCAAATCTCCGCTTAATCTTCTATATTCCAAGGAATAAAGTTTTAACCAAAACAATCTTTCCATATTACTTGGGTTCATCAATCCCAGCAACCTCCTTGTAAACCTCACATGGTCTTCAACTTAACGTTCCATCTCCTGTAGTCAACAGTTTGATTTATGAAGGCCAGTGTGCCAAAAGCCTTCTTTACGACCCTATCTACCTGTGCCACCACCACTTTCAATGAATGATGGACTTGTATTCCCAGATCTCTTTGTTCTATCACACTCCTCAGTGCCCTACTGTTCATTGTGTAAGACCTACTTTGGTTGGTCCTATGAAAGTACAACAAATTGTAGTTGTCTGAATTAAATTCCATCCGCCATTTTTCAACCTATTTTTCCAGCTGATGCATATCCGTTTGCAAGAAATAGTAGCCTTTCTCACTGTCCGCTTCACCCCCAATCTTGCTGTCATCTGCAGATTTGCTCTTCCAGTAGCCACATTACCAACCAGATCAGAATCAGAACCAGGTTTATTATCACTGCATGTGTCGTGAAATTTGTTAACTTAGCAGCAGCAGTTCAATGTAATACATGATAATACAGAAGAAATAAATAAATCAATTACAGTATATGTATATTAGAATAGATTAAAAATATGCAAAAACAGGAATAATATATATTAAAAAAGTGAGGTAGTGTTCACGAGTTCAATGTACATTTAGAAATCGGGTGGCAGAAGGGAAGAAGTTGTTTCTGAATCGCTGAGTGTGTGCCTTCAGGCTGCTCTACCACCTACCTGATGGTAACAATGAGAAAAGGGCATGTCCTGGGTGCTGGGGGCCCTTAATAATAGATGCTGCCTTTCTGAGACACTGCTCTTGGAAGATGTCCTGGGTACTTTGTAGGCTAGTGCCATCATGGAGCCAACTAAATTTACAAACCTCTGCAGTTTCTTTCAGTCCTGTGCAGTAGCCTCCCCATTCCAGACAGTGATGTAGCCTGTCAGAGTGCTCTCCACAGATGAGCCTCTATAGAATATCTAGTAAAGTGTTTGAGTGTTTTTCTTGACATACCAAATCTCTGCAAACTCCTAATGAAGTATATTCGCTGTCTTATCTTCTTTATAGCTGTATTGATGTATTGGGACCAGGTTAGATTCTCAGAGACCTTGACACCCAGGAACTTGAAACTGCTCACTCTCTCCACTTCTGATCCTTCTATGATGATTGGTATTTGTTCCTTTGTCTTACCCTTCCTGAGTCCACAATCAGCTCTTTAGTCTTACTGACGTTGAGTGCAAAGTTGTTTTTCTGCGACACTACTCCATTAGTTGGTATATCTCGCTCCTGTACGCCCTCTGATCTCCATCTGAGATTCTGCCAACAATGGTTGTATCATCAGCAAATTTATAGATGGTATTTGAGCCATGCCTAGCCACATAGTCATGTGTATATAGAGAGTCGAGCAGTGGGCTAAGCACACACCCCTGAGGTGTATCAGTGTTGATTGTCAGCGAGGAGGAGATATTATCACCAATCTGCACAGATTGTTGTCTTCCAGTTAGGAAGTCAAGGATCCATTTGCAGAGGAGGTACATAGGCCCAGGTTCTGTAACTTATCAATCAGGATCGTGGGAATGATGGTGTTAAATGCTGAGCTATAGTCGATGAACAGCATCCTGACAAAGGTGTTTGTATTGTCCGGGTGGACTAAGGCCGTGTGAAGAGCCATTGAGCTTGCATCTGCCGTTGACCTGATGTGGTGATAGGTTAATTGCAGTGGGTCCAGGTCCTTGCTGAGGCAGGAGTTCAGTCCAGTTATGACTAACCTCTCAAAGCATCTTGTCACTGTAGATGTGAGTGCTACTGGGCGATAGTCATTAAGGCAGCTCACATTATTCTTTTTAGGCACTGGTATAATTGTTGCCTTTTTGAAGCAAATGGGAATTCCTGCCCATAGCAGTGAGAGGCTGAAGGTGTCCTTGAATACACCCGCCATTTGGTTGGCACAAGTTTTCAGAGCCTTACCAGATACTCCATCGAGACCTTCTGCCTTGTGAGGGTCTTTTAAGACAGCCTAACATCGGCTTCCAAGACAGAGATCACAGGGTCATGAGGTGCATTCGTAGTTATATTCTCCCTTTCCAAGTGGGCACAGAAGGCATTGAGTACATCTGGTAGTGAAGCATCTCTTCCATTCATGCTATTGGGTTTCGCTTTGGTATAGATGACAAACAACAATGGACCCAGCACTCCACTAGTCACAGGCCTCCAGTCAGAGAGGGAAACATCTCTGGTTTCTCCAAAGCCAATGTCTCATCCAATTTACTTGCTTATCTTGAATACCAAGCAACTGAAACTTCTTGATCAACATCCCATGTCGGATGTTGTCAAATGCCTTGCTAAATTCCATGTAGGCAACATGCACTGCTTTGCCTTCATCAATTTTCCTGGTAACTCTCTTAAAAAAACTCTATAAATAGTTTGGTTGGACATGACATACCATGTTCAAAGCCATTCTGACTATCCCTAATCAGCCCATGTCTATCCAAATACTCATATATCTGGTCCCTTAGAATACCTTCCAATAATACTCAAGACAGCAAACACCTTCTTCTCTGTAATCTGTATAGGGTCTCTGACCTTGCTATTGTTTTGCTTCACTTCTATAGACTCTTATGTCTGTCTTTTGTGTAAATATAAATACAAAACATCAATTTAAGATCTCCCCATTCCTTTTGGCACCATGTATAGAGTGCCATTCTGATCTTCCAGAGGGCCAATTTTGTCCCTTGTTCTTAAGGTATCTGTAGAATCCCTTAGAAGCAACCTTATACTTTGTTTTAGCCCCCCTATTTTCTTTCTTAAGTGTTCTTTTGCATTTCTTATACTCATAAGCACCTCTCGTTCCTACCTGCTAATACCCTAATGCACCTCCATTTCTTCTTAATCAGGGCCTCAGTATCTCTTGATAAGTCTGTTATCTTTACCTTTTATTCTAACTGGCACGTACAAGCTTTTTACTCTCAAATTTCACTTTTGAAGGCTTCCACTTAGCCAGAGTACACCTTTGCCAGAGAACAGTCTGATCCCAATCCACACTTGCTAGATCCTTTCTGATACCATAAAATTAGCCTTCCTCCAATTTAGAAACTCAAACTGCAGACCAGACCTACCTTTCTCCATACCTATAACTGAGGGTATTATGATCACTTGGTGCAAAGTGTTCCCCTACACAAAGTTCTGTCTCTTGTCCTGTCTCATTCCCTAATTGGAGATCAAGTGTCACACACTGTCTTATTGGGACTTCTTTGTACTGATTAAGGAAACTTTCCTGAACACTTTTGACAAATTCTATCCCATTAGTCCTTTTACAGTGTGGGAGTCCCAGTCAATATGCAGAAAGTTAAAATCACCTACTATAACAACATTATGTTTTTTGAAACAGTCTGCAATTTTTCTACAAATTTGTTCCTCCTAAATCTGGCAGTCTGTAGGGTGTTATGTAACATAGCCCCACTAACATGGTCATACCATTCTTACTCCTCAGTTCCACCCATAATGCCTCACTAGATGAATTCTCCAGTTTGTCTTGACTGAGGGCTGTCATGACATTTTCCTTAACTAATAATGCCACCCCTCCTCCTTTAATCCCTTACACTGTGTCGTGTCTAAAACAGCAGAACCCTGGAATACTGAGCTGCCAGTTCTGCCCCTCCTGCAACCAAGTTTCCCTAATGGCCACAATATCATAATTCCATGTATTGATCCATGCCCTGAGCTCATCTGCCTTTCCAACAACACTCCTTGCATTGAAATTAATGCAGCTCTTTATATATTTTTATATATGAAGTGAGTGCGAAGGTTTGGAATGCACCATTGGGTTAAAGTGTGGGTGGTGGAGTCAGCTTCAATAATGTCATTTAAAGGGAATTAATTATTTAACTACTTCAAAATAAGTATTTGCCAGGTTAAGGGGAGGGGTCAAGGGACTAGCTGAACTGAAATTGCATGTTTGGATTTGCTGAAATGTATCCGAGATTCTGCAAAGCTTCGAGAGTTTGAACTCTGCACTTTTCTAATGCATTCTTTCAGTTTGAGAGTAGTTAAATATGCCTTTTGGATATTTGAAAGTTTTTGCTAAGTTACTTGCTGCTGACCCCCCAGCTTCTGATGTGCTGTTTTTAAATGTGGCATTTGTATGATTAATCCAGTTGAGTTTCTGAATGATGGTGACTCAGGATATTGATGGTGGGTGATTTGATGATAGTAATTTTGTTGAATTATGCCATAGGTGATGGTCACATCTTTGTACTTGTATGGTTTATTGCTTGTCACTTATCAGCATCTATGAGAATGTTGTTATGACAGAATCATACAGTGTAGATATGTGTAGACCTCATTGCCCACCATGTCCATGCTGATCATCAAGTACCTTTCTATTCTATTGTCATTTACCAGTGTTTTGTCTGTATCCTTCTCTGTATTGATGGTTCAGTTGCTTATCCAGATATTTCTTAAATGCTGTGAGTGTAGCTGCCATTTCCACTCACTCAGGTAGTGCACTGCAGATTCAAGCCACCTGCTGGGTGTAAAAGCTTTTGCTTGTGTCCCCTTTTACCCCTTAACTTAAACCTATGCCATTAAGTTTTAGACACCTCTCCAAGGAGAAAAGAATTCTTAACATCTACTGTTTTGTTGTTCCTCCATAACTTGTGTATATGTCTATCAGATCTCCCTCAGCCTCCAAACAACAAGGAAACACACAGCTCATTCTCGTAAATGAAACACAGTCACCATCCAAGTGAATCTCCTCTGGTTGCCACACTGTTCAAATGCTTTGTTGCTGTCAAGGGCAGTTGGTTAGATTTTATTTCTGGAACTTAGCTTTTTTTGCTCATTTGTAGGCAAAGTCTGGTGCACAATTTATCAGCACTGCAGCCAGGATAATCAAGTCCCATAATCTTTGCTGTATTCAGTTTCCTCAGGCATTTCCTGATAGATAGATAGATACTTTATTGATCCCAAAGGAAATTACAGTGTCAATTAGCATTACAAGTGCACAGATATACTGTAAATATTAGAAGAGAAGTAGAAAGAATAAAAAATAAGTTACCATAAACAGCTAATGGCCAAGGGTAAGAATGATTTCACATAACTCTCTTTAGAGCAGCACAGTTTAGATTAGATTAGATTCAACTTTATTGTCATCGTGCCGAGTACAGATACAAAGCCAATGAAATGCATTTAACATTTGACCAGAAATACAAAGAATAGTGTTATTTACAAAATAACTGTGAATTAAAAAAGTGCTACAGCACACAAATATAAAAGTACTGAGACAGTACAATACGGATGCAATACTGCTTAGTGCTGTGATGGGAGGTCAGCAGTGTCACAGCCTCAGGGAAGAAGCTCTTCCTGTGCCTGCTGGTGCGGGAGCGGAGGCTCCTGTAGCACCTACCGGATGGGAGGAGAGTAGAAAGTCCATGGTTAGGGTGAGACGCATCCTTGATAATGCTTTTCGCTCTGCCCAGGCAGTGTTTATGGTAGATGTTCTCAATGGTGGGCAATTGGGTGCCGATAATCCACTGGGCAGTTTTCACCACACGCTGGAGTGTTTTGCGGTCCGATATGGGACAATTGCCATACCACACTGAGATGCAGTTGGTGAGTATGCTCTCAATGGTACAGCGGTAAAAAGTCTGTCAGTATCCTGGGACAGAAGTGAGCTTTCTTGATGCTCCACAGGAAATAAAGGTGCTGTTGTGCCTTTTTGATCAGGATGGAGGAGTTCAGGGACCAAGAGAGAGCCTCGGAAATGTGGACACCAAGGAATTTGAAGCTTGATACATGCTCCACTACAGTTCTGTTGATGTAGATGGGGACGTGAGTGTGACTCCTGGCATGCCTGAAGTCCACAATGATCTCCTTGGTCTTCTGGGTGTTAAGGGCCAGATTGTTGTCGGCACACCACGCAGCCAGGTGCTGAACCTCGTCCCTGTAGGCCGTCTCATCATCCCCTCTGATCAGACCAACCGCTGTGGTGTCGTCTGTGAACTTAATTATGGAGTTAGAACCATGTACAGGAATGCACTCATAGGTGAAAAGGGAGTACAGAAGAGGGCTCAGGACACAGCCTTGAGGCACGCTGGTGTTCAGGGTGAGAGTGGAGGAGGAGAGGTTGTCTAACTTAACTGATTGGGGTCTGTTAGTCAGAAAGTCCAAGGTCCAATTGCAGAGGGATGAGCTGATACTAAGCTGGTGAAGTTTGGCGATCAGCTTGGAGGGGATCATAGTATTGAATGCCGAACTAAAGTCAATGAACAGCATTCTGACGTAAGAGTTGGGGCTGTCCAGGTGGGTCAGGGCAGAGTGAAGTGCTATGGAGATGGCATCCTCTGTTGACCTGTTGGTGTGATAGGCAAATTGATGGGGGTCCAGGGTAGGGGGCAGACAGGGTTTCAGATTTGATAGAACCAGTCTCTCAAAGCACTTTGCAATGATGGGGGTGAGTGCAACTGGATGGAAGTCATTCAGGCCCGTGGCAGTGGAATGCTTCGGCACTGGCACGATGGTGGCGATCTTGAAGCTTGTGAGGACAACAGTTGTCTTAATCTATTACTAAAAGTGCTCCTCTGATCAGCCAAGGTGTCATGCAGAGGGTGAGAAACATTGTCCAGAATTGCCAGGATTTTCCACAGGGTCCTTTGTTCCACCACAGCCTCCAGTGTGTCCAGTATGACTCCTATAACAGAGCCAGGCTTTCTAACCAGTTTATTAAGCCTGTTGATGCCATTGCCCCAGCACACCATCGCATAGAAGATTATACTGGTGACAACAGACTAGTAGAACATGTGAAGGAGAGGCCTACATATTCCAAAGGACCTCAGTCCCCTCTGGAAATAGAGGTGACTCTGGCCCTTCTTGTACACAGCCTCTGTGTTGGTGCTCCACTCAAGTCTGTCATCCAGGTGCACCCCCAGGTACTTGTAGGTCCTCGCCACATTCATATATTCACCATCAATAGTAACAAGGAGCAATGCCGGCTTAGTCTTCCTAAAGTCCATGACAATCTCCTTTGTCTTACTAATGTTGAGTTGAAGATATATAATGTTGAGCAGAGAGATAGTAAGTGAATTGAATTGACCGAAGAATGGCTTTGGTGACCTCAGAGAAAGGCTGAGATGAATTATCCACTTATCATTTCCGGCTGGAAGTTACAAATACTTTAGCTTTGTCTTTGACATACAAATAGTGGGCTATGCCTTTGTTGAGGATATGAGCACACATTTAGTCCCATGCAAACCACATCTCATTTTTAAGGATACTTGGCCATGCTCTGTTATGCCTTGATGCACACACGATTATACATGTACACTTGCTTGTTAATGCAAATATCTAATCGGCCAATCATGTGGCTGCAACTCAATGTATAAATGTGTACAGGCATAATCAAGAGGTTCAATTGTTGTTCAGACCAAACATCAGAATGGAGAAGAAATGTGATCGAAGTGACTCTGACTGTAGAGTGATTGTTAGTGCCAGACAGGGTGGTTTGAGTATCTCAGATAATGATCTCCTAGGATCCAGAGTTTACAGAGATTAGTGCGAAAAATGAAAAAAAAATCCAGTGAGCAGCAGTCCTGTGGGCAAAAATGCCTTATTGATGAGACCGGTCAGAAGAGAATGACCAGACTGGTTCAAGCTGACAAGAAGTTGACAGTAACTCAAATACTGTTGTGTTACAACAGTGATGTTCAGAAGAGCATCTCTGAATACACAACATGTCAAACCTTGAAGTGGTGGGCTACGGTAGCAGAAGATCACAAACAGACACTCAGTAGCCACTTTATTAGGTACAAGAGGTAATAGTAGAATGGTAATATACCACAATTGCAGATCACAGTGAAATGTAGTTCCACTGTTCCTAATGGTTATGATTTCCTAGTTTTAAATTATCTTTAAATTATTGCATTTTTTAAGAGGTGACCAAGAAGACAGATGAAAGGCTTTAGCAAAGCCTTTGATAAGGTATCACTTAGTAGGCTGGGATGGCAAAATTGCATGTGATCCAGGGTGCTAGCCAATTGGATACGATATTGGCTCGGTGGTAGAGGGTGGTGGGAGATGGTGGATTTTCAGACTGAAAGCCCATGAACAGTGGTGTGCCAGCAGTGTTGGGTTCACTCTTGTACATCATTTATATTAATGATTTGGATGAAAGTGCAAGTGGCAAGGTTAGTAAGTTTCTGGTTGATACTAAAATTGGTGCTATTGTGGACAGTAAAGAAATGTGTGTAAGGTTACAATTATATCCTTCCTATAGCAAAGCAACCACACCTGTAGATATTACTAAGTTGCCTATCAATATCCTGTTCTACTGTAACACGACATTCCAGACCCTGTATGCTATAACTTCATAATGAAGTCAAGCATACCAAACATCTTCTGCATCATCTGGGCCAGTGGGCTAAGGAATGGCAGAAGATGTTTAATTCAGATAAATGCTGGGTGTTTGTATTTGGATAAGATAAACCAGGACAGGACTGCACTGTAAATGGTAGGGCCCTGGGGATTGTTGCAGAACAGAAAAACCTAGCAGTTCAGGAACATACAATACTGTGCAAAAGTCTTAGGCACATGTAAAGAAAGTCTGCAAGGTGAAGATGCTTTCAAAAATAAGGAAAAGAAAAGCTTCCGAGTATGTAAACAATACTATAAAGAGCGGTAAACTGTAAAAACACTAAATCAAGTCAATATTTGTTGTGACCATTCTTTGCCTTTAAGTTTGCATCAATTCTCTTAGGTATACTATTGTGCAGTTTTATAAGAAAGTTGCCTGGTAAGTTGTTCCAAGCATTTTGGAGAACTTGCCACAGTTCTTCTGCAAACTTTGGCTGTTTCACTTGCTTCTGTCTCTCCAGATAGTCCAGACAACCAAGATGATATTGAGATCAAAGCCATACCAGCTGAAAGAAGATAAAAATATAGGGTGTCTAACTAAGACTTTTACACCGTACTGCAGTTCCTTGAAAATGGTAACACAGGTGTTGCAGAAGGTGTTCTGAAGATATTGCATACAGGGTTTGGGATGTTGTGTTACAGCGGTACAGGATGTTGTTAAGCAACGTAGTAATGTCTACAGGTCTGGTTGCTTTGCTATAGGAAGGATACATTTGCTGATGATACAACCATTGTTGGTAGAATCTCAGATGGAGACGAGAGGGCGTACAGGAGCGAGATATGCCAACTAGTGAAGTAATGTTGCAGGAACAACCTGGCACTCAACGTCAGTAAAACGAAAGAGCTGATTGTGGACTTCAGGAAGGGTAAGACGAAGGAACACATACCAATCCTCACAGAGGGATCAGAAGTGGAGAGAGTGAGCAGCCTCAAGTTCCTGGGTATCAAGATGTCTGAGAACCTAACCTAGCCCCAACGCATCAATGCAGCTATAAAGAAGGCAAGATGGCAACTGTACTTCATTAGGAGTTTGCAGAGATTTGATATGTCAACAAGAACACTCAAAAACATCTATAGATGTTCTGTAGAGGCTCGTCGGTGGACAGCATTCTGACAGGTTGCATCACTGTTGGATATGGGGATTTGGGGGCTACTGCACAGGACCGAAAGAAGCTGCAGAGGGTCCTAAATTTAGTTGGCTCCATCTTGGAGACCAGCCGACAAAGTACCCAGGACTTCTTCAAGGAGTGATGTCTCAGGAAGGCAGTGTCTATTATTAAGGATGCCCAGCACCCAGAGCATGCCCTTCTCTCACTGTTACCATCAGGTAGGAGGTACAGAAGCCTGAAGGCACCCACTCAGCGATTCAGAAACAGCATCTTCCCCTCTGCCACCCGATTCCTAAATGGGCATTGAACCCATGAAAACTACCTCACTTTTTTATTATATATTATTTCTGTGTTTGCATGATTTTTAATCTATTAAATATACATATACGGTAAATAATTAATTTACTTCTATATTATGTATTGCATTGAATTACTGCTGCTAAGTTAACAAATTTCTTGACACATGCCGGTGATAATACATCCGATTCTGATTCTAATTTACCTGCAGAAGGAAGGGTGCTCATTGATATAGATGGTAGCTTGTTTCCATGCTGTAACTCTTTGATTCTACTTTGCAACTCTTTCTTCCAGCTTTTCCCAATTTAGATGGAAATCTTCAGATATTCACAAGAAGGACTTTATTGGGTGTAACTGGTCTCGTGCTTTTTAATGCTATGTAGACCCTCCGGTTTTGTTCTTTTTGTGATTTGATGTGGCAGTGTGATTTAACTGAATGCACTGATGACCATTAAGAGGGCAATTAAGTTCAAGGAAATTTTTTTAGAAATCCAAATGAAGTCACAAGATGGTGATTGAGTTGGACAAATAAAAGAAAGGAATGTCTATTAGTACAAATGTGTACACTTTAGGTTTAACAAAATAACTGTTATAACTAATTAGTCTGAAATGGCCTTAGTGCTGTTGAAGAGCTGGAAGATTTTTGAGTGATAAGTTCATAGCATATTAATAGAAGCACTTAAGATTGACAAGAGTAACATTGAACTAATAGAAATGTATCCTAAAATGCATAGAATACAAAACAGAGAGGGAACGATGAGGTAATTTCAATCTTGAATGCTGCATTCTGTATGAGAATTAGAGAGGGTGCAACACAATGTACCTGTTCTTAGGAAATAGAGATCTGAAGAAAGGCTTGAGACATTTTTCTTTCATTCATATCATGGGTAATAATGATTTTTTAAAAATTATGGGTAAAGTTGAATTGGGCTGTTTCTATTGGTTGGGAGCAATGGAGATATGGTTAAATGAGACGTTTAAAACGTAGAGAGGCATAATTTCTTCACTTAGATTGGGCATGTATTTCATGTATTTCACCTCCAAGGTTAATGCTTGAGGAAGAAACTGTGTCACCCTTAAGGATTAATCTTAATTTATATCTTACTGGGATTGAAGGAATATATAGAACATCGAATAGTACAGCACAGTACAGGCCCTTCGGCCCAGAATGTTGTGCTGACCCTCAAACCCTGCCTCCCATATAAGCCCCCACCTTAAATTCCTCCATATACCTGTCTAGTAGTCTCTTAAACTTCACTAGTGTATCTGCCTCCACCATTGACTCAGGCAGTGCATTCCACGCACCAACCACTCTCTGAGTAAAAAACCTTCCTCTAATAACCCCCTTGAACTTCCCACCCCTTACCTTAAAGCCATGTCCTCTTGTATTGAGCAGTGGTGCCCTGGGGAAGAGGCGCTGGCTATCCACTCTATCTATTCCTCTTATTATCTTGTACACCTCTATCATGTCTCCTCTCATCCTCCTTCTCTCCAAAGAGTAAAGCCCTAGCTCCCTTAATCTCTGATCATAATGCATACTTTCTAAACCAGGCAGCATCCTGATAAATCTCCTCTGTACCCTTTCCAATGCTTCCACATCCTTCCTATAGTGAAGTGACCAGAACTGGACACAGTACTCCAAGTGTGGCCTAACCAGAGTTTTATAGAGCTGCATCATTACATCGCGACTCTTAAACTCTATCCATCGACTTATGAAAGCTAACACCCCATAAGCTTTCTTAACTACCCTATCCACCTGTGAGGCAACTTTCAGGGATCTGTGGACATGTACCCCGAGATCCCTCTGCTCCTCCACACTACCAAGTATCCTGCCATTTACTTTGTACTCTGCCTTGGAGTTTGTCCTTCCAAAGTGTACCACCTCACACTTCTCCGGGCTGAACTCCATCTGCCACTTCTCAGCCCACTTCTGCATCCTATCAATGTCTCTCTGCAATCTTTGACAATCCTCTACTCTACCTACAACACCACCAACCTTTGTGTCGTCTGCAAGCTTGCCAACCCACCCTTCCACCCCCACATCCAGGTCGTTAATAAAAATCACGAAAAGTAGAGGTCCCAGAACAGATCCTTGTGGGACACCACTAGTCACAATCCTCCAATCTGAATGTACTCCCTCCACCACCACCCTCTGCCTTCTGCAGGCAAGCCAATTCTGAATCCACCTGGCCAAACTTCCCTGGATCCCATGCCTTCTAACTTTCTGAATAAGCCTACCATGTGAAACCTTGTCGAATGCCTACTAAAATCCATGTAGATCACATCCACTGCACTACCCTCATCTATATGCCTGGTCAGCTCCTCAGAGAACTCTATGAAGAGTTTGAGTGAGTGTGATTAGAACCATTTGATAGTGTGGAGAGAAAAATATGGATTATGGACTGATTGAGCTTGTAATTTCTGTGTATCATTTAAAATTGGTAAATTATTACCATCACATATACTGGGGTACAATGAAAAACTTCATTTTGCTTGCTATCAATATACAGGAGATTATTTCAACACATCTGTAATTTGAGGTAGTACAAGGGATGACAATAGCAGAATGCAGAATATAGTGTTACAACTACAGAGAAAGTGCAGAGCAGGCAGACAATAAGGTGCAAGGCCATAATGAGGTATATTGTAAGGTCAAGAAGCCATTTTTATACTATTTAATACTCCTTTATCAGCAGGGTAGAAACTGTCCTTGAGCCTAGTGATATACGCTTTGAAGCTTATTGACCCTTTTTCGTGATGGGAGAGGGGAGAAGAGAGAATGCCTGGGATGGGTGGGGTCTTTGAATGCATTAGAACATACACAAAATGCCGGAGGAACTCAGCAGGTCAGACGACATCTATGGAAAAGAATTAACAGTTGACATTTCAGGCTGAGACCCTTCAGGACTGCAGAATACATTGGCTGCTTTACTGAAGTAATGAGAATTGAAGGTTTTAGAAAGATGTCGAGAACCACTAATTCTTCCTGTTAGTGAGCCACTGACAAAGTATCATAAATTATTGTCTTTATACGTTAAACATAGCTGGCCGGTGATGTTGTAGCATCAGCACTGGACTTTGAGGCAAATAGTCTGGAGCTTGAATCTGGCTGGCTCCTTGCATGCTTTCCAACCACGCTGGAAATGATGCCCGATGTGCCACAAGGCACGAAAAATGTTAAACAGTTTGAGAATTTGTGATAATTTGAGGAATAGTTGAGATAGAAACTAGTGCAACTTTTCAAAAATAAAATTAAAAGTAGGGCAGAAAGGTTCATTTTGGGTTCTTCTAGGAAAGAGCACAATTGGAATAGGTTAATGACTTCCTTCTGGGCTGTGAATATTTATGACGCAGTTGATGGAAGGTCTGATGAATTGAGGTAATTTAAATGGAAGTAAGACTGCATGTGTTTTTGTTTGGAATCATACTGGTATATAGCAGTCCAAGTCATTGGTGGATAATGCAAATCGATTCAATGGCTGTGCTACATTTCCTGCAGAGCAATCACCGGCAATATGGATGTAATTTTAACAACTTATTGTGCATTCTTGACTAAATATCTGTCTGCACAACTAGATTCTATTGTGGGGTTGGGGTGTGGGGTGGAAATACACAGCAGGTGAACAGGTAGGAACTTTGGCAGGGGATGCCAAAATGTGTCTCAGTGATCTTGTACTACCGAAGGGAAACACAATATATTTTGGTTCCTGTTCTTGTATATTAATATAATTAACTTGTCGCATGGCTGACTTTATTTCCTGCTCTTGCAGTTACATTGATTAATTGTGAAGTGAATGCAAAATGGCTACTGACAGCATTGAACTAACCGATCAAGTCATGAAGGACAGCTTTGCCAAGTTGCTGGATAGATATAAGAGTAAGGTGGTGGAAAATGCCAATCCAAAGCTCATCAAAAAGAAGATGACAAATCCTAAGGTATGACTAAAAGTGAGCAATTTTTCCTTGTGAAGAGAGAACATGTGATCTCCTCCCCTCTATCAGCTGAAAAAGTGACCTGTGTTGCCCCTTTACTGCTTGCTGTGTAGTGCACATCTTACTTGGGGATTCTCTAATGCTCCTGATGTCTAGATTTCTCTCCTGTGTTATGAATCTGACACCTCTGATGCTCCATTGTAACTCTGACTACTTTGTTAGATCCTGAATTCTGTGAATTTCAGCGCTCAAAAGTTCAAAATAAATTTATTATCTAAGTCTGTATATGTCACTGTATACTACTTTAAGAATCTGTGTATATAAATAAATAACGGATGGGGTACGATGGGAAGGTGGGGGATTATCGGAAGTTTGAGAAGTCAATGTGCATGCCATCAGGTTGGAGGCTACCCAGATGGAATATAAAGTGTTAACAACACATTCTTTTTCTCTCTCTCCTTTTTCTCCCTCTGTCGCCCTCACTATACCCCTTGCCCATCCTCTGGTTTTCTCTCCCCCTCCCTCTTTTCTTTCTCCCTAGGCTTCCTGTCCCATGATCCTCTCATATCCCTTTTGCCAATCACCTGTCCAGCTCTTGGCTCCATCCCTCCCCCTCCTGTCTTCTCCTATCATTTCAGATCTCCCCCTCCCCCTCCCACTTTCAAATCTCTTACTAGCTCTTCTTTCAGTTAGTCCTGATGAAGGGTCTCGGCCCGAAACGTCGATTGTTCCTCTTCCTAGAGATG
This sequence comes from Mobula birostris, assembly GCF_030028105.1. Lineage (NCBI taxonomy): Eukaryota > Metazoa > Chordata > Chondrichthyes > Myliobatiformes > Myliobatidae > Mobula > Mobula birostris. The sequence goes on along the minus strand of NC_092384.1, from coordinate 5,832,658 downwards.
CTACCTGACCTGCTGCGTTCACCAGCAACTTTTATGTGTGTTGCTAGATTTAAGGACTGGACAGCTAAAGGAATACCAGCTATTTGCAATATAATGAAAGAAGGAACACTGTTCAGTTTTGAAATGCTCAAAGAGAAACACTTATTAGAAAAACAAGACTTTTACCAGTATTTATAGATGCGACAGCATGTTAATAGGACGGTTAAAAATGTAACCAAGGCAAGTACATGTCTGATAGAGCTATTTAGAAAAGCATATAATTCAGACAGCGGTAGTAGAATAATTTCAAGCGTGTGTAACGGTTTGTCAAATCTTAAAACACATTCATCTTCATACATTAAAACAAAATGAGAGAAGGAAGGAGGGATAATAATATCTGAGGAAGACTGGACAATCATATGGAGGTATCAATGGAAGTGTACCAGTTCACAGAAATGGAGGGAGTTCAGGTGGAAAAACTTGATAAGATATTTTATTACACCGTCTCAAAAATCCCATTATGATAGTAACCTCCCTGTTTGCTGCAGAAATTGTGGAAATCAAAATGCAAACCATTATCGTATTTTCTGGGAATGCCCCGTTATCAAAGACTATTGCAGTGGGATACATAATGCCCTACAAGACATCTTTAAATGTGAAATACCCTTAGAGAGTAAGACCATATATTTTGGGTTTATACCTCAAGAATGGTTGAAAAGAGATAAATATTTAATGAATGTACTGCTGACGGCTGGTAGAAAGACCCTTATCAGGAAATGGTTATCACAGGAGAGCCCAACTTTAAAGGTATGGATGGAAATTACAATGGACATTTACAAAATGGAGAAGATAACAACATCTGTTAATCATAAGCTGGAACAATTTTATTCATACTGGAAAAAATGGTTTAACTACATAACACCTCATAGGCCTGATTTTATTCTCACAAGTCAATGAATGTGTTGTAAAAAATGATCACTCCCTACTCTGTACATAGTTTTCTTCTTTCGATTGTTCTTTCTTTCTTCTCCTTTCTATAAGTGTATACCTCAGATAAGTATTATGTGGAGATTTGTGAAAATATGATTATATGATACATATGTACAGTATCTGAAATACATCTTATGGAAATGTTTGATAATGAAATTCAATAAAAAATAATTTGCAAAAAAAAAGGAAAAGAGTACAGTTTATGTTTTGGGCCGATACCCTTCAGCAGACCCTTCTGAGTTCCTCCAGCATTTTGAGTGTGTTGCTTGGATTTTTGGCATCTGCAGATTTTCTGTTATTTATGATTTAATATCTCTAGGCTTAGTTTTATAAGTTTCATTGTTTCAAGAGTGCATGTTTTACTAGTTGCTAATAAAGGATCTAACACTGTTCTTTGACTTTTGAAACATCATTACTGGAGAGATTGGAGAGCGCATCATACAAGGATAACAATCCATAGGGGTTGCTAAAGGTGGCAATTGATTTGTTAGAGTTGGCTGCTGCATTTTCTGTCTCCCATTCTCCTTGTTCAATTATATATTCTTGTGTCCTCACTGATTTCCTCAGCTTGTGTCACACCCATTCCTGAATTGTAAAATTAGTATTGATCATTCTTCTTTAATTGCATTTGAGAAATTGCTAGCAAGCCATATCACTGAACTGCTGTAGTCCACATAATAGAAGAATTCCCATAATGGTGTTTGGTTGGTCTTCTGGCTGAGTTAGGCCATGAGATGACAAATGGTTAGAGATCAAAATTCTGAAGACTCTTCTAGACGCCTTTAGCTCCAGAGGCTTGCCTAATACTAATTCTTTCTCGATGGAGGGTATTAGTTCCCAATATTATTCAGTATTATTAGAATGTTCATCTATCTTCCACAATAAGATGCAAAACATCAATTTAACTCTTCTTTCCTAGACAATATGAAAGCAGACCCTTCCTCTCACTGGGTGCATCTTGTTCTGCGTAACTATTCTGCCAGCTCATTTTGTAAGGGGATTATGTTCACTTGGACCTCTTTCTTCCTTATATAATATTTACTCAGGGAAATGGCTTTTGCCATTCCTTGCTATTTTATTCTTGTAGTTGAGAAGAGAGTTTAACAGCCGAGCAGACGACAGAGGAAGATAACCTGCTTAATACGGGAAATTAGAACACTCTCCAACAGGTACAGAAGAAGCAGTGTAGAAGAGAGAGAAGGACTGAGGCAGTTGAGACAAGACCTGAGAAGGAAGCTTAAAGAACTTTGGAATGCGGAAAGGATAAGGAAGAACAGGCACGAGAAGAATAGGAAAAGGGCTGCTTTCATCAGGAACCCTTATCATTTTTCTGCAAGTGCGTTAGAAGGGGAAAGATCAGGCAAACTGGGGAAACCAAGAGAGGAAGTGGAGGTATACCTGCTGGAAATACACTCAGATAAAAGACGAGACCTGCCACTGGGGGAAAACAGCAGGATTGAGCCAGTGCAACAGCCACAGAAACCTCTAGACGAGAAAGAGCCAACACTGAAACAAGTAAGAGAAGTCGTCAAGAAGTTGAGGGCAGGTTCAACACCTGGGCCCAATGGGATCACATACAAAGTCTACAAGAAGGGCCCAAAGCTTCTCAAGAGGATGTGGAGGCTGATGAGAGTCATCTGGAGGAAGAGTCAGATACCACCTTGCTGGCAAGTGGCTGAAGGATGCTTTGTACTAAAAGAAGAAAACTCAACTGAGATCAAGCAATTCAGGACCATTTCCCTCCTCAACGTCGAAGGAAAAATCTCCTTCGCTGTTCTAGCAAGAAGGATGACATCATACATGGTAGAAAACCAATACATAGATATGGCAGTGCAAAAGGGAGAGATTCCTGGATTCCCAGGATGTGTGAAACGTACAAATGTTATATCCCGGCTGTTAAAGGAGGCCAAGGCAACCGAAGGGAACCTGACGGTTGTGTGGTTGGATTTAGCCAATGCCTATGGTACAGTGCCGCACAAGTTCATTGAGACAGCACTGAAACACTACCATATCCCAGAGAAGGTCACCAAGATCCTGGCAAGCTATTTCAAAGGGATTCACCTAAGATTCAGTGCGCAGAACTACATAACGTCATGGCAGCAAGTAGAGAAGGGTATTGTGGCTGGCTGCACTGTATCAGTAGTCCTCTTCGTCATGGCCATGAATCTACTTACAGAGGCTGGGAAAAGAGAGACCAGAGGTCCAAAGACAAGCACTAATGTCAGACAGTGAGCCGCCAAGCAGAGGATTTATGGATGACCTTATAATTATAACCACAATACATATCCAGACCAGATGGGTACTCCAGGCAATGGACAACACAGCCACATGGGCATGAATGAGATTTAAACCTGCCAAATCAAGGTGTTTGGTGATAAAGAAAGGCCAGCTTACCCAGAAGTTCACCTTGAAGATCCAGGGTGAAGAAATCCCATCTATCATAGGAAACCCCATCAAGTGCCTAGGGAAATAGTATGATGACAGCCTGAAGGATGTCAACAACAGCAGACGCCTGGAGCAACAAACAACAGAAAGGCTGGTAAAGATCGACAAATCAGGTTTAAAAGAAAGTTTAAGGCATGGATCTTCCAACATGGGCTCCTACCCAGAATAGTGTGGCCAATGATGCTGTACGACACCACCCTGTCAACGATCGAGGGCATGGAGAGCAAGATTAACCGGTATCTGAGAAGATGGTTAGGAGTACCGCAGTGCTTCTCTTCAACAGCAAGTCAGCCAAGCTCCGGTTGCCTCTCTCCTCAGTTGTAGAGGAATTTAAGGCAGGGAAAGCACGCCTCATCATGACCCTCAAAGACTCCAAGGTCAACAAGGTCAGTGAAGCAGGAGTCAAGATACAGACTGGGAGCAAATGGAAGGTGGCAGAAGAGAAGAAGCAGAGTCCCGACTTTGCCACAGAGACATTGTCGGACTAGTGTGTAAGGATGGACGAGGCCTAGGATGTGAGTCAACCATCCAGTGGAGGGAGGCCAACCCTGAGGACAGACAGCACTTGGTCCAGCAGGAGATAAGCAAGAAAGAGGAGGAGGCTAGATATGTGCGAGCAGTGGAGATGGGGAGTCCAAGGGACTTGGACAAAGTGGGAAACAGAACAGAGAGTGTTGACATAGGTGACATATGGAAATATACATCTTTCCAACTCCAGTTCTTACTGAGGGCTGTGTATGATGTATTACCAACTCCAACAAACCTGCGGAACTGGGGAATAATGGAAGACACAATTTGCCATCTGTGCCAGAAACCAGCCAACCTAGAGCATATTCTTTCTTCATGCCAGGTTGCCCTTTCCCAGGGACGGTACAGGTGGAGACACGACCAGGTTTTGAGAGCACTCGCCCACACTTTGGAGACAGAGAGGAAAAAGGACCACAAAAAGGACAGCCAACCAGACTTCATCAACTCCATTGGGACCAGGGAACATGTTGCAGCAACAAACAAGTTTTAGGACTGGCCATTGTTCGGCACGCCAAGGGTTCGGCCTGAGAGTCCAGCTCGAATTTGGAAGCCTAAGATTTCGGGGCTCTGGAGATGGGCGGATCGAGGGTCAGTGTCACGGCAGGAGACCCGTGTGTCGTCGGGGGAAATCGGAAAATCTACTGCTGTAGGCCCAAAGACCCGGGATCTTTACAATCTTCAAGCACAGAGCTTGAGAAAAGTGAACATGTCTTGATGAGGGTAATGCAGTGGAGGATACCTACATGAACTTTAGTGTTGTATTTGATAAGGTCTCTCATCATCATCATCATCAGGTGTTGTGCCCAGTTTGAGCTTAGACTGCCATGGCCCACACACTCCTGTTTCGGGTCAAGTGGATCAATTCATTGGTACTCATTTCCAATTCTCTGGCTGCTGTCTCCATCATCATTTGTCTTTGCCTTCCTCTTGCTTTCTTCCCTTCAATCTTTCCCATAATTACCGTGCATTCTAACTCCTCTTTCCTAATCACGTCCAATGAAGTTAGGTTGCCTTTTCATGATCTCATACATTATTTCTCTTTTTGTGTTTGCTCTGTTCATGACATCCCCGGTAGATATTCATTTCATCCATGATATTCTTTGCATCCTCCTCAAAAACCACATCTCTGCTGCTACAATTCATTTCCTCATGTTACTAGATATTGTCCAACATTCTGATCCATATAACATAACTGGATAAACGTAACATTTCAGTACTCTGAGGCGGATTGTCATGCCTAGTTTAGTATTGGTCAGTATACTTTTCATTCTCGTAAAGGTGTCTTTTGCCATCCCTATTCTTCTTTTGATGTCCAAGTCGCACCTGCCATCTGATGTCATCTAGCTTCCTAAGTAGCAAAAGTTCTGTACTTGTTTTATGTCTTCCCCGTTTATTCTCAGCCTGCAGATAGGATTCTCCTTCTTTTTGGATATCACCATATATTCTGTCTTTTTGCAATTGATAGATAGACCCATTTTTGCACTTTCTTCAACAATTATATCAATTAAGTTTTGTAGTTCTTCCTCCGTACCTGCAATTAACACAGTGTCATCTGCATATCTGAAATTATTGATGTTTTCACCGCCAACTTTGTCTTTTCTTTTCAAATCTTTTTATTGTTATATACAGGAAAAATAACATGAGTACATCGAAGTAACAACACTTACAATGCCTCAAAAAAAACATTATCTTAAAGATTGAAAAAAAATTTTGTGATAATAAAAAAAACCTACTAAGCAGAAAAGTGAGAAAAAAAAAGAACCCATTAGGTGTACAACCCCGGAGTCATGCGTCATATGAGAAGCTTCTAAAAATAAACATCAAACCACCAGCAAAAAAAGAAAATATACTAAAAAAAATTTACAATTAGATTGTGGAAAAATTATATTCCATCTTTTCTCAAAATCATATAAAGGTTCAAAGGTTCGACTTCTAATTTTCTCCAAACTAAGACATAGCATCACTTGAGAGAATCATTGTGACAAAGTGGGAGCTGATATATCCTTCCACTTCAACAAAATGGCCCTCCCAGCTATCAATGTAACAAATGCAATAACATTAGGTCAGGCACAGAAATACCATGAATATTTTGAGGAACTATTCCAAAGAGCACAGTTAATTTATTAGGTTGTAAATTAATTTTAAGTGCTTTAGAAATTGTTGAGAAAACTGACTTCCAGAACTGTTCCAATATAGAACAAGACCAAAACATATGTGTCAGTGTAGCTATCTCAGTTTTACATCTATCACAATGACTATCAACATTAGGAAAGATTTTAGAAAGTCTCTCCTTTGTCAAATGATAACGATGTACAATTTAAAATTGAATCAATGAACGGCTAGCACAAATTTAAGAAGAGTTAACCAACTTCAATATCCGCATCCAATCTTCCGTCATAAAAGTCAAATTAAGTTCTTTTTCCCAATTCTGTTTAATCTTAGATAAAGGACGCTTATCCCATTGTAATAATAAATTATAAATTCTTCTAATAGAACCCTTAATCAAAGGACCCATACTCATAATAGTATCTAACAGGTCAGCCTCCAATATGTACGGAAAATTACTTAAATATTTTTGTAAAAAATACCTAACTTGAAGGTATTGCAGAAAGTGTGAGTATGAACGAGAATATTTATCAATTAATTGTTCGAAAGACATCAATCAATCTTCTTTAAATAAATCCAAAAAAGAATTAATACCTTTATTTTTCCAAAGTAAAAAAAATGGATCACTCAAAGAAGGCTTAAAAAAGTAATTTCGGTAAATTAAACTACAAAGTTTAAATTTTTTAAGATGAAAAAAATTGCGGAACTGGAGCCAAATTTGTAAAGAATACTTAATCACAGGAAATAGGTTTAAATTAACAACTTTACCTAATTGCATAGGTAAAAGAGCTCCCAATAACGAGGTTAAATAAAACTGTTTTACAACTTTCAAGTCAGAGTTTTGCAATAATGTCTGAGATATGCGCCAAGGTGGGCGAGCAAGAATGATATCATCCAATTCAAAAGACAAACTCAGAGGCGCATGATCGGATATAGCAATAGCGTCATATTCGCAAGTTTTAACACTAGGCAAGAAGCGGGGATCGATTATAATATAATCGATCCTCGAATATTTTTTATAAACATGTAAGAAAAAAGAATATTCTCTATTATCGAGATGAAGATACCTCCACAAATCAATCAACCCAAAATCAATCAAAAAGGAATTAATAAATAACGCTTATCAACTTGGAAGTCGCTGATTGGTTGAGCTCTTATCAATCATAGGATTTAAACAGCAATTAAAATCCCCAACCATTATGAGCATATATTTATTTAAGTCAGGCAGTAAAGCAAATATCTTTTCAAAAAAAGAAGGATCATCTAAGTTAGGACCATACAAATTAACCAAAACAACTTTTCTGTTACGGATTGTTCCTTTAACAATTAAAAACCTACCATTAGAATAATATATTTATTCAATATCCTCTTGAATAAATATATTAGGTTTAATGAAAATAGACACGCCTTTTGTTTTACTCTGAGAAGTAGAGTGGAATTGCAAACCACTCCACCATCTAAAAAATCTATTTTGATCTTCCGGCCTGATATGTGTCTCTTGAGCAAAAATTATATCAGGTTGGAATTGGTTAATAATTTTAAAAGTCTTCTTTCGTTTAATAGGATGATTCCAACCACGTGCATTCCAACTTATATTAATCCGTTTGAACACCATACTATAATTTTATTCTATTTTATACATGCACAGAGCACATACCAATACAGGATGATCAAAGATGGCAGTGATGAAGAATACAACCAAATAAAAAACACGCACGCTCCGGAACCACCCAATGGGAAAAAACTCCTAACTCTAAACCCACCCACCCACACCCGGAAACCCGAAAGAGGCCAGCGATCTATGATAGAATTCAAAGCTGCTGACTGCTCGGCCTGTGTTTTCTTTCCCTCCCCCCCAGTTAGTAAAAAAGTATAGTGACCTTGTGTAAAAAGCAATAAAGTCTCAGCAAAAAAGGTATTTACATTCCATCGACTAATAAACAAGAAAGAACCAAAATAATGTTATCTCTTAGAGAGAAAAACCAGCGCCATGTTTAAGTTTAATATTAATTCCCTGAAAAAGCTTTAAATTCAATTATAAAATGTTATAATAAAACAGTAAAAAATATATAAAAAGCCCTATTAGTAGGAAAAAACTACCAATTAGCTGATTAAAAAAAAAGAAACAGACCAAATATCAAATTGAAGGAACAAATCGCCTTATCTTCTTCCCTCAGTCGTAGAATGTCCAGAGATCATTTAAACAGAGATACTTAAACCATAAATCTTTCTAAAGGAAAACCAGCAATATGCAATAAAGAACAACTCTCTGTCTTCTTTGATTAGTCTCTCAATGAAATATACAAGTGACCTTCAGAAATTTTCTTTCTAAAATGCGAATAATATACAAATAGCCAAACAGCCTTTCAGATGGATCATTCAACAGCGGCGTCAGTGACAGCGGCAGGTAAAGCCTGAACAAAATGCAGTGCAGCTTTTGGATCAAAAAAAGTACGAGGAGGAGAATTAGCAGGGAAAATTTTAATTCTTGTCGGGTACCTCAGAGATGGAAAAAGTTTTTTATCATATAACACACATCAAAGTTGCTGGTGAACGCAGCAGGCCAGGCAACATCTATAGGAAGAGGTACAGTCGACGTTTCAGGCCGAGACCCTTCGTCAGGACTAACTGAAGGAAGAGTGAGTAAGAGATTTGAAAGTTGGAGGGGGAGGGGGAGATCCAAAATGATAGGAGAAGACAGGAGGGAGAGGGATGGAGCCAAGAGCTGGACAGGTGATTGGCAAAAGGGATACGAGAGGATCATGGGACAGGAGGTCCGGGAAGAAGACAAGCGGGGGTGGGGAACCCAGAGGATGGGCAAGGGGTATATTCAGAGGGACAGAGGGAGAAAAAGGAGAGTGAGAGAAAGAATGTGTGTATAAAAATAAGTAACAGATGGGGTACGAGGGGGAGGTGGGGCATTAGTGGAAGTTAGAGAAGTCGATGTTCATGCCATCAGGTTGGAGGCTACCTAGACGGAATATAAGGTGTTATTCCTCCAACCTGAGTGTGGCTTCATCTTTACAGTAGAGGAGGCCGTGGATAGACATGTCAGAATGGGAATGGGATGTGGAATTAAAATGTGTGACCACTGGGAGATCCTGCTTTCTCTGGTGGACAGAGCGTAGGTGTTCAGCAAAGCAGTCTCCCAGTCTGCGTCGGGTCTTGCCAATATATAAAAGGCCACATCGGGAGCACCGGACGCAGTATATCACCCCAGCCGACTCACAGGTGAAGTGTCGCCTCACCTGGAAGAACTGTTTGGGGCCCTGAATGTTGGTAAGGGAGGAAGTGTAAGGGCATCTGTAGCACTTGTTCCGCTTACACGGATAAGTGCCAGGAGGGAGATCAGTGGGGAGGGATGGGGGGGGGACGAATGGACAAAGGAGTCGCGTAGGGAGAGATCCCTGCGGAAAGCAGAGAGAAGGGGGGAGGGAAAGATGTGCTTAGTGGTGGGATCCCGTTGGAGGTGGCGGAAGTTACGGAGAATACGCAAAGATGACGGCCGAGGATCCCCTGCTGACCAGAATCAACCCTACCGAGCGAAGCTTCTTTAGAATTGTCTTGAAGATCCTCTTGAGGCTGTTGTTGTGTGATACAGTTTGTGATTTTGACCATGGTTTTCTTAGCAAATAGCAACGGTGGTTTGCTATTTCCCACCATTGGGCGAACTAAAGAAATCGCCATTTCTCTTTCCAAATGTACATCCGCGTATACTATAGCCGTTGATATTTGAGGTCGTAGCTGATCCGCCTCTTCCGTCATAAGTTCAGTTACTGAACCTGCTGGATCTGCCGTTGGCCTTTGCTCGTATCCTGAGCAGGAACCCTTGCAGGTGCTACCGTTCTGGGTCAGAGCGGCCCTGGGACTCCACTTTCCCCAAAGCTCTGAAAGTCGCCAATCAGAGCCTCATCACCGGTTGCAGTTTAGAGTCATACCCAGGACTAAAGGTCTCTCATAAAAGGTTGAATCAGAAGATAAAGATGTATGGGATCCAGACTGAATTGCAAGTTTGGATTCAGAACTGGGTTGCCCATAGATGTCTGGGTAAGGGTGGAAGGCTGTTCTTCTGACTTGAGGTTAGTGACCAGTGGTGCTCCACAAGGATTGGTACTGGGACCTCTTGATTATGGCCACTTCATTAAGAACAGGAGTGGAAGCTGGTATAATCTTCTGCTGCTGTATCCCATCCACAGTACATTCAGAGATGCTCTTCTGCACAGCGCTGAGGTAACGTGTGGTTATTTTAGTTACTGTCACTTTCCTGTCAGGTTAAACCAGTCTGGCCATTCTCCTCTGATCTCTCTCATTAACAACATTTTTTTTTTGTTTTTTCACACCATTGTCTGTAAACTCTAGAGACCGTTATCTGTGAAAATCTCAGGAGACCTGTAGTTTCTGAGATACTTCATGCTGTCTGGCATCAACAATAATTCCATAGTCAAAGTCACCTGGATCACATTTCTTCCCCATTCTGGTGACTGGTCTAAACAATGACTGAACTTCTTGACCATTTCTGCAAGTTTTTATGCATTGAGTTGCTGCTTCATGATCGTCTGATTAGATACTTGCATTAATAAATAGGGGTACAGGGGCACCTAATAAAGTGGCCACAGAGTGTATATCAATGGCTTGGATGAAAATAAAGATGGGTGGTTTAGCAAGCTTACAGACGACACCAAGATTGATGGAGTCGTGAACTATATCAAATAATACAATAGGATATAAATCAGTTCCAGATGTGGGCAGAGAAGTGGCAGATGGAGTTTAATTCAGCTAAGTATGGAGTGTTGCAGTTCGGGAGGTCAACTGAAAGGAAAAATTTTACGGTTAATGGTTAATCCTTAATAGCACTGAGGTACAGAGAGATCTTGGGGTCCATGTCCATAGTTCACTGAAAGTGTCTATGCAAATTGATAAGGTGGTAAAGAAGTCGTATGTATGGCACGTTTGCCTTAGTGGGTAGGGGTGTTGAGTACAAGAATAAGAAAATCATGCTGCAGTTATAGAAAACTTTTAGTTGGATCGCACTTAGAGTATTGCATACAGTTTTGATTGCCCCCATTATAAGATGGATGTGGAGACTGTAGAGCTGATACAGAAGAGGTTTATCAGGATGTTGCCTGGATTTGAGGGGATAAGCTATAAAGGAAGGTTGGACAAACTTGAATTTAATAAAAAGGATCTAGTGCTTTCCCAGAGTATATAAATACCACAGGACTAGACATGCCCAGGCATCATCCCTGAAGTAGATGGCAGAGTTTGTCATTAAGATGTCAGTTATAATTGATATCTATATCCAGCTGGAAGTCTGAGAAGAGTTAATTCGTCAAACTTGATTTGTTCTCTCTCGAGCATCAGAGGCTAAGAGGAGATTTGATAAAGGTTTTTTTTTAAATTATGAGAGGCATAAATAAGGTAGACAGTCAGAATCTTTCCCCAGGGTAGAATTTTCAAACACTTGTGGACATGCGTTTAAGTTTAAAAGGGGTAGAGAATTTAAAGGAGGAGCGAGAGACAGTTTTTTATATGTAGAGAATGGTAGGTGCCTGCAATGGGTTACCAGGTGTAGTGGTGGAATCAGGCAGCTTGCTGGAGTCTTGTGAGGTTTTTAGATGTGAAGGACATGGAGGGATATGGATGATAAACAGGACGAGGACATCTGGTAGAAATTGGCATCGAGGTCAGCACGGTTTCCTGGGCCAAATGGTTTGCTCTGTGCTGTAACATTTACATTCTGTGTTCTGTTAATTGTGTTTGTGGTTGTTCTTCTTATCTTACTGACTAATCAATATCAAACTGTAGCCTGGCTGTCTTCCTTGTTATCAATAACATTACTGATTTTTATGTCATCTGCAAACTTACTCATCATACTTTTTACATTTACCGTTTGTGTATCCAGATTGTTAATGTACTGTACATAGCAGCCTGGTAAGAACCTCAGCACCAACCTGGTTACAGGGTTCCAGTCACAAAAACAGTCCCCTACCATCACTCTGTTTCTTATTACAAGCTAGTTTTTATATATACACTCAGTGGCTACTTTATTAGGTGCACGTGTACACCTGTTTGTTAATGAAAATATTGAATCAGCCAATCATATAGCAGCAATTCAATGCATAAAAACTTGCAGAAATGGTCAAGAGGTTCAGCAGCTGTTTAGATCAGCCACCAGAATGGGGAAGAAATGTGATCTAGGTGATTTTGACCATGGAATGGTTGTTGATGCCAGATGGGGTGGTTGAATATTTCAGAAACTGCTGATCTCCTGGGATTTTCATGCACACCAGTCTCTAGAGTTTACAGAGAATGGTGTGAAAAACAAAAATAAACAGTGAATGGCAGTTCTGTAGCTGAAAACACCTTGCTAATGAAAGAGGCTGGAGGAGAATGACCAGGCTGGTTCAAACTAACAGGAAAGTGACAGTAACTCAAATAACCACGAGTTACAACAGGGGTATGCAGAAGAGCATTTCTGAATGTGCAGCATGTCAAACCTTGAAGTGGATGGGCTACTCCTGTACCTAATAAAGAGGCCACTGTATAAACAATTTGCCTAATTGCCCTGAATCCCACAAGGCTAATCTTTCTGTTCAGTATCTCATATGGGACCTTGTCAAAGGCTTTACTGAAGACCATGTAGACTATATCAACTATACTGTCTTCATCAGTAGATCTTGTTCTCTTTTTGAAACATTCAATCAAATTAGTTAAATGTCTTTAATTAATTCCCGCCTTTTCACCTGTAGATTAATCCTGCCCCTCAGTTTTTCTAATAACATTCCTACCAATGATATTAACTCATACATACATAATTACTGACTTATCCCAGCTGCTCATTTTAAATAATCATACCACATTTGCTGTCCTCCAATCACTTGTAACCAACAATGATTTTAAAATCTATATTAAGCTGCTTGATTTGGAATAGCTTTCCACAACAAACTGAATAGATGGTTACTTATGTGAATTGCAAATTAACTTGACATTCAAATACTCAGACCAATCTATCATCTTCAAAATCTCAATTGGCTTTCAGCAATCCCAAGATTCCAGTTTACAATTAAACTTGTACTTAATATTGATGGCAAGATGTCGCAGTTGTGCCTAATCATTATGTTTCATTCCACAGTTCAACGACTTTGAGATATTCACTGTGCATCTCTTGGAATGACTGTGGTATATTTTTATGCAGAACTGTATCCCTTATTAGCAAATGTTGAAACGGAATTAACTGACATTTGTGCATCATCTGTAAAATCAGTAGTTTGATTTTTTGAAGATTCTCTGCAATAATCTATGTTTATGAAACACTCTTAGTTACAATTGCATTTGTTCTAACTCAGCTGATTTTTATGGCACGTATTGACTTTAAAATGACAGCAGAAGATTATATCTGTAATTTTGAAAACTTAGTTTATAAAGATGAATAATTGGCAGATCTGTATTGGTGCAAATTGGAATTACTGTAAATTATCTAGAAAAGATCATTGATGAAAACAGTGGAGAGATAATTTCTGGTCTGAGTAAGATGATTTGACCTATTGAAACACTGGCTTTGTAGCCTTTTCCTGCTTTTGTTCCTGAATAAATCTTTGTTTTTGCAGTATTTTGTCCTGTTGAGGATTAAGTATCATAAGTTTTGGTGCACTAGGTAAAAAGCCATTATCATGGTAAATAGATACGTTTGTTTTTCAGATTTTGCACCTGATGCCATCATCCAGTATATAAGGTTATAACTCTGCTATGTTTTGTTTTCATAAGCCTACAATATCATGGTTTTTGTCAATATAGCTGGAGGGATGGTACCATGCTTTAAAATATATACTGATGCTCTTGAATAACCAGCTGTTGCCTATTTGCTGGCTTGAGCTTATAATTGATTTCTTCAAGCAGCACACATCAAAGTTGCTGGTGAACGCAGCAGGCCAGGCAGCATCTCAAGGAAGAGATACAGCTGACGTTTCGGGCCGAGACCCTTCGTCAGGACTAACTGAAGGAACAGCTAGTAAGAGATTTGAAAGTGGGAAGGGAAGGGGAGGGGGAGATCCAAAATGATAGGAGAAGACAGGAGGGGGAGGGATGGAGCCAAGAGCTGGACAGTTGATTGGCAAAGGGATATGAGAGGATCATGGGACAGGAGGCCCAGGGAGAAGGAAAAGGAACATTAACTTCTCAAACTTCCGCTAGTGCCCCACCTCCCCCTCGTACCCCATCCGTTATTTATTTATATACACACATTCTTTCTTTCTCTCTCCTTTTTCTCCCTCTGTCCCTCTGACTATACCCCTTGCCCATCCTCTGGGTTTTTCCCCTCTTCCCCCTTTTCCTTCTCCCTGGGCCTCCTGTCCCATGATCCTCTCATATCCCTTTTGCCAATCAACTGTCCAGCTCTTGGCTCCATCCCTCCCCCTCCTGTCTTCTCCTATCATTTTGGATCTCCCCCTCCCCCTCCCACTTTCAAATCTCTCACTAGCTCTTCCTTCAGTTAGTCCTGACGAAGGGTCTTGGCCTGAAATGTCGAGTGTACCTCTTCCTAAAGATGCTGCCTGGCCTGCTGTGTTCACCAGCAACTTTGATGTGTGTTGCTTGAATTTCCAGCATCTGCAGACTTCCTCGTGTTTGTGTTTTTAAATTGATTTCTTCAACCTGGTAAGTTTTAAGGATCAATCAATCTTCTCTTGTCAGAAACAAGCTGAATTCTCAGGGTAACAGTTGTAATGTTTCCAACAGTTTTTTTTTAAACACACTTTCCGATTTTCCTTGCAGCTGACTCCATCGGCATTCATGAGGGAGATGTCTCTCGATACCAAACAAAAGTTAGCAGCCACTCGTGAGATGCATCTTCCTCCCATAGTTGAACTTCTCGATGTGACTGACACCGCACTGCAGAAGGTACAGTTCATTTTCATTGCATTTTTGAATGATTCTAAACTAAATTAGGTGCAAGATTTTACAGAATCTTCTTTATTTTGATAACTTGGTTTAATTTTTGTTCAGTGCACTTATTTGGGATTCTTGCTATGATATGCACCTTTTTTTTGTTAGAAAATTACACCTTGTCTGGTTTTCCCGGATTTACTGGCGCAGTGCTCCTTATATACTGTGCAGTGGTGCCTTAGAACAGATGACAAAGGAGGTCACAAAGTGGTGTACAAATCAGTGATGTCCAGGATGAGACGTAATAAAAGAAACATGGCATCCAACTAATCCATGTAGACTCGCACAAATAACATTGTGTTGACCATATTCATCCATGCTGACTGATGGATGAATATAGGCTGTGAAACAGAGGATAAACACTCCTCTGTTTGATATTTTATACCTGCCTGAGAACATAGGTAGGGACTTGTACATTTTGTTTGAAAGACAGTAGCTGTGACAGTGAAACTGGATTATCAGTTAACTTTGTGCTCAACTTATAGTAGTGTGACCTGACTCCCAAATCGCCATATCTCAGTGACAAAAGGACTTTCAATTGAGCCTCCGTCAGTGTGGAAACATTTTGCTTCTAGATTGAAATCAGCAAGGGAGATGAGGCTGAGTACAGGGCTGCGGGAGGAAACTTTGTCACATGGTGTCAGCAGAATTATCTGCAGCTTAATGTGAAAAAGACTAAGGAGCCGGTGGTAGACCTGAGGAGGGCTAAGGCACCAGTGACCCCTGTTTCCATCCAGGGGGTCAGTGTGGACATGGTGGAGGATTACAAATACCTGGGGATACGAATTGGCAATAAACTGGACTGGTCAAAGAACACTGAGGCTGTCTACAAGAAGGGTCAGAGCCGTCTCTATTTCCTGAGGAGACTGAGGTCCTTTAACATCTGCCGGACGATGCTGAGGATGTTCTACAAGTCTGTGGTTGCCAGTGCGATCATGTTTGCTGTTGTGTGCTGGGGCAGCAGGCTGAGGGTAGCAGGCACCAACAGAATCAAAAAACTCATTCGTAAGGCCAGTGATGTTGTGGGGATGGAACTGGACTCTGTCACAGTGGTGTCTGAAAAGAGGATGCTGTCCAAGTTGCATGCCATCTTGGACAGTGTCTCCCATCCACTACATAATGGACTGGTTGGGCACAGGAGTACATTCAGCTGGAGACTCATTCCACCGAGATGCAACACAGAGCGTCATAGGAAGTCATTCCTGCCTGTGGACATCAAACTTTACAACTCCTCCCTTGGAGGGTCAGACACCCTGAGCCAATAGGCTGGTCCTGGACTTATTTCCTGGCATAATTTACATATTACTATTTAATTATTTATGGCTTTATTACAATTTAATTATTTATGGTGCAACTGTAACGAAAACCAAATTCCCTTGGGATCGATAAAGTATGACTATGACTATAAGCTGATGGACAAATCAAAATGCAACACGAGAAACGTAGAATTTCTTATGTACATGTTGGAATATGTGTAGCCCCTTTGTCCTGAATCATAAGATTTTTATTTTGGAAGAAATCCAGTTTAGATCTCAGTATTATGTGTCACTATTCAAGGTTTGCAATGAATATTGTCACATTTCATTTTCTTAAATGGTTCAATTTATCTTTATTGAGGCACAAAACTATGAATCAAGTGACTGACGTCAGTATTGAGGTAGCAGGCTGGAGATGCTGTTTGTTGCATGTACAGCCACAGATGAGCTTGAAGGGTATGGCCAGAAAAGCCCATTGTTGAGTGTTCAGATGCTCTGGATGGCTGATCTTTGGGCATTTGGTGACATGGTGTTTGCTTTGATTCCCAGAGCTTTACATAAGTTCTTGAAAAATGAGTAGGACCTAGAGAGTACCCATCTATGAAATCTGCAAACTACTTAATTTAGTTTTGCCTAACGCTGACAGAGGTCTACGTCACATTATGTCTCTCCGGCCCTCTTCTCATCTCTGAAACATATGAGCAGTAAAGATACCTATGTCAGACTATTGTTTATTGACCACAGTTCTGCATCCAATACTATTTTTCCAAGCAAAGTCATTACCCAACTCTGGACCCTGGGAGTTAATGCCTCCCTCTGCATTTGGATCCTTGATATTCTGACCAATAGACTGCAAACAGTAAGGATGGGCAGCAATACTTCCACCATGATTGTAATCATTTGGTTCTCCACAAGGTAGTGTCCTCAGCCCCCACTCTGCTCCCTGTACACTCATGACTGTGTGGCCAGATTCTGCTCCAACTCCATCTACACTTTAGTGGATCACATTTCAAATAACAATGTGTCTGAATAAGAACAAGATAGAGAGGTTAGTGACATGGTGTTATGACAACAACCTTTCCCTTAATGTCAACAAAAGAGCTGGTCATTGACTTCAGGAAGAAGGGCGGTGCACATGCTTCTATCTTTATCAATGGTACTGAGCTTGAGAGGGTTGAGAGTTTCAAGTTCCTAGGTGAGAACATCACCAATAGCCGGTCTTGGTCCAGCCACATTGATGTCATGGCCAAGAAAGCTCACTAACACCTCTGCTTCTTCAGGAGGCTAGAGAAATTTGGCATGTTTCCTTCAACTTTTACCAATTTTTATCAATGCACCATAGAAAGCATTTGCCTGGATGCACCACAGCTGAGTATGGCAACTGCTCTGCACGTGGAGAGGAGAATGATATATAGTTTCTATTTTTGTTACATGTACAGTTTAACTTGCCTTGAACAAATGATTTTAGGAACACTGAAAAATGGTCCATCTAGAGTCATAGAGTTGTACGATACAGAAACAGGTCTTTCAGCCTGTTTTAGACACAGCACTTCAGCCTGATAGCTTCACCTTCCACTGCATGGACTGGACAGCAGTGTCAAGAAAAGGTAGGGGTAGTTGTACTCACTGTGGTGCACATAAATGACAGTTCCTTCTCACTCCTGCTCACTTGACCTGGAACATCAAGTGGTTAGGTGTTGTGAATGAGGGAGTTTTCTGCTGTCACCCTGGTTGTAGTGAACATTCCATCCCCGGCCAGTGTCAGGCTGGCACTAGAGGAGTGAGTACCATGATCAACAGTCATGAGACACTGGACTCTGGTGTCTTCCTGGTCATTACGGAGGACTTCAACTTGGCCAGCTCAAAGAAAGTTCACCTACATATCACCTATGGAACCGGAGAAACCAACATACTCGACCACTGTTACACCCCCATCCAGAAAGCTTACAGTACTCACCTGCACTTTGGCAAATCTGCTCACTTGGCTGTACTTCTACTCCCACTCCCAGCATGCAGGCAGAGACTGAAGACTGCAGCACCAGTGGTGAGCAGCACAAGGTACGGTCAAGGGAGATGGTGGAGTACTTTGAATCCGTGAACCATATTCAGGGATCACCTTTGACTATGCCACAGTTGTCACCAATTTCATCAAGACCTGTGTGGATGAGTTTGTTTTCAAGACCATACCAAAACTGAAAGCTGTGGACGAACCAGGAGATTTGTTGTCTGCTGAGGTCTAGCTCTATGGTGTTCAAGACTGGTGATCCAGAACTTCACAAGGAGTCCAGCTATGACCAGTGGAAGGCAATCTTTTGAGTGAAAAAGCAGTTTCAAGGGAAGTTAGAGGCAGAATCAGATATACATCAGTTACAGCAGGGTTTACTGGCCAGTACTTCCTACAAGGTGAAACCTAACATCGTAAGTGGCTGTGATGCTTCGCTCCCAAATGAGCTTAATGCCTTTTATGCATGCTTTGAAAGGGAGAATAAAGCTATATCTGTAAGAAACAGTGCAGTATTTGGCGACCCCGTGATATCTGTCTCCGAGGCCGACATCAAAACATCTTTCAAAAAGGCAAAGCTTTGCAATGCATCAGGCCCCAATGGTGTACCTGGCAGGGCTCTGAAAACCTGTGTAACCAACTGGCTGGAGTGTTCAAGGACATCTTCAATCCCTCACTGCTACAGTCAGAAGTTCCCAGCTGCTTCAAAAGAGCATCAATCAAAGTGGTGAAGAAGAGCAGGGTGAGCTGCCTCAGTAATAATCACCCAGGAGTACTCGCGTCTACCGTCATGAAATGCTTTGAGAGGTTAGTCATTGCCTAGAGTGCCATCACAAGGGTGCATGTTTAACCCGCTGCTTTAATCTCTACACTCATGTCTATGTGGCTAGGCACAGCTCAAACACCATCTTTAAATTCGCCAAATATATAACTGCTGTTGCCAGAATCTCAGATGGTTACGAGGAGGCGTAGGGGAGTAAGATAGGTTGGTTGGTTGAGGGTGTTGCCACACAATCTTGTATTCAATGCAGTAAAACCAAGGATTTGATTGTGAGCTTCAGGAATGAAGAACGCACAGCAGTCCTCATTAAGGGGTGAGCAGCTTTATGTTCCTGGGTGTCAGCCCCTCTGAAGATCTATCGTAGGCCCATCATGTTGATGCAATTGGAAAGAAGGCATGCCAGCGGTTATGTTTCATTAGGAGTTTGAAGAGATTTGGTACGTCACCAAAGATACTAGCAAATTTCTACAGTGGAGAGCATTCTGACTGGTTGCTTCATCATCTGCTATGAAGGTTTCAGTGCATAGGATTGGAAAAAGCTACAGAGGTTTTATTTTAATACCTCTTATTGTAACTTATAGTTTTTAAAATGTATTGCACTGCACTGCTGCCACAAAACAACAAATTTCACTATATATATGAGTAATAATAAAGCTGATTCTGATTCTGTGTCAATGCCAACCACTTTTTACCTATCTACACGAATCACATTTGCCTACATTAGGACTTGTGTTTTTCTGTGATTTGCCCACTTAATTATTTATCTAAATTCTTTTTAAATATAGTGATTGTATCTGATTCCACTGCCTCCTTTATTAGCATATTGTAAGTATCAACCATTATCTGTATAAAAATCCCTTTTAAAACTTCTTCCTCTCATCTTAAACCAGTGTTATCTTGTTTTGATACCCCCTACTATTGAGAAGAAAAGTTTGATTAGCTACCCTACCTATGCCTCTCATAAACTTAAATATTTCTGATACTTATGTCAAATCACCACTAAGCCTCCTTCTCTGCAGGAAAACCAAACCCAGCCTATCCTATCCAATCCAAGAATCAGAATCAGAATCAGAACCAGGTTTAATATTACTGGCATGTCATGAATATCTCTACCTGTTATTGAATCTGCTCTGCACTTTGGTTAATGTAGCCTTTAGTTTGTTTTTGCATTGAAAATTTGATGTGGTTGTGTTCTGCATTATTAACTACATTGCCGAACTGATCATTGGAGAACAGTACAGTGGCTTCTCTTACAACACTCGGGGCATTATTTTTACACTCTTTGGAAGTCATGTTAAAGGCAGACAATGAGATGAATTAAAAAGCCTACAGGCTGCAGTAGGGAAGAATTTGGATGTTGATGTTCTGGAGAAGTACGAGTCACTATGTCATGATTTGAATTTAAGAAAATAGGAAAGCAAAGAGTTTCAGATGAAAGCTCACACACTGATTCTAGTAAAACTAAATATATGAAATCAAATAGCTTGTAAAAAAAAAGAGAGTTGATTGCTTTGGCCTTAGACAGCTGTTAGAGCTTGACTACAAAATAAATTCTCATAAGATGAAATGTCATTTTTGATCTTGGTGTATGTCAGCTGCCAATGTGCACTCACAGATGTGATTTTTGTTTGATTATGCCATTTTTCTTGACTTGGCTCAACTTAATGAATAATGACATGCTTAATTGAGTTATTAAGAACAGTTAGTGGATTAGCATTTGTGAAGCTTAAAGAACTGGGATTGCTCAGGTCTGTCAGCAGTGCTTTTCCTTTTTGAGTTGAGGTAAACACAGTCTAAGATACAACTATGAGTTTGTTAGATTGCCAGATTTCGGTCTTTTATTAAACTGAAGCTCATTATGCTTGTTTAGCTGACATTATCACAGTAATTTCAGTCAGAGGATCAACGATTTAAGGGATGTGTTTTAAAATAATGGATATTTGACATTGACCTGTTGTCAACATCTGTTTTCTCAGCTTTTACTGAATAGAAAGATACCAGCTTTACTCTTAATATTGTTGTTTTTCCATATGACTATGATTTAATAACTGAATAAAGCCCAGGAGTAATTCATTTTAATGAACCATGAAAGAAACTTTTGTTAGCATACCACACAAACATGCAATTCGCATTGACAGAGTAGGACAATACAGGTTATTTGCCAAAGCAAAGAAAATTCTTGAGAATAATAACAAAATAATTCTAGAATTGGTTACATCTACACTGAAAATAATAAACGGGAAAATTACAGTCAGTCCAGTGTATTGTTTCTCAAAGGCAGTTAAATAATACTTGCATTTTCTTCAATCTGCTGGCCTCAGAAATTGTGGAAGTTGATACTTTGAGGAATTGGGGTTGGGGTGGAGTGATTGCGTATTCTTCTCCAGGTGTAGTTTGTGGCACAATCTGTTTGTGAGCACCACCCTTCTTTAGGCCTTCCTCACTTTTTGTGTCCTTTCGATCCACTCTCCACGGGGCTGCTATCCCCTGGTACTCTTTTGGTTCATTAAAGTGAATTATTCCTGGGCTTTATTCAGTTATTAAATCATAGTCATATGGAAAACAACAATATTAAAAGTAAAGCAAAGGATCACTAGTATTCGCTCCGTTCAGTAAAAGCTGAGAAAACAGATGTTGACAACAGGTCAATGTCAAATTCCCATTATTTAAAAGCCCATGCCTTAAATCATTGATCCTCTGACTAAAATAACTGTGACAATATCAGCTAAACAAGGACAATTTTAACTTGCATTTCTGTGTATACTCTCTGGCATTACCTTTAGGTGTTCCTCTGCCTCCTTCCATGTTCATTAAGATCTTATTCTGAATCTTCCGCTTTTTCTCTTACTTTTTCCTTCTCTTTCTTTATCTTTTAACTCTTCCATCTCCTTTTTTTGATTCCTGAGCTATTTCTTCATGTGGCCCAATTTCTTTCCCAAAATTCCTGTGCCTCAGAAGGCAGTGGAGGCCAATTCTCTGAATGCTTTCAAGAAAGAGTTAGATAGAGCTCTTAATGATAGTGGAGTCAAGGGATATGGGGAGAAGGCAGGAACAGAGTACTGATTGTGGATGATCAGCCATGACCACAGTGAATGGCGGTGCTGGCTCGAAGGGCCGAATGGCCTCATCCTGCACCTATTGTCTATTGTCTAAAATGAAAAATAAAATAAGCAAATATTATCCAGTGTTATAGTTATTTAAATGCAAATTGGATATCTGCAGAGTAACAATTTTGAGGGTGGCAAATGAGGAAGAGGAAACTCAGTGAAAGAAGATTTCAGGAAAATCTTATTTGCAGCATTTATATACATTTTGTAACGTATAATAATTTTATGTCTTTGCATTGTCCTGGCATACAAGTCAGTGATAATAGAGCTGGTTCTGAGGCCGGGTTCTGTGAACATTTTTATTAGACTGAAGATGTCTTCATAAATTCAGTATAAATTTTGCTTGTTAATCTAACAAAATTCACTACATTTATTTGCATTCCATTAAAAAGGTTTGGATGTACTGAAACATCACACATCAAAGTTGCTGGTGAACGCAGCAGGCCAGGCAGCATCTCTAGGAAGAGGTACAGTCGACGTTTCAGTCCGAGACCCTTCGTCAAGACAGTACCCTCCTGACGAAGGGTCTCGGCCTGAAATGTCGACTGTACCTCTTCCTAGAGATGCTGCCTGGCCTGCTGTGTTCACCAGCAACTTTGATGTGTGTTGCTTGAATTTCCAGCATCTGCAGAATTCCTGTTGTTTGGATGTACTGAAACATTACATTTTACGAATAACACAGATGAAATAACAGACACATTTCTTTTCCTTTGTGTCTGATGTTTTGATAATAGTTGCATGATAACATGATTTATTTCCCAGAAAATTACCATTGCTGAAATGTTTTATTTTTTAGTATTGAATTACAGCGCAGAGTAGACCTGGCCCTTCGATCTGAGCCCTCTTGCAACCTTGATTTAACCCTAGTTTAATCACAGAACAATTTCCAATGACCAGTTCAAAGGACTCAAAGTACATTGATTATCAAAGAATGTGTGCAGTATTCTACCCTGAGATTCATCTCCAATAGACAGCCATGAAACAAAAAGCCATGGAACCCATTCAAACAAAAACATCAACAGCCCACACCACATGCAAGAAACAAATTGCACAAATGGTAACAAAAAGAACAAGTGAAAACACAGAATCTAAAACACAAAAACAAAAGAGCCCATATTTGGTTCAGCTCTGTGTTCCTTATCAGCAGGCTGCCCCGATTCAAAGCCCTGAAAAAAACATAATGTGAACTACAGTCCAATCCACGAACTGCATTGATTAAAATTTGCTCTGGCACCATCCTACCCCAGCATTGAGGGAGAGGGGGATCATTCGAATGCAGGGACCTTCCTTTGGGAGCAGCTAGGATGAGGGGGAGAGAGAGACCGTCACATGCAGACACTTGCTTTGGCAGCAGTTAGCGAATGGCTGGTAGACTGCATTGAACACTTACTCGCCTCGATATTTTCAAGCTTCCTCAATACATTAATCAGTGAGATCATTGAGAAATGGAGTCAACCATGGGCTCATGCACTGTTTCCAAGCGTCTTGGCCTCAAGGAAGCTGCTCGCCTCCTTGACCCCTCTCAGAGATAGCAAAGCACCAGATCGCTCAACCGGTCCGAAAACACACCATCAAACTGTAGATCACAGATTCCAACAGTAACAGAACCACATTTGAAAGAAAACAGAAAATGTGAAAGAAGCAGTTATGTGGAGCATCTTGAGATGTCACCTGTGGTAGTGCTGTTTGCTGGCGCCATTTTCTTCCAGTTTCCCAATGGTTACGTCTTTAGACTCTTTGAGGAAACTGGAGCACCAGGAGGAAACCCATGCAGTCAATGCAGTCATGGGGAGAATGTGCAAAATCCTTACAGACAGTGACAGGAAATGCTCAAACAGCAGTTGATACCATTGGTTAACAGGACACTGTTAATTATTTCAGTGACAGTTCTTAGTTGGACAATCCATGGCAAGAAGTGCGTTAGAGGGATAACTTTTAAACAGGACGGCGATTGAGATTCTAAAGGCAAAGTTTTGCGGCAATTTACGAGAAAGAACTTTGACCAACGACCAATTGGTGTTTGGGATTAGTTAGCAAGAGCAAATTAAAGGAAGGCAGTGGGTATACACTATCTGGTCCATGTCCACTATCCTATTTTGCTTCACACCTTTCAGTTTCCAAATGACCTTCTCTCTAGTAATGGTAACTTCACACACTTCATGATCCCTGATGCCAGGAACTTCCACCATACTGCTAGTATCTTCATAATGAAGACTGGTGCAAAATACTTATTCAGTTTGTCTGCCATTTCCTTGTCCCCCATTACTACACCTCTAGCACCATTTTCCAGCAGTCCCATGTTCACTTTTGTCCCCCTTTTACACTTTATGGATCTGAAGAAACTTTTGGTATTCTCTAACTTACTTTCATATTCCATCTTTACCTTAATTACTTTTTTAGTTGTTTTCTATTGGTTTTTAAAAGCTTCCCAATCCTCTAACTTTCCACTAATTCTTGCTCTATTTTATGCCCTCTCTTTGGCTTTCATGCTAGCTTTTACTTCTCTTGTTAGCCATGGTTGTGTCATCTTTCCTTCAAAATACTTCTTCCTCTTTGGAATGTATATATCCTGTGCCTTCCAAATTGCTTCCAGAAATCCCAACCATTGCTGCACTGCCCTCATCCCAACCGGTGTTCTTTTCTAATCAATTCTGGCCAACTCCTGTTTCACACCTCTGTAATTCCCTTTACTCCACTGTAACACTGATACATCTGACTCCTCAAATTTCAGGGTGAATTCAATCGTATTATGATCACTTTCCCTGAAGGGTTCTTTTATCTTAAGCTCTCTAATCAATTCTGGTTCATTGCACTGCGCCCAGCTTAGAATAGCCAATCCCTTAGTGGGCTCAGATACAAGCTGCTCAAAAAAGCCATCTCATAGGCTGTCTAGAAATTCCTTCTCCTGGGATCCAGCACCAACCTGATTTTCCCAATCTACCTGCATATTGAAATCCCCACGACTATTTAAGTATCGTACAATACTTATTTTAGTATTCATTTTCTATATCCCATTGTAATTTGTAGACCACATCCTTAAACCTGTTTGGGGGTCTGTCTACAACTCCCAAGTGTTCCTTGCAATTCCATAGCTCTATCCACAAAGATTCAACACCTTCTGATTCTATGTCACCTCTTTATAGGATTTGATTTCATTTTTTACCAACAGAGCAGCACCGCCCCCTCTGCCTTCCTGCCTGTCCTTTCGATACAATGTGTATCGTTGGACGTTAAGCTCCCAGCTATAATCTTCTTTCAGCCATAATTCAGTGATGCCTACAACATCATACATGCCAATCAAACTGTGCTACAAGTTCATCTACCTTATACCATGTACTGTGCGCATTCAACTACAACACCTTCAGTCCCGTATTCACCCTTTTCGATTTTGTCCGCCTCTTACATTGCAACTCATCCTGTTGACTGTGATTTTGCCCTAGCAGCAGCCTCTCTACGCTATATATTGCCTCTGTTTGTAAACCAGCTACCCCATCTTCAGCATTATCACCTGCTTTTCCTACGATACTTCTTGCACTGAAATATATGCAGCTCAGGACACTAGTCGCACCATGCTCAATGTTTCTATTCCTAACTTTGTCTGACATCTGCCTCCACAACCTGTCCACTAACTGTTCTGATACTCTATCTTTCTTTTTCAATCTTTTTATTAGTTTCATAAAATATAAACATAGCATAGCAATAATACAAATAGTAGGAGATACATTGTTGTACTTAAAATGAGTAATTGTAAGACCAAATAGTATAAATTGACAAAACTCCCAATCGTGTAGGATAACAATGAATAATACAGGACAAAAAAAAACTGGAAAAAAATCATGAAAAAGAAAAAAAATAGAAAAAAACAAACCCCACCCCAAAAAAAAACTAAACTAAACAGGATTAATCAACTAAGCTAAAAGACTTGGGCAATTCTAACAACTTAAAAATGGAAAAGAAGAAAACCTTAGTGTCGACGACTCCATTCCTCTCAACCAACAGTACAGAGAAATAAAATAAGTTTGGAAATGGTCAAATTATATCATATGAAAATGCTGAATGAATGGCCTCCAAGTTTTTTCAAATTTAATGGAAGGGTCATAAACCACACTTCTAATTTTTTCCAAATTCAAACACAACATAGTTTGTGAAAACCAATGAAATACAGTAGGAGGGTTAATCTCTTTCCAATTCAGCAAAATGGATCTTCTAGCCATTAAAGTAAGAAATGCAATCATCCGGCGTGCTGAATAGGTTAAATAATTTGAATCTATCATTGGTAATCCAAAGATAGCAGTAATTGGGTAAGGTTGTAAGTCTATATTCAAAACCGTTGAAATAATATCAAAAATATCTTTCCAATATTTTTCCAACAAAGGACATGACCAAAACATGTGAGTTAAAGAAGCCATCTCGAAATGACATCTATCACATATAGGATTAATATAAGAATAATAACGAGATAGTTTATCTTTGGACATATGAGCCCTGTGCACTACTTTAAACTGTATCAACACATGTTTAGCTCATATAGAGGATGAATTAACCAATTGAAGAATTCTTTTCCCATTTTTCAATCGGTATAATAATTTTAAGTTCTCTTTCCCAATCAGCTTTAATTTTATTGGAAACATCAGGACATAAATTCATAATTATATTATATATAATTGCTGCAACACTTTTCAGAGAGAGATTTAGATCTAAAATTTTTTCCAAAGTGTCCATTGGATATGAGTGTGGAAAATTAGGAGAAACAGTAATTAAAAAGTTTCTAATCTGTAGATATCTAAAAAAGTGAGATCTGGGTAAGTTATATTTATTAGAAAGCTGATCAAAAGACATGAAACAATTATCCAAAAATAAATCACGAAAACGTACTATACCTTTGATTTTCCAATCAAAGTAAGCTTGATCCATAGTGGAAGGTTGAAAAAGGAAATTAGATATAATAGGACTTGCTAAAATAAATTGATTGAACCCAGAAAATCTTCGAAATTGAAACCATATACGTAAAGTATGCTTAACTATTGGATTATTCATTTGTTTATACAATTTAGAAGAAGTAAAAGGAAGCGAAGTTCCTAAAACCAAACCCAAAGAAGACCCTTGTAATGAATTACATTCAAGATTTACCCAATGTGGATTTAAAGATACATCCAAATCTCGTAACCAAAATTTTAAATATCGAATATTAATTAACCAATAATAGAATCTAAAATTCGGGAGGGCGAGCCCCCCCTCCTTTTTAGATTTCTGTAAATACCTTTTACCTAACCTAGGATTTTTGTTCTGCCATATATATAAGGAAATTTTTGAATCAACATTATCGAAAAAAGATTTTGAGATAAAAATTGGAACCGATTGAAATACATATAGAAATTTGGGCAAAATAATCATCTTAATAGCATTAATCCGACCAATCAAAGACAAAGAAATTGGTGACCATTTAGTAAACAAAAGTTTAATCTGATCAAATAAAGGTAAAAAATTAGCTTTAAATAAGTCTTTATACTTTTTCGTAATTGTTATCCCTAAATATATAAATGAGTCAGTAACCAATTTAAATGGTAAATGTCCATAAATAGGTACCTGCGTATTTAGGGGAAATAATTCACTCTTATTAAGATTCAATTTGTAACCAGAAAAATTACTAAATTGGCCAACAAAGCTACAATAGCAGGAATTGACTTCTCCGGGTTAGAGATGTATAACAACAAATCATCTGCATATAGTGATAATTTATGTATTTCGTTTCCGCGGGTAATACCAAAAATATTGGGTGAGTCACGGATAGCAATTGCTAAAGGTTCATGGGCGATTTGAATAGTAAAGGACTAAGAGGGCATCCTTGCCTAGTACCATGAAAAAGACGAAAAAATGGAGATCTTTGATTATTAGTATAAACCGAGGCTACCGGGGGAGTAATATAACAATTTAATCCAAGATATAAATGTCAAACTAAAATTAAATTTCTCAAGCACACTAAATAAATAAGGCCATTTGACTCTGTCAAAGGCTTTCTCAGTATCTAACGAGATAATACATTCCAGGGTAGTAAGTGAGGGGGTATAAACAATATTCATTAACCTCCTAATATTAAAGGACGAATAACGATTTTTAATAAATCCAGTTTGATCCATAGATATAATTTGAGGTAATACCTTCTCTAACCTAGTTGCTAAAATTTTTGAAAAAATTTTTGAATCTACATTCAAAAGAGATATCGGTCTATATGATTCACAATCAGTAGGATCTTTATTCTTCTTAAGAATTAAGGAGATAGAGGCTTCATAGAACGATTGTGCTAATTTACCTAAACTGATCGCTTCTTTGAATATTCTAGACAACCTCGGAGAGAGAATAGAGGAAAAAGATTTTAAAAATTCCACTGTAAACTCATCCGGACCGGGTGCTTTACCAGAATTCATTGATGAGATTGCAGTTATTATTTCTTCCTCTGTAATAGGAGTTTCTAATGATAAGCAATCTTCGGGTGATAATTTCGGAAAATTCAGTTTACTTAAAAAATCATGCATGATATTAAAATCATGAGGAAAATCAGAGTGATATAAAGAGGTATAAAATTCTTGAAAGGTTCTGATACTCTAGTTCCCATCCCCTTGCAACTCTAGCTTAAACCCCACCATGCAACATTAACAAACTTTCCCCTCCAGTTCAGGTGCAAACTGCCCCTTCCGCACAGATCCCACCTTCCCTGGAAGAGAGCCCAATGATCCAAAACTCTTATGCCCTCCCTCCTACACTAACTCCTTAGCCAAGTATTAAACTATATAATCTTCCTAGCACGTGCCATAGGTAGCAATCCTGAGATCACAACCCTGAAGGTCCTGCCCTTTAACTAAGCACCTACTCCCTGAACCCCCTATGCAGAACCTCGTCACTCATCCTACCCATGTCATTTGTACCTACGTGGACCACAACTTCTGGCTGTTCACCCTTCCACTTAAAAATGCTGAGGACTCAATCCGTGATATCCCAGACTCCGGGAGGCAACATGCTATCCAGAAATCTTGTTCTCGCCCACGGAACCTCCTGTCCGTTTCCCTAACTAACAAATCCCTTATCACCTCAGTGTGCCTCTTCTCCCCTTTTCTTTTCTGAGTTACAGAGGCAGCCTCAATGCCAGAGACCCAACCTCTTTAACTTTCCTGTTAGGTCATACCTCCAACATTATCCAAAGTGATGTACCTGTTGCTGAGGGGGAAGGCCAGAGGGGTACTCTGCACTGAATCCTTAACCCCTTTTTCCTTCCTGTCACCCAGTCTCCTGTGTCCTGCACATTGGGTGGAACTACCTCTTGATATGTCCTATCTATCACCCCCTCAGCCACCCGAATGATCTAGAGTTCATCCAGTTCCAGCTCCAACTCATTAACGCAGATTGTTAGAAACTGCTGCTGGATGCACTTCTTGCAGTTGTAATCTTCAGGGTCTCCCCTGCCTTCCCACATCCCACAAGAGGAGCATTCAACTTGCCTGGCAACTCTACTGTCCTAGCTGTGCAGATGTAAAGAAGGGAAGGAAAGAGAAACTTAACCTTCAGTTTTTCTTTCCTTTGCTTTCTCTGACCAAAGTCTCTCTTTACTAAAGCCTTGAAAAGCTAAAGCCTCAAGATCACCAATCTGCCTCTGTCTACTCACACGGTGGCCACTGCACTTCCCATTGCCTTCCTTTAATTTGGTCTTGCTAACTAATCCCAAACACCAATTGGTCGTTGGTCAAAGTTCTTTCTCGTAAATTGCCGCAAAACTCTGTCTTTAAAATCTCGATCGCCGTCCTGTTTAAAAGTTGGTCTCTAATGCACTTCTTGCCATCGATTGGTTGACTGCATTGAACACTTGCTCGCCTCGATATTTTCAAGCTTCCTCAAGAATGAGGGTGACCTCACTGAAACCTATTGAATTGTGAAAGGCCTTGATAGAGAGGATGTTTCCTATGGTGGGAGTGTCTCAGACCAGAGGACACAGACTCAGAATAGAGGAGTGGCCTTTCAGAATGGAGATGAGGAGGAAGTTCTTTAGCCAGAGAGCGGTGAATTTGTAGAATTCTTTGCCACAAACAGCTGTGGAGGGCAAATCTTTATGTATGTATATATATGGTAGAGGTTGATAGATTCTTGATTGGTCAGGGAATGAAGGGATACAGGGAGAAGGCAGGAGACTGGGGCTGAGAGAGAAAACTGGAACAGCCATGATGAAATGGTGGAGCAGAGCTGGTGGGCCAAATGGCCTAATTCTGTTCCTGAGTCTGTTGGGCCATTCAATTAGATCATGACTGATCTGATTGTTGGCCTTAATTCCACTTTCCTTCCCAATCTTCATAATCCTAGGTTCTGTTATTGATGATATGGCCAAGCAACTACTCTCTTAGTTCAAAAATACTTTGCCCCTGAGTTTGATCCCTCATTTTGCAGGGATATGATATACAGAATAGTTTGCATCTCTAATCGAATACTGCACAGATGCAGGCATTTAGGCCAACCAATCCATGCTGACCACAGTGCCCACCAAACTAGATCCAATTTCATTTGGTCTACTTCCCTCGAAGTCCCGCCCCTTGATGTTTTTTTTAAAGCACACTGTTGTACTTGCCTTAAGTTCTTCCTCTGGCAGCTTGTTCCATACACTCGCCACCCTTTGTGTGAAAAGGTTGCCTCTCAGGTCCCTTTTAAATCCCCTTCACACCCCAAATCTATCCTCCACCCCCCCCCCCCCCAAATCCTCGACTCCTCTACCCTGGAAAAAAATGACCTGTTAACCCCCGATCTATGCCTCATAATTTTAAACATGTTTCTAAAGTCACCCCTCATTCCCCTACATTCCAAGGAATGAAGGCTTAGCCTGACTAACATTTCTCTATAACTCACACCCTTTATTTTGACAACATCCTCCTAAATCTTTTCTGCACTCTCTTCAGTTTAACCATGTTATTCCTTTAACAGGGTGACCAAAGCTGTACTCTGTACTCCAAATACGGCCTCACCAATAATTTATACATAACGTCTCAACTCCTATACTTAATGTCCTGATTCATGAAGGTCAGCATGCTAAACTCCTTTTTCTCTGCTCTATCTACCTGTGAAGCAGTGAGATCTGGACCAGTCGGAAAAATGAGAGATGGAATTTAATGCAGATAAGTGCGAGGTGTAGCACTTCGGTAAGACAGGCAGGGTAGGTCGTACACAATGAATGGTAGGGCACTGAGGAGTGTAGTAGAATAAAGGGATCTAGAAATACAGGTCCATAATTCATTGGAAGTGTCGTCACAGATAAATGGGGTCATAAAAAAAGCTTTTGATATATTGGTCTTCATAAATCAAAGTATTGAGTAAAGGAGATGGGATGTTATGTTGAAGTTTTATAAGACATTGGTGAAGCCTGATTTGGAGTATTGAGTGCAATTTTGGTCATCTACCTACAGGAAAGATGTAAATAGGGTTGAAAGAGTACATAGGAAATTTACAAGGATGTTGCTGGGTCTGAAGAACCTGATTTATAAGGAAAGACTAAATAGGTTCGGAATTTATTCCTTGTAATGTAGAAGACTGAGTGGAGATTTGATAAAGGTATACAGAATTATGAGGAGCATAGATGGGGTAAGTGCATGCAGGCCTTTTCCATTGAAGTTGGGTGGGACTACAACCAGAGTTCATGGGTTAAGAAAGAAAGCTGAAAAGTTTAAGGGGAACATGAGGAGAAACTTCTTTGCTCAGAGGATTGTGAGAGTGTGGAATGTTCTGCCAGCACAAGTGGTGCATGCAAGCTTGATTTCAACGTTTAAGAGAAGTTTGGATGGTAGGGATATAGAGGACTATGGTCCTGGTGCAGGTCATGGGCCGAAGGGTGTTTTTCACTGCTGTATCTTTGTATTACACTATGAACTATACACTAGTATTCCTAGATTTCTCTGTTCTATTACACTCCCTAATGCTCTACCACAGCTACGCAGGTTTGACTTTCACACACTTAGCAGCATTAAAATCCATTTGCCACCATTCCTCGGCCCACTTCTCTAAATGATCAAAGTCTGACTGTAATCTACAGTAACATTTTTTACCATCAATACCATGTCCTAATTTTGTGTCATCCAAAAACTTACTGATTAAGCCTTGTGTATTTGCAACCAAATCATTTATATTACGAGGAATAGATAGAGTGGATAGCCAGCGCCTCTTCCCCAGGGCACCACTGCTCAATACAAGAGGACATGGCTTTAAGGTAAGGGGTGAGAAGTTCAAGGAGGATATTAGAGGAAGGTTTTTTACTCAGAGAGTGGTTGATGCATGCAATGCACTGCCTGAGTCAGTGGTGGAGGCAGATACACTAGTGAAATTTAAGAGACTACTAGACAGGTATATGGAGGAATTTAAGGTGGGGGGTATATGGGAGGCAGGGTTTAAGGGTCGGCACAACATTGTGGGCCGAAGGGACTGTACTGTGCTGTACTGTTCTATGTTCTATGTTCTAAATAACAAGTAGCAAGGGTCCCAACACTGACCCCTGTGACACACCATTAGTCACTGGCATCCATCCTGAGAATAACCTTCAACCACTACCCTTTCCTTTCTATTTTGTGCCAATTTTGAATCCAGCTAACTAGCTCTCTCTGGGTTCCATAAGACCTAACCTTTCAAACCAGCCTGCCGTAGATGTTGCGGAAGGCCTTGGTAAGTCTAAATAGACCAGATGTTCTGCCCCAGCTCATCAAAAAAAACTAAATGTCAAGCATGACCTTCCATGCACAAAACCAAGCTGTGTCTTCTTAAAACCCTGTTTATCCAAATGCTATTGATGTCAGGCTGACTGGCCCGTAGTTCCATGGCTTGTACTTGCTATCCTTAAACAATAAAACAACATCTTACTGACAAATCTTATTGAATTTTTTGAAGAGGTCACTAGGAAAGTTGAACGAGGGTAGTTCAGTAACGAGTTCAGTAAGGCCTTTGACAAGGTTCCACACGGAAGGTTAGTTAGTTAGGAAGGTTCAATCGTTAGGTATTAATATTGAAGTAGTAAAATGGATTCAGCAGTGGCTGGATGGGAGACGCCAGAGAGTAGTGGTGGATAACTGTTTGTCAGATTGGAGGCAGGTAACTAGTGGTGTGCCTCAGGGACCTGTACTGGATCCAATGTTGTTTGTCATATATATTAATGATCTGGATGATGGGGTGGTAAATTGGATGAGTAAGTATGCAGGTGATACTAAGATAGGTGGAGTTGTGGATAATGAAGTAGGTTTTCAAAGCTTGCAGAGAGATTTAGGCCAGTTAGAAGAGTGGGCTGAAAGATGGCAGATGGAGTTTAATACTGATAAATGTGAGGTGCTACATTTTGGTAGGACTAATCAAAATAGGACATACATGGTAAATGGTAGGGCATTGAAGAATACAGTAGAACAGAGGGATCTAGGAATAATGGTGCATAGTTCCCTGAAGGTGGAATCTCATGTGGATAGGGCGGTGAAGAAAGCTTTTGGTATGCTGGCCTTTACAAATCAGAGCATTGAGTATAGGAGTTGGGATGTAATGTTGAAATTGTACAAGGCATTGGTGAGGCCAAACTTGGAGTATTGTGTACAGTTTTGATCACCGAATTATAGGAAAAATGTCAACAGAATTGAGAGAGTACAAAGAAGATTTACTAGAACGTTACCTGGGTTTCATCACCTAAGTTACAGAGAAAGGTTGAACAAGTTGGGTCTTTATTCTTTGGAACGTAGAAGGTTGAGGGGGGACTTGATAGAGGTATTTAAAATTATGAGGGGGATTGATAGAGTTGATATGGATAGGCTTTTTCCATTGAGAGTGGGGGAGATTCAAACAAGAGGACATGAGTTGAGAGTTAAAGGGCAAAAGTTTAGGGGTAACATGAGAGGGAACTTCTTTACTCAGAGAGCGGTAGCTGTGTGATCGAGCTTCCAGCAGAAGTGGTTGAAGCAGGTTTGATGTTGTCGTTTAAAGTTAAGTTGGACAGCTATATGGATAAGAAAGGAATGGAGGGTTATGGGCTGAGTGCGGGTCGGTGGGACTATAGACAATAGACAATAGGTGCAGAAGTAGACCATTCGGCCCTTCGAGCCTGCACTGCCATTCTGAGATCATGGCTGATCATCTACTATCAATACCCGGTTCCTGCCTTGTCCCCATAACCCTTGATTCCCCTATCCATAAGATACCTATCTAGCTCCTTCTTGAAAGCATCCAGAGAATTGGCCTCCACTGCCTTCTGAGGCAGCGCGTTCCACACCTCCATAACTCTCTGGGAAAAGAAGTTCCTCCTCAACTCTGTCCTAAATGACCTACCCCTTATTCTTAAACTATGCCCTCTGGTACTGGACTCTCCCAGCGTCTGGAACATATTTCCTGCCTCTATCTTGTCCAATCCCTTAATAATCTTATATGTCTCAATCAGATCCCCCCTCAATCTCCTTAATTCCAGCGTGTACAAGCCCAGTCTCTCTAACCTCTCTGTGTAAGACAGTCCGGACATCCCAAGAATTAACCTAGTGAACCTACGCTGCACCTCCTCCACAGCCAGGATGTCCTTCCTTAACCCTGGAGACCAAAGCTGCACACAATACTCCAAGTGTGGTCTCACCAGGGCCCTGTACAAATGCAAAAGGATTTCCTTGCTCTTGTACTCAATTCCCTTTGTAATAAAGGCCAACATTCCATTAACCTTCTTCACTGCCTGCTGCACTTGCTCATTCACCTTCAGAGACTGATGAACAAGTACTCCTAGATCTCTTTGTATTTCTCCCTTACCTAACTCCACACCATTCGGATAATAATCTGCCTTCCTGTTCTTGCTCCCAAAGTGAATAACCTCGCACTTATTCACATTAAACGCCATCTGCCAAGTTTCTGCCCACTCACCCAGCCTATCCAAGTCACCTTGAATTCTCCTAACATCCACATCACATGTCACACTGCCACCCAGTTTAGTATCATCAGCAAACTTGCTGATGTTATTCACAATGCCTTCTTCTAAATCATTGATGTAAATCGTAAACAGCTGTGGTCCCAATACCGAGCCCTGTGGCACCCCACTAGTCACCACCTGCCATTCTGAGAAACACCCATTCACTGCTACCCTTTGCCTTCTATCTGCCAACCAGTTTTCTATCCATGTCAATATCCTCCCCCCAATGCCATGAGCTCTGATTTTACCCACCAATCTCCTATGTGGTACCTTATCGAATGCCTTCTGAAAGTCAAGGTACACCACATCCACTGGATCTCCCGCGTCTATCTTCCTGGTTACATCCTCGAAAAACTCCAGTAGATTAGTCAAGTATGATTTGCCCTTGGTAAGTCCATGCTGGCTCGGCCCAATCCTATCAATGCTATCAAGATATGCCGCTATTTCATCTTTAATAATGGACTCTAGCATCTTCCCCACTACTGATGTTAAGCTAACAGGGTGATAGTTCTCTGTTTTCTCCCTCCCTCCTTTCTTAAAAAGTGGGATAATATTAGCCATTCGCCAATCCTCAGGAACTGATCCTGAATCTAAGGAACATTGGAAAATGATCACCAATGCATCCGCAATTTCCAGAGCCACCTCCTTTAGTACCCTAGGATGCAGACCATCTGGACCTGGGGATTTGTTAGCCTTCAGTCCCATCAGTCTACTCATCACTGTTTCCTTCCTAATGTCAATCTGTTTCAGTTCCTCTGTTACCCTATGTCCTTGGCCCATCCATACATCTGGGAGATTGCTTGTGTCTTCCCTAGTGAAGACAGATCCAAAGTACTTATTAAATTCGTCTGCCATTTCTCTGTTTCCCATAACAATTTCTCCCAATTCATTCTTCAAGGGCCCAACATTGTTCTTAACTATCTTCCTTCTCTTCAGATACCTAAAAAAACTTTTGCTATCCTCCTTTATATTCCTAGCTAGCTTGCGTTCATGCCTCATTTTTTCTCCCCGTATTGCCATTTTAGTTAAGTTCTGTTGCTCCTTAAAAATTTCCCAATCATCCGTCTTCCCACTCCCCTTAGCTCTGTTATACTTTTTTAATGCTATGCTATCTCTGACTTCCTTTGTCAACCACTGTGGCCACTTTCCTCCCTTTGAATCCTTCCTTCTCCGGGGGATGAACTGATTTTACACCTTGTGTATTATTCCCAAGAATACCTGCCATTGCTGTTCCACTGTCTTTTCTGCTAGGATATCCGACCAGTCAACTTTGGCCAGCTCCTCCCTCATGGCTCCATAGTCTCCTTTGTTCAACTGCAATACTGACACTTCTGATCTGCCCTTATCCCTCTCAACTTGCAGATAAAAACTTATCATATTATGGTCACTACCCCCTAATGGCTCCTTTACTTCAAGATCACTTATCAAATCCTGTTCATTGCACAACACTAAATCCAGAGTAGCCTTATCCCTGGTCGGCTCTCGTACAAGCTGCTCCAAAAATGCATCGCGTAGGCACTCTACAAACTCCCTATCCTGGGGTCCAGTACCAACCTGATTTTCCCAGTTCACCTGCATTTTGAAATCCCCCATAACTACTGCGACATTTCCTTTGCCACATGTCCTTGTTAACTCCCTATTCAACTTGCACCCAATATCCATGCTACTGTTTGGGGGCCTGTAGATAACACCTATTAGGGTCTTTTTGCCCTTACTGTTCCTCAGTTCCATCCACACGGACTCTACTTCTCCTGATTCTATGTCCCCCCTTGCAAGGGACTGAATCTCATTCCGCACCAACAGGCCACCCCACCCCCTCTGCCCACCTTTCTGTCCCTTCGATAGCACGTATACCCTTGTACATTCAATTCCCAGGTCTGATCCCCTTGCAACCATGTCTCCGTTATCCCAACAACATCATAGTTATCCATTCGCACCTGAGCTTCAAGCTCATCTGCCTTATTTCTGACACTACGTGCATTCAGATATAGAATTTTTAACCCATTTCTCCTCTCTCTGTTTAAATCGCAGCCTATTGTGCATCACCCAGCTCCCCAAACTCTCACCGGGCTATACGCCCCTTGAATTTTGTTGTCCTTCTTAAATTTACTTGCTCTTTCTGCACATTTAACTCCATGCTCCGTCAGACCATCCCTCTGCACATGTATCCTCCTTATCACTCGTTCCGCCCCACCTTTCTCTACTTCACACTTAATATTCCGGAACCGTGTAGTCCCTACCTGTCCTTTATACTCCATCTCGCTATCCTCTCTCACATTCTGGATCCCTGACCCCTGCAAATTTAGTTTAAACCCCCCCAAGCAGCACTAGCAAATTTTCCTGCAAGAATGTTAGTACCCCTCCAGTTCAGGTGTAAACCGTCCCATCGGAACAGATCCCACCTTCCCTGGAACAAAGCCCAATTATCTAAAAACCTGAAGCCCTCCCTCCTGCACCATCCTCTCAGTCACGTATTGATCTGTATAATCCTTCTGTTCCTCGCCTCACTCGCACGTGGCACAGGTAGCAATCTTGAGATTGTTACCCTGGAGGTCCTGCCCTTCAGCTTCGCACCTAACTCCCTGAACTCACTACACAGGACCCCCTCACTCTTCCTACCCACGCTGTTGGTCCCTACATGGACCACAACATCTGGATTCTTGCCCTCCCTCTCGAGAATAACCTGCACCCGATCTGAGATGTCCCGGACTCCGGCACCAGGGAGGCAACATACCATCCGAGACTCCCGATCTCCCCCACAAAATCTCCTATCTGCCCCCCTGACTATAGAATCCCCTATCACTACCGCTGTCCTCTCTTTCCTCCTCCCCTTCTGAGTCGAGGGTCGAACCTCAGTGCCAGAGACAGGACCACTGCAACTTGTTCCTGGTAGGTCATCCCCACCAACAGTATCCAAAACGGTATACTTATTGTTGATAGGAATGGCCACAGGGGTGCTCTGCTCTCTCTGCCTGCTCCCCCTCCATCTCCTGACAGTCACCCAGTTGCCTACCTCCCGTCTTTTCGGTGTGACTGCCTTCCGATAACTCTTATCTATCTCTGTCTCTGCCTCCCAAATGATCCGTAACTCATCCAGCTCCAGCTCCAATTCCCTAACTCGCTCTGATAGGAGCTGCAGCTGGATGCACCTTCTGCAGGTGTGGCCATCAGGGACAACTGCGTTGACCCTGACCTCCCACATACTGCATACGGAGCACACCACTGCTCTAACTGTCTCCCCCATTACCTGATCCCAGATTAATCAGAATAAATGAAAAAGTACCTACCGACCTGACCCTTTTTCCTCAGCAAGCATGTACTCAGGCTCACTGATTACCTCTCACCGAAGACCCCCTTACGCCGAAGCCCACTGAGCCAAAGCCCAGCACTCTGCTCCCGCGCACTCCGCTGCCCACACCTGAAAGTGGGCCTCTTTTTAAACTCATTGCTCGCTGCTGAGTTGATACTGGCCACTGGAAAATGATGCTGGTGAGGTAGTAATGGGGGACAAAGAAAAGGCAGATGAATTTAATGGGTACTTTGCAACTGTCTTCACTGTGGAAGACACTAGCGGTGTGCCAGAGGTCCGTGAGTGTGAGGGAGCAAGAGTGAGTGCCATTGCTATTGCAAAGGAAAAGGTGCTAGGCTAACTCAAAGATCTTAAGGTAGATGTCACCTGGATCAGATGGACTACATCCCAGAGTCCTAAGAGAGGTTGCTGAAGAGATAACAGATGCGTTGTTCATGATCTTTCTATAATCACTTGATTCTGGCAAATGTCACTCCGCTCTTTAAGAAGGGTGGAAGACAAAAGAAAGGAAATTATAGGCCAGTTAGCCTAACTTCAGTGGTTAGGAAAGTGTTGAAGTCTATTATTAGGGATGCGGTTTCCAGGAACTTGGAGACTAATGATATAATAAATCAAAGTCAGCATGGTTTCTGTCAGATGAAATCTTGCCTGACAAATCTGTTATAGAGTTCTTCGAGGAAGTAAAACGCAGGGTGGACAAAGGAGAGGCAGTGGATGTCATTACTTGGATTTTCAGAAGGCGTTTGATAAGGTGCCACGCATGAGGCTGCTTATCAAGGTGACATCCTAAAATCAGGAAAGATACTGGCATGGATAGTGGGTGAGGGTAAGAGTTCAGCATGGACTAGAAGGGCCGAGATGGCCTGTTTCCGTGCTGTAATTGTTATATGGTTATATATGGCTATATGGTTAACATTTGCTATCTTCCAGTCTTTGGGAACTTCACCAGTGGCTAATGTAAATATCTCACAAGGGCCTCCACAATTTTCTCTTTAACCTCCCCCAAAGTCCAAGGATGCGCTCAGTGAGGACGTGGGGATTTATGAACCTTAATGCACTGTAAGGCTGCAAATACCCCCTCTCTGACAATATGAATGTTCTCCTCAACATATGCACTTGTTTCCTTTATAGCTTGAACAACCATGATTTCCCCCCACACAGTAAACACCAAGGAGAAATATTCATTAAACATCCCACTAGTTTCTCAGATAGCCCTGCTGCTCTCTATGCTGACTTGTTGATGGTGGCCCTGAGAACCTACTATTTCCCTAGCCACCCTTTTATTCTTAATATTGGTATAGAAACTCTTGGTATTTTCCTTAACCTTACTTGGCAGACCATCTCATACCCTGTCTTTGCTCTCCTGATTTCCTCCTTAAGAATATTCTTAATCTTTTTATGGTCATCAAGGAATTTTCACATCTCCAACTTCCTAAACTCAAATGTATTCTTCTTTTTCCTGACAAGGTCCTCAATATTTGTTGTCAGCCAAGATTCCCTAAGCTTGTCAGGTTTAACCTTACAGAAACATACTGCTCCTGGACACTTGATATCTCACTCCTTAAAGCCTCCCACTTGCCATTTGTTCCCTTCTCTTCAAACTGATTCACTCAACCAGCCTCTGCGAGTTCTTCCATAATTCCCCCAAAATTAGCCTTGTTTCCTTGTTCCGTTTTAGGACCCAAACCTGAGGAGCTGTCTTATCCTTTTGCATCACTATCTTAAAATTAATAGAATTATGTTCACTGGAACCAAAACACTCCCTGACTGCCACTTCAGATACCTGACCTGTCTTTTCCCAATAAATGGTCCCTGAGTAGAACCCTCTATATATTGACTTCAGAGACTTTCCTAGACACATTTCATAATTTCCAACCTGTCCAGGGCCTTAGGACTGAGTGGTCCAGTCAATACTGGGGAAATAAAAACCTCCCACAAATACAACCCTATTCTCACAATTATGAGCAACAAGCTGCTTCTTAAGTTCTCACTGGCTATTGGAAGTGGGGTGATGAGTCTATAATACACCCCTTTAAAGTTGTAATCTCCTGTTTCTATGTACCATATGGTCTTATTGGACAATTCCCCAAGACTGACATCTCTAATTATTGCTGTTATGTCCTCCCTTATCAAAAAGCAAAACACCCTCCTCACTTGTACTTGTACCTCTGCCATACATTGGTATCCTGGAGTAGTGAGTTGTCAGTCCTGTCCTTCTCTCAGCCATGTTTCTGTCATGGCTATAATATCCCAGTCCT
Source organism: Mobula birostris (assembly GCF_030028105.1). Lineage (NCBI taxonomy): Eukaryota > Metazoa > Chordata > Chondrichthyes > Myliobatiformes > Myliobatidae > Mobula > Mobula birostris. Next base: position 5,792,019 of record NC_092384.1, on the reverse strand, counting down.
TAGAGTTATTGCACACTCTGGGTTCGTCCATCTTGCCCATTAAACCTTGTGCACTGAAATAAATACAGTATAACTGAGTATTCCTTGCCCTCCCTTTACTTTGCTCCTGAGTCTCCTGATTACTAAAGTTGCTCTAGTTGGTTCCTGCTTTATTCCATAACTTGCTTCTTCTCAGCGTTCTACCCCCTCCCCGTTCACAATCTAAATCCTCCAGTGTAGCACTAGCAAATCTCTCTGTAAAGGTATTAGATTCTCAATGTCAGAAAACATGTCTCAAAACATGCACTGCTGATTGAATGTCAAATGCAGATGGCAGTACGCATTGTTTGTAAGATTATGGTAATATTCAGTGTATGTTGCTATTTTAATCAATGAACAGGCACCTTATATTGAGCATTGGTGATCAAGCACAAAACATGCAAGGTATCACCTACTGTTCCTTGTGCCAAAGGGCTATGATGTCTGTCCAATTTCACATAGTACTCCCAGATCAGTGTGATGATTATATAGACAACACAATGGCACTACTAGTAGAGCTGCTTTGTTGCCATTCTCCATTTTGACCTTTTGTACTAGCTTGAGGAGATTGCATGTCCTTCCTGATACTATTGGGTTTTGTCTGGATGCTTCTATTTCTTCCACTGCCTCAGACATGTAGATTGATAAATGAATCATTTACTGTGAATTGGCCCTAGTGTGTAGGTGATTAGTTGTTTAGGGATAGTTGATGGGAATGTGGGGAGGATGAAATGGGATTATTATAGGATTAATATAAATGGGAGGTTGATGATTGGTGTTGACTTAGTGTGCCAAAAGATCTGTTTCTGAGTTGTGTGACTCTATAAGAAAACAGCAATATTCTACATGTTTCAGAGTTTTTCCAAAAGGAGGAAGCGTCTGATACAGGGGGCATGATTTCAATTATATGGTGATTGGAGGAAAGTATAAGTGGGATGCCTGAGTTAAGTTTTTTTTTCACAGAGTGGTGGATGTGTGGAATGCCCTACCAGGGGCAGTGGGCATTTAAAAAACTCTTAGATAGGTACATGAATGATATAAAGATTAAGGACTATGTTGGGGGGAAGGATTAGATTGATATAAGTAGGCTATAAGATTGGCACAACATTGTGGGCTGAGGAGCTCGTACTGTGCTGTGTTTCCATGGATAAAACTGTGACAAAAGTAATGTTGGACTTGTAGCACTAGAACAATCCTGTAGTGCTTAGTGCAGAAAGCATTTGACAAATCATTGGGTAATGCTAATACACAAGTAGATGAATCTTCAGAGCACCTTCATTGGTAGGAAAAATATAGGCCCCACTGGAACCCTGACATTTGCAGAATGTCTCTGTTCATTGCATCACCCATTATAAACATTGTGGAAGCATTCTTGAAATTAAAAAAAATTTAAATTCACCCGCTCAGACAGGATGATTAGCTTCAAGATCAGAATATTCTTGTTATATAAGAAAAAGGAAACCAAGACTTATCCTGCACTCCATGTATGGTCTCACATGTGTTCAGTTGCTACAAGTCTTCCATGTCTCTTACTATTTAGGCCAATGTTCCACACTTTTCCGATTATTTGCATTTCTTGTTCTTTTTTGCTTGTATAAGGACACTAAAACCTCGTTGAATGCTGACAATCATTAGCCTGACATCGAGTAATATTTTACTTCTTTACTCATCCTATCAAAAAACTTTACTTTGCATTCCTGCACCTATCCCATGTAAGGCCTTATTGAAGGGTCTTAGCTCAAAATGTTGACTGTTCATTTCTGTCCATGGATGCTGCCTGATCTGCTGAGTTCCTCTACCATTATGTGTGTGTGTTGTTCAAGATTTCCAGCATCTGCAGAATGCCTTATATCTCCTATCCATCTTTTACTATTTTACAGACATTTGGTGTTGTCCTTACAGTTTACTTTCCTATCATTTTAGATATTACCAGAAAATTAGGATAAAATTTACTGAGTTCCTTCATTGAACTTGTTAATTTAAACTGTAAATAGGTGAAGCCCCAACAGTGGTCCCTGTGTCTTAAAAGTTTGCTAGTCCGAAGAGTGAATCAGCATCTATAATCTCTGTTTTCAATTGGCACTATTCCTCTTCTATAAAACTACGCTGACACTGACTAACTATATCTAGAGGATTGTTTTATAAATGTCCTGTCACTGCTTCTCGAATAGCAGACTAAAATATTTTCCTGAAGACAGATGTTAGATTAATTAGCTTATAGTATCTTGAGATAGAAGATTCAAAGGAAAGGAAAAAATATTAAAGTTGGTTCTAAACTAGAATCTAGAAACAAGCAAGATGACTGAGATTAGAAGTGTACTGATGTGGAACTGGTGTTTAAAAAGGGAGAGAGAGATAGACTAACTCATTTTAGGACAGTGAGTCTCATATTGGTGCTGATGAAAATGTTGGGAAAAATACTGAGAAATGGCAAAAGTCAGCATTTAGAGAGACATAAATTTATCCAGAACTGTCAGCATTGATTTTGATAAGGGAAGGTCATGTCCGACTAACTGAATTAAATTCCTTGAGAAGAAAACATAGTGTCAATACAGGTTGTGCATTGAACAACAAGGTCCGACGGAGCAGATTGATGTAAAAGTCCTTGGGATTTAAAGAGAAGTAGAAAATTGGATTAAAAACTGATTCAGGAGGAAAGCGCCAATGGATATTGTTTGACAGCGACCAGTAGGTGTGAGCATTAGGTTGCCCACAGCTCAGTACTAGTCCTTGCTTTTTGTGATTTGGATCTAAATGTAAAAGCAATAATTAAAAGTTTGTTGACGATAACGGAGTTGGTAATGCGTTTTGATAGTGAGGAAGGTCTATCCGGGCCAAATGAAGAAACAATAGGTTGGTTAGGGCGCATAAAACTTGTAAATGGCTCTTGAACTGTGTAAGTGTGGGATAATTTAGGGAGGTCTAAACAAAGCAAGAAAACTCATGACAAATCATATAACTCTAAGAAATGTAGAGCAACAGGTAAATCTTGGAAAGTGTGTCTCCACAGATTCCTGAAGGTAGCTGTGTAGGTAGATAAAGAGGTTAACAATATATGCAGGCTCTTTACCTCTACTAGCTGAGGCACAGAAATGTTAATTTATTTTCTCTCCCCACAGATGCTTCCTGATTTTTTTGAGTATTTCCCATAAATTTTGTTTCTATTACCATTGGATACAAGAATTGGTGGTCTTGTTAGAATGATCTCCAATGCTAGTAGGCCACAAGTGAGCCACAGTGCTGTCTGGTCACTGCACCAAATGGAAAAAGAAAGCAGCAGGCAGTGCAGAGGACATCTGAGGGGAATGGAGAATTCCAGCTGTGTGGAGAGAAATGTAAATAAAAGTACCGCAATGGCCACTTGAAGAACTATGAAGGTTGCGGACAATGAGCTTAGAAATGAGATATTTGGAAGTCTGTAGTAGACAGCAGACCAATGACCACTGTTTGTGTGTTTAATTTCAATAATCCTGATATTCCATGAAGTAGATAAAATATCATTTGTCTATCATTTCCTATCTCTGTGTTAGTAATTCCCAAGAGGCAGCTTTCAGGACTTTGCATGGTATCAGTTACTTTTAATTGGCTTCTTCCATTTTGTTTTGCTGAATTGAAATTTTAATTATTTGACTTTTGCTGCATTTTCTTTTGATATTATTTCTTGTTCACTGCTGGTTATAGTAAACTGATCACTATGGCTAACCGGACCATAACCTGCATTTGGGACTCAATTGTTATCAAGGATCGATTGAGATTTTAGTTCTCCAATTCCATACTTGTTGCCATTGTAGATTAATTGTGATGTTTCATACACTCACAGGCTTTCTTATTAGGTATACCTGTCCACCTGCTTGCGACTGCAAATATCTAACCAGCTAATCGAAAAGTAAAAAAACAGCACAATACAGACTCTTTGGCCCACAATGCTGTCCCGAACATGTACTTACTTTAGAAGTCTTTTTTTCACCTGATACCTACCAGCCTTCTCCTTCGACCCCCCCCCCCCTCCACCTTCTTTATAGGGCCTCTACCCCTTCCCCTCTTCAGTCCTGACGAAGGGTTCCGGCCCGAAACGTTGACTGATCGTTTCCACGTATGCTGTCTGACCTGCTGAGTTCCTCCAGCGTTTTGTGAGTGTTGCTTTGGCCCCAGCATCTGCAGAGTATTTTGTGTTTACTTACTTTAGAAATTACCTAGGGTTACACATAGCCCTCTATTTTTCTAAGCTCCATGTACCTATCCAGGAGTCTCTTTAAAGACCCTATCGTATCCTCCTCCACCACCATCGTCAGCAGCCCATTCCACACACTCACCACTCCCTGCGTAAAAAAAAAACACTGACCCCTGACATCTCCTCTGTACCTCCTTCCAAGCACGTTAAAACTCTTCCCTCTTGCCAGAGCTATTTCAGCCCTGGGAAAAAGCCTCCGACTATCTACACGATCAATGCCTCTCATCATCTTATACACCTCTATCAGGTTACCTCTCATCCTCTGTAACTCCAAGAAGAAAAAGAAGTTCACTCAACCTGTTCTTGTAAGGCATGCTCCCCAATCCAGGCAACATCCTTGTAAATCTCCTCTGCACCCTTTCTATAGTTTCCACATCCTTCCTGTAGCGAGGTGACTACAGCACTCCAAGTGGGGTCTGACCAGGGTCTTGTATAGCTGTAACATTACCTCTTGGTTCTTAAACTCAATCCCATGGTTGATGAAGGCTAATGCAGTGTATGCCTTCTTAATCACAGAGTCAACCTGCGCAGCAGCTTTGAGCGTCCTATAGACTTGGACCCCAAGATCCCTCTGATCCTCCACACTTGCCAAGAGTCTACCATTAATACTATGTTCTGCCATCATATTTGACCTATCAAAATGAACCACTTCACACTTACCTGGGTTGAACTCCATCTGCCACTTCTCAGCCCAGTTTTTCATCCCATCGATGTCCCGCTGTAACCTTTGACAGCCCTCCACACTTTCCACAACACCCCCAACCTTTGTGTCATCAGCAAATTTACTAACCCATCCCTCCACTTCTTCATCCAGGTCATTTATAAAAATCATGAAGATAAGGGGGTCCCAGAACAGATCCTTGAGGCACACTACTGGTCACCGACCTCCATGCAGAATATGACCCATGTACAACTACTTTTTGCCTTGTGTGGGCAAGCCAATTCTGGATCCACAAAGCAAGGTCCCCTTGGATCCCATGTCTCCTTACTATCTCAATAAGCCTTGCATGGGGTACCCTATAAAATGCATTGCTGAAATCCATATACACTACACATACTGCTCTACCTTCATCAACGTGTTTAGTCATATCCTCAGAAAATTCAATCGGGCTCTTAAGGCACAACCTGTCTTCGACAAATCCATGCTGACTATTCCTAATCATATCATGCCTCTCCAAATGATTATAAATCCTGCCTCTCTGTATCTTTTACATCAATTTACCAACCACTGAAGTAGGACTCACTGGCCTATAATTTCCTGGGCTATCCCTACTCCCTTTCTTGAATAAGGGAATAACATCTGCAACCCTCCAATCCTCAAGAACCTCTTCAGTCCCCACTGATGATGCAAAGATCATTGCCAGAGGCTCAGCAATCTCCTCCCTTACCTCCCACAGTAGCCTGGGGTACATCTCATCTGGTCCCGGAGGTTTATCCAAATTGATGATTTCAAAAGCTTCAGCACATCCTCTTTCTTAATGTCCATATGCTCAAGTTTTTTAACTGGCTGTAAGCCATCCCTACAATCGCTAAGATCCTTTTCTGTAGTGAATATGTGAAGCAAAGTATTCATTAAGTACCTCAACTATCTCCTCCGGTTCCATATACACTTTTCCACTGTCACACTTGATTGGTCCTATTCTCTCATGTCTTATCCTCTTGCTCTTCACATACTTGTAGAATGCCTTGGGGTTTTCTTTAATCCTGCTCACCAAGGCCTTCTCATGGCCCCTTCTGGCTCTCCTAATTACATTCTTAAGCTCCTTCCTACTAGCCTTATAATCTTCTAGATCTCTATCATTACCTAGTTTTTTGAACCTTTTGTAAGCTTTTCTTTTATTCTTGACTAGATTTTCAACAGCCTTTGTACACCATGGTTCCTGTACCCTACCATCCTTTCCCTGTCTCATTGGAATGTACCTATGTAGAATGCCATGCAAATATCCCCTGAACATTTGCCACATTTCTGCCACTCATTTCCCTGAGAACATCCGTTCCCAATTTATGCTTCCAAGTTCCTGCCGGATAGCTTCATATTTCCATTTACTCCAATTAAACACTTTCCTAACTTGTTTGTTCCTATCCCTCTCCAATCCTATGGTAAAGGAGATAGAATTGTGATCGCTATCTCCAAAATGCTCTCCCACTGAGAGATCTGACACCTGACCAGGTTCATTTCCCAATACCAGATCAAGAACAGCCTCTCCTCTTGTAGGCTTATCTCCATATTGTGTCAAGAAACCTTCCTGAACACACCTAACAAACTCCACCTCATCAAAACCCCTTGCTCTAGGGAGATGCCAATCGATATTTGGGAAATTAAAATCTCCCACCATGACAACCCAGTTATTATTACACCTTTCCAGAATCTGTCTCCATATCTGCTCCTCGATGTCCTTGTTACTATTGGGTGGGCTATAAAATACACCCAGTAGAATTATTGGCCCCTTCCTGTTTCTAACTTCCTCCCACAGAGACTCAATAGACAATCCGTCTATGACTTCCTCCTTTTCTGCAACCGTGACGCTATCTCTTGCCCCATGCCCCACCTCTTTTGCCTCCCTCCCTGTCCTTTCTGAAACATTTAAAGCCTGGCACTCTAAGTAGCCAATCCTGTCCCTGAGTCATCCAAGTCTCTGTAATGGCCTCAACATCATAGCTCCAAGTACTGATCCATTCTCTAAGCTCATCCGCTTTGTTCATGATGCTTCTTGCATTAAAATAGACACATCTCAAACCATCAGTCTGAGTGTATCCCTTCTCTATCTCCTGCCTATCCTCCCTCTCGCACTGTCTCCATGCTTTCTCTACATGTGAGCCAACTGCCCCTTCATCTCTTCAGTTCGGCTCCCACCCCCCAGCAATTCTAGTTTAAACTCTCCCCAATAGCCTTAGCAAACCTCCCTGCCAGAATATTGGTCCCCGTGGGATTCAAGTGAAACCCGTCCTTTTTGTACAGGTCACACCTGTCCCAGAAGAGGTCCCAATGATCCAGAAACCTGAATCCCTGCCACTTGCTCCAATCCCTCAGCCACGCCTTTATCCTCCACCTCACTCTATTGACAGAGGCAGTAATCCCGAGATTACTACCTTTGAGATCCTGCTTCTCAACTTCTTTCCTAACTCCCTGTAGTCTGTTTTGAGGACCTCCTCCCTTTTCCTACCTATGTCGCTGGTACCAATATGTTCCACGACCTCTGGCTGCTCACCTTCCTACTTCAGGATATCGTGGACGCGATCAGAAGCATCCCTGATGCTGGCACCTGGGAGGCAAACTACAGTCCACGTTTCTTTCCTGCGTCCACAGAATCGCTTGTCTGACCCCCTAACTATAGAGTCCCCTATCACTGCTGCCTTTTTCCTTTCCCTACCCTTCTGAGCCACAGGGCCAGACTCTGTGCCAGAGGCACGGCTTCCCCCAGGTAGGCTATTTCGCCCCCCCCCCCCAACAATACTCAAACAGGAGTACTTATTGTTAAGGGGGACAGCCACAGGGGTACTCTCTAGTATCTGACTTTTCCCCTTCTCCCTCCTGACTGTTACCCACTTCTCTGTCTCCCAAGGTCCTGGTGTGACTACCTGCCTATAACTCCTCTCTATCACCTCCTCACTCTCCCTGACCAGACGAAGGTCATCGAGTTGCATCTCCATTTCCCTAACTCAGTCTCTGAGGAGCTGCAGCTCGACGCATCTGGTGCAGGTGTGGCCGTCTGGAAGGCTGGGTGTCTCCTGGACTTCCCACATCTGACACCCAGTACAGAACATGGACCTCACAGACATTTTTCTTGTTTCATTTCTTCACAGATAACTTACCTCACATTGACCCATTATCACTGAAGCCCGAATGAGCCAAAGCCCTACCACTCTGCCTCAGAATGCCACATTAATGACCGCTCCGCTAGGCAGTGTCTCCCTTTTATGCCTGAACCTTCCCTGCTATTTAACTCACGATTGGTGCTCCTGTTATAGCCGCTGATAGGCCACGTACAATGGACTAACGCTCTTGAAGTTCTCTTTTGAAATAACCACTGCTGGCCTTGTGAGAGATCCCTCCTGGTAATGCTCTGTTGGTGCCACTGATAGGCCACGTACAATCTCATTACACGTATCTCATTGCATAAAAGCATGAGGTTCAGCTGTTGTTCAGATCAAAAATCAGAATGGGGAAGAAAAGTGGTTTAAGTTACTTTTTGGAATGATTGTTGGTACCAGGTGAGGTGGTTTGAGAATATCAGAAACTGCTGATCTCCTGGGTTTTTCACACGTGACAGTCTCCAGCTTTTACAGAGAATGATCATATACCTAAAATACAGAAGGGGGAATATTTCAATGCTTGCTATCATATTGACATTTTCAAATTGACTAGCAAACAAGGAATATAGATTTCAATCACAGACTATGACGGATTTCATTCTTTTTTGTTAATGTGAATAAAATACAATGTAATGAATTTAAAATTGTTGTTAGGTCTATTACCTTTGCTCTACATTTTGTTGTCTCCATTGACTGGATTGTAAATAAAACAAAAAGAAACCTGTATCATTCTTGCTATATTCCAGGTTGTCTACATCTTTTTGAGCACACTACAGCTTTATAGATAGACCACTGAATAGTCATAGTCATACTTTATTGATCCCGGGGGAAATTGGTTTTCGTTACGGTTGCACCATAAATAATAAATAGTAATAGAAATAGTAATTCCTATTAGTAAATAGTAAATAGTATTAGTCATAGAAATAATAACTAGTAATAGAATAGTAATAGAAAATAGTAATAAATAGTTAAATAGTAATATGTAAATTATGCCTGTAAATTATGAAATAAGTCCAGGACCAGCCTATCGGCTCAGGGTGTCTGACCCACCAAGGGAGGAGTTGTAAAGTTTGATGGCCACAGGCAGGAATGACTTCCTATGACGCTCTGTGCTGCATCTCGGAGGAATGAGTCTGTGGCTGAATGTACTCCTGTGCCCACCCAGTACATTATGTAGTGGATGGGAGACATTGACTAAGATGGCATGCGACTTAGACAGCATCCTCTTTTCAGACACCACCGTGACAGAGTCCAGTTCCATCCCCACAACATCACTGGCCTTACGAATGAGTTTGTTGATTCTGTTGGTGTCTGCTACCCTCAGCCTGCTGCCCCAGCTCACAACAGCAAACATGATAGCACTGGCCACCACAGACTCGTAGAACATCCTCAGCATCGTCCGGCAGATGTTAAAGGACCTCAGTCTCCTCAGGAGATAGAGACGTCTCTGACCCTTCTTGTAGACAGCCTCAGTGTTCTTTGACCAGTCCAGTTTATTGTCAATTTGTATCTCCAGGTATTTGTAATCCTCCACCATGTCCACACTGACCCCCTGGATGGAAACAGGGGTCAACGGTACCTTAGGTCTCCTCAGGTCTATCACCAGCTCCTTAGTCTTTTTCACATTAAGTTGCAGATAATTCTGCTCACACCATGTGACAAAGTTTCCTACCACAGCCCTGTACTCAGCCTCATCTCCCTTGCTGATGCATCCAACTATGGCAGCTAATCATGTTAATTGTATGGGTGAAGGTTTTAATTCAGTTACAGTCCAATGCTCAGAAATTAGATCCCACAAGACATTTTTTTTATTTACAAGGCTAAGCAGTGAAAAACTATTTTACTGCAAAGTGGAAAGTCGTTTTCCACCATAGCATGCCTCGTGGAAGATTCCACAAGGCACTCTGGTTGTGATGTATACTTGAGCATCTGATGCATTTTTGATATCAGATATCTAGCTAATGACATTACTCCTCGAGCATATTTAGTACATCCAGTATTACTGGTATAAGTCTTATGATGCCTGTTTCATATTGACATATGAAATTTATGCAGCTGCATAGAGCCTGTTCTAACACAGGAAAATAATCCATCATCACAAAATACTTCCATTGAGCTCCATTTAAAAATAGGATTCTTGGAAGCTATTGAAAGAGACCTATGGTGATGCCTGGCAGTACCTGGCACCAGAGACAATTTCCAGGACTTTAAGGGAGGACAAGAGATGTGTTCACAGTAAAAGATCCAATAGGCTTTGGAGTTCAGAGGGAAACATACTGCCATCTCATCCTGTATACAAACCGATGTGGAACATTTTGTAAACATGCATTCATACACTTGTTGACTTAGACATCTATGTCCACAGAGGCCACAGCCGCCACTCTCTGCTTCCTCTTATTTCAGGCAGCTATGCCAGAGCTTAGTCTGAGGGTTGTGATCAAGATCTGGGAGCTAGGTAACTGATGCTGCATATCCAAGAGAAGGGACCTGTCCTGTTTTTACTTCAGTGGTGAAGAATGGCTACAATAAAAGCTACAGAAATGCTCGGACCCCAGAGAATTAGTTTTTACTGACTGCAGTAATCAAGCTGTATTATATGGTACACACCAAGCAAGTCATGCTCTGTATTCTGCTCAATCCTTGCCTAAGGAACCTCGGTAAGGGGAGGAGTGAGGAACAGATGATGGATGAGATCAACTCTGATGAGGAAAAAGGAACGACTTGAAGGTCAAGTTAAGCAGGGGAAAACTGCTGATATTTTTATTTGCTGCAGGAGGGAAGTCTTAAGTGTTCAGGTAACTAGGGAAGAACAATTTAACAGCCAAGAGATTTGTATAACCTCAGCACACCACTCTCATGCAGCATTTGATGATACTGCAAATTGTGAGCCAGTATAATTTAGCTAAATGATTTTCAGCAGCCAATTCATAAAGCAGAAATGATAACTGTACCTATCTAATGATTTTCTCATGAGAAGGGAGGTGAAATAGTTCCTCATTACTCAATGGGAAGAAAATCTTGACCATGTACATCACATTTTTGGCAGCAATACCTCAGTCATGGACTCACATTCTGTGCCCATTTGATTTCATTTAGTACGTCATTAATGATAGGCTACAAAGAATTTCACCTCACACCTCGATTGGAAGGATTACAGAAGAAAATCAGTTAAGAGTACTTTATATAGACACAACAGCTTTGTCAATAGACATGTAAAGCATGTAAGGTCCTGCTTTCATGGGATCTTAAACAATTCAATTGATACAACTTCTTAGTCAACAATAAGAATGTATTCCCTAAGAGATGGCTGGTAATGCAAAAAGACTAAATAAACTCATCAAAAAGGCTGGATCCATCCTTGGCTATAATTAGATTAGATTAGATTAGATTCAACTTTATTGTCATTGTACCAAGTGCAGATACAAAGCCAATGAAATGCAGTTAGCATCTAACCAGAAATGCAAAGAATAGTCTTATTTGCAAAATAACTGAATAAAAAGTAAGTGCTACAGCACACAAATATAAAAGTACTGAGACAGTACAATATGGATGCAATACTGCTTAGCGCTGTGATGTGAGGTTCAGCAGGGTCACAGCCTCAGGGAAGAAGCTCTTCCTGTGCCTGCTGGTGCAGGAGCAGAGGCTCCTGTAGCGTCTACCGGATGGGAGGAGAGTAAAAAGTCCATGGTAAGGGTGAGATGCATCCTTCATAATGCTTTTTACCTGCCCAGGCAGTGGTTATGGTAGATCTCAAGGGTGGGCAAATGTGTGCTGATAATCTGGGCAGTTTTCACCACTCGCTGGAGCACTTTGAGGTCCGATACGGGACAATTGCCATACCACACTGAGATGTGGTTGGTGAGTATGCTCTCAATGGTACAGCGGTAAAAGTCCGTCAGTATCCTGGGACAGAGGTGAGCTTTCTTGATGCTCCACGGGAAATAAAGGCGCTGTTGCACCTTTTTGATCAGGATGGAGGAGTTCAGGGACCAGGTGAGATCCTCGGAAATGTGGACACCAAGAAATTTGAAGCTAGATACATGCTCCACTGCAGCTCTGTTGATGTAGATGGGGACGTGAGTGTGGCTCCTAGATCTGGAAGATAATATGATTAACTGGATCAGCAAATTTGTGGATGACACCGAGATTGAGGGTGTAGTGTACAGTGAGGAAGGCTATCAAAGCTGGCAGCGCGATCTGGACCAGCTGGAAAAGCAGGCTGAAAAATGGCAGATGGAATTTAATGCAGTCGAGTACGAGGTGTTGCACTTTGGGAGGACTAGCCAGGGTGGGTCTAACACAGTGAATGATAAGGCACTGAGGTGTGTGGTAGAAGAAAAGAATCTGGGGATACAGGTCCATAATTCATTGAAAATGGTGTTACGGGTAAACACAAAATACTCTGCAGATGTGGGATACTGTCTGGGTAGTCTCCAGCCCCTTGGTATGAACATAGAATTCTCCAACTTCCGGTAATTCCCTCCCCTCCCTTCCCCTATCCCTATTTCACTTTGTCTCCTCCTCCAGCTGCCTATCACCTCCCTCATGGTTCCGCCTCCTTCTACTACCCATTGTGTTTTCCCCTATTCCTTTTTCACCTTTCCTGCCTATCACCTCCCTGCCTCCCCTCCCCCACCCCTTGATCTTCCCTTACTGGATTTTCACCTGGAACCTACCAGCCTTCTCCTTCCCACCCTCCCCCCACCTTCTCTATAGGGCCTCTGCCCCCTCCCTCTTCAGTCCTGATGAAGGGTTCCGGCCGGAAACTTTGACTGATTGTTTCCACGGATGCTGCCCGACCTGCTGAGTTCCTCCAGCTTGTAGTGGTGTTACAGGTAGATAGGTTGTAAAGAAAGCTTTTGGCACATTGCCCTTCATAGATGAAAATACTGAGTACAGGAGATGGGATGTTATGCGAAGTTGCAAAGCCATTGATGAGGACTGATTTGGAATACTGTGTGCAGTTTTCATCTACCTACCTACCTACAGAAAATATGTAAATTAAATTGAAAGAACACAGAGAAAATTTACAAGGATGTTGCTGGGACTGGAATACCTGTGTTGCAAAGAAAGATTGAATAGATTAGAACCTTATTCCCTAGAACGTAGAAAATTGAGGAGAGATTGATAGAGGCATGAGGGATATAGATAGGGTAAATGCAAGCAGGCTTTTTCCACTGAGGTTGGGTGAGTCTAGAACAAGAGGGTAAGGGTTAAGAGTGAAAGGCGAACATGAGGGGAAACTTATTCACTCAAAAGGTGGTGAGAGTGTGGAACAAGATGCCAGTGCAAGTGGTGAATGTAATTTCAATTTCAACATTTGAGAGAAATTATGTTAAGTACGTATATGAATGGGAGGGTGTGGAGGGCTGTAGTCATGGTGCAGGTTGAGGGACTAGGAAGTTTAAATGGTTTAGCATGGACTAGATGAGCTGAATGGCCTGTTTCTGTACTGTAGTTTTCTATTACTTGCTGTTATTTATGAGAAGTTATACAGAAACCAGACAGATGTGTAGTTAGACTCAGAAACTCCAGAGTTATTGCTTTAGGTGCACCACTGGACAAATTGACATCTTACTGGTTTCTTCAGCACAGCAAACGTGAACTCAGTCCTCTACAAAATGTTCAGTCATTTTAAGTAGACGTCCTCTTTTAACAACGTGATAGCCTAAAAGTTCTTCACTGCCCATGGGATCATGTTAATCCTTTAGTGACCATTTAGGTTGTAATTCTGGACCAGAAAAAATAGTAGAAGGGGTGCTGTGGGCCAGGATCTGGGGAAGTAATGAATGTGTATTGGGAGAGGGGAGGTGTGGTTAGTATTGGTGCGAGAGGGGTGGGGCTAGTCAGTAAAATGTCTCAACCTCATTCTGTGGACTATAGCTGGGGTGGTGGAAGGTTAGGACTGAAGGAGTGTTAGTCAGCTGTTAAAGCTAAGAGCATTCATATGAGTTGGGTTCTCAATTGCACTAGGTGGTCCCCTTGCTGCTCACCAAGTAATGGTTGGTTGTTTGAGAACATCCAAATGTCGGCCCACCTCAAAACTCCTTTGACTTGTTCACTCAACAAATGAGTACTACACAGGAAGTGTAAAACAAATGCTGGAATCTGAAACATAGGCAGAAATACTGGAAGAACACAGCCATTCAGGTAGAGAAACCAGTTAATAATTTGGGTTGTTTTGAGGACGGATCCCTGACCTGAAACATTAACTGGTATATCTCTCTGATGTTTCCTGACTGGCTGAGTTAATTCAATGTCTCTGTTTTCATTACATGGGAAAATTATGTTTTTAGATACACATCATAGGTATCTCAAAGTACACTTATTGTCAAAGTATATTGTCACGGACCCCGTGATGGGGGTAAAGAACCAGCAGAAACAGAAAACACTTTAGAGTCTTGTATTGCTATAAACTACTAATATTTATTAGTAACTATGTAATACAGTAATATAATTGTAGATAAATCAAACAGGTTAGCAATGATTATATATAAAAGTAAGTATGGAATATATATGTATGAAAACCAAGCTTCTTTAAGTCTAGGGACAAAAAGATACAGTCTTACGATGTTGAGTAAAGTTCAGTTCAGTTCAGTTCGTGGTATTTGGTTGAGTAGTGATGAAGAGAGAGAGAGAATGAGTTGAGTCTTCAGGTGAGCTGATGCCGTCGATCTTCTCGTCGTCCTCCAAAATCCTTTACAAGTTACCGACCGTGACTTTAACCAGGGGGACCGGTCTTCTGTGGTGGAGCTATCACCCCGGCGAGGGTGGACACACAGACAACTCCCCACCAGTCAACCCCTTCTTTACCTTTGGAATGGCAATTTGGATCGATCTGCCTGATTGATCCTCCAAAACCCCCTTTCTCTGCGGGCACAACAATGCTCATTCAGTGTCCAGATCATGTGTCTGAGGTCTGTATCATCTGACCTCCCATTTATTTCACCAGGCTGAGCATCATCTGCCATTCAAAGAGTCCCTCCCTCCTTTGTGTGTAAAGGAGTGGAAGCAGGCAACATGTCCTTGAAAGTAACATCAACAACCAGCCTTTGGTCACCATAGCAACCTTCGAGCTGCTCGGTGCTGTCTCTAACTCCAAACTCAGAAAAATCCAAAGTTACTTCCAATGCCTTAAAGTGACAGTCCAACTGTTAATCTTCGTGTCTCTCTCTTTTTTCAAAAGCAACATATCAGTGGTAAATAACTCTGTCTCCCTCTCCTTTCCAAACAAACCATCAATGATAAATGTCTCTCTCCAAACAGTTAATAGGGGTACTCCTGGATCCCCTCACAATATATACAGAATACAACTGATTCGTCCTCCTGCAGGCATGAGAAAAAGAAACACCATAGAACCCGTACAAGAAAACATCAAACACCCAATGTGCAAAAAAAAGAATAAATTGTGCAAACGGCAAAAAACGAGTGAACCACACAGAATGTGAAACATCAAACCAGTAGCTTTCAGTTTAGTTGAGTTCAATGCTGTGCGGCTAGCCAATGCAGACTGCAGGGCTATTCTTTACCAAAGCCCTCCAGTCTGCATTAATTGCCCTGATCAAATCTCTCAAAAACAGCAAAAGAAAGAGAAACCAGAATCTAGGAACACATGCAACATGAACTTCAAAGTACCCCTAAATGAGTACACACCCTCGCCGATTAATCCTGGCATCAATCATTAACCAAGCGTGATTCTTTACCAGAAGTGCCCATCCAGAATGCTGTGAGCATGACGTGGTCATAATTATATTTCATTCCAGAAAGAAAAAAAATGTACGCATATATTTGATCAAAATAATGCTGCATAAACAATCTTTTAATTCGCGTTGCGTAGGTAGTGCTTATCACCCTTCTCAACATTAACATATAGTGTATGAGGTCATATTTCTCAAATTTTAATCGAAAGATTTTACATCTTTTGATATTTTAACTTGCCTTTTCTATTTCTTTATTTTCTCTCATTTCAATCTTTCTTTCTCATCTTCTGCATCTGGTTTGACAATGATTATACTTCCACATCAGTCATGACTTTCAATCATTGTTACACATTCCTTCACTGTTACTAGCTAAAATTGTTCACTCCATTCACCAAATCCCTGAGTTCCCTACTTTAGTATTAATAAGTGCACTTACTATGCAACTTGCTATTCAAAAACAATTAAAAACCCAGGCATGCAAGAGCAAGCTTTGCAACAGCATATTAAATTAGGTACCTGCTGCAGCAAAATGCAGGTTATTCCTCTAGATTGATGACACATTCTTGTGGCAAAAATCTCTAAATGAAAGGTTGAAATAGCAACAAAGTCTTGGTTTTATGAATAGGTATTCTAGGCAGAATGGGCATGCTTCCCAATGTTGTTTACATGGAAAATGTAATTTCAATAGATGGTAAAAAAGTCAAGACCACTCCATAATCCCCCTATTTCCCACCAGATGAGGTCGTGATCCTGGAACTTGAACTCTTCGAAACATCTTGCAATCTTTTTCTTCTTTGGTCAAACACACACACACACACACACACACACACACACACACACACACACACACACACACACACACACACACACACACACACACACACACACACATATATATATACCACCCATTTTCTTGCAGGCATTTATAGGAATATAAAGAAATACAATATAATTTATGAAAAAATATACATAAATGGGTAAAAGGAGATAAACTGTGAAAATAAAGTACAAATAAATAATACTGAGAACAGAATTTGAAAGTGAGTTTGTACGTTGTGGAATCAGTTTAGGGTTGAGGTGAGTGAAGTTATCCACGCCAGTTCAGGAGCTGGATGGTTGTTGGGTAATAACATTCTCATCATCTGGGCAGTTGTAATAGATTAATGGTTTTAAATTTTATATTCAAGGGGCAAGTCTGTCAAGTATCAAGTCCTTTGGTGTGGAATTTACAGTGGTAAACCATGTGTATAGGTTGTAACTGGGTTACCTGTCTGGACATGCCTGGCACACCCCTCTGCTGACTGCTCCTGTGGCTCCTCCCACAGACCCCTGAATAAAGTCAATTGTGCCACTGCTCCTCCCTCAGTCCGGGGCAGATACTCAGCATGGACGTTGGTCCATTTACTGTTAATAAAAGCCTTTCAGTATTTACTCTACTTCCAGTCTTTTGGAGTAATTGATAGTGCATCATTTACACTTCCAATTATTATTTTCTAATTCAGCATAAACAAAGTAATCTAAACGGCAAAACGGGAGAACAAAGGGGTCTCCCTGCCTCCTTCATGCATCTGAGTGTTTAGATGCCATTCAGAATAAATCAGTACACTTGGCATCTATCTATCACAAGAAAAGCTGGTGAGGCCTTAAACATTATTCTTTCCTCATTCATAGTGTGATTTCATGAAATGATTTATTTTGTTTAACGTGTAAATATTATGCAGTGTTAACATAAACTACCTAATAGAAATTTCAGCAGTTTACATTGTACATTAAATTTTGTTATATGTTAAACAATAATAAATTTTATCACAAATCCCATGTTGCTAAGTTTTTATTGCAACATTTTCTGAAAATTTCAGCTAATTGTTTTTGATTAATTATATTTCCTATTATTCTGTCAAACAGTAGAGGATATTAATGCATTCCCACTTCATTGTAAAGCATTGCAATTGCCCGACAAATTTTTTTTCTGTGGAAATCAACCAAATAAACGAATTATGGAGGAAGCTGAAACATATTTAACAAGGATACAAGAATGTCACAAACCATGGTTTGGACATACTTTATTCATTCTTTAAAATAAATTTGACAATTGCTTAAAAACCAGAAGATTACAGAAAGCAAATATGAAATACATGAAAAAGAATGAACCTTGGACAAAGATCAGATAAGAACATTGGGCAAAATAAAAAAATATTGCAACCTATACAAATGCACAAGCATACTTATTATTTGGACAAAGGATTCTAGGCAATGACATATCTTTGAAATTGTTGAAAGAGCCCATGTATGATGCTATCATTTCTCTCCCAGTCCAGATTTAAATTGAATGCAGCAGGTGTCTCTTTTGAGGTATGCCATATATGACACTTTGCAAGTTACTGCTGTATTCTAGAAATCAAGCAAAGCAGTGCTGACAAACTGGGGAACATATTTATAGGAACTGTACATGCTTAGAAGGGCCATTTGACTGAAATGCTGGGCTCATTCGCATACTGTCCTTCGGCTTACTTGGGTCTGTCTACATCCTGGGAAGACTGCCAGGATTGCAGATGGATGCTTTCCTGGTGTCATGGATTCTTGATTACCTGACTGGCAGACCACAGTACGTGTGCTTGCAACACTGTGCGTCCGACAGAGTGATCAGCAGCACTGGGGCTCCACAGGCGACTGTCTTGTCTCCCTTTCTCTTCACCATTTACACCTTGGACTTCAACTACTGCACAGAGTCTTGTCATCTTCAGAAGTTTTCTAATGACTCTGCCATAGTTGGATGCATCAGCAAGGGAGATGAGGCTGAGTACAGGGCTGCGGTAGGAAACTTTGTCACATGGTGTCAGCAGAATTATCTGCAGCTTAATGTGAAAAAGACTAAGGAGCTGGTGGTAGACCTGAGGAGAGCTAAGGTACCGGTGACCCCTGTTTCCATCTAGGGGGTCAGTGTGGACATGATGGAGGATTACAAATACCTGGAGATACAAATTGAAAATAAACTGGACTGGTCAAAGAACACTGAGGCTGTCTACAAGAAAGGTCAGAGCCGTCTCTATTTCCTGAGGAGACTGAGGTCCTTTAACATCTGCCGGACGATGCTGAGGATGTTCTACGAGTCTGTGGTGGCCAGTGCTACCATGTTTGCTGTTGTGTGCTGGGGCAGCAGGCTGAGGGTAGCAGACACCAACAGAATTAACAAACTCATTCGTAAGGCCAGTGATGTTGTGGGGATGGAACTGGACTCTGTCACGGTGGTGTCTGAAAAGAGGATGCTGTCCAAGTTGCATGCCATCTTGGACAATGTCTCCCATCCACTACAGAATGTACTGGGTGGGCACAGGAGTACATTCAGCCACAGACTCATTCCACCAAGATGCAACACAGAGCGTCATAGGAAGTCATTCCTGCCTGTGGCCATCAAACTTTACAACTCCTCCCTTGGTGGGTCAGACACCCTGAGCCAATAGGCTGGTCCTGGACTTATTTCCTGGCATAATTTACATATTACTATTTAACTATTTATGGTTTTATTACTATTTATTATTTATGGTGCAACTGTAACGAAAACCAATTTCCCCCTGGATCAATAAAGTATGACTATGACTATGACCATCATTGTGGCATGAACTCATTGGTTGCCAATACCCGAGAAACTGGAAGAGGGCTTGTTGTTTTGTGCTGCGACCCTTTAGATCTAGAGGTCTAGACTTTGGGGACTAATGCCGTAAGTATGCTCTCCAGTACTTTTCCTTACACAGAGTAAGGTTACATTAGGCAACCTATTGGTGCTATTTGAAATAGGCGGTAATACATTTCAGGTTTTTACAGTGTAGCTTATTTGGAAAAACATTGGGGTGACGTAGTAGTGGGGCTGGGAGGATGAGTATGGTGATGCAGTGAGTAGAGCTGCTTGCTTCACAGCTTCAAAGACTTAGGTTTAATCCAAACCTACAGTAGGTACTACCTATGTAGAGTTTCTATTTTCTTCCCGTGACTCCATAGTGACTCTTTCATTGTAGGATGTGCAAGTTGGTAGGTTAACTGGCCATTGTGTAGGTGAGGTGGTGTCTGTGGAATCTGATGGGAATATTGTGAAAATAAAATAGAATCACTAAAGAATTAGTAGAAGTGGTTTGATGGACTGCGCAGATTCAGTGCCAAAGGGCCTGTTTCCATGCTGTATCTTTTTATGATTCTACATTTTAATGCTAGGAAAGCATAGCAGGTGAATTTCTAAATCTAAATGGCTTAAAACTTTCTTGGTCTTAATATGCTTTGTTTAAAATCTTTCTACATATAAAATAATTTTCTTTGTAGATAAAATAATTTTATTCATCTTAATGC
The DNA here is from genome assembly GCF_030028105.1 of Mobula birostris. Lineage (NCBI taxonomy): Eukaryota > Metazoa > Chordata > Chondrichthyes > Myliobatiformes > Myliobatidae > Mobula > Mobula birostris. Next base: position 5,771,919 of record NC_092384.1, on the reverse strand, counting down.
ATAGGTTATTTTGAAACAAAAATAATTGAACTGTAGAAGAAATGACTTGGCCTGTACCGTAGAACAAATATTTAATGTGTTTTGAAATACTTTGTATTTTATTCACAAGCCTTAGGGAGTGGGTTTGTCTGATTGTATCAACAAATAGAGAATGCTGGAGAAACTCAGCAGGCCAGGCAGCATCTATGGAAAAAAAAGCAGTCGGGTTTTGGCATGAAACGTCGACTGTGCTTTTTTTCCATAGATGCTGCCTGGCTGTTGCTCGGATTTCCAGCATCTGCAGATTTTCTCTTGTTTGTTGTCTGATTGTGTTACTTATTTTGTACTAAGAACTGAATGGAAGACTCAAGTAATCCCATTTTAACTCTTAATATGTTCAGGAGGTATGGTTTATTCCTTTCACTTGTTGTTTGCTTCTTTTTCAGTATTCTTCCCTGGACACTGACCAGCCATTATTTCAGCCATTCCCTTCAGAAATTACCTTTCAGAACTATAAACCGGGTGAAGTTTATGAGGTACCACTGAGTCTGCGCAACTATGACCAGGTCAGGAAATGTTGGGATCATTGAACAAGTTGTTCATGATGTTCTATTTATCGACTTGATTATGAATTTATCTCTTCTGGGGTAGAAGTTTTGTTTTATGATCATTATTGCTAACTTGGTAGGAGATAATTGATGGCCAATCTTTATCTTCTCTTACTCAGTTTGTGGAAATTCTAGGAAATAAAAATATTCCCAGCCTTCTGTTCCTTGACTTCCCCCTCTTTAGTTTTTCTGTCTGAGAGAAGGCACACAAAAACCCTGATTTATCTCTCGAGTAAATGAAGCAAAATCACAAATATTCCGCCAGTCTCACTTCAGACACTTCACCTGTGAGTCAGCTGGGGTGATACACTGCGTCCGGTGCTCCCGATGTGGCCTTCTATATATTGGCAAGACCCGACGCAGACTGGGAGACTGCTTTGCTGAACACCTACGCTCTGTCTGCCAGAGAAAGCAGGATCTCCCAGTGGCCACACATTCTAATTCCACATCCCATTCCCATTCTGACATGTCTATCCACGGCCTCCTCTACTGAAAAGATGAAGCCACACTCAGGTTGGAGGAATAACACCTTATATTCCGTCTGGGTAGCCTCCAACCTGATGGCATGAACATCGACTTCTCTAACTTCCGCTAATGCCCCACCTCCCCCTCGTACCCCATCTGTTATTTATTGTTATACACACATTCTTTCTCTCTCTTTCCTTTTTCTCCCTCTGTCCCTCTGAATATACCCCTTGCCCATCCTCTGGGTTCCTCCCCCACTTGTCTTTCTTCCCGGACCTCCTGTCTCATGATCCTCTCGTATCCCCTTTTGCCAATCACCTGTCCAGCTCTTGGCTCCATCCCTCCCCCTCCTGTCTTCTCCTATCACTTTGGATCTCCCCCTCCCCCTCCAACTTTCAAATCCCTTACTCACTCTTCCTTCAGTTAGTCCTGACGAAGGGTCTCGGCCTGAAATGTCGACTGCACCTCTTCCTACAGATGCTGCCTGGCCTGCTGCGTTCACCAGCAACTTTGATGTGTGTTGCCAGTCTCACTTATTGTGTTAATGGGTATAATGAAATAAAACTGCATATGTCATGATGTTGTTATTGCTAATGGATTAATATTTTTTAAATATACGGGACAATGTCATTTTAAGAAAGAAGTGGAGAAGGAGGAGTTGGTGCAACACTAGTTGCGACAAAGATCCAGTTTATAGTTAAATAATATGACTTGATTTATCCTAATCAAATTTGAATCTGAAATTTAGACCATAAGACACAGGAGCAGAAATTAGGCCATTTGGCCCATCGAGTCTGCTCTACCATTCAATCATGGCTCATCCTTTTATCCCTCCTTAACTCCATTCCCTGGCCTTCTCCCTGCAACTTTTGATGCTGTGTCCAATCAAGAACCTATCAATCTCTGTCTTAAATACACCCAATGATCAGGCCTCCACAGCTGCCTGTGGCAACAAATTCCACAAATTCACCACCAGCTGGCTAACACAAGGAAATCTGCAGATGCTGGAAATTCAAGCAACACACACAAAAAATGCTGGTGAACGCAGCAGGCCAGGCAGCATCTATAGGAAGAGGTACAGTCGACACTTCAGGCTGAGTCCTGACGAAGGGTCTCAGCCTGAAACGTCGATTGTACCTCTTCCTATTGTTCTGCAAATCTAAATAGAATAACCGTAACAAGTGGATGCTGCAACTATTTGGTTTTGCTTGAACAAATGGACTCAAACTCGGTAGTTCCTTCAAAACCCACTTTATTGTTAATACAGAGAAGAAAATAGAGTTGTGAGAAATGCTTTATATTGTATACTACCTACACCACTAATAGGTAGGGCTAACTTAAAGCAACCCCTAGTAGTCTTACACCGCTGAGTATACTTAGCAACGTCTGTGTGGTCCCTGAGGCAGGCGATTGACCGTGGACTGGCTCGGGTGGAGGTCCTTGGTGCTGGTTCAGCTGCTCGGCCCGAAGGTGGGCCCCAGGCGAGTGGTCTGCGCAAGAAAGAACTTGCCCACCTTTGTAGTCTATCACCACCTCCCAGTCCGGCTGGAAGGGGCCAAGCATCCAATCCAACACCTACATGACCCCAACTTGGGCCAATTCCAAGTCCTGGTCACGTATTAGGCCAACATACATCCTTCACGTCTGCAGGTCCCACAATTGGGTGGCCTTCAACAGTCAGCCTCTGCCTCCCTAGGAACAATGCATCCTATTAAGTTTACAATCAAACAATGTGAAAAACATTTTTAGAGACAAGGTAATTGATTGCTTTTACGCAAATCAACATTTTTAGCTTGCTTTCATGTATGTCATCCGGTATACCAGGGGTATATATATATAGTTCTCCCCTTATTTAGTATCAAGGGTCAATCTGCCCAACAACATAAATTCCTACTTGTTAACCATTTCTTTACCGTATCCATCTTCATACCCACTCACTCTACCCATACACTATACACTTACCTATACACCTATAGATGCTGCCTGGCCTGCTGCGTTCACCAGCATTTTTTGTGTGTGTTACCATCTGGCTAAAGAAGTTTCTCCACATCTCTGTTTTAAATGGAGGCCCCTCTATTCTGAGGAGGTGCCCTCTTGTCCTGGACTCCCCCACCATCCACTTTGTCCAGGGACTTTCAACATTCGAAAGGTTTCAATGAGATCCCCCCTCAGCCTTCTAAATTCCTGTGACTACAGACCTAGAGCCATCAAATGTTCCTTGTATGATAACCCTTTCAATCCTGAAATCGTCCTTGTGAACTGCCTCTGGATCCTCTCCAATGCCAGCACATCTTTTCATAGACGAGGAGCCCAACACTGTTCATAATACTCAAGGTGAGGCCTCACCAGTGCCTTATAAAGCCTCAGCATCACATCCCTGCTCTAGTATTCAGGACCTCTTGAAATGAATGTTAACATTGCATTTACCTTCCTCACCACTCACTTTACCTGCAAATTAACCTTTAAGGTGTACTGCACAAGGACTCCTAAGTCTCTTTGCATCTCAGATTTTTGGATTTTTTGTCCCTGTTCAGAAAATAGTCTGAACATTTATTAGGTTAAACAATTAACTTGGAAAATACAAAGATTGTTCCTTAGTACGAACCTTCTATGGATTAGCTATGAAGCAGATTGCAAGATTCCAACAAAGGTGTGAAATTCTAGAGAGAAAGAAGGAAATTGTCATTTGCTACATTCCAGTCTCAGACTGTAACATCTAATCCAGTCTTTCGCCAAGACATAAACAAAAGCAGAAACTGATGCTCAGGGATAGATGGTGGAAGATTGTCCCTCATATTTGTTGCATGTACTGAATAGTATAATTTGAGCAAACTTATAATTTATGGTCATTTCTAATGAGAGAAATTCCATATTGATTCTTCTTTGTGTCTTTCATAGAATAGTACAGCACAGTAGAGGCCCTTCGGCCCTCAATGTTGTGCCGACCTTTAAACCCTGCCTCCCATATAACCCCCCCACCTTAAATTCCTCCATATACCTGTCTAGTAGTCTCTTAAATTTCAATAGTGTATCTGCCTCCACCACTGACTCAGGCAGTGCATTCCACGCACCAACCACCCTCTGAGTAAAAAACCTTCTTGGAATATCCCCCTTGAACTTCCCACCCCTTACCTTAAAGCCATGTCCTCTTGTATTGAGCAGTGGTGCCCAGGGGAAGAGGCACTGGCTATCCACTCTATCTATTCCTCTTAATATCTTGTATACCTCTATCATGTCTCCTCTCATCCTCCTTCTCTCCAGAAAGTAAAGCCCTAGCTCCCTTAATCTCTGATCATAATGCATACTCTCTAAACCAGGCAGCATCCTGGTAAATCTCCTCTGTACCCTTTCCAATGCTTCCACATCCTTCCTACAGTGAGGCGACCAGAAATGGACACAGTACTCCAAGTGTGGCCTAACCAGAGTTTTATAGAGCTGCATCATTACCTTGCGACTCTTAAACTCTATCCCTCCACTTATGAAAGATAACACCCTATAAGCTTTCTTAACTACCCTATCTACCTATGAGGCAACTTTCAGGGATCTGTGGACATGTACTCCCAGATCCCTCTGCTCCTCCACACTATCAAGTATCCTGCCATTTACTTTGTACTCTGCCTTGGAGTTTGTCCTTCCAAAGTGCACCACCTCACACTTCTTCGGGCTGAACTCCATCTGCCACTTCTCAGCCCACTTCTGCATCCTATCAATGTCTCTCTGCAATCTTTGACAATCCTCTACACTATCCATAACACCACCAACCTTTGTGTCATCTGCAAACTTGCCAACCCACCCTTCTACCCCCACATCCAGGTCGTTAATAAAAATCACAAAAAGTAGAGGTCCTAGAACAGATCCTTGTGGGGCACCACTAGTCACAACCCTCCAATCCAAATGTACTCCCTCCACCACGACCCTCTGCTTTCTGCAGGCAAGCCAATTCTGAATCCACCTGGCCAAACTTCCCTGGATCCCATGCCTTCTGACTTTCTGAATAAGCCTACCATGTGGAACCTTGTCAAATACCTTACTAAAATCCATGTAGATCACATCCACTGCACTACCCTCATCTATCTGCCTGGTCACCTCCTCTAAAACTCTATCAGGCTTGTTAGACACGATCTGCCCTTCACAAAGCCATGCTGACTGTCCCTGATCAGACCATGATTCTCTAAATGCCCATAGATCCTATCTCTAAGAATCTTTTTCAACAGCTTTCCCACCAGAGACGTAAGGCTCACTGGTCTATAATCACCCGGACTATCCCTACTACCTTTTTTGAACAAGGAGACAATATTCGTCTCCCTCCAATCCTCCGGTACCATTCCTGTGGAAAACGAGGACATAAAGATCCTAGCCAGAGGCTCAGCAATCTCTTCCCTCACCTCATGGAACAGCCTGGGGAATATTCCGTCAGGCCCCAGGGACTTATCCGTCCTAATGTATTTTAACAACTCCCAACAGCTCTCTCCCTTAACATCAACATGCTCCAGAACATCAACCTCACTCATATTGTCCTCGCCGTCATCAAGTTCCCCCTCATTGGTGAATACCGAAGAGAAGTATTCATTGAGGGCCTCGCTCACTCCTGCAGCCTCCAGGCACATCTTCCCACCTTTATCTGTAATCGGTCCTACCTTCACTCTTGTCACACACATCAAAGTTGCTGGTGAATGCAGCAGGCCAGGCAGCATCTCTAGGAAGAGGTACAGTCGACGTTTCAGGCCGAGACCCTTCGTTCACTCTTGTCATCCTTTTGTTCTTCACATAATTGAAGAATGCCTTGGGGTTTTCCTTTACCCTACTCGTCAAGGCCTTCTCATGCCCTCTTTTTGCTCTCCTCAGCCCCTTCTTAAGCTCTTTTCTTGCTACCCTATATTCCTCAATAGACCCATCTGATCCTTGCTTCCTAAACCTCATGTATGGTGCCTTTTTCCACCTGACTAGATTCTCCACCTCACTTGTCACCCATGGTTCCTTCACCCTACCATTCTTTATCTTCCTCACTGGGACAAATTTATCCCTAACATCCTGCAAGAGATCCCTAAGCATCGACCACATGTCCATAGTACATTTCCTCGCAAAAACATCATCCCAATTGACACCCACAAGTTCTAGCCTTATAGCCTCATAATTTTCCCTTCCCCAATTAAAACTTTTCCTGTCCTCTCTGATTTTATCCTTTTCCATGATAACGTTAAAGGCCAGCGAGCGGTGGTCACTGTCCCCCAGACGCTCACCTACTGAGAGATCTGTGACCTGACCCGGTTCATTACCTAGTACTAGATCTAGTATGGCATTCCCCCTGTTCGGCCTGTCCACATACTGTGACAGGAATCCATCCTGGACACACTTAACAAACTCTGCTCCATCTGAACTATTGGAACTAATCAGGTGCCAATCAATATTACAGAAGTTAAAGTCGCCCATGATTACAACCATGTTATTTTTGCACCTTTCCAAAATCTGCCTCCCAGTCTGCTCCTCGGTATCTCTGCTGCTATCAGGGGGCCTATAGAATTTCACTCCTTTAACAAATAAAGTTCAGGAATACAATGTATTTCTTATCCTAAATAATTTTATTGATTTTATTTTACAATTAGCATTTTTAAGAGACTATGAGGAAAATCTGGATTTGCAAGTTTTAGGTAAGATTCAAAGAAATGAAAGATCTTTAATATATATGATTCTGGATGTCTCAAAGGGTTTTCTACCTAGTTAAATTTATTTCAGAAATACAAACACTTCAAAATAATACAAAGAAATCTGACAAACCCTAACCAGATAATGACCAGTATATCATGATCGAATATTTTTGGTTAAGGAATAAATATTCTTCAGGAAATTGGGAGACTTTCCTTGCCTTTTCCTTAAAAGCATCATTTACTTCTGCAGTACTGCACTGAATTATCAACCTTAATAATGCACAAGATGTTTGAATCCACAGTCTCTTAACTCAAAATTAACTGTGGAATACAAGATCAGAAGGGGGTAGATCCTCCTTCCTCCTGCTATCTGGCAAAAGGCACCGAAGCATTTGGTCTCTCACAACCAGACTATGTAATAGTTTCTTCCCCCAAGCCATCAGACTCCTCAATACCCAGAGCCTGGACTGACTCCAACCTACTGCCCTCTACTGTGCCTATTGTCTTGTTTATTATTTATTGTAATGCCTGCACTGTTTTGTGCACTTTATGCAGTCCTGGGTAGGTCTGTAGTCTAGTGTAGTTTATGTGCTGTTTTACGTAGTTCAGTATAGTTTCTGTATTGTTTCATGTAGCACCATGGTCCTGAAAAACGTTGTCTCATTTTTACTGTGTACTGTACCAGCAGTTATGGTCGAAATGACAATAAAAAGTGACTTGACTTGATATGATAATTATTCTGACAACAGTGTTTGTTGCAGAGATTTTGATAGAATCAGTGGTGTTGCTGTTCTACCATGTCTTGAAGGAATACACGTTCACAATGCTGGAGGAACTTAGCAGGTCAGGTAGCATCTATGGAAAGGAATAAACAGCCGATGTTTCTGGCTGAGAGCCTTTATCAGGATTGGAAAGAAAGGGGGAGAAGCCAGAATAAGAAAGGGGGGAGGGGACAGGTGATTTGTGAAGCCAGGCAAAGGGGAAAGTGGGTGGATTGGGGAGGGAGGATGAGGTGAGAAGCATGGCGGTGACAGGTGGAAAAGGTAAAGAGCTGAGAAGAAAGAATGTGATTGGAGAGGAGAGTGGACCATGGGAGAAAGGGAAAGAGGAGGAGAACCAGAGGGGGTTGATAGGCAGGTGAGGAGAAAAGAAGGTGGGGGAGGAGCCAGAATGGAAAAAGAAAAAAAGAGGAAGGTTAAGAAAATACCAGAATTTGGAGAAATTGATGTTTGTGCCATCAGATTGGAGTATACCCAAACGAAATATGAGGTGTTGCTCCTCCATCCTAAGAGAGGCCCCATCATGGTAGTAGAGGAGGCCATGGACCAACCTGTAAGATTGGGAATGGGGAGTAGAATTAAAATGGTTGACCACCAAGAAATCGTCTTTCGCTGTTGTGGATGGAACAAAAGTATTCGACAAAGCGGTCCCCGATCTACATCGGGTCTCTCGTGGCTGCAGTGGGAGTACTGTATACAGTAGATGACTTGCAGGTGAAGTGTTTTTTATGTTATATTTTCTGCAAATCAGCATGACGACTTCAGATATCAGGGAGGTTTCAAGTGGAATCAAGGCTTTTAAAAGATACTGTGTCTTGTTTCTTGGCACTACAAACAATTTTATTCTCTTTTATAACAGCTGCTTGCTGTTACGTAATTCCAATGCTGCTCCACCTAAAATCATGGACACCATGTGATTATCTGTGGAATTGCCACGGAATTCCTCAAATAAGTAAAGACTCCCAGCTAATAGTTTTTAATAGCAGTTAGCTCTAAGAACATGAACTCGCAGGGAATGGAGGGATATGGGTTGTGTGCAAACAGGATTAGTTTAGTTTGTTGTCATGGATAGCCCAGCTATTGTGGACCAAAGTGCCTGTATTATGAGAATAGGAAGAGTTGGAAAGGCTGCTGGTTGACTGATAGAAAGGAAAACTTGCAATATAATGGAAAAGTTTGCTATGGATAGGAAGAAAGTAGGAGTGTGGGGTTGTCTTCAACTGTTGATGATTGCTGGTGCTTGTTGTCAGTTGGAAAACTTTTTGATGGTTTCTGCATTGTATATTTGATGTCAATTGGAACTGTTCCAGCGTTATGGTTAAATGTGGGACAAGTGTAAATGGCCTGAATCTAAATCTTGAGCTCGGTGATACCTCTGATATTTTCCTAAATGTCGAGGATGAAGTTTCTGCACCATTTTATCAGTGTAATTTATCTGAAGTGATAAAAACTGGAGCATAGGCTGTGGAATCTTAAAATCAAATTATGTTTATAGCACAGTGATTTTTGTGATCTTCTTTGCCTGATTAAAAAATCATCTTTGTCCATTCTTGAAAAACTATACTGTGTGTTTCCACCAAATGTAGGGATTTATGAGGCATTGAAGAGGCTCTTAGAATTAATATTTAGTTGCAAATGTATTAGTATTAAAGTAACAGCAGAACGCTTTGAAAAGGATGATAGCATTGACGAGGGTCACCAAGGATATATGAAGGGGAAATCACGTTTAACTAATCAGCTGGAGGGTTTAGAAGATATGAGTGATAGAATAGATAATATGGAACCAGTGGATGTGGTGTATTTTGATTTTCATCAGTCTTTAAATAAGGTTCCTCCACAAAATTTGGTTAATAAGCTAAAGTGCAAGAAACTGGGGGAATGTTCACATGCAGATTCGGAATTGATTATTAGATAAAAAAGCATTAAGTGGGAGTAAACACGAGAAATTCTGCGGATGCTGGAAATTCAAGCAACACACATCAAAGTTGCTGGTGAATGCAGCAGGCCAGGCAGACCTGCTGCGTTCGCCAGCAACTTTGATGAAGTGGGAGTAACTCGGTTCTACTCACGATTGCAGGCCACAGATAGAGGGGTTCTGCAGGGATGCTTAGGCCCCAGGTCTAAATTCATTAACTGCTGAGAGGACCTAAAAAGAGTTTAAAAGGTTTTGTGTTGTAAATTTATCAATTTTAGTTGGTGGCAAAGTCAGGAGTTTGTCAAGTGGTGAAATGTCATGGTGAAAAAGTATGTAGATTTAAAAATCGCACTTCAGCTAAATGTGAATAATACTTCAAACACTGTGTAACCACACAAAATCTTCAGTCTCCTTATAATTTCATTCAATGTGTTTTTAGGTTCCACGAATGGTTAAAGTTATTCAGGAAGATTCTCCATATTTCAGAATCGTCTATCCTAGTGATGTTGGTTTTAAAGTGGCACCAGGCATGGTCACCACATGCAAAATCGTTTTCACACCTGAGGAAAACAAGGTGTGTGAATTACAAATGTGTTTTATTGAAAGTGTTTCATTCAGTTATTACAAAGTCAAAATCACAGAGGGTTAAATTGGGCAGCGTACCTGCATAGACCTTATTTTCTTTGGACTCTGAGTCATGTTGAAAAATGGAGTTTGAGAAGGATATAAACATGTATAAAGCATATGAGGTGCCATCAGGATAAAGTCATTTGTACAGATCTGCCTAACAAGCATCGGCAGCATGGAGAATATGCAGATCACGGTGCAAGATAGTATGAATTGCTGATTTGTCATCAGGTTTCGCCTTTTTCCAGTGCACACTCAGCCAGTTCACTGTCTCAAACAGCCTATATTACCACCTGTCACAAGCTGAAACAGAAGAGGAGGAATGGGATAAAATGGGGGTAAGAGGGAGAAAGAAGCTACAACATAAATATCCCTTCCTGAATAGCTCTCTAATCTTTACACTAACAGCACACCTTTCATCTTTCTTCTGTCATTGATCTCTGTTTTCCATGGTTGGAATAAGGTTCATATTGTAATATAATATGGTAAATTCAACCATTTAACTGTGACTCCAAGGAATTCAACTTCATTACCAAAGCACGATGCCTGCATACCGCTATATGATATATTTGACCATCGAACAGTATGGTACACGAGCGGGCTCTTCAGCCCATGATGTTGTGTTGAACTAATTAAACTCATAACTAAATGCTTAATTAATCCCTTCTGGCAATATAATGCCCACATCCTTTCATTCTGTGCACACTCATGTGCCTATCTAAGAGATTATTAAATGCCTCTGGCATACTTACCTCCACTACCACCACTGGGAGTACTTTCCAGGCAACTACCATTCTTTGTGTATGAAAAACCTTCACCCAGATATCTCCTTCCTACTTACTCCCGCCACAAATGCATGCCCTGTAATATTAGACATTTTGACCCTATGAGAAGCTACCAGGAGCCCAGTCTATCTGTGCTTCTCATAATCTTATAAACTTCGAAGACAGCAGTTCCCAAAGTGGGTGACATCACCTGCCAACCTCCCCTCCCCCCAACCCAGAGGCAGTGGGAGTTTCTAAGGGAGTGATAAAGATAAAAGGGGCACCCAGTAGCAAGCAACAGCTGAGGGATTACTAGCTTAGTTTAAGAAATGAATTACTTATTATAAACATTTGATCCTCAGTGCCTCATAATTGATTGCAATGCTAACCCACTGCTCAGTTAGACTTTGCTTGAACTGCGTTATAATTGTTGAAAAGCAATGCAACACTAATGTATTTGGCATCATGAAAAGTCTGGACTGCCAAAGACATGTTATTTCTGGGTCCGGCCTACTGTATTATTGCCATTCACTACTGTAGTACAGTGTTAGCTAGTATGATTCCCATACTCCAATCATGCAGTGATGCAATTCCTATGAATTACGGTATGGCATTCAATGGGGTAAAGTTCAGAATCTGTCATTTTGAATGGTCTTGACCACATTTCTGTAGCCCACGGACCAACCGAGATATCGCTGCCCCACTTTGTCGACCTTCAGGCAGAGAGTCAGATTTTGCCTTTGTTGATCTCAGTGCCTGAGGGTGGACTTAAGGAGCAGGTGATCGACCATGGTTGTTAATGGCAGAAGCAGACCAGGTTGCATGGTAGCATAGTGGTTGGCACAACTCTTTACAAATACAGTCAACCTGGGTTCTATTCCTGCCTGTATGTTCTTCCTGTGACCGTCTGGGTTTCCTCTAGGTGCTCTGGTTTCTTCTCACGGTCCAAAGACGTACCGATTGGTAAGTTAATTGGTCATTGTAAATTGTCCCGTGATTAGACTAGGATTAAATCAGGGGGTTGCTGGGTGGCGCAGCTCGATGGGCTGGAAGGGCCTATTCCATGCTATATTTCAATAAATAAATAATGATGAAAAAGAAGTGTAGACAGTATACTGTGGAGTATCTGAATTATTGATTAATACCAGCTCCAAGCACCAACATCTGTCAATGTGTCTTGTATGAAAAAGCTTTTTCAAGTGAGCCCATGAAACTATCCAGGCTCCTTCAATGTTTTAAGAGACACTGGTGGACACAGCGTAGATGTTCAGCAAAGCGGTCTCCCAGTCTGCGTCGGGTCTCGCCAATATATAAAAGGCCACATCGGGAGCACCAGACGCAGTATATCACCCCAGTCGACTCACAGGTGAAGTGTTGCCTCACCTGGAAGGACTGTTTGGGGCCCTGAATGGTGGTAAGGGAGGAAGTGTAAGGGCATGTGTAGCACTTGTCCCGCTTACACGGATAAGTGCCAGGAGGGAGATCGGTGGGGAGGGATGGGGGGGACGAATGGACAAGGGAGTTGTGTAGGGAGTGATCCCTGCGGAATGCAGAGAGAGGGGGGGAGGGAAAGATGTGCTTAGTGGTGGGATCCCGCTGGAGGTGGCGGAAGTTACGGAGAATAATATGTTGGACCTGGACTCTTGCTGTCCCCCACTTTTCCTTCGCTACATCAATGACTGCATTGGCGCTGCTTCCTGCACGCATGCAGAACTCGTTGACTTTATTAACTTTGCCTCCAACTTTCACCCTGCCCTCAAGTTTACCTGGTCCATTTCCGACACCCCCCTCCCCTTTCTAGGTCTTTCTGTCGCTGTCTCTGGCGACAGCTTATCCGCTAATGTCTACTATAAGCCCACTGACTCTCACAGCTATCTGGACTATTCCTCTTCTCACCCTGTCTCTTGCAAAAACGCCATCCCCTTCTCGCAATTCCTCCGTCTCCGCCGCATCTGCTCTCAGGATGAGGCTTTTCATTCTAGGACGAGGGAGATGTCTTCATTTTTAAAAGAAAGGGGCTTCCCTTCCTCCACTATCAACTCTACTCTTAAACGCATCTCCCCCATTTCACGTACATCTGCTCTCACTCCATCCTCCCACCACCAAACTAGGAATAGGGTTCCCCTGGTCCTCACCTACCACCCCACCAGCCTCCGGGTCCAACATATTATTCTCCGTAACTCTGCCACCTCCAACGGGATCCCACCACTAAGCACATCTTTCCCTACCCCCCCCCCCTGCATTCCGCAGGGATCGCTCCCTACACAACTCCCTTGTCCATTCGTCCCCCCCATCCCTCCCCACCGATCTCCCTCCTGGCACTTATCCGTGTAAGCGGAACAAGTGCTACACATGCCCTTACACTTCCTCCCTTACCACCATTCAGGGCCCCAAACAGTCCTTCCAGGTGAGGCAACACTTCACCTGTGAGTCGACTGGGGTGATATACTGCGTCCGGTGCTCCCGATGTGGCCTTTTATATATTGGCGAGACCCGACGCAGACTGGGAGACCGCTTTGCTGAACATCTACGCTCTGTCCGCCAGAGAAAGCAGGATCTCCCAGTGGCCACACATTTTAATTCCACATCCCATTCCCATTCTGACATGTCTATCCACGGCCTCCTCTACTGTAAAGATGAAGCCACACTCAGGTTGGAGGAACAACACCTTATATTCTGTCTGGGTAGCCTCCAACCTGATGGCATGAACATTGACTTCTCTAACTTCCGCTAGGCCCCACCTCCCCCTCGTACCCCATCTGTTACTTATTTTTATGCACACATTCTTTCTCTCACTCTCCTTTTTCTCCCTCTGTCCCTCTGAATATACCTCTTGCCCGTCCTTTGGGTCCCCCCCCACCCTTGTCTTTCTTCCCGGACCTCCTGTCCCATGATCCTCTCGTATCCCCTTTTGCCAATCACCTGTCCAGCTCTTGGCTCCATCCCTCCCCTTCCTGTCTTCTCCTATCATTTTGGATCTCCTCCTCCCCCTCCAACTTTCAAATCCCTTACTCACTCTTCCTTCAGTTAGTCCTGACGAAGGGTCTCGGCCTGAAACGTCGACTGTACCTCTTCCTACAGATGCTGCCTGGCCTGCTGCGTTCACCAGCAACTTTGATATTGATGTTAAGAATACTATCAGAACAAGCTATTCAAGTGCAAAAAGATTGTTTGTTTTATCGACTACTCAAAAGCATTTGATAAAGTGAAGCACAATAAGTTATTTGAAATATTACAGAAAACTCTCGATCTAGATTCGAAAGACCTCCGCCTAATCAGAAATCTGTACTGGGAACAAACTGCCGCTGCAAGAATAGATGGAGAAGTGAGTCAGTTTACTAAAATCAAGAGAGGTGTTAGACAAGGGTGTGTTTCTCCCCTGATTTATTTAATGTGTACAGTAAAACAATGTTACAAAAAATAGGAGACATCTTGGGAATCAAAGTTGGTGGTGAAAACATCAATAATTTCAGATATGCAGATGACACTGTTTTAATTGCAAGTACGGAGGAAGAACTACAAAACTTAATTGATAGAATTGTAAAAGAAAGTGCAAAAATGTGTCTATCATCAATTGCAAAAAGACAGAATGTATGGTGATATCCAAAAAGAAGGAGAATCCTATCTGCAGGCTGAGAATAAACAGGGAAGACATAAAACAAGTACAGAACTTTTGTTACTTAGGAAGCTGGGTGACGTAAAATGGCAGGTGCGACTTGGACATCAAAAGAAGAATAGGGATGGCAAAAGACACCTTTACGAGAATGAAGAGCATACTGGCCAGTACTAAACTAGGCATGACAATCCGCCTCAGAGTACTGAAATGTTACGTTTATCCAGTTTTTTAGATTATGAAGACACACAGTCCTCTTTTATTGTCATTTAGTAATGCATGCATTAAGAAATGATACATTATTTCCTCCGGTGTGATATCACAAAACACAGGATAGACCAAGACTGGAAAAAACTAACAAAACCACATAATTATAGCATATAGTTACAACAGTGCAACAATACCATAATTTGATGAAGAAGTCCATGAGCACAGTAAAAGTTCAAAGTCTCCCAAATGTCCCACATCTCACGCAGACGGGACAAGGAAGAAAAACTCTCCCTGCCATCCCGACCACGGTCCGACTCTGAGTCATCCGAAAACTTCAAGCTCTGATCAGCTCCCCGACACCGAGTACTGAGCACCATCTCTATCCGAGCGATTCGACCTCCATCTCGGTTGCCAACAGCAGGCAAAGCTGGGGATCTTGAGGCCTTCCCTCGGAAAGATTCCCGACCACGCAATAACGACAGCAGCGAACGAGCGTTTCAGAATTTTTTCCAGATGTTCCTCTGTGCTTTCACGTCTGTCTCCATCAAATCAGAATGGTCCATGGCCCCTACTTAACGGATACAATATCATTTTTCACCGGAGGGCTGCACACGCGCGGCGCGCTGCTTTCTCTCCTCCCGCCGGCTCAGAATGTTGGACAATATCTAGTAACATGAAACGAATTGAAGTAGCAGAGAAGTGGTTTTTGAGGAGGATGCAAAGAATATCATGGATGAAATGAATATCTAGTGAGGATGTCATGAACAGAGCATACACAAAAAGAGAAATAATGTATGAGATCATGAAAAGGCAACGTAACTTCATTGGACATGTGATTAGGAAAGAGGAGTTAGAATGCACGGGAATTATGGGAAAGATTGAAGGGAAGCAAGCAAGAGGAAGACAAAGACAAATGATGATAGAGACAGCAGCCAGAGAACTGGAACTGAATACCAATGAATTGATCCACTTGATCCGAAACAGGAGTATGTGGGCCATGGCAGTCAAAGCTCAAACTGGGCATGGCACCTGATGATGATGATGATGATGAAATAAAATCAAGTCCCATGCTCTCATTTCCTGACTATTTCGAGAGCTTTGTATTAGACCATAAGACTGTAAGATATAGGAGTAGAATTAGGCCATTCAGCCCATCGAGTCTGCTCCGCCATTCCATCACGGCTGATGCTGGATCCCACTCAACCCCATACATCTACCTTCTCACCATGTCCTTAGATGCCCTAACCAATCAGGAAACAATCAACTTAAATATATCCATGGACTTGGTCTCCACTGCAGTCTGTGGCAGAGAATTCCACAGATCCACTACACTCTGGCTAAAAATATTCCTCCTTACCTCTGTTCTAAAGGGTTGCCCCTCAATTTTGAGGCTGTGCCCTCTAGTTCCGGAAGGAGGAATGGTGAACAATTGAGAATGATGAACAGTTTGAACACTTACTGTTGTGCACAGAAGTCAAGTCGATCTCAAAAGAAAACTGCCTGAGATGCTTTTATATGCTTTTTGAAACTGTAACAAAATTCTTTGAAGAATTGAATGCTTCATTCAGTAATCAACACAAGAATATTAGGTATGGCATTTCTTATTTGTCAGAATTATTTGCAGAGTTTAATGAAATCAAACTTAAATTGCAAGGAAATTATATGAATCTTAACAAATCAGTCGTCTCCACATTTCTGTCCAAGTTAACCCTATTTTAAGTGCAACATTGGCTGTCATGACCTCTTCCAATTTCTGAGCCTCTTTGGGAGAGCTGGAAGAAAAAGAAAGAATACCAGATGATGATCTTCATGTATACTCTGCCTACCTGGGTGAGCTACACAAAGACATGTCAGTGAGATTTCATTATCTTCTCTTGATCTAAATTCCAGATTAGGTAATACAGTGCCTTGTTTTATTCTGCACACAACTGTTCTAATGCATGCTATTAGAGTTATTATCATCTTCCTGTCAGATCGAACCAGCCTGGCTATTCTCATCTGATCTCTCTTATTAACAAGACACAGAACTGCTTCACAGAACTGGATGTTTTTTTTTGCTTTTCACAGCATTTTCTGTAAACTCTAGAGACTGTTGTGCATGAAAATTCCAGGAAGTCAGCAGTTTCTGAGATACTTACATTATCTGGTCCTAACAATCATTCCATGGTCAAAGTCACTTGGGTCATATTTCTACCGCATTCTGATGTTTGTTCTGAACAACAACTGAACCTCTTGACCATGTCTGCATGCTTTTATGCTCTGAGTTCATGTCACATGATTGGCTGATTAGATATTTGCAAAAAGAAGCAGGTATACAGGTGTACTTAATAAAGTGGCCTGTGAGTGTAGCAGCCAGCGTAGACTTAGAAAGGAGTGATCCTGCTTGAAAATTTCCAAGGGAGTTTTTGTAATAATGGGAGTTAAAGCTGAGTGTTAAATCATAGGATTAAGCTATAATGGTATATGTCAGACTTGGATATGAACCTTAGGAGAATTCTACTAAAATTTACAGATAATACCAAAATTTAAAAAAAGCTCATCGAAGTATACTGCTGAAATGGGATATAGTTTTAAAATATCAAAGAGAGGTTTTATTGTTCAAACAAAACTTCAAAAAGTGGAATGTAGTTATGTAAGTTCGGGACTAAGCATAGTAAATGAAAGGTGCAACTTTACAGAAGCATTTGATGGTCAACTACAATACTTGGTCTGGATTCCATACCAGAGATTATAATCTCCTGTAAGAATACCTCTTGTTCTGAAGGAGATCTATTCACAGAAACTACTTTGTATTTTGAAATTTTGTTACAGAAGATAAGACCATTAGACATAGGAGTGGAATTAGGCTATTCCTTCATGGCTGATCTCAGATCCCACTCAACCCCATACACCAGCCTTCTCGCCATATCCTTTGATGCCCTGACCAATCGGGAAACTATCAACTTCCACCTTAAATATACCCGTGGACTTTGTCTCCACTACAGTCTGTGGCAGAGCGTTCCACAGATTCACTACTCTGGCTAAAAAAATTCCTCTTTACCTCTGTTCTAAAAGGTTGCCACTCAATTTTG
Organism: Mobula birostris; assembly: GCF_030028105.1. Taxonomy (NCBI): domain Eukaryota; kingdom Metazoa; phylum Chordata; class Chondrichthyes; order Myliobatiformes; family Myliobatidae; genus Mobula; species Mobula birostris. The sequence continues at coordinate 5,754,243 of NC_092384.1, read as the reverse complement.
AGGCTGTGGCCCCTAGTTCTGAATAACCCAACCATAGGAAACATCCTCTCTACATCCACCTTATCTAGTCCTTTCAACATCCAGTAGGTTTCAATGAGGACCCCACGCATTCTTTTAAATTCCCGCGAGTCCAGGACCAAAGCTGCCAAAAGCACCTCATATATTAACCCCTTCATTCCCAGAATCTCCTATGGACTATCTCCAATGACAATACATCCCTTCTGAGATGTGGGACCCAAAACTGTTGACAGTACTCCAGTGCAGCCTCATTAGAGTCTTATAAGACTTCAGCATTATCTTCTTGCTTTTATATTGTGTTCCCCTTGAAGTAAATGCCAACATTGCATTAGCATTCTTTACCATAGACTCAATCTGTAAATTAACCTTCTGGGAGTCTTGCACGAGGACTCGTAAGTCCCTCTGCACCTCTGATGTTTGAACTATCTGCTCATTTAGATAATAGTCCACACTATTATTTCTTTTACCAAAATGCACATTGGAAATCTCCCAACACTGTATTCCATCTGCCACTTTTTTGTCCATTCTTCCAATTTGTCTAAGTCCTGCTGCAATTGCATTGCTTCCTCAGCACTACCTACCCCTCCACCTATGTTTGTATCATTGCAAACTTTGTCACAAAGCCATCAAATCACAAACAAGAGTAAACCTGCAGATGCTGCAAATCTGAGCAACACACACAAAATGCTGGAGGAACTCGGCAGATCAGGCAGCATTTTGTGTGTGTTGCACAAAGCCATCAATTCCATTATCCAAATTATTGACAAACTATGTGAAAAGCAGCAGTCCCAATACTGACCACTGAGGAACACCACTTGTCACTGGCAACCATCCAGAAAAGGCCCCCTTTATTCCCACTTGCTGCCTCCTGGCTGTCAGCCATTCCTCTATTCATGCCAGTGTCTTTCCTGTAATGCCATAGGATTTTATCTTGTTAAGCAGCCTCCTGTGTGGCACCTTATCAAGTGCCTTCTGAAAATCCAAGTAAATGACATCCACTGACTCTCCTTAGTCCATTCACCCTGCTTGTTACTTCCTCGAAGAACAGATTTGTCAGGCAGGATTTCCCTTTACAGAAACCATGCTGACTTTAATTTATTTTATCATCAGTCTCTAAGTTCCCCGAAACCTCATCCCTAATAATAGATTCCAACTTTATTTATAAGCATATAAACGGACAATAATATTAACAAGCTGTGGCCTCATGATCTGTATCTGGAAAAAAAAGGGACAGAGGTTTCCAAACTGGACTTTGTTATAAGCCACTCTTGTTATATGGAGATATATAAAATCAAGTATTTCAGTGGACCTTTAGACTTAACTAGCATTTAAATTTTACAGATCTCAACCAATAAAAGGCAGTGTTCAGTGTGTACAATCCCAGAAATCCTATATGAATGCATTGCTATTGCTGATGAGCTAAGTATGTAATTTATTATGATCAATAAGTTTAATTGCTTCATTAACTTCTTTTGCAGAATATGTTAGTGATCAAACAATGTTAATGTAAAAACTTTGTAAAACTTAATCAATGTGATATCAAAGATTATATGGAATAAAGCACTATCCTCTGGAGTATTCCAAAGGCGTTTATACTCTGTTGCCAAGGATTGATTTTATTTTTAAAAATAACTACCATTAATCTAGAACTATGCATCAGTGCTTAACAGTAATTTAATAGTAATGACCGATAGCATTACCTAACAGTAACACCACAGAATCTTCAAATACGTGGGCCGGGGTTTTCTGATGCTGGGCTTCCCAGTCGAATTGGATCTCAGAAAACTGGAGATACTCAATGGACCAAGTAACTTAATAGACCGGGGCTTATCAACCTCTGGGAGACTGGCTTTCTGCCTCCACTGGGGAGATTTGTTGACAGCTAGCTGATGCTGCTAAGCTATCTGAATAACTGGACTAAGTGTTCTAAATACTTGTTAGAGGTTGCCCCTGATGCTGTATGGCTCTTAAAAGCTATTTCAAATTGCCCTCTTCCAGCATCATATTCCACATCCTATGTAGCAACCTTTACTGACGTCATAGCCTTAGATGTTGATGCCACACATGTCCTAGTCCCAGTGTTTGCTATTCTTTAAATCACATTTCCAAACTGGAGCATAGGTTTCTCTGATTAAAATCAAATATTTGCAATTCAAAATTTATGTCTTCATCTCAACTAGGTTTGTTTCTAACATTAACTAAGTAGCTAAGGTTAATTTTAAGAACTAAGTGCAATCGTCAAACAGGCTGATTACTATAATTTTCATATTTCCAATTAGCAACAGTGGTAAATAGATTAACAATTTAAAGGCATTGTTTAAAAATTCTAAACAGCCCGAGAGCCAGCTTTTACAATGAAGGACTGCCAGTTTATTCCAGTGTACTTTCTTGAAGACTCCGTTACCTTGATCTAAGAACTTTTTATTTATCTGGATAATTTGAAAATGTACTCATTTGAAGAACTGAGAGATCTTGCATGTATTTTATTTTCTGAATTTAACTCTGTTATACTTCTAAATTCCATAACTGGTGTGGATAAAAATTAAATAATCATTTTTGTAACTACTGTTTCATTCCTTCAGGATTATATCCATGAGTTGGTCTGTATAACAGAAAGAGAGAAGTTTCTGGTGCCCGTAAAGGCTATTGGGGCACGTGCTGTGTTGGATTTTCCTGACCAGATCAACTTTTCAGTTTGTCCTGTCAAATACAACACTCAGAGAACTCTTCTGGTTCGGAATGTTGGAAACAGAGAAGCTAAGTTCAACCTGCAGACCAAAACGTAAGAACTGTATATTTGTCCTTATTGGTGGAATAATGCTAAGCAATAGGCACCTCTAAAATAATATTTTTATTAATAATTGAAACAGAAAATGCTGGAAACTCTTGGAAAGTCAGGTAGCAATTGTGACTTTTGTGATTGTGAGGCAGTATATCCTGCTAGAAGGTTATGATAGTAGGTGATTTTAAATTTCCACATATTGACTGGGACTGCCATGCTGTAAAAGGACTAGATAGGATAGAGCTTGTTAAATGTGTTCAGATGAGTTTCCTCAATCAGTATAGAAGTCCCAATGAGAGAGAGTGTGATACTTGGTCTCCTATTAGGGAATGAGATAAGGTAGGTGACAGAAGTTTGTATAGGGGAACATTTTGCATCTAGTGATCATAATGCCATTAGTTTTAAGGTAATTATGGAAAGGGATAGGTCTGGACATCGGGTTGAGATTTTATATTACAATGTTGATGGTATCAGAAAGGATCTGGCAAGTGTGAATTAGGACAGGCTGTTTTCCGGCAAAGGTGTACTTGGTAAGTGGGAGGTCTTCAAAGTGAAATTTTGAGAATACAAAGCTTGTATGTGCCTGTCAGAATAAAGGGCAAAGATAACAGGTTTAGAGAACCTTGATTTTTGAGAGATACTGAGGTATTGGTTGAGAAAGAAAAGGAGGTGCATGGTAGGACCACCTTTTGAAGAGTATAGGAAATGCAAGAAAACACAAGAAAGAAATCAGGTGGGCTAAAAGAAGGTACGAGGTTGCCCTAATACAGGGGTCTCCAACCTTTTTTGCGCTGCCGACCGGTTTAATAGTGATAATATTCTTGCGGACCGGCCGACCAGGGGTGGGGGGGGGGGTAGGGTTGCCAGGGTTGCCAATGGACAAGAGTAGCAGTCAAAAAAAACTTTGTTTACCCTGAGAAAGACTACAATGACCATGAAGCCTTGCGCGGGCACCAGTGCGCATGCGTGACCTGCGCATGTGTGTGCCTGTCGATATTATTTGCAAATCGCTTTTGGCGATTCTGTTCGGTGGGGGGGGGGGGATTATTCACGACCGGAATATTGGTAATAAGGGGCTAATACACTCAATTTCGTTTCTGAAAGGGTTTATCTAACGAATTTTATATTAAACACATAGCGCATATTTTCCTCGCATGAATATAGTGATAAGTCAATCATCAGGGGAGGAGGGGGAGCTTGAAGTAAGTGTTGAGAGAACTTCCAGTAGAAGTGGTAGAGGCAGGTTCGATATTATTTAAAGAAAAATGCATAGGTATATGGACAGGAAAGGAATGGAGGGTTATGGGCTGAGTGCAGGTTGGTGGAACTAGGTGAGAGTAGCGTTCAGCACGGATTAGAAGGGCCGAGATCGCCTGTTTCCGTGCTGTAATTGTTATATGGTTATATAAGTCACTTATCAGTCAATAGCATCATAACGTTTTAAGTAATGTTTGGATATTAAACACACGGCACATATTTTCCCCGTATGAACATATAAAATCATTGCAACACACCAATATCGCTGAATCCGTGGGAGCCCTGGGCTTGTTTTCCTGCAACAAGACGGTCCTATCGAGGGGTGATGGGAGACAGCGATACTCGAAGGGGCTTTCTTATGTCCAGTCTATTCCGCAGTTTAGTTTTCGTTGCATTCATTGCAGAGATATGTTGAAAATGGAAGCAACGTTTTCAGTGCTTTCGTGGCTATCTCAGGATATTTAGCCTTGACTTTGATCCAGAATGCCGGCAGAGATGTTATGTCAAACATACTTTTCAGCCCGCCGGCATTTGCAAGCTCGAGGAGTTGATCTTCTACCCGCGCTGACATGGATGACACGCGGGTAATGACCTCGCATGTGTTCAAGCTCAACACTGGGTGTGACAGGGAACGAGGAAAGATGCAGCTGACTCATATCGCCAAATCATATCGTTTCCTCGCGGCTCGGTAGCAAATGCTCTGCAGCCCGGTGGTTGGGGACCGCTGCCCTAATAGACATGGTGAAGGAGAATCCTAAGGGATTCTACAGATATATTAAGAGCAAAGGGATTGCAAGGAACAAAGCTGGTCCTCTGGAAGATCAGGATGGTAATCCATGTATGGAGCTAAAGGGATGGAGAGATCCTAATTGGATTACAGAGGAGGAACTGTTTGCTGTCTTGAGGCAATTCAGGGTGGACAAATCCAAGGGCCTGACAAGGTGAACTCTCAGATACTGTGGGAGGCAAGCGCAGATATTGCAGAGGCCCTAGCAAAGATATTTAAATCATCCTTAGTGACAAGTGAGGTACCTGAGGATTGGAGGACAGCTAATGTACAAACCCCATTTCCAGAAAAGTTAGGATATTTTCCAAAATGCAATAAAAACAAAAATCTGTGGTATGTTAATTCACATGAACCTTTACCTAACTGACAAAAGTACAAAGAAAAGATTTTCAGTAGTTTTACTGACCAACTTAATTGTATTTTGTAAATATACACAAATTTAGAATTTGATGGCTGCAACACACTCAACAAAAGTTGGGACAGAGTTAAAATAAGATTGAAAAGTGCACAGAATATTCAAGTAACACCGGTTTGGAAGACTCCACATTAAGCAGGCTAATTGGTAGCAGGTGAGGTATCATGACTGGGTATGAAAGTAGCGTCCATCAAAAGGCTCAGTCTTTGCAAGCAAGGATGGGTCGTGGCTCACCCTTTTATGCCAAAATTCATGAGAGAATTGCTAGTCAGTTCAAAAGGCACTGCCTAAGAAACCATCATGCTGCTGTGACAATTATAGCCACCTGGGCTCGGGAGTACTTCGGAAAACCATTGTCACTCAACACAGTCCGTTGCTGCATCCAGAAATGCAACTTGAAACTGTATTACGCAAGGAGGAAGCCATACATCAACTCTATGCAGAAACACTGGCGAGCTCTCTGGGCCCGAGCTCAACTCAGATGGACCGAAAGACTATGGAACTGTGTGCTGTGGTCAGATGAGTCCAAATTTCAGATATTTTTCAGAAAAAATGGGCGTCGAGTTCTCCGTGCCAAAGGTGAAAACGACCATCCAGATTGTTATCAGCGAAAGGTGCAAAAGCCAGCATCTGTGATGGTTTGGGGGTGCATCAGTGCCCCTGGCACGGGTGAGTTGCATGTATGTGAAGGTACTATTGACTCTGAGGCGTATATTAGGATTTTAGAGAGACATATGTTGCCATCAAGGCGACGTCTCTTCCCGGGACGTCCATGCTTATTTCAGCAGGACAATGCCAGACCACATTCTGCATGGGCTACAACAGCACGGCTTTGTAGACACAGAGTGCGTGTGCTTGACTGGTCTGCTGCCAGTCCAGATCCATCTCCTATTGAAAATGTATGGCGCATCATGAAGAGGAGAATCACAGACAATGGAGACCACGGACTGTTGAGCAACTGAAGTCTTATATCAAGCAAGAATGGACAAAATTTCCAAGTGCAAATCTACTACAATTAGTATCCTCAGTTCCAAAACGACTAAGAAGTGTTATTAAAAGGAAAGGTGATGTAACACAATGGTAAACATGCCTCTGTCTCAACTTCTGTTGAGTGTGTTGTAGCCATCAAATTCTAAATTTGTGTATATTTACAAAATACAATTAAGTTGGTCAGTAAAACTATTGAAAATCTTTTTTTTGTACTTTCGTCAGTTAAATAAAAGTTCACGTGAATTAACATATCACAGATTTTCGTTTTTATTGCATTTTGGAAAATATCCCAACTTTTCTGGAAATGGGGTTTGTAGTTCTGTTGTTTAAGAAAGGTTCTAGGAATAAACCAGGAAATTATAGACTGGTGAGCCCGGCATCAGTAATGGGAAAGTTATTGGAAGATATTCTAAGAGATTGGATATATAAGTATTTGGATAGGGAGGGATTGATTACAGATAGTCAACATAGCTTTATGCTAACTAAACTTATAGAGGTTTTTGCGAATGTTACCGAGAACATAGATGAAAACAAGGCAGTGGATGTTATCTACATAGACTTTAGCAAGATCTTGGACAAAGTCCCACATGGGATGTTGCTCAAGAAGGTTCAGTTGCAAGATGAGGTGGTAAATTGGATTAGACATTGGCTTTGTTGGAGAAGCCAGAGAGTGGTAGTAGAGGGCTAGCTCTCTGACTGGAGGCCTGTGATAAGTGGCGTTCCACAGGGATCAGTGCTGGGCCTGTTGCTGTTTGTCATCTGTATTGATGATCTGGATTATAATGTAGTTAACTGGATCAGCAAATTTGTAGATGACATCAAGATGGGGGGTGTAGTGGGCAATGAGGAAGACTACCAAATCTTGACAAATGGGCTGAAAAATGGCAGATGGAATTTAATGCAGAGATTTATGAGGTGCTACACTTTGAGAGGACCAACTAGTGTATGTCTTACACAGTGAGTCGCAGGGCACTGGAGAATGCAGTAGAACAAAGGGATCTGAGAACACAGGTCCATAATTCATTGAAAGTAGTGTCACTGGTAGACGGGTGGTAAAGAAAGCATTTGGCAGATTGGCCTTTATAGATCAAAGTATTGAGTATAGGTGATGGGATGTTATGTGAAGTTGTATAAGACATTGGTGAGGCCTAATTTGGAGTATTTGTGTGCAGTTTTGGTCACCTGTCTACAGGAAAGATGTAAATAAGATTGAAAGAGTACAGAGAAAATTTATAAGGATGTTACCAAGTTATAAGGAAAGATTGAATAAGTTAAAACTTTAGTCCCTAGAAAATAGAAGGTTGAGAGGAGATTTGATAGAGGTATACAAAATTATGAGGGGTATAGATAGGGTAAATGCAAGCAGGCTTTTTCCACTGAGGTTGGATGAGACTACAACTAGAGGTCATAGGTTAGGGGTGAAAGGTGAAATATTTAAGGGGAGCATGAGGGGAAACTTCTTCACTCAGAGGGGAGTGAGAGTGTGGAAAGAGTTGCCAGCGCAAGTGGTGGTTACAATTTTTATTTCAATGTTCAAGAGAAGTTTTGATAGGTACATGGGATGAGAGGGGTATGGAGGGCTATGGTCTCGGAGCAGGTCGATGGGACTGGGCAGTTTAAATGGTTTGGCATGGACTAGATGAGCCAGAGGGCCTGTTTCTATGCTGTAGTTTCCTTTGACTCTATGGCTGTAAGTTTCTGACACCCACAAATGGACCAGTGTTGTTAGGACTGGATTATCTGATTTTCTTTATGGGCACCATTTCAGTTCTCCTGTGGCATTGGAACATAAATGTTTAAGTCATGTTCACCTTAATATTTACTAAGCAAACTATTTATTGTATTTGTCTCAGCAAAACATCAGAACTAAGAGTGATCAATTTCAAACCTAACCAGCAAATTCTGCAGATCAAGCCGGTGTGAAAACAATTCCCAGGGCCTTTGATACTGAATTGCCAGACCTAGAGGTAACACATGGGCTATGGACTATATTCTGGGAATCATCGATAAAGACTCTGATAAAATCCTGCTGGAACTTATTGGTGTTCTGCTGGTATGAAGCAACAGACTTCATGCCATAGATCAGTGATATTAAACCCGATTCTGATCCTGATATTGCATTAGGGTTCTCTTTTGACATGAAAAATAATGGTGGTAATTTTTCAGAAGCATAAAACGAGCTAATTCCTTTACATGAAACAATGAATTCAGATCCTCAGACCAAATAGTGAAGCATTGAAAATGGCCTAGGTTTGAATATTGATCCCAGCCATTGTTGTTTCATTCACCCAATTCTCTTTAATTGGAAATGTTTGTTCATTGCTCTATCAGCTTTTCCATTCAGTACCAGGATGCTGTCAAGTTGTGAAGCCAAGATAAAGGCCCAATGTTAAGTCACACTAAACTAGAAGAAAACATGAAAAGTAGATAAGTTGTATTAGAAAGTAGTAGTTTGGTAAAAGAAGATATGGTAAGTTAAGACATGGAGAAAGTTAATTTAAATCTATATGGTGAGTCTGGATCTCTACATAGTGAGTCTGGGTCTTAGTACTGTGAGAATTACGAAAGGAAAAGTGTGATTTAGATCAAAGAGCAGATTTCAGAGAATCATCCACTAGAATAGTATCGGTAATCAGAGAGATGAGAATGTGGAATGGAGAAGGAAGCTGAAAGTGAGATAAATCAAAACTTTTTTTTTCAGTTGTCATGTCCAGTTGGGTACTTTGAGCTTTAAGATAATAAAATGCATTTAAACTGTTCATTTATCTGGGAAGTCCCTACGTTCTGCCTTTCAGTGTTTGGCTTATAATTCCAGGAGTATTACTGCTATTCTTGGAGCTCTTCCCTTGTCTTGTCTGGGGAAGAACCAATGATATGAGATTTAAATTTTCACTTTGTTAGTTTGAGTCTGTCAATTAGCTTTGGTTTCATGCTGTTTACTTTCTATTGGAAGGCATCACCTTTTAAAGATGCGAAGCCCCAATTTATAGACCACTTTCCTCATATAACACATCAGTAATTGTAGGAATCTGCTTCATGGGTCTTATTTGAGCACCTTCCAGTGCTTGATTAATTTTTATGTTAACAGTTGTACTACTCCATGTGGTCTGATGAGATTATGATATAACTAAGCTGTGGTGCATGTTAACTTCAACTCTGCTGCTTGCAGTGCGCAGTTTAGCTTTCTGTCTTGTTTTGTTAATACACTGTGGTGGTTAGCCATACTGAAGATCAGGTCCATTAAATGTTAAATTACCTTCAACATGATCTTTGTTTATTCTGACAATATGGAGTGCTGACGTGATCCATTTTGTCCCTGTACGTAGTGCCTTTTGGTTGCCTACATTAAATGCTATCTGTCTTTGAGCCCGTTTTATGATGACAGCCTACTTACGTTATAGGATTGAACATAGAACAGAATTCACAGATATTCTGTGGATCCAGTAGATATGCTATTAAATGTGGTGAAATGTTGGAGATGTGTATCTCTACCGTTAGCATTGCAAAATTGGAATCCTGGCTTTTAACTCTCTTAAGAAATGCATTGAGCAATGCAATATACCAAATTGCACCATACAAGCAAAATAAATATTAGGTATCTGTAAGTCTGGCTTTAACAATGTAATAAAATCTCATTTACTATCAGTTTTCCCAATGTTGAAAATTAACAATTTATAAATGTGGTATTTCAGATATGCAAGTTTTAATTTCTGATTTAGATTTAAAACATAGTTTTAGCGACTTAGTCTCTCTTAATCCAGTCTCTCATTCCCTCTTGTTTATCTCTTCCTGTACTTCAAATTCACCATCTACACTTCCGTTTTGGTCTTCACAATACTAATTTTGAATCTGTCCATGTAATTAAGAGAGTTAAATCTCAGGTAACCTACAGAGGGCACTGTGGTGTTTCATCTCACACTGGCATCAGGTTGCAGTGGATATTATTAAACAGGCAGGAGGACATCGATTCACTAGTGGGCAATTATGTTTAAGATTTTGTATTTCTTAGTCTACCCTTTTTAATTGCCATCACTTGCAAACTTGATCAATTTGTTCAGCATTTCTGAATCCCAAGTTATATTGCTGATAATGGATCCTGTACCAAAACCTAGGATAAGACTTATGAACGTCCCTCCAAACTCAATACAAATTGCCTTTTCTGCTCATTAAACCATTTGACATCTAGTCCTAATGTTTATTCTGCACACCTGCAGTGAGAAAATCTGAATTCAAATAATATTTGAAAGTCCGAATGGAAAAGTGCAAAGAATACAACAGACGCAGGAGCTAGTCACCAGGCCCATTAAATCTGCCCCATGATAGTTGAGTTGCACTGGTCTCAACTCCTCTTCTGTGCCAGTTCCCTATTGTCTTCAGTTCAATGATCTTTCAAATATTTATCTATCTCCACCTTAAATAGTTTTAATGATAGAACCTCTCATTATTTCTGGGGCAGAGAATTCCAAAGATTTATTGTCCTCTGAGGAAACCGAAAGTTTATGCACTCCAGAGGAGGGGAGTGCATGGAACAAACTGCCAGCGGAAGTGGTGCATGTGGGTTCAGTTTAAACATTTAAGAGAAATTTGGAAAAGTACTTGGATGGGAAGGGTATAGGGAGTTCAAGTGCAGGAGTTGATGGAACTAGGCAGAATAATAGTTCGGTACAAACTAGGTGGGCCAAAGGGTCCGTTTCTGTGTTGAAGTGCTCTAGGTCACAGTTTTAAATGACCAGCCATAATCTTGTAACTACATTTCCTCGTCCGTCATTCATCCAATAATGAAAACTTCTCAGCATCTACTCTGACAATCTGTGTAGGATAAAGATCACCCCTCATCTTTCTGAATGCCAAGGAATACATATTTCATCAGGCAGGACATTTATATTTTGATGTTTGCCTACTGCGTTATACTACTACTACTACTACTACTACGTCGACTCAGGCCTAGGGGATTATTATGTGTTATTAAGGTACTGATCGTAGTCAAGCTTACACCTGATAATAGGTTTGACATTGTTAACTGCCTGACATTTTCTTTGTTTCAATGTTATGTTTGTTTGGCAGCAATGAGAAACATAGAAGTCTGTTCCAAATTGACTTTCATTCAGCCGTGTTTTCATCTCAGATGTTTCACTGCAGTCTGCAGCTACTCACCTTTCCGGGTGTAGAATGAGCTGAGCTTTGCAGAAGTGTTAGTGAAAGGACTAACCGAAAGATGAGATAGTAAGAGATTTGAAAGTGGGAGGGGGAGGGGGAGAGGGAGATCTGAAATGATAGGAGTAGACAGGAGGGAGAGGGATGGAGCCAAGAGCTGGAAAGTTGATTGGCATAAGGGATACAAGGCTGGAGAAGGGAGAGGATCATGGGACAGGAGGGCTAGGGAGAAAGAAAGGGGGAGGGGAGCCCAGAGGAAGATGGAGAGCAGGCAAGGAGTTATAGTGAGAGGGACAGAGGGAGAAGAAAGAGAGAGAAAAAAGGTGGGGGGGGAGAGAGAGAGAGAAAACTAACTAACTAAATAAATAAATAAATAAAGGATGGGGTAAGAAGGGGAGGAGGGGCATTAACAGAAGTTAGAGAAGTCAATGTTCATGCCATCAGGTTGGAGGCTACCCAGACGGAATATAAGGTGTTGTTCCTCCAACGTGAGTGTGGCTTCATCTTGACAGGAGAGGAGGCCGTGGATAGACATGTCAGAATGGGAATGGGACGTGGATTTAAAATGTGTGGCCAGTGGGAGATCCTGCTTTCTCTGGCGGACAGAGCATAGGTGTTCAGTGAAACGGTCTCCCCGTCTGCGTCGAGTCTCGGTAATATATAGAAGGCCACATCGGGAGCACCGGACGCAGTATATCACCCCAGCCGACTCACATGTGAAGTGTCGCTTCACCTGGAAGGACTGTCTGGGGCCCTGAATGGTGGTGAGGGAGGAAGTGTAAGGGCATGTGTAGCACTTGTTCCACTTACAAGGATAATTGCTGGGAGGTACCTTGCTGAGGCACAGCGACAACTCGCGGATACCTCCTCTTATGTACCCCTCGATCATGACCCCACTAAGGAGCACCAGGCCATTGTCTCCCACACCATCACCAACCTTATCAGCTCTGGGGATCTTCCATCCACTGCCACCAACCTTACAGTTCTCACACCCCGCACTTCCTGTTTCTACCTCCTACCCAAGATCCACAAATCTGCCTACCCAGGTAGACCCATTGTCTCAGCTTGCTCCTGCCCCATTGAACTCATTTCTGCATACCTCGACACTGTTTTATCCCCCCTTGTTCAATCCCTTCCCACCTACGTTCGTGACACTACTTACGCTCTAAATGTTTTCAATGATTTTAAATTCCCTGGGCCCCACCGCTTTATTTTCACCATGGATGTCCAGTCCCTATATACCTTCATCCCCCACCAGGAAGGTCTCAAAGCTCTCCGCTTCTTTTTGGATTCCAGACCTAACCAGTTCCCCTCTACCACCACTCTCCTCCGTCTAGTGGAATTAGTCCTTACTCTTAATAATTTCTCCTTTGGCTCCTCCCCCTTCCTCCAAACTAAAGGTGTAGCTATGGGCACCCGTATGGGTCCCAACTATGCCTACCTTTTTGTTGGCTTTGTGGAACAATCCATGTTCCAAGCCTATACTTGTATCTGTCCCCTACTTTTTCCTTCGCTACATTGACGACTGCATTGGGGCTGTTTCCTGCACGCATGCTGAGCTCGTTGACTTCATTAACTTTGCCTCCAACTTTCACCCTGCCCTCAAGTTTACCTGGTCCATTTCTGACACCTCCCTCCCCTTTCTTGATCTTTCTGTCTCTGTCTCTGGAGACAGCTTATCTACTGATGTCTATTATAAGCCTACGACTCTCACAGCTATCTGGATTATTCCTCTTCCCACCCTGTCTCTTGCAAAAATGCCATCCCCTTCTCGCAATTCCTGTGTCTCCACTGCATCTGCTCTGAGGAGGAGGCTTTTCATTCCAGGATGAAGGAGATGTCTTCCTTTTTTAAAGAAAGGGGCTTCCCTTCCTCCACCATCAACTCTGCTCTCAAACGCATCTCTCCCATTTCACGCACATCTGCTCTCACCCCATCCTCCCCCAACCCCACTTGGGATAGGGTTCCACTTGTCCTTGCCTACAGCCCCACCAGCCTCCAGGTCCAACATATAATTCTCCGTTACTTCCACCACCTCCAACGGGATCCCACCACCAAGCTCACCTTTCCCTCCCCCCCCTTTCTGCTTTCCACAGGGATTGCTCCCTACTCGACTCCCTTGTCCATTCGCTCCCCCCATCCCTTCCCACCGATCTCCCTCCCGGCACTTATCTTTGTAAGTGAAATAAGTGCTACACCTGTCCTTACACTTCCTCCCTCACCACCATTCAGGGCCCTAGACAGTCCTTCCAGGTGAGGCAACACTTCACCTGTGAGTTGGCTGGGGTGATATACTGCGTCCGGTGCTCCCGATGTGGCCTTCTATATATTGGCGAGACCCAACGCAGGCTGGGAGACTATTTCGCTGAACACCTACGCTCTGCCTGCTAGACAAAGCAGGATCTCCCAATGGCCACACATTTTAATTCCACGTCCCATTCCCATTCTGATATGTCTATCCACAGCCTCTTCTACTGTCGAAATGAAGCCACACTCAGGTTGGAGGAACAACACCTTATATTCCGTCTGGGTAGCCTCCAACCTGATGGCATGAACATTGACTTCTCTAACTTCTGTTAGTGCCCCTCCTTCCCTTCTTACCCCATCCTTCCTTCCTTCCTTCCTTCCTTTCTCCCTTCCTTCCTTCCTTCCTTCCTTCCTTCCTTTCTTTCTTTCTTTCTTTATCCCTCCCCTTTTTTCTCTCTCACTGTCCCTCTCACTATAACTCCTCGATCTTCCTCTGGGCTTCCCCCTCCCCCTTTCTTTCTCCCTGGGCCTCCTGTCCCATGATCCTCTCATATCCCTTTTGCCAATCAACTGTCCAGCTCTTGGCTCCATTCCTCCCCCTCTTGTCTTCTCCTATCATTTTGGATCTCCCCCTCCCCCTCCCACTATCAAATCTCTTACTACCTCTTCTTTCAGTTAGTCCTGACGAAGGGTCTCGGCTCGAAACGTCGACTGTACCTCTTCCTATAGATGCTGCCTGTCCTGCTGCGTTCACCAGCATTTTGATGTGTGTTGTTGTCTGTAGTTGGTTTGGCCTGTGTGACCACCGACTCAGCAATGTGGGTGGCTCCTAACTCCCCTTTGTGATGGCTTTGGCAAGCCAGGTCGTTGTATCAAAGTGCGAGAAAACCTAATAGGACACCTGTCATTCTTATCAAAGGGACCTGACAGTGGAATATCCTATCTTATTGATCTGCAAACTTAACACTGAGACACGTATCACCATTGAAATAACTATGCCAGTTTGACACATTCATATTCATAGAACAACATATTTTAATTTTATTCTATGGACTATTCCTGCTCCTGTGGAACACAGACTTGCTTCCTCCTGTACTATTTACATCAGAACACAGACCTGTCTGAAGTGACAATAGTGAGGAGGCTATGGGCCTGGGAATTCTCAACATTGTCTGTGGACTACATGAAGTATCGTAGCAGTAAATTAAACATCAGGAAATATCTTGCTGATTACCAGCAGTTCAACTGATAAATCAGAAGTACCTCACTAGACATATGTGTATCTATGAAGGGAACAAGATATATTTCAATGTCTCCCACCTATAATGCCAATGTCCATCCATAATTTAAGATAATTTGATGATACTGTTATTGGCAGTCATGAACTATTTTCGTGTCATGTCAGGCCTAAAATAGGTTGTGCAGGAAACAACTTGAGCAGAAGGTCTTGTTTGGCCACTATCATAGATGTAACTGCCCATGACAGAGTGTATTAATAAAAGTGACAATTTATACAAAAGGGAGAGTCCAATCCAAAGTGGAGGGCAGCTCCACTGCATTGAACAACACTTCTCGTAACCCGACCTTGTGGGTTCTGAGGTGATCGATGAAGGTGCCCAATGGATGGGTGAATTAAGTGGTAGACTGTTAATGCTGCGTTTCTTTCTCTGTGTTGCCAATGCATCTGGCTGTAAATTTCTAGAAATCAATAGGATCCTTGACTTTCTCAAGGAAATTTTGAAACATGATTGCATGTTTACCTCTGACTACGTGATGGTCTCTTCCCACAGCAGAGCTGCATATAGAGTGTGTCAGGACTTTTGTGTTAGGTATGGTCACCTCTACAGAATCAGCTGAGCGCATGACCTTGATGCTGAGATTGTTCATTTGGCAGAGGAGGCTGACATTGGTTTGGTTATCTCAAGGACCAGCTTTGACCTTAATAACAAACACTGTTAAGGGCAGCAGCACTTCAAAATGTCGAGGAAGTGGAAAGTGACCAAAGTAATGGATGGTGATAAGGATAATTATACTTTTCAAAAGGATGTAGACAGAATGGTGAAATGGACAGAGAATTGAATGCATAATTAGTCTTGAGGATGAACTTAAATATAAAGTAACTTTGAAGACAGTGAAAATCGTGTAAAACTGCACATATTTTAATGGTGCAGGATGAATATAGCTTACTGATTATAATATCATAATATTCATGGAAAAAGATGAGATTATGAACAGATGGACTGAGCATATTCAGGAATTGTTTGAAGATGATCAAGGCAAAAAACTAGAAATTAAGAAAAACATTGGAGGTCCAAGTATTTTAAAATCTGAAGTTGGTAATGCAATAAATAAGATGAAGAAAGGAAAGGCAGCAGGTCCTGATGAATTAGTAATAGAACAAATTATTGCCCTTGACGATTATGGAATTGAAAAACTTACTGATTTAATCAATGACATTTATGAGACTGGAATAATACCAGAAGAGATGAAAAAATCAGTATTTATCACTCTTCCTAAGAAAGCTGGAGCAATAGAATGTGAATTACATAGGACCATAAGTTTAATGAGTCATATCACCAAGATACTTCTAAGAATTTTGATGACTAAGAGCTAGAAGTAAGATACAAGCTGAAATAGGCAAAGAACAATGTGGTTTGTGAAAGACAACAGGTACAAGAAACGCAATATTGATGTTAAGGATACTATCAGAACGAGCTATTCAAGTGCAAAAAGATTTGTTTGTTTGTTTTATTGACTACACAAAAGCATTTGTTAAAGTGAAGCACAATAAGTTATTTGAAATATTACAGAAAACTCTAGATCTAGATTCAAAAGACCTCCGCCTAATCAGAAATCTGTACTGGGAACAAACTGCCGCTGTAAGAATAGATGGAGAAGTCAGTCAGTTTACGAAAATCAAGAGAGGCGTTAGACAAAGGTGTGTTTTCTCCCCTGATTTATTTAATGTGTACAGTGAAACAATATTACAAAAAATTAAGAGACATCTTGGGAATCAAAGTTGGCGGTGAAAACATCAATAAGTTCAGATATGCAGATGACACTGTGTTAATTACAAGTATGGAGGAAGAACTACAAAACTTCATTGATATAGTTGTTGAAGAAAGTGCAAAAATGGGTCTATAATAGACAGAATGTATGGTGATATCCAAAAAGAAGGAGAATCCTATCTGCAGGCTAAGAATAAATGAGGAAGACATAAAACAAGTAAAGAACTTTTGATACTTAGGAAGCTGGGTGACATCAGATGGCTGGTGCGACTTGGACATCAAAAGAAGAATAGGGATGGCAAAAGACACCTTTACGAGAATGAAGAGTATACTGACCAATACTAAATTAGGCATGACAACCCACCTCAGGGTACTGAAATGTTATGTTTATCCAGTAATGTTATATGGCTCAGAATGGTGGACAATATCTAGTAACATGAGGAAATGAATTGAAGCAGCAGAGATGTGGTTTTTGAGGAGGATGCAAAGAATATCATAGACAAAATGAATATCTAACGAGGATGTCATGAACAGAGCAAACACAAAAAGAGAAATAATGTATGAGATCATGAAAAGGCAACGTAACTTCATTGGACTTGTGATTAGGAAAGAGGAGTTAGAATGCATGGTAATTATGGGAAAGATTGAAGGGAAGAAAGCAAGAGGAAGACAAAGACAAATGATGATGGAGACGGCAGCCAGAGAACTGGAAATGAATACCAATGAATTGATCCAGTTGACCTGAAACAGGAGTGTTTGGGCCATGGCGGTCAAAGCTCAAACTGGGCATGGCACCTGATGATGATGATGATGATGATGATTATAATATGGATCTGATCCAATCAATATTCAAGAAAATATTTATTTACACAATTAGTAAGCAGGTAGTTTATACTATTCTGCTGTTCCTGGCCCTCTAACTTTTACTCCCCTTTATCTAAGAAAAAAAAGCATATGCATTCATCCAATCTGTTTCCATTATGATTTTATGCACCTCTATAAGCTCATCCTTAATTCTCTAACATTGCAAAGAAATAAGTTATAGCCTGCTCAACCTTTCCCCATAATTCAGGCTCTCAAATCCTGGCAGATTCTTCATAAATCATCTCTGCGTTCTTTCAAGTTTAATGGCGTCACTCCTATAACAGGGCTACCAAAATTGTACGCAATACTCCAGGCATCGCTTCAGCACACCTTGAACAACTCCGATGCCTCCCCCTGAGTGGATGCCAACAGATGACGCTGTGGTTTGAGGCCTTGTCCTTGTTGTGACTGAGGCTGTGCAGTTTCCCCACTGTTCACCAAGGAGGAGAGGGGAAGGGCTGAAATAGGGATTTGAGGGGCTTGGTTGGCACTAGTTAGAGGAAGGGGAGGGGCGAGAGGAATTGAGAACAGTAGCAGGTGAGTGATGGATGGAGGCAGACAAAGAGAAGAAACATGAAAAGCAGATGGAGCCAGCTGGGGAGGGGGGGGGGAGTGTGAAGGTAGGAGATAGCAGCTAGTGGGAGATAAACTGGAATGCAAAGGGCTATGAGTGCTGGACTCTGATAGGTGAGGAAGGTGACAATGGGAATCATTAGGGGAACGGTGAAAGAGAGGTGGACCCAGTACCAGATAGCAGAAGGGTGTGAGGGTGTAAACTGTATGTTTAGTAGATGAATGGATCCTGGAGGGGATGGATACAGGGCTGGAGAGGGAGTGGGGAGGGGAGGGGGAAGGAGACAAAAATTGAAGGACTTGAAGAAGACTGTAAGGAAAGATAAATGCAGGGATCTATTCTGGGACTCCTGCTCTTTTGATTGTTATAAATTACTTGGATGAGAAAATGAAAAGGTTCATAAGCTTGTAGATGACACAAAGGTTTGTGGGTTGTGTAAAAGTCTGTAAGCTACAACAGGTCATTGGTAGACCTCTACTTGATAGAGAAGTGTCATATGGAGTTCATTCAAGAAAAATGTGAATTAATTCACTTCGGAGGGAAGGATGAGAGGTGACTTTATAGAAATGTACAATATGATAAGAGGCATAGATTGAGTGGACAACCAGCACCTTTATCCCAGGGCAGAAAATGGCTAATACAAGGGGGCATAACTTTCAGGTGTATTGAAGAAAGAATAGGGGTGCATTGAAGATAGTTTTAATACACAGAGAGTGGTGGGTGTGTGGAACATTGTGGTACAGGCAGATATATTATGGAGCTTTAAGACTCTCTGTTAGGCAAATGGAAGGGAAGGGTTAGATTGGTCTTGGAGTAGATTGAAGGGTCGGCACAACATCACAGTCCAAAGTGTCTGTACTGTGTACCCACTAATTGTTAAATTTTCCGGTATTCGTTCTTCACTAGTTCGGGTACATTTAGAAGGTATGTGTTTATATGGTGAATATTGAAGCTATCTTGTGAAGTTCTGTTGTAAATTGTGGGGCTTTGTTTGAGATCCCGGAATTAACAGAATGGTGGTTACAAGGGTAGCTGTGTTCGTCCTCCTTCCTGGGTTTCTGAGCATAACCATTCTATACAGATGTTCTATATTTTGACCAATAAAGAAAAGCATGCTTTATGAAGATTAAATCTGTAGACAGTGGAAATCTGCAAAAGAAACAGAAATTGCTGGAAACACTCAGATGGAACATCTATCTGGAGAATGAAATAGATTTAATGTTTCAGGTTGAGGTCTCTTCATCTGAACTATTTTTTCCCTGCAGATGCATTCTGACTTTTTGAACGTGTTCAGCAATTTCTAACTTATTCAACCATTCAGTATGCCTCTTTAACCACCTTATTGGGTTGTCCTCTCTGTTGGAGACAACAAACATATCACACAGTTGATTTGCATTTCAGAAAGAAATTAATCCTGATCCAGCCAGATGCCTGTTTTGTGCCATATTGCTGTAGCTCTTCAGAAATAATGACTTTTGGTGTAAAGCCACTAACTCCCTTAGTCCTTCTCCTACATCTTATCTTATCCCATCCCGTCTCTTGTAAGGATAGCCTCTAACCTGCCCACCTTTATGTTTTACAACAGGACTGTCCTGAAAGACTCATTGTTTTTGCCTGCTCTTGTCCCATTGAAAATATTGCTCTATACCTTGACTCTACCCTTCTTCCCCTCATCCAATCCCCTCCCACTTTCATCTGGGATATCTCTAATGTCCTCCATTATTTTGAGATTATCTACTTCCCTGGTCCCAAGCACCTCATTATCACCATGGGTGTCTAGTTCAAATACACTTCTATCCCCAACAGGAAGGTCTTGGGACACTATGCTTCTTTCTGGAATAAAGATGTAACTAGTTACTTGCACCACACACTGCCACCAATGCTCTCATCCACCTAGAAGAATTGATTCTTAACTTTCAACAGATCAAAGGTGTAGCCATGGGCACTGGTGTAGGCTCAAGTTACATGTCTTTTCATTGACTACATAGAATAGTGCTGGTTGCAAACCTATGTGAGTCATTGAACTGCCTCAGTAACTATCACCCAGTGCCACTCACACCTGCTGTGATGAAATGCTTTGACAGGTTGGTCTCCTGCCCACGCAAGGACCTGGATCCATTGCAATTTGCCTGTCACCACAGTAGGACCACAGCAGATTCAATCTCACGCTCTCCACTCAGCTCTGGATCATCCGAGTAATAGTAATATCTACGTCAGGCTGCTGTTTATTGATTGCAGTTCAGCATTGAGAACAATCATACTCTCAATTATAATCAACGAGCTCCAAAACCTGGACCTCTGTACCACCACTGCAAATAGATCCGTGAGACCACAGTCTGTGCAGATTGGAAATAATATCTCTTTGCTGAAAATCAACACTGGGATAGCTCAAGGATGCATGCTTAACCCATCGTTCTGCTCTCTCTATACCCATGACTGTGTGGCTAGGTTCAGCTCAAATACCACCTATGAATTTGCCAATGACACAACCATTGTTGGCAGAAATTCAGCTGGTGACAAGGAGGCATACAGGAGTGAGGTAGATCAGCTGGTTGAGTGGTGTTGCAACAACCTTGCACTCAGTGTCAGTAAGGCCAAGGGATTGATTTCTGACTTCAGGAAGGGAAAGTTGAGGGAACACTCACCAGTCCTCGTCGAGGGGTCAGCAGTGGAAGGGGTGAACATTTTCAAGTTCTTGGTGTCAACATCTCTGAAGATCTATCTTGGGCCCAACATATTGATGCAATTACAAAGAAGGCACAATAATGACTATATCGCATTAGGAGTTTGAGGAGACTTGTTATGTCACCAAAGACACTCGTGAATTTCTACAGAAGTTCTATGGAGAGCATTCTAACTGGTGTGTCACCATCTGGTATACAGGAGCCACTACATAGGATCAGAAAAACTTGCAGAAAGTTGTAAACATAGCCAGCTCTATCATGGGCACTAGCTTCCCCAACATTTACGACACCTTCAAAAAGGTGTTGTCTCAAAAAGGCGGCATCAAATATTAAGAAACCCCATCAACCAGGACATGCCCTCTTCTCATTGCTACCATCAAGGAGGAGGTACAAGAATCTAAAGACACACACCCAGTGCTTCAGGAACAGCTTCTTCCCTCCCCATCAGCTTTCTGAATGGACAATGAACCCATGAACACTACCTCACTATTTTTTTCAAGCAACACACATAAAAGTTGCTGGTGAACTCAGCAGGCAGGCAGCATCTCTAGGAAGAGGTACAGTCGATGTTTCGGGCAGAGACCCTTCGTCAGGACTATCTGAAGGAAGAGCTAGTAAGAGATTTGAAAGTGGAAGGTGGGGGGGGGGGTGGAGATCCGAAATGATAGGAGAAGACAGGAGGGGGAGAGATGGAGCCAAGAGATGGACAGGTGATTGGCAAAAGGGATATGAGAGGATCATGGGACAGGAGGTCCAGAGAGAAGGAAAGGGGGAGGGGAGAAGAAAAGCCCAGAGGATGGGCAAGGGGTATAGTGAGAGGGACAGAGGGAGAAAAAGGAGAGAGAAAAAGAATGTGTGGATATAAATAACTAACTGATGGGGTACGAGGGGGATGTGGGGCATTAGTGGAAGTTTGAGAAGTCAATGTTCATGCCATCAGGTTGGAGGCTACCCAGACGGAATATAAAGAGTTGTTCCTCCAACCTGAGTGTGGCTTCATCTTTACAGTAGAGGAGGCTGTGAATAGACATGTCAGAATGGGAATGGGACGTGGAATTAAAATGTGTGACCACTGGGAGATCCTGCTTTCTCTGGCGGACAGAACGTAGGTGTTCAGCGAAACGGTCTCCCAGCCTGTGTCGGGTCTTGCCAATATATGGAAGGCCACATTGGGAGCACCGGACGCAGTGTATCACCCCAGCCGACTCACAGGTGAAGTGTCGCCTCACCTGGAAGGACTGTCTGGGGCCCTGAATGGTGGTAAGGGAGGAAGTGTAAGGGCATGTGTAGCACTTGTTCCGCTTACAAGGATAAGTGCCAGGATGGAGATCGGTGGGGAGGGATGGGGGCTACGAATGGACAAGGGAGTTGTGTAGGGAGCGATCCTTGTGGAAAGCAGAGGGGGGGAGGGAAAGATATCCTTGATGGTGGGATCCCGTTGGAAGTGGTGGAAGTAACGGAGAATTATATGTTGGACCTGGAGGCTGGTGGGGTGGTAGGTGAGGACAAGGGGAACCCTATTCCTAGTGGGGGGGCGGGACGATGGAGTGAGAGCAGATGTACGTGAAATGGGGGAGATGCGTTTGAGAGCAGAGTTGATGGTGGAGGAAGGGAAGCCCCTTTCTTTAAAAAAGGAGGACATCTCCCTCGTCCTGGAATGAAAAGCCTCATCCTGAGAGCAGATGCGGCGGAGACGGAGGAATTGCGAGAAGGGGATGGCATTTTTGCAAGAGACAGGGTGAGAAGAGGAATAGTCCAGATATTTTTTTCTATTTTTCTCACTAGTCTCGCTATTTTTTTCTTCCTTTTTGCATTACTAATTTTATTACATTTTTAAATATATACTTATTGTAATGTATAATATTTTATGTATTGCAAGGTACTGCTGCTGCAAAACAACACATTTCACGATATATGACAGTGATATTAAACCTGCTTCTGATTCTAATTCCTACTCTGGCACTCCTTCCCCAATTCTTTGTTGTCAACTGCATTGCTGCTACTTCCTGTACTTGTGTCTGTGTTGATTGTCAGTGAGGAGGAGATGTTATTATCAATCTCCACTTACTGGTAATAACCACCCAAGAGGGCGACCATAATCTGTCTTAACAATTATCATCCAGTGACACTGACCCCAACACTAATGAAGTACTTTGGGTGGCTGTGTGTGTGGATCAGATTAAATCCCATCTTCTTTCTAGTTTGCTTATTGCTCAAATTGGTTCTTTGACGATGTCATATTCTCTGCCCTCCACTCCGACTGTCCCACCTGGAAAATGGTGGCCTATATGCCAGGATGCTATTTATGTATTTCAGCTCAGCATGTAATGTGATCATCCCTCAGAAGCTCTCTGAAACTGAATCTTGGACTTACTGACACGAAGACCACAGTTCAGTCCACGTTCGCAGCAACATCTCTTGCTCCAAAACTAATGAGATAATTGTCGACTTTAGGAAGGTGCAGGCCGACCACTCCTCACTGCACATGATTGGCTCCTGCATGGAGAGAGTTCGGAGCACCAAGTTTCTGGGAGTGCACATAATGAATGATCTCACCTGGTCTCTCAACACCACCTCTTTAGTCAAGAAAGCACAGCAGCATCTCCACTTCCTGAGGAGATTGAGGTGAAAAAGGCTTCTCTGCCCCTTCATTCTAACTAATTTTTACAGGAGCACATTCAGAGCATCCCGACCAGCTGCTTCACTGTCTAATATGGGAATTGCAAGGTATCTGACTGCAAGACCCTACGAAGTATTGTGAGGATCACCGGGGTCTCTCTCCCAACAATCCGAGATATTTATCAGCAGTGCTGCATACACAGGGCCCTTAACATTGTCAATATTCCCTCCCATCCATCAAAAAATATCTTTGACCACCCCCCCGCCCCCCACCATCAGGCAGGAAGTAATGTAACATTAGGACAAGGATGGCAAACAGCTTCTTCTCCCAGGCTGTGAGACTACTGAACTCCCTAGAGCCACCCAGGTCTAATTATTGTACTGTGTTGAGCACCTTGGTCCGGATGAACATTGTTTTGTTTGATGATATACTTTTGTACGGTATAAACTTGAACTTGGTCTTCTGATGAGGAAGTCATGGATCCAGTTGCAAAGGGAGGCACAGAGGCCTAGGTTTTGAAGCTTATTGATTAGTACTGGGGGGATGATGGTGTTGTAATTGATAAACAACAACCTGGTATATGGATTGCTGTTATCTAGGTGCTCCAAAGCTGAATGAGACTGTGTCCGCTGTAGACCTGTTGTGGTGGTAGGCAAGATCCAGTGGGTGCAGGTCCTTGCTCCGTCAGGAGTTAATTCTAGCATGGGTACTTCATCACGGTAGATGTGAGTGCTACCAGGTGATAGTCATTGAGGCAACTCACCCTCCTCTTCTGACATTGGTATGATTGATGCTCTTTTGAAGCAGGTGGGAACCTCTGACTGCATCAGTGAAAATGTTCTTGAGCATTCCAGCCAGTTGGTCAGTACAGGTTTTAAATACTGTGCCCGTACACTTTCCTGTGAGGGTTCTCCCTTTTGAAAGCATGATCTGACGTTGACCTCCAAGATAGAGATCACAGGGTCACCAGATGCATTTGGGGATTATCAATTTATTGTAAACGGTATTCACATGACAGCACCTACTACTATTCCAGGACTGAAACTTAATTGAATAATTTTATGGTTTATAGTATATGTTACCCTGCCTGAACTTTTTCAGACTTCCTAGCTATAACAATTAATCTTTTACATATGACACCATATTGCTGGCAATTTATGCTTTTTGTTCATTACTTTTGCTTCTTTCTGTTACATTTTCAATTACTGTGGAAAAAATAGTGCTTTTAGAAATAGCTGCTGGCTATTCTTTTTCTTCTTTATCTCTCATGTTTCTCATGCTAAATTTGTTATTTAGCATAGTTCCTAAGATTCTCCAAAGTTAGTTTGTACTTACATATGTTGATTAACCAGCCAGAGTGCACTAAAGCACAGAATCATACTCTTCAGCCCATCAAGTCTGTGCCAAACTGTTATTCTGCCTAATCCCATTGACCCACATTTGGACCATGACTCTCCATTCCCCTCCGATCCACGTACTTATCCAAACTTCTGATAAATACTCTGCGGAAAGCTCTCTTTATAGCCCCATCGACCTGTGATGGGTAGATAATTATCATTGAAGAAAAACTCCAGAGGGAGAATGAGAAGCCTTGATGTCCAGGGTTATTTCCCATGGTTAGGAACCCGATCTTAAAACCTTAACATGAGATAATTAAAGGGAGGACCTCATATATGTGAAATATTTATCGGATCCAGAATTCAAAACCCTCTATATGTTGGGGTCATGTGGCATTCACTGAGTCACTAGCCGATTTGGCTGTCGTGTGCAAGGCATTCAAGGAATGAAGAAAGTTGTAGGAATCCTATAACTTCCATTTATATTTCATATCTAAACAACAGTATGTTGTTAGGTGTTTCACAGGGGAATTACCAAACTATGCTTAACATTGATCCAGGTAATGAATTAAAGGCACAGAGAGAGGCAGAGAAATTTAGAGAGGATACTCAATCTAAGGATTACAGCAAGTGGTGTAGGAGAGATGTTTGAAAACTATTGTACCAATAATCCATGACACAGGCACTGTTTTCATGTTGATCCCAAGTTAGAAATCTACATCTGCACTATCTGCAAACTGCTAGCAAATATTCTGAAATCTCATTGGAGTTCATTCCTGTTAAATTAATATATAATGACACAACTTTCATTGTATGTATGGCGAATGTATGACCTTTCATATAAAATAGTTCAAATTTATATCCTTTCTTGTGATTTCTTTTCCATCTGAGAGCTTCTATCATTTTATCTGAAGATGTTAGAGTATCATTGCTACTTCTCTGTATTGTACCCAATGTTCCCCTCCAATTATTTTTACAGCTGCATGGACCAACCATTGCTCTGCGCAGGAAATTTTTACATGGCCTGAAAACTGCACAGCACTTCAAATACTATGAATATTTGGAATGAAAATTGAAAATCACATACCTTTGATTTTATTTATTAATTGCAGGGTGTAATGAAATACAGTACAACAAAAAAACTATCATGTTTCTGTAGTTTCTCTTGTGTGTCTTTATTACAAGTCCATTGTTTATAAACACTGTCCAGATTAATTTAGTAACCAAATGAAAGATACGTCTCATTCCTCATGAGATCATCCAAATATACCACTTCTAGTCCGTTTCTGGAATTACGTTTGATTGATTTATAAGATGGAATCCACATTCATAGTCAGCACTAGAAGCACGAAATATTCCAACAATGTCAACAAGAATTGACAGTTATTCAAACTTTCTGTCTCTAGGCACGTAATTCAATATATCAGTGAATGTCTTAATTGAACTAGTGTTAACTTCCTCAGAAACAACAAATTTGAAATCACAGTATTGCTGCAATATTTCTGTGACAATGTTTTTGTCGTATAGAAAAGAAAATTCCGGTTGCACGGCAATGAAGGCTATGTGTGCGGGAGCATTTCAGTTACCATGTGGCCATGCACCCGTGCAGCTTGGAGGGAACAGTGATTGTACCATATCCTTTAATTCCAATTGACTTTATTGACCTCTTTCTTGAATATACAGTACAGTGACTGGGCCTTCACATTCCTCTTGGATGGAGAATTTCAAAGATTTATCACTCTCTGAATATATTTCTTCTCATATCTATCTTGAGTTATTGAGTCTTGTTTTGAGAGTATAGCATATGGTTAGAGACACAGAGTCAGAAATCTATAGCACAGAACCACGCCCTTCAGCCCATCTAGCCTATGCTGAACCATTTAAACTGCCTTGATCCTTCGACCTGCACCCAGACCATAGCCTTCTATATTGCCTCCCATACGTGCACTTAAACATTGTCTCTTAAACATTGAACTTGAAATTCTTGCACACTCTTACCACTCTCTGAGCGAAGAAATTTCACCTCATTTTCTCCTTAAACATTTCATCTTTCACCCTTAATCTATGACCTCTAGCTGTAGCCTTACCCAACCTCAGTGGAAAAAGCCTGCTTGAATTTACCCTATCTGTACCCCTGATTTGGGCGGTGGGGTGGAGATACGTCTCTACAGAAAGAGGTGTAAGGTGGCCCTTCCCTCTGCTAGCCCGCAGTTCACCCTTGGGCAAAGTGTAGTACCGGTCTAGCTCCCTGATTAGGGTCATGGAGCTGGTGGTGGATGGTTATATGAGCAGCTGCTGCATATCACAAGTACTGGTTATGTGACCACTGACACGAGGCAGACGATTTCTGAAGAGTATTGATCATGGCTGGGGTCTCCTGTCTTGTGAAGCCACTGCCCAGAAGAAGGCAGTGCCAAACCATTTCTGCAGAAAAATCTACCAAGAACAATGTTGGTCATCAAAAGACCATGCTCACCTATGTTATACGATATGGCACATAATGAATGAAAAATTCTCCTCATAATATTCTATACCTCTATCAAATCTTCCCTCAATCTTTTACATTCTAGAGAATGAAGTTCTAACCTATTCAATCTTTCCTTATAACTCAGGCCCTCCAGCCCTGGCAACATGTTCGTAAATTTTCTCTGTACTCTTTCAACATTAATTATATCTTTCCTATAATTAGGTGATCAAAACTTCACACATTACTTAAAATTAGGCCTCACCAACATTCTCACACAACTTAAACATAACATCCCACCTCGGGTACTCAGTACTTTGATCTATGAAAGCTAAAAGCTTTCTTTACAACACTATCTATCTATGATGCCACTTGCAATCAATTATGAACCTCTATTCCCAGATCTCTTCATTCTACCACACACCCCAGTGCTCTACTGTTCACTGTGTAAGACCTACCCTGGTTGGACCTCCCAAATTGCAACACCTCACATTTGTCTGCATTAAATTCCATCTGTCATTTTTCAGCCCATTTGTCCAGCTGGTCCAGATCCTGCTGCAAGCTTTGATAGTCTCCCTTGCTGTCTACTACACTCGTTGGTGTCATCTGCAAATTTGCTATTCCAGTTAACCACATTCTCATCCAGATTATTGATATGGATGACAAACAACAATGGATCCAGCATTATCCCTGCGGCAGTCCACTTGTCACAGGCCTCCAGTCAGAGAAGCAACCATGTCCTATCACTCTCTGGCTTCTTCTGCAGTACCAGTGTCTAATCCAATTTACCACCTCTTCTTGAATGCCAAGCAACTGTACCTTCTTGACCAACCTCCCATGTGGGACCTTGGCAATTGCCTTGCTGAAGTTAATGTAGACAACATCCATTGCCTTGCCTTCATCAATTTTCCTGGTAATTTCCTGGAAAAACTCCATGAGATTGGTCAGAACAACCAATCATGCACAAGGTCAAGCTGACTATCTGTAATCAGTCTCTGTTTATACAAAGCAACACTCACAACACGCTGGAGGAACTCAGCAGGTCGGGCAGCATCTGTGGAAACGATCAGTCAACGTTCTGGCCCGAAATATTAACTGTTCGTTTCCACGGATGCTACTCAACCTGCTGAGTTCCTCCAGCATGTTGTGAGTGTTGCTTTGACCCCAGCATCTGTAGAATTCCCTGTTTATACAAATACTCATCTATCCAATCACTTGGAATACCTTTCAATTACTTTCTCACTACTGATGTCAGGATCATTGCCTATAAATTCCTGATTTATTCTTAAAGCCTTTCTTAAACAGCCGAACAACATTAGCTATCTTTCATTTTTCTGGTACATCACCTGTCCCTAAGGATGATTTAAATATCTATGCTAAGCCCCCTGCAGTTTCTGCACTTGCCTCCAACAGGTTCTAAGGGCCTGGGGATTTGTCCACCCTTATTTGCCTCAAAAACAGCAAAGTCCTCCTCCTCTGTAATCTGTCTAGGGTCCATGACCTCACTGCTACATTGCCTCACTTCAGTAGAACCTGTGTCCATAATCCAAGTAAATACAGATGCAAAATGCATTTAAAATCTCCCCTTACATCTTTTGGTCCATGCATAGATAACCATTCTGATTTTCCAGAGGACTGTTTTTGTCCCCAGTAATCCTTTTGCACTTAACATATCTGTAGAATCCATCAGGATTATCCTTCACCTTATCTGCTTGGGCAACCTCATGCCTCCTTTTAGCCCTCCTGATTTCTTTCTTAAGTGTTCTCTTGCATTCCCTATAGTCCTTAAGTACCTCATTTGTTTCTACCTGCTTATACCTTCGATACACCTTTTTTTTTAACTCGGGCCTCACTATCTCTGAAAACCAAGGTTCCCGGAATCTTTTATCCTTGCCTTTTATTCTGAAAGGCATATATACATAGGGACAGACCTATCCTTTACCATAGTTACCTTGAAATGAATGACATATGTTCACAAGTTGTAAAGCGTTCCCCTACACAAACTTCTGTCACCTGTCCTGTCTCATTCCCTAATAGAAGATCAAGTATTGCACACTCTCTCATTGGGAATTCTTTG
Organism: Mobula birostris; assembly: GCF_030028105.1. Lineage (NCBI taxonomy): Eukaryota > Metazoa > Chordata > Chondrichthyes > Myliobatiformes > Myliobatidae > Mobula > Mobula birostris. Next base: position 5,724,965 of record NC_092384.1, on the reverse strand, counting down.
TACTGCTTAAGGAAACTTTCCTGAACATACTTGACAAACTCTATCCCATCCAGTCCTTTTACAGCATGGGAGTCCCAGTCAATATATAGAAAGTTAAAATCACCTACTGTAACAACCGTATGTTTTTTGCAACAGTCTGCAAGCTCTCTACAAATTTGTTCCTTTAAATCCTGCAGGCGCTTGAGTGATGTATAATACAGCCCCATTAAAATGATCATACCTTTCTTATTCCTCAGTTCCACCCATAAGCACCCAGTGTCCTGACTGAGCACTGCTGTGACATTTTCCCTGACTCTACAATTCTTCATTAAAACTGCCCAATGCCTTACTGGCACTAATCCATCCACCATCACGGACACATATACAAAAAGGAGCCAAATAAAGTCCAACAATATCATGAAGGATCCCACCTACCCTGCTTATGGACTTTTTGTCCTACTTCCATCACGGCAAACACGATGCAGTATCCATGCTAGGACCACTAGACTCAAAAACAGTTACTGTTGCAAAGCAATCAGGCTGGTCAACATCTCCACCCATGAACCCACCCCACCATCCTCCAACACCACTATATACATACCACTTTGCATCACTTTATGTTCATACAATCAGTCTATGTATACAACAGTTAACTGTGCATTGTGTTTAATAGCATTGTTTTCATATTTATTGTGTTTTTTTGTCTTTTGTTATTGTGTTCTTTATGCTTATTGATTTTTTTATGCTGCATCGGATCTGGAGTAGCAATCATTTTGTTCGTGTACTGAAGAATGACAGTAAACATTCTTGAACCTTGAATAAGAATAAATAAGAATTTGAATTCTTAATAAATAAATTGCTACTGTAGGATGAATAAATTAATGTGACAGTGCCAGTGAGGAGAGGTCTTTGCAACAAAGAAGGAAAAGTGCAACCAGCAGTTAATAATATGTTCATCGATTCAGTTGTTAAATCTTTGTGCCTTACACTGTCCGCTATTCCTTATTTCCTTGTTTGCAGGCCATTCCATGTGGTACCCATTCATGGAAAATTGGATGCTGGGGAGAGTATGCAAGTGACTATAGAATTTATCCCACAGTCTACTGGCAATCACAGTGAGGATCTGATGATACACTTGGATACAGGTTAGGCCACTGTCTAATTCACCACCAGCTACCTTGCAATTTCTAACATGTAATATTTTAGTTGTGTTTAGTTTACTGAATACTAGGTTCTGTACTGTATAGAACTGATTTTAGTATGATCATGGCACAGTAAATCAATCAAGCTTAATTGTCATTCAAGCCATGCATGGATACAGCTGAACAAGACAACGTTCCCTGTGGGGCTAAGGTGCAAAAACATACACCCGCATTCAAAATAGCGAAAAAGGAGAAAAAAAGCAGTCATGTAAGAAAACACATTTCTAGTCCAAGACCCTGAGTGACATGTCTTGCAAACTGATGGTCCTGGCTGACCAGCCTGTAATTCCACCAATCCAGCACTGGAGGGCAGCACCAACAGGCGAAGCCACCTCCAAATGAGCACGGACACCATATTACAACACGAGCCTGCAGCTTGAGACCTAGTCCTTGCTACAACTGAGGCGACACTGTTGCCTCGCCACCAATCAAGGGAAGCAGGCCTGTGGCAATCAATGTCCAACGGGGTTTTGTGATTACAAAAGAAATGCCTCAGAAAGTCATTCATGGCTGCACTACACACTGCCTTTGTGCCAACTCGAAGGCACCAACTCCAGTACCTTCGAGTAGCAGGCAGCAGCATGGTCTGCATCCAGGTCAGCTCTTCTGAACCCAATCCAACTCTTCCTGTGGCCCTACGGCCCTACTGTCTGACTGGCGAGACTCATATCCCTTGGCCCAGTGGCCTGACTTAACTTCCTTGGCCTGACAGCCTGATCTGACTCTCTTGGCCCGAGGGCCCAACTCACCTTCCTCAGCCTGAGGGCCCAACCTGACTCTCTCAGCCCATCAGGCTGACTTGCCTTCTCTGAACCACCAGCTGCTCTTATGACACTCTGGCTGGCTACTCTGAACAATGAACAACTCGTTGATGCAGTAGACCTGCTGTACATGTAGTTATTGGTGTCAAGGATAGCCTTACTATGTATAAAAACACAGTTAACAAATAAAAAAGCACCTTTGGTTGGCTCCTGAGAGGCCGCTGCGTGTATATGCACCATTACCATAGTGGAATTTTATCTACATATAGTAAATCATTTTCATTGAGCCGTTCCTTCAGTACACCACTGTGACTGGAAATATAGGTTCAAAGGCCCAATTTAATGTCAGAGAAACATATACAATATACATCCTGAAATACTTTCTCTTCGCAAATATCCATGAAGACAGAGAAGTGCCCCGAAGAATGAATGACAGTTAAACACAAGAACCCCAAAGTCCCCCCCACCAGCTCCCCTCTCTCCTGCGCATAAGCTGCAGCAGGCAATGATCCCCCCTCCCTCACCAGCAAAAAAAAACATCAGCACCCACCACCAAGCACTCAAGCGTGAGCAAAGCAATAGCAAAGACAGAGATTTGCAGTGACCTCAAAGACTTGGTGTTTCACCTGGCATTCGACATACCACAGGCTCTCTATCTACCTAATAAGGGAGAAGGAGGTGTCTCAGTTTTTCCTAGCAAGCAGGGTGACATAACAAACAACTCGCTGGTTTACGATGTTAAAAGTCCGTCAGTGTAATTTATTATCAAAGCACGTATCCATATACGACTCAGAGATTCCTCTTGTCCAGATAGCCATGAAACAAAGAAAGAACATGAAAGTTATTTAGAGTGAAACATCAAACCCAATCCCTGCACAAAAAAATAACAGCGTCCTTATCATCAACCCCCCCCCCCCCCAAACACCCCTCCCAAGCACTAACCGGAACAGGAAAATTGACTCCCCCCCCCAAAAAACCAACCCTCTCCTGCACAAAAAAAAACTAACAGAACACAACAGAATCCTACAATATCACCAGCATTCATGGAAAGAGAGGGACACCACACAAGGCAGAGAGACCTACCTGCCTGCCACAGTGATGGGCCGCTCGCAGACTCCTTCTCGGCAACGGTCAAAAGGTTGGCAATCGGTGCTGAACTCTCACTCGCCTTCTGCATTCGCCTCAATGTTTCTTTTCTCATTTTTAAATCTTTTTTATTAATTGTTATTGGAGATCAACAAAAAATACATTAAAGTAATCAAGTCAACATGTAAATATGTACAATGAGAAATTCAATTACCAAATAACTGATTAACAAAGCTAAACAATATATCAATAATAATAAGAGAAAACAAAATGTTAAAACTATTTTTGTTTTGGAAAAAAGAAAGAAGGAAAAAAGAATCCCTACTAACTAAAACAAAAAAACCCTACTAACAAAAAAACCCCCCAAAAAACTCATTGGGAGCACAACCCCGGAGCTATACGCCATACAAGCTTCCAAAAAGAAAAACATCAATCCGCCAACTCAAATCCATTTAAGCAAGAATCAGAAGGAAACCATCTTAATTAACTCAAATCGGATGATAGTAGTGTGCAAAAGAACCCCACCTTTTCTCAAAGTCAAATCGAGGATCAAAAGCTCGACTTCAGATTTTTCCAAACTAAGACATAACATCACCTGAGCGAACCATTGTATCAAAGTGGGAGCAGAGGCATCTTTCCATTTCAATAAAATAGCCCTTCTGGCCAATAATGTAACAAATGCAATTACATGTTGGTCTGATATAGAAATATCATGAATATATTGAGGAATTATACCAAACAAAACTGTCAATTTATTAGGTTGTAAATTGATTTTTAAGGCTTTACAAATTGTAGAGAAAATAGATTTCCAAAACTGTTTCAATACAGAACACGACTAAAACATATGTGTCAATGTAGCTGTCTCAGCTTTACATATATCACACTGACTATCAACATTAGGAAATATTTTAGACAGTCTCTCCTTTGTCAAGTAGTAACAATGTACAATTTTAAATTGAATTAAAGAATGACTGGCACAAGTCGAAGAAGGGTTAACCAACTTCAGAATTCGCAACCAATCCTCAGTTATCAAGGTCATGTTAAGCTCTCTTTCCCAATCTTGCTTAATCTTAAATAGAGGATAATTATCCTGTTGTAATAGTAAATTATAAATTTTCCCAATAAAACCTTTCACTAAAGGGTTCATTTTTAAAATAATGTCTAACAGGTCAGAATCTTGTATATATGGAAAATTACTTAAATTTTCTTGTAAAAAATGTCTGACCTGAAGATATTGCAAAAAGTGTGAGTGTGAAAGAGAGTATTTAGTTACTAATTTCTCAAAGGACATCAATCGGCCTTCTTGAAACAGATCTTATTCCTCCAAAGAGAAAAGGTAGGATCTCTAAGTGAAGGTTTAAGTAAATAGTTTTGATAAATTAAACTAAGAAGGTTAAATTTTTTAAGATTAAAAAACATTACCAAATTCGTAATGACTGCTTAATCATAGGATTTATATTTAAAGTAGAAATTTTGGCTAGTTGTACAGGTAAAGAAGCTCCTAATAACGAACTTAAATAAAATTGTTTCACAGCTTTTATTTCCAGATCAACCCATGGTGGTCGTTCATTTTTATCGGTCCAATATAACCAAGAACACGAATAACGTATATTAACCACCCAATAGTACATTCTTAAATTAGGCAAAGCAAGACCTCCATCCTTTTTTAATTTTTGTAAATGACATTTTCCAATTCTTGGTCTTTTATTATTCCAAACAAAAGATCAAATAATAGAATCAACCTGATCATAAAACTTCTTAGTTTAAAAAATAGGAATATTTTGAAATGCATATAAATATTTTGGTAAAATCATCATTTTAACTGCATGAATTTGGCCAGCTAACGAAAGTCTAAGTGGATTCCACCTACAAAATAATTGCTTCATAAAATCCACTAAAGAAACCAAATTAGCTCTATAAAGGTCTCTGTAGTTTTTAGTGACAATGTTACCTAAATATTTAAAGGATTTTAATATTTAAATATTTAATATAGAACCTAATAAATTGACAGTTTTGTTCGGTATAGTAAAGGCATCCGTTAGTCTTGCGAGACCATGGATCTGTGTCTGGAAAGTCTTCACTCTCCAGGGCGCAGGCCTGGGCAAGCTTGTATGGAAGACTAGCAATTGCCCATGCTGCAAGTCTCCCCTCTCCACGACACCGATGTTGTCCAAGGGAAGGGCATTAGGACCCTTACAGCTTGGCACCAGTGTCGTCGCAGAGCAATGTGTGATTAAGTGCCTTGCTCCCTCGGCTGGGGCTCGAACTCACGACCTTCAGGTCGCTAGTCCAATGCCTTAACCACTTGGCCACATGCAATAGGTCTTTTATATATCATTCTAATCCTCTTATTAAAATTAGTACCAAAGTTGAATTTCTCTAAAAGGTTAAATAAGTATTTCCATTCAACTCTATCATATGCCTTTTCAGCATCAAGGGAAACAACACACTGGAGAGTCTTAGAAAAGGATGAGTACATAACATTTAACAGTCTCCGAGTATTAGAGAAGGAATAACAACCTTTTACAAAACCTGTTTGGTCCTGAGAAATAATTTTAGCTAGAATATTCTCCAGTCGATTAGCCATTATTTTTGAAAGAATTTTAGCATCTACATTTAATATTGAAATAGGTCAGTAGCAGTCAGTAGGGTCTTTATCTTTCTTAAGAATTAAAGAAATAGAAGCTTCACAAAATGTGGGAGGTAACTCTCCTAACAAAAAAGAATCTTTACGTATTTCGGAGAAAGCAATTTTTCAATTTTTTTATAAAATCCTACAGAACAACCATCCAATCCAGGAGCTTTACTAGATTGCATTGAAAGAATAGCTTTCTGAATTTCTTTTTCAGTAATAGGAGTATCAAGAGTTTGTTGATCTTCAACAGATATTCTAGGAAAATCAATCTTTTGTAAAAAGGCATTCATTTTAGAAGGATCAGCTAGAAACTGAGATTTATAAAGTTCAATGTAAAAGTCTTGAAAAATTTTATTAATGTCTTCATAATTACAAGCTAAACTACCGTCTCCCTTACAAATTTTTAAAATTTGTTTTATAGCTCTAGCTGCCTTTAATTGGGATGCTAATAGTTTATTATTTTTATCTCCAAACACATAAGATTGACTTTTCAATTTAAACAAATTTCTTTCAATCGGATAAGTTAATAGTAAATTATATTGTGATTGAAGTTCAACCCTTTGTTTAAATAAATCAATGTTAGGAGAGATTGCATAAATATGATCCAAGTCTTTAATTTGTTTTGAGATCTTATCTAACTCTATTTTTGTCTGTTTCTTAAACTTAGCTAAATAGGAGATTATCTGACCTCGCAAATATGCTTTAAATGTATCCCATATAATCAATTTCGACACATCTCCCGTATTGTTAAAAAGAAAAAAATCTTTTATCTGAGTCTCAATAAATTTGACAAAGTCCGAACTTTGTAATAAATTTTCTGGAAAACACCAAGGCAAGTTTGCAATACCGACATCATTCAATTGAAAAGCTAAGCTTAAAGGCGCATGATCCGAAACAACGATAGCGTCATATTCACATTTCTAGACTTTGGACAAAAATTCGGAAATCAGCTATAAAATGATAAATTCTCGAATATTTTTTGTGAACATGTGAATAAAAGGAATAACCTTTATCATTAGGATGTAGATTTCTCCAGATTTCGATCAAACCATAATCAATTAAAGAAGGGTTAATAAGTGATGCTGAACAACTCGGAAGCTGCTGATTGGTTGAACTCTTGTCAATCAAAGCATATAAACAACAGTTAAAATCATCACCCATTAACAACATATATTCGTTTAAATCTGGCAATAAACCAAATACGTTTTGAAAAAAGAAGGATCATCTACATTAGGTCCATATAGATTAACCAGGACAATTTTTCTATTACAAATTGTTCCTTTGACAATTAAAAATCTACCATTAGTATCTGACACAATGTCTTCTTGGATAAATAAAATGTTGGACTTAATAAAAATAGATACTCCCTTTGTTTTATTTTGACAGGTGGCATGATATTGAAGACCTTTCCACATTTTAAAAAATCTATTTTGATCGCCTGTTCTGATATGCGTTTCTTGAGCAAAAATTATATCAGGTTGGAATCGATTAATAATTTTAAAATGAAGGGTCTCGGCCTGAAATATCGACTGCACCTCTTCCTACAGATGCTGCTTGGCCTGCTGCGTTCACCAGCAACTTTGATGTGTGTTGCAATAATTTTAAAAGTCTTCTTTCGCTTAACAGGGTGATTCCAGCCACGTACGTTCCAACTAATAACATTTATTTGTTTAACTACCATAAAATATTTTTAACACATAAATACACGCATACCAACGCGGGCTAATCAAAAATGGCGGTGATAAGTATAACCATATAGAAAACACGCATGCTCCAGAACTCTGTAATGGGAAAAAATACAAGAAGAAAAAACTGAAAAAAATGAAATTAATCCTACAATGAAACCTATACTTCAAAACTACCCCCAATCCTCCCACCATCCCAAAAGTTAGAAATCTGGCAAAGAAGAAGAAAAGGCCCAATAGAAAAAGAAAAATGAAACAGAACTCCGCGAGCTGCTCAATTTAAATAGTGATTTTAAAAGTTTTCCTTAATTACCCCCCCTTTACAAAAAAAAACACACGGCCCTAAAATAAGAAAGCCCTGCTGAGGGAAAAAAAGATGTTTATGCTTAATCATTAAAAATAAACTGGGGAATGCAAAAACAATCTCCAAAGACATCAAAGCAATAAAATTAAACCTAATCAAAAAGAAAAATGTCTATGTAATCTCCAATGAAGAAAAATCGGTGCCATTATCCCTTTGACTTACTGCCCAATAAAAAAAACTGTTTTTAGAAGAAAAACTGAGACTAATTATCTATTTACTAAGCACTCCTCACTCTCTCTCTCTATATATATATATATAAGAAAAGGTCTTTATAAACTATAAAAACTAATGAAGAAAAGGAAGGATAAAAACAAATAATCAAACCAGTTAACTATCTGTCGGCTGTGTTAATTCACTCGGTATACCAAACAGATTTCGGAAAAGTCATTCATCAGTCAAATCAAGAAGTTCACATTTTCTTTAAATGGCCCATTGATCAAAGGATATCTTCAACATATCGAAATCTTCAAAGCCTGTTTTCTTTTGGAAAATTATTCAGACCTAATACCATTCAGACCTCGGCCACTTCCAAAATAGAATTAACATAGTCCAATGCTGCTTGGGGATCCAAAAAAACACTCGGAGTCGAATCTTTAGGAAATAACTTTAACCGGGCTGGATAGTGAAGTGATGGGAATAATCCCTTATCATGGGCTATCTTCATAGCTGGAACAAATTTGAATCGCTGTTCCTTAACTTCCCGTGGATAACCTTCATAAAAACGAATCTCGGAACCCTTGAATTTAAAAACTTTGTGTTTCCTTGCATATTTTATGATTTCATCTTTAACTTTAAAACAAAGAAACTGACCAAAACTGACCTTGGTTTATTCGGATCTTGAGATTTCGAAGTGAAAATTCTATGCGCTCTTTCAATGTCGGGAGGCTGGGGTAAAATACCTGGAAACAGATTGAAACAAATTAGCAAAATAGTCCAATAAATCCCCACGCTCAGATCCTTCCTTCAGTCCAACAATTCGAATGTTATTCCGACGAGATCTTGCTTCCAGATCGATAATCTTGCATTGAGACTGTTCCAAGCGGGCTGAAATATCTGCTATCTGACGCTTCGACTCTTTAAGTTCAGAATTCAAGGAAATAATTCTTTTCTCTACAAGATGAAAACTCTGTCGAAACAACTTCATCTCTATTTTCTTGTCGAGAGCCATCAACACATGTTCTAAACGCTCAGCCCAGACAGGCATATCTTCTGATTTTTCTTTCCAAGTTTTTCCCTTTCCATTGCTGGATTCAGAAAGCTGCTTTCCACTTCTTAAGGGTTGTGACATAATGACAACTATTCCCCTCTAAGATACGACAAATAAAAGTTAAAAATTCAGAGATTAAACTGGGGAAAAGGAAGAATTAACCGCAGCCACACAAATTGTGTGTCACTCCATTAGGCAGCAGGTGGAAGTTTTCCCTCAATGTTTTAATCGGCAATTAATGATCGCTTTAACCGGTGAAATGGAGTCGAACGTTGACTCGTGCCCTGCCTCAAACTTGCTTTGCATCGAGGCATGCTCTCACTTCCTGGAATTTTCTCGGAGTCAGCAAAGCGCTGGATCGCTCAATCGATCTCTAAACTGTAATTCATAGGCTCTAGCAGTCCCAGAAACACATTTAAGGTGAAAAACAGACGTAAAAGAAACAAAACAGACATTTTGTGAGCTATCTGGAAGATGTTGAGCAAGGGAGCGTTGTATGCTAGAGCCACCTTGACAAAAACTTGTTGAGGTCAAGGTCAAGGTCAGCCAAAAAAACAAAACTGAAAGGCAACAAATGCTATGAAGATAAACAGTGATGAGAAATATGTTTCCATCTGTTCCCAGTGGTTATTTTGGTAGTGCCACCTCAGTTGGTTGGGAGCAGATTGAAGGAGAGAAGAAGAGAGAGATTAACTAAAAGAAAGGGTAAGAAATGATAAACAGCAGTAAATTGAAAACATAAAAACAGTAAATACCTTAAAGCAACAAAGAAGCTGCATTTAGATTTTTTCTCTTATGAGGAAAATGTACGATTTTGCTCAGTAGTTGCTGCTAGAATAATCTTGATATCCATTGGCAATCAGCCCTTTTCCTGATGATTAAATTTTCCCTGTAGCAAGTGGAAAGTTTCAGTCAATATTTCTTATGCATCAGTACTTCAGAGAATGTTCTTTGCTAAAATTCAGGTGGAAAAGTTTCTTCAAGGATTCAAAGTCTCTTTATTATCAGAGTAAACAGGCCTGAAGTATGTCTTTCTGCAGACAACCACGAAACAAAGAAGCACCACAGAACCAGTTCAAAGAAAACATCAAACAATCAATCCACAAAAAAGAACAAATTGCTCTAATGGCAAAAAAACAAGCGAATAACACACAGCATATTAAACATCAAGCCGTAGAGTCCTTGAAACATTCTAAGAATATTCACTTGAGTTTAGCTGAGTTCAGTTTAGCACTGTGCTGTTCGTTGACTGCAGGCTGCAGAACCAGTCCGTCCCGATCAGAATCAAGCAAAATAATGAGAAAAAGGAGTTACCATAAACCAGAAACACATATAACATGAACTGCAAAGTCCTCTAAAGATAAGTCAAATCCTCTCCATGACTCCAATCTACAAACTGCACCGATCAAACCTTGCTCAGGACTTAAGACTCCTGCATCCTCCTCTGGCAGAAGTGAGCGAGGGAGCGGTGAGCAAACAGATAGTGCTGAACACCCAGTTGACTTCTGCTCTCCTCCTCGTTGGATTCAACCTTGCTTGATGCTTTAATCGATGAGTTGTCGAAAATTGAAGCCCATCATGGGTTCATGCTCTGCCATTAGGCCATACTCTCTGTTCTCAAACTCATTCTTAACCCTGCCAAATTCCCTCAGAGAGAGCAAAATCGTCAGGTTGCTCATTTGGCCCAAAAGCCCATTATCAATAGGTAAATTAAAAGGCTCCAAGCACATACAGACTGGTTGTACGAGTAGAAGAAGAAGAAGTAGTTTTCTGATCTGTATGCTGGACATTGCCGTTAGTCGCGTTGGTCACTGGTGCCGTCCTTCTGCTATGGTCTTCAGAAACAGCTTTAACGGAAGATTCCCTTGCCTATCTGAACTATGTATTATAGGGAGAATGCCTATTAATGTTATGAAGCCTAAAAGGAAATGATTTACGCAAAATAAAATCTAAAAATGCTAGGAAGAATCAGGAGGTCAGGTAACTTACTTCAGTGGTTGGTAAGTTGATGGAAAAGATCCTGAGAGGCAAGATTTATGAACATTTGGAGAGGCATAATATGATTAGGAATAGTCAGCATAGTTTTGTCAAAGGCCTTACGAGCCTGATTGAATCTTTTGATGATGTGACTAAACACATTGATGAAGGTAGAGCAGGTGATGTACTGTATATGGATTTCAGCAAGGCATTTGATAAGGTACCCCATGCACCACTTATTGAGAGAATAAGGAGGCATGGGATCCAAGGGGACCTTGCTTTGTGGATCTAGAATTGGCTTGCCCACAGAAGACAAAGAGTGGTTGCAGATGGGTCACATTCTGCATGGAGGCTGGTGACCAGTGGTGTGCTTCAGGAATCTGTTCTGGGACCCCTTCTCTTCATGATTTTTATAAATGACCTGGATGAGGAAGTGGAGGGATGGGTTAGTAAATTTGCTGATGACGCAAAGATTGGAGGTGTTGTGGATAGTGTGGAGCGTTGTCAGAGGTTACAGTGGGACATTGATAGGACGCAAAACTGGGCTGAGAAATGGCAGATGGAGTTCAACCCAGATAAGTGTGAAGTGGTTCATTTTGGTAGGTCAAATATGATGGCAGAATATAGTATTAGTGGTAAGACTCCTGGCAGTGTGGAGGATCAGAGGGATCTTGGGCTCCGAGTCCATAGGATACTCAAAGCTGCTGCACAGGTTGACTGTGTGCCATCATCAACTGTGGGATTGAGGTTAAGGGCCGAGAGGTAATGTTACAGCTATATAGGACCCTGGTTAGACCCCACTTGGAGTACTGTGCTCAGTTTTGTTCACCTCACTACAGGAAGGATGTGGAAACCATAGAAAGGGTGCAGAGGAGATTTACAAGGATGCTGCCTGGATTGGGGAGCATGCCTTATGAGAACAGGTTGAGTGAAATTGACCTTTTCTCCCTGGAGCGATAGAGGATGAGAGGTGACCTGATAGAGGTGTATAAGATGATGAGAGGCATTGATCATGTGGGTAGTCAGAGGCTTTTCCCCAGGGCTGAAATGGCTAATACGAGAGGGCACAGTTTTATGGTGCTTGGAAGTAGGTACAGAGGAGATGTCGGGGGTAAGTTTTTTACGCAGAGAATGGTGAGTGTGTGGAATGGGCTGCCGGTGATGGTGGTGGAGGCAGATACAATAGGGTCTTTTAAGAGACTCCTGGATAGGTACATGGAGCTTAGAAAAACGGAGGGCGATGGGTAAGTCAAGGTAATTTCTAAAGTACATGTTCGGCATAGCATTGTGCGCCGAAGGGCCTGTACTGTGCTGTAGGTTTTTTATGTTTCAATGTTTCTATGTAACAACACTGCAGAGGGAATTGAAATGCAGAAAAATAACTGCAAATGCATGAATTTTGAAACAACAGCAAATGCTAAAAGCACTTACCAGGTTAAGCAGTGTTTTGGTGCCTGTACTTTGAGTAGGGCAAAATTCCCTTCAGCACTGCACTTTTTACCAATTTCTTCAGACTTTGGCTCCTTGAAGTGACAATAGAATCAGATAACGAATCCTACCTGTGTATTGAGAAGCCCTTGAGTCTTACTAACATATCCGGCATGTGTAGAGTGAGCCATGCTTCCGTGATACACAGAATGTAGCATTTCCTCATTTCCTTCTGGTACAGCAATATTGCCCTCAGGTCCTCAATCTTGTTCTTCGGCAACTGTACACTTGCTAACGAGATGCTGGGTAAAGGAAGTTCAATTCCTGGCATTTCAGTCTGGCTTTGAGTCCTTCCCTGCTCCCTGTCTTTCAGTCATGGTGATATACCTTCACATTATTGTGAAATTGCCAGTTTGTTATGACTGTTCAAAAATACATTACTTAAAGGGAAATTACATGCTACAGGTTGCATTGAGGATAGTTCAGAAGTATATTTAGAAGTTTTATAAGCCGCCTGCAGCACATTGCTGGGTTTCACCAGTGCCATCTTCCTATGTCATTGGAATAACAATACACAAAAGCTGCTACGTAGATTTAACAGAGTGAATCCTGCCCTGAGGATTGTCCAAGGTGATGGAAACCAAGCTATTTTGCATGGATCTACATATAGAAGACAATAGATAAGAATGCTGAGATGGACTGTACCATGCATTTACTCCATTCTCACTGAAAGAGTTGGATGCTGAGTATTTACACTTTTGCTTCTGGTGTGTAAGGTATCCTACTCACCACCACATACCATCTCTCTGAGCCCTCCCTCTATTCTCTCTTCTTTCAACTCTCGCCTCTACACACCTATCCCACCTTATTCAGATGCACCACTCAAATCTTCTAACACCAGTGATGGAACCCATGTTATCTCTCAGGTATCAATCTCATCAATCCCATCGCCCCTTTTCTTATTTCCCTGCAGTCTACAATTACTCTTTTAAATGCACTTCAATACTCCTTTCTTATTAAACTTTTCTGCGGCATACATTACAGTGGCCAATAATATGAATGTGGATGGATGCAAGTTCCCAAGGAGAACATGCAAACTCCATTTTCCATATCCAGAACCAAACATGGCTCACTGGCGTTCTGAGATACAGCGCCCTTTTTACCATTTGCTAATTTTCCTTAATCTGACTTTGCTTGCTGTTATATTAATGACCATTCAACTATCTGACTTTGAAATTTATAAAGACATGACTGGAAAGACAGAGGCAGAGACAGATGAAAATTACATCAGTGCAATGTTAAGCAATATTTTAGGAAGAGTTTGGGCCTTTCATTCATGCTGTACAACCATTTCAGCTCAAGGATTTCTTGTACCTTGGCATTTTTTGGGTGCATTCAGCTTATCTAGATGATGCAAAATCCAGTGGTTTGTCTTTAGAACATCGAACACTAGCATAATACAGATCCTTCAGCCCACCATGTCGGGTGGACCTTTTAACCTACTCTCAACTCAATCTCACCACTCCCTTCTGCATAGCCCTCCATTTCTCAGTCATCCATGTGCCAATCTAGGTGTCCCTTAAATGCCCATAATGTATCTGTTTACAGTATACACTATCCTTGGTAAGCCATTCCATGCACTTACGACCGTGTAAAAAGCTTACATCTGACATCCCATCCATTAATTTTCAACCACAATGATTCAGATATCAACTGTCTGTGTTTACTCACTGGAGAATCAGTTTATATTAATGCTGAAGGCTTCATAGCAGAGTTATTTAAAGGATCAGATACATTTCCCCTGCACTCATATAAAGTGTTGCAATCTTGAGAAAACTAACTCACAGCATACGGCGGTTTCTGCAAATTTACCCCACAAAATATATTGCTTGACGTCCTGCATGTTGAGAAGTGAATCTATCTTCATCTGATGAGAAATGACCAATGAAATAGAACGCCATCTAACACAAGGTTTCAAAGGTACATTTAGCGTCAGCGGAATGTATGCACTATACATCCTGAAATACTTTATCTTCTCAACCATCCACAAAAACAGAGGAGTGCCCCAAAGATTGAACGACAGTTAATTGTTAGAACCCTAAAGTCCCCCCCAGCTCCCCTCCCTCCCGCGTGTAAGCGGCAGCAAGCAAAAATTCCCCCCGGCCCTCCCACGGGCAAAAAAGCATCGGCACCCGCCACCGAGCACTCAAGCATGAGCAAAGCAACAGCAAAGACAGTCCTGCAGTTACCCCAGAGACTTCACATATCACCTGGTATTCGACATACCACAGGCTCTCTCTCTCTCTCCCTAATAAGGGAGAAAAAGGTAGCTCAGTTTTCCCAGCAAGCGAGCAGACATGACAAGCAACTCGCTGGTTTACAATGTTAACAATCTGTTACATCGCTTTTTTTTAAGCTCTGTGCTCAAAGATCTGGGCACACAGCCATAGATATTTTGACTCCCCCGAGGACACACCATGACACCGACCTTCAATCCGCCTGTCTCCAGAGCCCTGTCTCCAAAGCCGAGCTGGACTCTTATGCTGAGCCCTTAGCGTGCTGAACAACAATGGCCGGTTATGAAACCCTGAGAGTGGGTCTCATTCCCACAAAGGACTGTAGTAAGTGTGTAAGGAAGTGGGACTGTACACCTCATCCACCCACCATTTAGAGGGACCCCCCCACCGTGTACTAACACATTTGGCAAGTGGGTTTTTCCATGAACATGCTTACAGTGTGCACTCAGAAAACCTAACGTACAAACTCAGGGCCTTTCGAGCTGTTTATGATGAAATTGTCACATATAGACACTTGACTCTTCTCTCCTGCTTTACAGAAAACAGAAATTGCTTCGAGAATCCTCAATTTTTCCCAAGTGTGACTTTAGCATTCTGGGTTGGTAGGGACATTTGGATTTAATGCAGGCATTCAGAGACAATATTCATGACCTTATTGTCACCCTCATGGTAACTTCCTGTGAGAACTACCCTTGCACAATGTTCTTTACCAGCCTATACCGATTCCTCTCCCAGCTCCTTCTCATCATTGGTGCATGTGCACATTTACTTGTCAGCACACTCTTGTAACTTAGAGGGTGTTGCTTGTATTATAGATTGACCTTATCAGGTGAGGGAACCCAATGGAATGAGCACAACTGAGTTTCATGATCTTTCTAGAGCTTCTCAAAACTGCTTTAGTGGTGTTGGTTACATGATGTTAGAATCAGAATCAGAATCAGATTTCTTATCACTAGCATGTGACGTGAAATTTGTTGACTTGGCAGCAGCAGTTCAATGCAATACATAATCTAGCAGAGAGAGAGAAAAAAATAATAAATAAAATAAAACACAATAAATAAACAAGTAAATCAAAATAGATTTTTTAAAAAATGTGCAAAAACAGGAATACTGTACATTAAAAAGAAGTGAGGCAGTGTCCAAGGCTTGAAAGTCCATTTAGGAATCGGATGGCAGAGGGGAAGAAGCTGTTCCTGAATCACTGAGTGTGTATCTTCAGGCTTCTGTATCTCCTACCTGATTGTAACAGTGAGAGAAGTGCATGCCCTGGATGCCGGAAGTCTTTAATAATGGACGCTGCCTTTCTGAAATACCACTCCCTAAAGATGTCCTGGATACTTTGTAGGCTAGTGCCCAAGATGGAGCTGACTAGATTTACAACCTTCTGCAGCTTCTTTCACTCTTGTGCAGTAGCCCCTCCATACCAGACAGTGATGCAGCCTGTCAGAATGCTCTCCATGGTGTAATTACAGTATAGAAGTTTTTGAACATATTTGTTGACATGCCAAATTGCTTCAAACTCCTAATAAAGTATAGCTGCTGTCTTGCCTTCTTTATAACTACATCAGTATGCTGGGACCAGGTTAGATCCTCAGAGATCTTGACATCCAGGAACTTGAAGCTGTTCACTCTCTCTACTTCTGATCCCTCTATGAGGATTTGTAGGTGTTCCTTCGTCTTACGCTTCCTGAAGTCCACAATCAGCTCTTGTACTGACGTTGAGTGCCAGGTTGTTGCTGCGGCACCATTCCACTAGTCGGCATACCTCACTCCTGTACACCCCCTCGTCACCACCTGAGATTCTACCAACAATGGTTGTATCATCAGCAAATTTATAGATGGTGTTTGAGCTATGCCTAGCCACACAGTTATGTGTATACAGAGAGTAGAGCAGTGGGCTAAGCATACACCCCTGAGGTGCGCCATTGTTGATCGTCGGGGAGAGGATACGTTATCACCAATCTGCACAGACTGTGGTCTTCCGGTTAGAAGTCGAGGATCCAATTGCAGAGGGAGGTACAGAGGCCCAGGTTCTGCAACTTCTGAATTAGGATTGTGGGAATGATGGTATTAAATGCTGACATAGTTGATGAACGGCATCCTGACGTAGGTGTTTATGTTGTCCGGGTGGTCTAAAGCCGAGTGAAGAGCCATGGAGATTGCGTCTGCTGTTGACCTATTGTGGCAATAGGCAAATTGCAATGGGTCCAGGTCCTTGCTGATGCAGGAGTTCAGTCTAGTCATGACCAACCTCTCGAAGTATTTCATCACTGTCAATGTGAGTGCTACCGGGTGATAGTCATTAAGGCAGCTCACATCATTCTTTGGCACTGGTATAATTGTTGCCTTTTTAGAGCAAGTGAGAACTTCTGCCCGTAGCAATGCAAGGTTGAAAATGCACCAGAGAACCAGCACAAATGTACTTCCAAGCTGTCGTCTTATTCCCTTTATTACTTTCTTGGGTCCTCAGCTCCCAGTGGAGCAGAGGTCATGGATGACATCCCATCTCCATTATCCTCTGAAGTAGATAGTATGGTTGGAGTTCATCAATGCTTCTGCAATCCACCACGTCCATTGTACAGGAGATTGTCCTATACGGCTTCACCAGTGCCCTATTGGCCAGACTTACACGCTTCCACCTCTCACGACGGGGACATAAGGTTGGATTCTTTATACTACTGTCATAAAATAAATTGGAGTTTGCATATTGCATGATCAAAGAAAATGCAAAGGCACTTTACAGATAATGAGGTGTAATCACAAACAATCTGCTGGAGGATCTGTGATGCAGGTCCTGGTGTAAGGTTTTGACTTGAAATATTGAAGTTCCTTACCCTGCTGCAGATGCTCCTCAACCCACTGACTTTCTCCAACAGATTGTGTGTTGCTCCAACTTCAAGAATGTGAGGTCTCTTGTGTCTCCAATGAAGTGTAGTTCGTGTTTTCAATTTAAAAAATCCAATTATTGCACCATAAAGTTCCCGAGCAGCATGTCCTATCTTGTTAAGGCAAAACACAGTGAAATAAAGTGAAAGTGTGTCTGTTCTTTAAAAAAAATCACTTTAAATTTTCATTATGTTCCATTTCAGGAGAGGACATCTTTGTCAATTTATATGGAGCTGCAGAGGATGTAAATGTAAGACTAGACAAAAACTCAGTAATGATCGAGAAGACCTATATAACATTGGCCAACCAGAGAGTGGTGTCCATTTGCAACAGAAGCAACATAATAGTACACTTCCAGTGGAAAGCTTTTGCAACCCCAGAGGAGGAGCATCAGCAGAAAATTAGGTAAACCAAATACTTTAAAAGGAAAAGATGCTGTGAAGCTGAAATAAAAATATAAAGTGAATAAAATATGCATCATATCATGTAGCATTTGTGGTGACAGAAACAGTTAGCAATTTTTATCAATTATATATTATTTGAAATGCAAAGGGTTGAAAATGCAGTGAAGGGAGAATGTGGGATGAATTGCAGATTAAATAAAACGAGTGCTAGTACTATTAAGTGAAGTTTTAAATAATGTTGCTGTTGTGCATCACTGATCCACTTTAAAGAGTGATTAAACTCTTATCCTGGCCTTCTGTTCTCTGCTGGTACTGCCATTGCTGGAGATCTGAAAACTGGGCATAACTGGGGTGTACCATGCCTTGTTTTAAATGGTGGAGCATACCTGGATGGTTGAATAGACTATTCTTACTCCTTGTGATCTGTGCAACTGCTGCTCTGGGTCACCACTGGCTGAAGGACAGAGCAAAGTAAGTTGCTACTTTGGTAATCTGGTTAGGGTGTATGGAGGCTTTCCTAAACAATGACCCATAAAAACAAAAGCATTATGACTATTCTCCTTGGATTGTTTTATAAACATAAGAGATTACTACTGTTGGAAGTTTTAGAATGTTTCAGCATTCTTCCTTGTGCCCATTCACTTATATTCAGAGTATTCAACTCCCCTCTCTCAGTTGTGTTCATAATGATCACTGGCTCACAGACAAAAATTTCCTACCTGAGTGCTTTACCCTTTACATTCCATGCGTCAATTTTTTCACTCACCAGTTCAGATGTGCCATACAATTCTTGTACCCCCATTCCATTCTTTTTAAAATATGTTAATATAGAACTCGTGCGTGAAAAAATTTGACGCATGGAATGTAAAAAGTTGGCCACTCCTGGCTTATAGTATGTAAACAAATCCGTATCTTGCCATGTCTAAGATCAGGGTCAAATATGATGAAACTTTATTTCTCATAAAGATATTCTGCCAGGCTAAAAATCTCATTTTCTCCCACAATCTCCCCTTAGAGATTTTATTAAATTCTTTGGTGGTTGTTTCTCAATTTGCAATTAGCAATGTTTGCTTTGATATTTTGCTCCCTCAGCTTTACCCTACATCTTGCAATATTGCTATGGTATTCAGCCACTCCAATGTTTTCTTTCACATAAACACACCAATCCAATGACTCTGTCATCAAAACAGTCTTTTGCTATCTTAAGAAAGAACGCCTGAACTATGACTATGCCCACTATCTGGGCACTACAGTGTAGTTGGGGGTATGATTGAGGTCAGATGAATAGCATTCATTAAGTAGTTAAATCTGCCTGTTTTATCTACTTTCCAAATCCTTTTTCTTCTCCAAATCTTAGAGTATTAGAGAAATACTCATGCTTCCCAAATGAGGCAAGCACAAAGAGTTTAGGAACAAGACCACTTTAAGTAGATTTGGAAGGGCCAACAAAATCAAATTATTGCGGTCATTAAGATGTAGTTAAAAGCATGTAGCAAGTAAGAAGACTGAGGGGTTGACCAAAAAATTAAATCCTGAGCAACACACACAAAATGCTGGAGGAGCTCAGTAGGACAAGCAGCATCAATGGACATGAATAAATAGTTCATAGCTCAGGATGAGATCCTTCTTCAGGACTGAGAAAGAAGGGGGAAGATGCCTGCATAAAAAGTTGGGGGGAAAGGGAATGGGGTTAGCTGGAAGGTGATAAGTGAAGCCAGGTAGGTGGGAAAAGTTAACAGCTCAAGGAGAAGTATCAGATAGGAGAAAGGAGTGGACCATAGGAGAAAGGGAAGGGAGAGTTGACCCAAAGGGAATAGGCACGTCAGAAGAGGTAAAAGGTTAGAGTGGGGAATGGGGTGGGGTGTTGTTTGAAATTTATTTACCGGAAGGAGAAATTGATATTCATGTCATCAGGTTGAAGGCTTCAGACAGAATATAAGGTGTTGTTCCTCCAGCCTGAGGGTGGCCTCTTCTAGGCACAAGAGGAGGCCATGGACCGAGACGTCATAACGGGAATTAAAATGTTTGGCCACCAGGAGATCTCGCTTGTAGCAGATGGAGCGGAGGTACTCAATGAAGCAGTTCCCAAATTTATGATGGGTTTCAGCATGTAGAGGAGGCCTCATCGGGAGCACTGGACACAATTGACACCCTGGCAGATTTCCAGCTGAAGAGTTGGCTTACCTGGAAGGACTGCCTTGGGCCCTGAATGGAAGTCAGAGAGGTGCGTATATAAGTGTAGCACTTAGACCACTAGCAGGGATAAGTGCCAGGAGGGAGGTTAATAGGGAGGGGCGAATGGACAAGGGAATCGCAGAGTTAGCGATCCTTGTAGAGGTGGTAGGAGCCCTTTGGAGATGGCAGAAGTTGCAGAGTATAATGTGTTGGATACAGAGGCTGAAGGGTAGTAGGGAAGGACAAGAGGAACTTTATCACTGCTAAGGCAGCGGGAAGATGTTCGGGAAATGGAGGAGATGCAGATGAGGGAGGTAGCAATAATGGAGAGATGGAAACCCTGTTCTTTAATGAAGGATGATATCTTGACGTCTTAGAACAGAAAGCTGTTGCTGGAAACAAATGCGGCAGAGGCAAAGAAACTGAGAAAAGAGAATAGCATTTTTACAAGAGATAGTGTGGGAAGAGGTATAGAGAAGATAATCGTGGGAATCTGGTTTATAAAAGATGTCAGTTGACAGTTTGTCAGAGAGATGGAGGAAAGGGAGGGAGGTCTCAGAAATGGATTAAGTGAACTTAAGTGTAGAGTGGAAGTTAGAGGCAAAGTTGATAAAATTGATGAGCTCAGCATGGATGCAAGAAGCAGCACCTATGCAATCATCAATTTAGTGGAGGAAGAGTTGGGGCATATTACTGGGGAAGGCCATGAACAAGGACTGTTCTACAAATGTTTGTACATAGCGAAGAGGCAGACAAAGCTGGGGCCCACTCGGGTGCCCGTGGCTACCCCTTGAGTCTGGAGAAAGTGGTAGGAGCCGAAGGAAGTATTATTCAGGGCGAGAGGACCTGTTCTACCAGATGGAGGAGGGTGGTGGTGGAGGGGGATTGGCTGGTTCTTTTGTCAAGAAAGAAGCAGAGAGCTTTGAGGCCATCTTGATGGGGATAGAAATGTATAGGATCTGAATATCCATAGTGAAAATGAGGCAGTCAGGGCCAGGAAATTGAAAGTTACTGAGGAGATCAAGGGCATAAGGAGTGTTGAGGATGTAGGTGGGAAGGGACTGAACCAAGGAGGATCAAATGATTTCAAGATACGAGGACATGAGTTCAGTGGGGCAGGAGCAGGCAGAGAAAATAAGCTTACCTAGACAGTCCAGTTTGTGGATCTTCAGTAGGAAGTAGAAGTGAGCAGTGCATTATTAATTAATTATTAATGGCTCCATCTGTCTAAGTAGACAGTGGAGATGCCCGGTTTAGGACTCAATTGCCTCTCCAGTGCATAGATCCTGGGCTGCCCAGACATCAAGATCCCCCTCTCAGCCTCGCGGATGTGGTCCAAAGGAATGCAAAGCAGTAAATTTGGCATCAGCTTGGCTGCAGGAGCTGCCGGGAGGTGACGTGATACGTCATCCAACGGCTTTAGGGGCTCCACTCTGGATTTGTGTAGGGTTTACTCCTTAGCCTTCTCTTCTCCCGAAGATACCCACAAGGCAGTGGGATCTGTAACCCTGGATAGGGGCCCATCCTGGGTACTGTCAGCTGGAGCCAGCTGAGCTCGGGACTCGTGTAGGGCAGCGTCGTCACGCCCTGTAATACTGACATATGGAGCCACTACCCACTACCCAGTGAGCAGTGTAGGGTAAGGGAATTATGAGGTTAGTGCCAGTGGATGAGAGTTCTGTAGAGTGGATGAAGTCAGTGATGGTGTCAGAGACAGTTTTCTGGTGATTTAGAGTGGGGTCCTCTTCAAGGGCTAGGTCTGAGAGTTGCTGCCTGGCCTCAGCAAGGTAGAGGTCAGTGTGCCACATGACAACAGCACCCTGTTTGCTGGCTTGATGATAAAATTGCGATTGGTGTGGAGAGAGTGGAGGGCAGTGCATTCAGAGGGGATAAGATTGGAGGAAGAGAGGGGAGTGCTGAAGTCGAGATGGATGATGTCTCGTTGGTAATTTGAGATGAAAAGATCCAGTGCAGACAGAGAACCAGAGTGGGGTGTCCAAGAAGAGGAGAAGGGGTCATCAGCGTAGGGTGTGGAATCCTTGCTAAAGAGGTGGGCTCAGATATGGAGGTGACAGAAGAAGAGCTCGACGTTGTGGCTGGCGTGGAACTCACTGAGGTGCAGGTGAAGGGGGACAAAGGTGAGGCCCTAACCAAAGACAGAATGTTCTGCTTCAGAGTGGGGAAGGTCAGAGGGAATTGTGAAGACACAGCAAGTATTAGAGCTGGGATCAGAGCGGGGAAGAGAGTTGATGTTGTCAGATGAGAGAAGAGGGTTGGGGTGTTCAGGAAAGGTGTGATGAGAGAGAGGTGGAGGCTCCAAGGGCCTAAGAGCTGATGGGCCTGAGAGACACGGGGTTGCAAAGTGGTGGTGGGGGAAGGGGAGACTGGGGATCCAGCGGTAATGAGCAAAGTCTCGGCCTGGGGGTGCTGGCAGTTAAAATCTAGGCTGGACCTGGAGCCAACGACCATGAAGTTAGCAGTCTGAAGGTGTCCAGGGTCATAGGAACCAGCATTGATGGCAGTGGAATCCGGGTTCTGGATCCATTCAGAATTGATGGAACCAGTGTTGATGGTAGTGGTGTCACAAGTTCAGAAGTGCCCAGAGTTATGGGACCAGGGATGGAGTCGGCGCGATCTGTAATCTGGGGGCATCCAATAGAATTGAGGTCCAAGCAGGAGGCAGCAAGGATCACAGTCTTGGGGTGTCCAGGGCCATCGGAGATGAAGATAGCAGGATCTGTGGTTGAAGATGGATGATCTTTTGATCCTTGCTGAACGCAAAGAAGGCAAAGAACCGGTGGTTGAATGCATGAATCTGGTGGAGGATAAAATGTTGGAGAGGTGCACACAGGCAGAGGAGAGAGAGGCCTGGATCTGTGGCAGAGACTGAGATAGGGCCACTAAATATCTCCACATGGTGAAAAGGACAGAGCATAGATTTCAGAGGGAGAAGCAGTTCATTGAATGTGAGTACCCGGGATCCTCGGTATGTCCAAACTGAGAGACCAGAAAATGGATCTGGAAGCCATGTGGCACAAATGTGGTGATGAAGACAAGCCCCCAGGAATGATACATGACTGGCATAGTGGGTCTGGTCAAGGCATCAGATGGCTGCAGGGATCACGGAGGAGGACCAGTGAGAGAGGGTTTCACTGAACTCCCATTGAAGAGAAGATTTAAACTTCTTCAGGGTAGGCATCCCTGGAAGAAACTTGGTTAAATCCTGATACTTGCCTTTAGCAAGACAATACATCCACATGGATTTCCTGAGTAGTGCAGATTAAAATGGGAGGCTACACACAGAGATAGAGTCACAGCATTGAAACAGGCCTTACAGCCCAGGTCATCCAAGCCCACCAAGTTGCATAACTGAGCTACTCCTATTTGCCCATGTTTGGCCAATATGCCTCTGATCTAGACTTTAAAGCTTTATTAAATCTTGCATTGCAGTGTTACTGCAGCATCAAGATTTCATATGTGCACTGCAGTTCCTAAATTCTAGATATCCTTAGCTTATGCCCATGTTGCTGATCATAGTCCTGACAAAAGTCTCAGGAGCCTTAAGGAATTGGTTTTGTTTGTCAATATTATCATCCTTGTTCTCTGTACTCATTTAAGTACTGGCTCCATGTACATGTCCAATATGTATTTTCTGGTTAGTAAACACAGGATTACTATGTACAGTGCCTAGAAAAAGTTACTCACCCGCCTTGGAAGTTTTCATGTTTTATTGTTTTACAAACATTGAATCCCAGTGGATTTAATTTGGCTTTTTTTTGGCATGGATCAACAGAATGAGACTCTTTCGTGTCAAAGTGAATACAGACCTTTGCAAAGTGATCTAAATTAATTACAAATATAAAACACATGTAAGGGGGTTTCGTCTTTTATGTAACTGTATAGGCTAATTAAAATGGCTTCTTTGTTATGTTATACTTGGGAATGCTTCTTTGTTATGTTAAATGCTGAGAAAGTTCTTGCGCTAGCAGCTTGTTTTGGGTTAGAGTATGATAAGAATATGTTATGAACCAATTGGGATAGTTGTTATGCTATTGGCGTATTTGAAGATATTGTATGTGTCGGGTTTTGAGGGAGAAGGCGGGAGAAAGAGACAGAGGATGGACCAGGTGCTGTGAGTCCGCTAACGGGATCGGACCCCAAGTGGGGCGTTCAGCGAGGAGAGGAGACGGAGACGAACTTGTGTGGAGCGTCTGGTCGACCACCATTGTTGGTCCCAGGCAGCCAGTCGAGGTGGTCTGAGGGGTTGCAGGGTGAAGAAGAAAAGTCCTGAGCTCCAACTGTTTGTGCACGAAGAGATTGAACTTTGATAAATGTGGCACCTTTTATTTTCCTTTTATATTTTATTCTCTATTAATTATATAGTTACAGTAATATCTATAAACTGTAAATCATTTAATCGTATCTGGTGTATTGTCTGTTATTTGGGTGGGGTGGGGTACATCACACAGCATGCACACAAACTATTATCCAGTTTGGCGGGGCCGAGGGCTGTTTCCCTAGATGACAGCGAGCCGAGCGACCCTGAGGCTGGCCAGGGGGGCTACACACAAAATAATTGACCGCATAAATATTCATCCCCTTTAACATGACACACCAAATTGTCACTGATGCAGCCAATTGGTTTTAGAAGTCTCATAATTAGTTAAATGGAGATCACTGTATGCAGTCAAGGTGTTGTTGCGAAAATACACCTGTATCTAGAAGGTCCAACTGCTAAAGAGTCAGTATACTGGCAAAACCTACACATGAAGACAAAACAGCACTCCAAGCAACTCGGCAGAAAGGTTGTTGAAAAGTACAAGTGAGGAGATGTATACAAGAAAGTTTTCAAGTCACTGAATATCCCTTGGAGTACAGTTAATGACACTGCTGTAAATCTGCCGAGAGCTGGGTGTCCTCTAAAACAGATGGAGACTCGTGAGGGAGGCCTCCAAGAGACCTATGACAATTCTGGATGAGTTACAAGCTTCAGTGGCTGAGATGGGAGAGACTATGTATACAACAACTGTTGCCTGGGTGTTTCACCAGTCACGGCTTAATGGGAGAGTGGCAAAGAGAAAGCCACTGTTGAAAAAAACTCAGTTGAAATCTTGGCTAGAGTTTGTCAGAAGGCATGTGGGAGACTCTGAAGTCAGCTGGAAGAAAGTTCTGTGATCTGATGAACCAAATTGAGCCTTTTGTCCATCAGACTGAATGCTGTTTGGTGTAAGCCCAACACAGTACAACATCAAAAACACGCCATCCCTACCGTAAAGCATGGTGGTGACTGCATCATTCTGAGGGGTGTTTCACTGCAGCAGTCCCTGGAAGGCTTGTGAAGGTAGGGGGGTAAAATCAATGCAGCAAAATACAGGGAAATCCTGGAGGAAAACTAGATTGAGGAGTCCAGACTTCAATCCAACTGAGAATTTGTGGCTGGACTTGAAAAGGGCTGTTTATTCATGATCCCTAAACAAAATGACAGAGCTTGAGCAGTTTTGTAAAGAAGAAAACAACAGGAATTCTGCAGATGCTGGAAATTCAAGCAACACACATCAAAGTTGCTGGTGAATGCAGCAGGCCAGGGAGCATCTCTAGGAAGAGGTACAGTTGACGTCACTGTACCTCTTCCTAGAGATGCTGCCTGGCCTGCTGCGTTCACCAGCAACTTTGATGTGTGTTGTTTATAAAGAAGAAGATATGATTGAATTCACACTGCATCTTGAGAGGGAGAAGCATAAGTCACATACATCAGTATTTCAATGGAATAAAGGGAATTACAGAGGCACAAGATAGGAACTTGCCCAGGTGGATTGGAGGAGGATACTGGCAGCGTTGACAGCAGAGCAGAGATGACTGAAGTTTCTGGGAATCGTTCACAAGGAGCAGGATAGATATGTCCCACAGAAGAAGAAGTTCTCATATGGCAGAGTTAGGCAAGCATGTCTGACAGGGGAAATTAAGGGCTGCATAAAAGCCAAGGAAAGGTCATATAAGGTAGTAAAAGTGAGTAGGAAGTTGGATGATTGGGAAGCTTTTAAAATCCAACAAAAGGCCACTAAAAAGCTATAGGATGGGAAAAGATGTAATATGAAGGCAAACTAGCCAATAATATAAAACAGGATACCATAAGATTTTTTCAGTTTTATAAGGAGTAAGGGGAGGTGAGAGTTGATATTGGACCACTGGAAAATGAAATGGCACATGTAGTTAATGGGTACTTTGCATCTTTCTTCACTGTGGAAGACACTAACAGTGTGCCAGAGGTCCGTGAGTGTCAGGGAGCAGGAATCTGTACCATTGCTATTACAAAGGAAAAAGTGCAAGGCAAGCTCAAAGGTTTTAAGGTGAATAAGTCACCTGGACCAGATGGACTACATTCCAGAGTCTGAGAGAGATTGTTGAAGGGATAATGGATGCATTGGTCATGATCTTTCAAGAATATCTTGATTCTGCTATGGTCCTAAAGGACTTGAAGCTTGCAAATGTCACTCCACTCCTTAAGAAAGGAGGAAGGCAAAGGCAAAGTAATAGGCCAGTAAGCCTAACCTCAGTGGTTGGGTAAGTGTTGGAGTCTATTATTAAGGATGAAAATTTGAGGTACTTGGTGATGAATGATAAAATAAGTCAAAGTCAGCATGGTTTCCGTAAAGGGAAGTCTTGCTTGACAAATCTGTTAGGAGTTGTTCGAGGAAGTAACAAGCAGGGTGGACAAAGGAGAGGCAGCAGATGTCATTTACTTGGATTTTCAGAAGGCATTTGATAGGCAGGAGGCAGTGACTGGGAATAAAAGGGGCCTTTTCTGTTTGGCTGTCAGTAACTAGTGGTGTACGAAGATATGTGGAGGGGTAGGTAGTGCTGAGGATGCAATGCAATTGTATCAGGACTTAGACAAATTGGAAGAATGGGCAAAAAGTAGCAGATGGAATACAGTGTTGGGAAATGTATAATAATGCATTTTGGTAAAAGTATTTGGTAGCGCGGACTTCTATCTAAATGGGGTGAAGGTTCAGACATCAGAGGTGCAAGGGGCTTAGGAGTCCTCGTGCAAGACACCCAGAAGGTTAATTTACAGATTGAGTCTTCGGTAAAAAAGGCAAATGCAATGTTGGCATTAATTTCAAGGGAATAGAATATAAAAACAAGGAAATTGTGCTGAGTCTTTATAAGGCACTAGTGAGGCTGCACTTGGAGCTTGGGCCCATATCTCAAAAAGGATTTGTTGTCATTGGAGAGAGTCCAGAGGAGGTTCATAAGGATGATTCTGGGAATTAAGGGGTTAACATATGAGGAGAGTTTGGCTGCTTTGGACTTGTACTCCCTGGAATTTAGAAGAATGTGTAAGGATCTCATAGAAACCAGCAAATGTTGGAAGGACTAGATAGGGTGTATGTGGAGAGGATATTTCTGATGTTGGGTTTCCAAAATTAGATGGCACAGCCTCTGAACTGAGAGGTGACCTTTTAGAACAGAGAAGTAAGGAGGATTTGTTTTTAGCCAGAGAGTGGTGCATTTGTGGAATGCTCTGCCACAGACTGCGGTGGAGACCAAATCTGTGGGTATATTTAAGGTGGAAGTTGACCGTTTCTTGATCGGTTTGATATCAAAGCATATGGAGAGAAGGCAGGTGTATGGGGTTGAGTGGCATCCAGGATCAGCATGATGGAGTGGTGGAGCAGACATGATGGGCTGAATGGCCTAATTCTGCTGCTATGTCATGGTCTTATGGTCTAAGACAGCGGTCTCCAACCACCGGACTGCGGACCGGTACCGGGCCGCAAAGCATGTGCTACCGGGTCGCGAGGAAACGATATGAGTCAGCTGCACCTTTCCTCATTCCCTGTCACGCACTGTTGAACTTGAACATAAGGTTGCCAACTGTCCCGTATTTGCTGGGACATCCCATATATTGGGCTAAATTGGTTTGTCCCATACGGGACTGCCCTTGTCCCATATTTCCCCCGCTAAGGTAGAGTGTTCCTATGAAACCTTTCGTGCCAAAATGGCAAGAAGCGAAGAAGCAATTACCATTAATTTATATGGGAAACAATTTTGAGTGTTCCCAGACCCAGAAAATAACCTACCAAATCATACCAAATAACACATAAAACTGAAAATAAATAACACTAACATACAGTAAGAGCAGGAATGATATGATAAATACACAGCCTATATAAAGTAGAAATAATGTATGTACAGTATAGTCGGGAAGATGAAGGCAAAACCGATTTGTGGGGGGAAAAACGGCACGTACACGCATGTGCACATCACATGCGCACGTCACGCATGCGTGCACAGGTGCCTGCGCAAGGCTTCATGGTCATGGTGGTCTTTCCTGGGGTAAAGTGTCCCGGGATTTAGCTGCTAATTTTATCTCTTATTTGGGAGTGAGAAAGTTGGCAACCCTAACTGTAAAAGACACGTTAAGGTGAATTTAACCCTACCTGAACATCTCCACCGCCCTCTGGTCGGCTGGTCCGCAAGAATATTGTCAATATTGAACTGGTCCGCGGTGCAAAAAAGGTTGGGGATCCCTGGTCTAAGAATAGGGCAAAATTGCAGTGTCCAGATGTGCAAAGCTGTTAGACACCTATCCACACAGACTCAAGGCTGTAAGTGCTGCCAAAGGTGTATCTGCAAAATACTGAATTGAAGGGGGTGAATACTTATGCAATCAATTATTTTGTGTTTTATATTTTTAATTAATTTAGATCACTTTGTAGAGATCTGTTTTCACTTTGACACAAAAGTGTCTTACTGTTGATCGGTATCAAAAAAGCCAAATTAAATCCATTGTGATTCAATGTTGTAAAACAATAAAACATGAAAACTTCCAAGGTGTCGTGAATACTTTTTATAAGCACTGTATATCTTTACTCAATGATTTATGAAATTCCTTTCTTTCCTGCATTCTTTCTAACATATTAATATTTCAAAAAATGCTGTTTTTCAGTTTCCTGCTGTACTATTTACTCCTATTCATGCCTTATTTTCTCCTCTTTATGCTTTTTTCAACATTTTAAGTTTATTTTCTGTGGATTTCTCTGTGAAATATTAAGTTCAACATACTATAATATAAAATTTAATATTTACTGAACAAAGCTAATTTATTTGGGTGAGATTGGAAATGATGAACAGATAGCTCCCCATGAGGTTGGAGATTAACTCGGTCATTCACCTCACCACCTCTGGCATCTCTTCTAGCCTCCCCACATATGCTTTCCTATCGTCTGCATTACCGGTGTCTTCTTGGTCATTACTGAAGTTTGCGCTCTCCATCTGGTGAGCTGGCGCATTGGTGATCCCTTGTCTCCTGCTTGGCTGCAAGTCACTATTGTCAGCTGTCTCCTTCTGTGCCTCTACTGTCTTCACATTACCAGTATATTACCTGATCCTTGTGGTTACATGAGGAACAGCTTGTTATTTCTCATCAAAAACGTTCTTATCTTTCTCCACTGCCAATTTCTTGTCCTTTCATCAAAGAAGTGTGACTACCTGTCTCTGAGTATAGGTGTACTTGTGGGTGTATACCTGCTTCTCTCTAAGTATAGGTATATTTGTGGTTCTGTGCTTGCCTGTCTCTGGATATGAGTGCATTTAAGGGTGTGTAGTTGCCGGTATCTGAGTATGGTTGTGTTTGTGGATGTGTGCCAAGCTGTCTCTCATATGGGTGTATTTGTCATGTGTACCTGCCTGACTATGGGTATGGGTGTATTTAAGAGTGTGTAGATGCCTGTCTCTGAGTCTGGGTGTAGTTGTGATGAGTGTCTGGCAGTCTTTGAGCATGGATGTACTTGTAGACATTTGACTGCTTGTCTCCGTGTACAGTTGTAGTTGTGAGAGTGTGTCTGTTTATCTCTGAGTATGAGTGTATTTGTGGCTGTGTGCCTGTCTGCCTCTGAGTATGAGTGTATTTGTGGCTGTGTGCCTGCCTGTCTCTGAGTTTGAGTGTATTTGTCAATGTGTGCCTGTCTGTCTCTGAGTATGAGTGTATTTGTGGATGTGTGCTTGTCTGTCTCCAGGTATGGGTGTATTTGTGGTGTGTGCCTGTTTGTCTCTGAGTGTGAGTGTATTTGTGGCTGTGTGCCTGTCTGTCTCTGAGTATGAGTGTAATTGTGGATGTGTGCTTGTCTGTCTCTGGGTATGGGTGTATTTGTGGTGTGTGCCTGTTTGTCTCTGAGTGTGAGTGTATTTGTCAATGTGTACCTGTCTGACTCTGCTCATGGGTGTAATTGTCGATGTGTGCCTGCCTGTCTCTGAGTATGAGTGTATTTGTCGACGTGTGCCTGTCTGTCTCTGAGTGTGAGTGTAGTTGTCAATGTGTGCCTGTCTGTCTCTGAGTGTGAGTGTAGTTGTGGCTGTGTGCCTGTCTGTCTCTGAGCATGGGTGTATTTGTCGATGCGTGCCTGGCCATCTTTGAGCATGGGTGTATTTGTGGATTTGTGCTTGTCTGTTTTTGCATGTAAAGATGTGCGGGTTGTCTCACTCATTTGCCATTCTTCCTGCAACTTTGGGGGGGGGCAGTGTTTGTGATTTATTTTCTGAGGATCCTAGTTGTTATAGCGTAGGTTTTCCTAAATAAAGTGGTAGAACTACTTTAAGTTGAAGGGAAACTAATACCAAAGTTTATTGTCAACCAAACGCAGAAGGTATAGCTCGGTAGAAACCTTCATGTCATTGTGTCAAACACAGTCTCTTAAAGTCAACACCAACTCAATGTTGGTGGTGGTGAATTATGCATCTGTTTCCACCCATTCCTTTACCCTATAATAGCATAATAATTTTCCTCATTATTCATTAATTATATACTTTCCAATGACATGGAGGGAATCCATTTGGCCGATTGAGTCCAGGCCAGCTCTTAAAGAAATACCATTCAACCTTTAAACCTACTATCTGAGCATTAATTGCCCTCTGGTTCCTATGCTATCCATCTATGCTGGTGTAACTTACTGTCTTTGGGATGTGGGAGGAAGCTGGAGCATCTGGGGAAATCCCATGCTGTCACAGGTTGTTTGTGCAAACTCCACATAGACAGCACCCAAAATTGTTCAAGCATAGCTGGCTGAGCTGTGATGCAGCAGAGCTAACTGCTGCACCACCTTACTTTGCAACACACACAAAATGCTGGAGATACTCAGCCGGCCAGGCAGCATCTATGGAAAAGAGTACAGTTGACATTTCAGGAAAAGACCCTTCAGCAGCACCATCGTGCCTTTCTGCTCAATAATGGGTTCTAACATTATTCAGACGTCAGATATCAGGCTAACTTAAGTTTTTAAAAACGCAGACATGAGGAAATCTGCAGATGCTGGAAATTCAAGCAACACACACAAAAAATGCTGGTGGAACGCAGCAGGCCAGGCAGCATCTATTGGAAAAGGTACTATACCTATAGGTGCTGCCTGGCCTGCTGCGTTCCACCAGCATTTTTTGTGTGTGTAACTTAAATTTTGGTTTGTTGTTCTCCCACTCTCCTCTGCTCATGATGCTATATTTGTTACTTTCAAATCTGTTAGGACCTATGGAGTTTAGGAAATTTTAAAACCACTGGCATTCTATCAGCTTCAGAGACATGTTTGGTTTTGGTCCTAATAGTGTCTCTGCTGCTTTCTCTTTGTCGTATTGAACACTTTGAGTTCCTCACTACTGTTACTTCTTCATTAGCATTAGATGCTCAAACCTGTTACAGGTTTTGTATGTTGAATTGAAGATGGATCCAAAGTCCTGCATGGATTAATAAAAGATGGTAATTTGTTCAGTTATTACTACATGCACTGAGGTTAAGTGAAAAACATCTGGTAGATCAATTCATTACAACAGTGCATTGAAGTGGTACAAGGTAAAACAATAACAAAGTGAAGAATAAAGTGTTCCAGTTACAGAGAAAGTGCAGCACAGGGAGACAAAAAGGTGCAATGCCAAAAAGAAGTAGATTGTGAGGCCAGAGTCCATCTTATTGTACTAGGAAGGCATTCAATAGGCATATTAGGTGGGATCGAAGCTGTCCTTGAGCCTGGCAGTACATACTTTCAGGCCTTTGTATCTTCTGCCTGATGGGAGGAAGGAGAAGAGATATGTTCAAGGTAGGAGGGGTCTTTGGCTATGTTGAATACATTACCAAGGCAGTAGGAAGCATAGACAGAGTGCATGTAGGGGTGGCTGGTTTTTCTGGTGTGCTGAACTGTGTTCACAACTCTGAAGTTTCTTGTGGTCATGGGTGAAGCAGTTGCCATAACAAGCCTCGATGCATTTGGATGCTTTCTACTGTGCATTGACTGAAGCTGGTGAAGATCAAATGGTACATGCCAAATGTCTGTAGCCTCCTGAGGAAATAGAGGCACTGATGAGCTTTCTTGGCTATGACATCAGTGTGGTTGGACAGGGACAGACTATAGGCAATGTTTTCTTTGAGGAATGAATGATTCAGTGGCTACAATATTAAGGGAGATATTGATCTTAATCTTAATCTTAATCGGTGACCAGTGGTGTGCCTCAGGGATCTGTTCTGGGACCTCTGCTCTTCATGATTTTTATAAATGATCTGGATGAGGAAGTGGAGGGATGGCTTAGTAAATTTGCTGATGGTTGGGAGTATTTTGTATAGTGTGAAGGGCTCTCAGAGGTTACAGTGGGACTTTGATAGGATGCAAAACTGTGCTGAGAAGTGGCAGATGGAGTTTAACCCAGATAAGTGTGAAGTGGTTTATTTTGGTAGGTCAAATATGATGGCAGAATATAGTATTATTGGTAAGACTCTTGACGGTGTGGAGGATCAGAGGGATCATTGAGTCCGAGTCCATAGGACACTCAAAGCTGCTGTGCAGGTTGACTCTGGTTCAGAAGGCATACGGTAAATTGGCCTTCATCAACCATGGGATTGAGCTTAGAGCTGAGAGGTAATGTTACAGCTATATAGGACCCTAGTTAGACCCCGCTTGGAGTACTGTGCTCAGTTCTGGTCACTTCACTACAGGGAGGATGTGGAAACCATAGAAAGGGTGCAGAGGAAATTTACAAGAATGTTTAAAAATGCAAACAACAGGAATTCTGCAGATGCTGGAAATTCAAGCAACACACATCAAAGTTGCTGGTGAACGCAGCAGGCCAGTCAGCATCTCTAGGAAGAGGTACAGTCGACGTTTCAGGCCGAGACCCTTCGTTAGGGCTAACTGAAGGAAGAGCTAGTAAGAGATTTGTCTCTTACTAACTCTTCCTTCAGTTAGTCCTGACGAAGGGTCTCGGTCTGAAACGTCGACTGTACCTCTTCCTAGAGATGCTGCCTGGCCTGCTGCGTTCACCAGCAACTTTGATGTGTGTTACAAGGATGTTTTGGATTGGGGAGCATGCCTTATGAAAACAGGTTGAGTGAACTCGGCCTTTTCTCCTTGGAGCAGTGGAGGATGAGAGGTGACCTGACAGAGGTGTATAAGATGATGAGAGGCATTGATCTTATGGATAGTCAGAGGCTTTTCCCCAGGGCTGAAATGGCTAACACGACAGGGCACAGTTTTAAGGTGCTTGGAAGTAGGTACAGAGGAGATGGCAGGGTTAAGGTTTTTACACAGAGAGTGGTGAGTGTGTGGAATGGGCTGCTGGCGACGGTGGTGGGGGCGGATACGATAGGGTCCTTTAAGAGAATCCTGGATAGGTACATGGAACTTAGAAAAATAGAGGGCTATGGGTAACCCTAGGTAATTTCTAATGCAAGTACATGTTTGGCACAGCAATGTGGGCCAAAGGGCCTGTATTGTGCTACATGTTTTCTATGTTTCTATGTTTCTATATTTATGGGCAGCACATTCCAGGCATAGTAGTATGGATAGATTGTGCATGAGATCATTATTCTTTATCATTGCTGATTTGGAAAACCCTTGTCTCTAAAGGTATTGTTCCTTGGAAATGCCATGAAAATGGTGCCAGGGTATAAGGATTTGGTATGGGTATGGATGGGCAGAGTTGTAATGGCTGTAGGTAATAAAAGCTGCTCATTTACACAATCTACAGCTGGTAAACTGCAGTTAGTAAAACATGTCTTTAAATGGTCAGAGGCTATGTAGTGTAGTGGCCAGTGCAATGCTGTACGGTGTCAGCGATAGCGGTTCCAAATTCCAACGACTGTCTGTAAGGAGTTTATACATTCCCCAAAACTGCGTGTCTTTCCTCCAGGTGCTCTGATTTCCCCCACATTCCAAAGACATATGGGTTAGTAAGTTGTTGGAAAGCTATGTTGGTGCCAACATTATGGCAACACTTGTGGGTTTTGATGTTTCAATGAACATGTGATAAATGCAGCTAATTTTTATCTTTAATCTTTCTGCTTGGTGGTGTTAGATCTTGGTCTTGTTTCCTAAGACACAGGAATTCTGGAAGTACTCAGCAGGTCAGGAAGAATCAGTGGAGGAGAAAGTCAACATTTGAATCAAGAACGCTTCAGCAGATCTGGAGAATTCCAGAGAGGGAAATGGCATTATTGGCCTGCAGACCAAAGTTCTCAAATTATTGATTACTTTAAAAAACATGATTTGGAGAAAGGAAGTGAAAATTAAACAAAGTGAATTGAAAGAGTACAGCCACATCTGTGGAAAGAGAACTTAAAAAAATAGTGACTTGAGATTGTTAAATTCAGTATTAAGTTCTAAAGGTTGTTTTGCATCCAGATAAAAGATACAAGAATAGCTATTCAACCTCATATTGAGAAGTGTAGAAAATGACAAGGTGTGTGTGGGAAGGAGGATTGAAGTGACAGGAGACAAGAATTTGAGGGCTACCCTTGCGTAGTATAGGGTTTCTGCAAAGCAGTGACCTAGTCTGCCTTTTGATCCTTAATTTAAAGAACACCACATTGTGAGCATGGAATATTACACACTAAATTGGAAGAAATGCAAAACCATTGCTGCTTCATCTAGAAGAACTTTTTTTTATTCCTGACAGGAGAAGGAGGAGGAGGAGAGAAGTGAAAAGGCAGTTATTAAGTTGCTCATGGATGTAAACAAAGTTGGTATGAGAAGCGGAAAGTGGACCTGGAAATCATGGAAACAATGATTCCTTTGAAATGCTGAAGCAGAGGGGATATGCCTGGTTGTTGTGGGTAGTCAAAGCTTTGGAGCTGATCTGTTGAATGAGGAGGCTGGTGGATGGTCAGGATGATTGAAAACCTACTCTCATTGTGATTGTGGGGAGAGCAAAAGTTAGGGAAATGAAGGCATTGAAGTTTGAGAGCCATGTCAACTATAGTAGAGAAAAAGCCATGGTTAAGGCAAAAGGAAGTCTCCTTAAAGGCACCGGCCTGGGAAGTTTTGTCATCAGCCAGATATGGGGGTGGTGGAGAAATTGAGAGAATGGTATAGAATCTTTACCAGATACAGGGTGAGAGATGGTTTATTGAAAGAATGGCAAATGGATCAGGCTTGGAAAATTGTAGGCAACATTAACAAAGTATTTTCTCTAAGGTATGTGGAGATGACCTGATCTGAAAACTGTGCCACATTCTGATGTGATAATGTGTCGAGGCCATTCAACAGCTAACCTGATCACATGGTTAGAATGACTTTGCACTCTGAAGCAACCTGTGAAGGGCATGAGAAGAAACAGCGTACTGTATTCCCCTAGCCTCCTGACTGGCAAGCTGGACCAGTTTAACAGTCACTACAAAATCTGGCCCGTCACTCCTCTGAGATCACCTCTGGTTTTGCATTATTTCTCCTCCTTTCTGAAGACTTGTATGGCTTATTCCACCAGTGCTGGCTTCGTCCTCTCTTTTCAACCAACCAGTTTAATTGGAATTGTTCCTAAATTCTTTAGCCCAATGCTTTTCTCATGTGCGTGAAGTGTGAACTGGTAGCAGCCTGGTGCAAGGAATGAAGCACCAGAAGCCTTGGTCTGTCTCAACTTTAACTCACCGTGAAGGAGTACATGGCAATTTGAATACTGTGGAAGATTTTCTGGTACAGAAAGAATACTTGCAAGGGATTGACAAATATATTATTAAAAGTGAATTTGTCCTATTAATTGTTAGAAATTTCTTGATTTCTAACTTTAATGAGCAATTAAAGTGCAAATGCAGAAATCTCAGTGACCAAGGGGTGCCATTATTATGAAGCCAATGGAGCAGTGCAAATTAATCCTCTGTCAAGTGGTAATTTACAAGGTATATAAAGCTTGCCATACACTCCTAGCTGATTGGCACATTGGTAAGGAGCTTCACATTTTGCTCCTGTTACAACATGATGTTGCAACATTAATTCATTTAACAAGGATCCATAATGTTGGAAGTTTGAAATAAAGAGAACGAAAAATGAAAATAATGAGAAAAAGAGAACAAGATGGCATTCTAGGTAGGTGTAGGGTTTCACCCAAGTGAGTCAATATCTCCCTTAGATGCTGATTAATATGTTGTATATTTTTAGCAATTCCTGTTTTTATTTCTGTCTCTCTACAAGAGAGGAAATGTTATGGATGATGGATGTGATGTAAATATAGAGCACTCATTCCTGTCTGTGCCTGTGATTTGAGCTTTCGGATCTGCACCTGCCCTGACCTGCATGTCTTTTATCAGATTCTTTTCAGATCTGATAAGTGAAGAAGAGGAAGTGACAGACTACTTTTTGCAGGAATGTGCTGAAGACCCTGCTCTACGTGAACGTATTTCTATCCTGTCCCGGACTTTTCTGAATCGTCGCCGAACGGTGCAGGATGACAAGATGCTGCTTTCTGATGATACCTTGTTCATCGAGCCAGTGGTTAGTGGTTTGATTGGATTGCAGGGATAATAGTGGTCTGTGGGTGGTGGATATTGTCCTATTTGTTCTTGTGGATTGCTCTGTTACACGAACTACAAACGTCAGAAATTGCTGGTTATCCTTTATTTAAATGACATTTTAATTTTAACTTCATGCTCAACAGGAGAGCCCAGGGGAATAAAACACTTTCCATTTGAGAGTGGCCACACATTTTAATTCCACGACCCATTCCCATTCTGACATGTCTATCCACGGCCTCCTCTACTGTGTCCGCCAGAGAAAGCAGGATCTCCCAGTGGCCACACATTTTAATTCCACGTCCCATTCCCATTCTGACACGTCTATCCACGGCCTCCTCTACCGTGTCCGCCAGAGAAAGCAGGATCTCCCAGTGGCCACACATTATTCCACGTCCCATTCCCATTCTGACACGCCTATCCATGGCCTCCTCTACTGTGTCCGCCAGAGAAAGCAGGATCTCCCAGTGGCCACATGTTTTAATTCCACATCCCATTCCCATTCTGACATGTCTATCCATGGCCTCCTCTACTGTAAAGATGAAGCCACACTCAGGTTGGAGGAACAACACCTTATATTCCGTCTGGGTAGCCTCCAACCTGATGGCATGAACATTGACTTCTCAAACTTCCGTTTATGCCCCACCTCCCCCTCGTACCCCATCCATTATTTATTTATATACACACATTCTTTTTCTCACTCTCCTTTTTCTCCCTCTGTCCCTCTCACTATACCCCATGCCCATCCTCTGGGTTTTTCCCCCCTCCCCCTTTTCTTTTTCCCTGGGCCTCCTGTCCCATGATCTTCTCATATCCCTTTTGCCAATCACCTGTCCAGCTCTTGGCTCCATCCCTCCCCCTCCTGTCTTCTCCAATCATTTTGGATCTCCTCATCCCCCTCCCACTTTCAAATCTCTTACTAGCTCTTCTTTCAGTTCGTCCTGACGAAGGGTCTCGGCCCGAAACGTCGACTGTACCCCTTCCTAGAGATGCTGCTTGGCCTGCTGCATTCACCAGCAACTTTGATGTGTGTTGCTTCCATTTGAGAGACCCACATTGCTATTCTGTACTCTAGGGCATTCCTCTTTAGATGCTGAATAGACTGTACATAATGCCAGCAATATTCTTCAGTCTTAGTTTTTTTCCCCATTTCCCTATGCTAGTCAGATTGAGAACTTATATGCTTATTGGTTTGTTCATGCCTTGTCCACAGTTCACTTGATCATCACTTGTTAATTTGTCTTATCTCAGCAGATTTAAAGAGCTGTTTCAGTATAAAGGTGGGGGTGGAGGGGTGTGAGTGGTGAGAGGGAGAATCTGACATTTCAACAGGAACCAGTTGGGTGATCACTAGTTTGTCAGCCATCAGGCGCAAGGGTCTTATCTCATGTCTGAGGAAAAAAATAATCCTAGAGGTTCAAGTCTAGGAACATGGGGGAGAATGAAAGAAGGAATTTTCTAGATTTCGAGCATCAGCAGTTATTTGCTCCCATGATCTTAGAGGAACTTTGAATTGGCCTGATAACAAAGAAAGGAAGCAGCAGAAGAGGCTTCACAAGCTGTGGGAGGAACTCAGCAGGTCAGGCAGCATCTACCCAGAGAATCTTCAGGTGTATCTTTTCTTGAACCTCTCCATTGCAACCACTTATTCTTTCTTATATGCATGGACCAGAGCTGCATATAATATTCCAGCTGTGGCCAAACTAATGGTTTATAAAGTTGTACTAAGACCTCCCAACTTGTTTGCCTGTCTATTAAAGACCAGTATCCATGGTAGCATCTGTGTGTGCTGCGGTAGCATAACGGTTAGCATGAAAGCTCGGAGCATTCCGGCATTCAGTGTTCAACTCATCAGTCCTGATGAAGGATTTCAGACCAAAATGCTGGCTGTTTATTCATTTCCCTAGATGCTGCCTCACCTGCTGAGTTCCTCCAGCATTTTGTGTGCTTTACCAGGTCGTTATTGCAATTCTGATTGTGAGAGCTTGTAATCTGTAAATTGCTGCAATGTATTCCACATACAATGAAAATACTGTTGTTGTTCAGTCGTTAAGTCAAGTCCAACTCTTTGTGACCTCATGGACTTCTACACACCAAGCCTCTCTAAGATCCCCCAAGGTCATTTGCATTGTCTGAGTAATATTATCTATCCATCATAGCCTCTGTCATCCCCTTCTACTTTTACCTTCTGTTTTACCCAGGCATCCTGTCTTCTCGTGATGTGGCCAAAATATTTGAGCTTTTGTCTCATAATCAAGCCTCCTAGTGAGCAGCCGGGCTGTATTTCTTCAAGTATTGACTTGTTGGATCTTCTTGCTGTCCAACGAACTCTTAACACTTTCCTCCAGCATTCAATTTCAAAGGTGTTGATTCTTCTGTATTCAGCCTTACTAATAGTCCAGCTCTCACGGCCATACATCACAACTGGAAATACCATAGGCTTGACTATATGGATCTTAGTAGACAATGTTATGTCTCTGCTCTTCAATCTCTGAATCAAAGAAGACAAAATCCATCACTACTTTCACTTCATTTCTATTTATTACCACCGAATTAATAAGGTTGGTCGACATAATCTTGGTTTTCTTAATATTGAGGAAAACCCAGCTTTTGCACTTTATTCTTTCACTTTGATTAGAAGCTTCCTCAGATCCTCCTCACTTTCAGCCATTAGAGTAGTATCATCTGCATTTCTGAGGTGGTTAATATTTCGTCCAGCAATTTTCAGTCCAACATTTGAGTCTACTATTCCAGCATTCCTCATGATGTGTTCAGCATATAGATTAAATAAGCAGGGTGACAGTATCCAGCCTTGTCATACTCTTTTCCCAATCTTGAACCAGGTTCTGTGTTCAGTTCTAACTCTTGCTTCTTGATCTTCGTACAAGTTTCTCATAAGGCAGATCAGATGTCCAGGTATCCCCATTTCTTTAAGGATCCCTATTTCTTTGCCATAGTTTATTATGGCCCACACTAGCTTCAAAGTAGTCAATAAAACATAGATAAATACTTTTCTGGAATTCCCTTGATTTCTCCATTATGAAGTGTAGATTAGTAATTTGGTGTCTGGTGCCCCTGCCTCTTCTAAAACCAGTTTGTACACCTGGCAGTTCTCGCTCCATATATTGCTGGAGTCTTGCTTGCATGATCTTTAGCATTACCTTGCTAGCATGTGAACTTAGTGGAAATGTTTGGTAATTTGAACTTTCCTTTACATTTCCCTTCTTGGGGATTGGGATATAAACTGATCTTTTCCAGTCTGAAGGCCATTGTTTGGTTTTCCAGATCTGTTGGCAAATTACATGCAACACTTTTACAGCATCACCTTTTAAAGTTTTAAACAATTTAACTGGACTTCTGTCACATCCTGTAGTCTTATTATTGGCAATGTTTTCTATCACCCATTCAACTTCACTTTCCAGAATATCCGGCTCTAGATCGATGAGGGAGTCATTGCACGTGTCTTCGCTGTTGGGATCTTCCCTATCCAATTATTCTGGGTATTCTGGCCATCTCTTTTTGATGTCTTCTGCTTCTGTAAGGTCCTTATCATCTTTGTCTTTTACCAAACTTATTTTTGCATGAAATTTTCCTTTGATTTCTCTAATCTTCTTGAATAGATCTCTTGTTTTATGAAAATACTACAGAAGAATATAATTGACTATCATTTTGGTGTATACATTGAAAGATC
The DNA here is from genome assembly GCF_030028105.1 of Mobula birostris. Classification (NCBI taxonomy): domain Eukaryota; kingdom Metazoa; phylum Chordata; class Chondrichthyes; order Myliobatiformes; family Myliobatidae; genus Mobula; species Mobula birostris. The sequence continues at coordinate 5,684,429 of NC_092384.1, read as the reverse complement.
CTTTGCACAGAAACTGGATCATATAACTCTTTGGTGTATTGCACAATTCATTTTCAATTAAAAACCAATGTAATGAAAGATTTGAGACCTATCATAACTTTTAAGAAGTTCACAGTGTCCTTCTGAGTTCTCCTAGAGTCTGATAATCTGAAGCACTAAGAAATGTGCATGGGATCCAACACTGCAACATGGGTCCCAACTCCTTTTCTTGGATTTAGAGTTATGCATACATGACCCACAATTGGAGTTTAAGCCTATTTCATGCTTAAAGGAGATTTACCTGAGTTGGTTCCTTGCCATGTACCTATCTTGTGTGATCCTTTTTAAGCAATACATTTAGCTATTGTGATGGTAGCTTCTGCCTCAAACATATAAACCTTGCTTGATCCCCAGTGATTACAGGAAGAATGGAGACAGGCCAACCCCTATAGACATCAATGGATCTGGGGTTGAGAGGGTGAACAGCTTTAAGTTCCTCGGTATGAACATCACTGAGGATCTCACATGGTCTGTACATACCGGCTGTGTGGTGACAAAGGCACAACAGCAGCTCTTTCACCTCAGACGGTTGAAGAAGTTTGGTATGGGCCCCAAATTCTAAGAACGTTTTCTAGAGGCACAATTGAGAGCATCCTGACTGGATGCATCACTGCCTGGTATGGAAACTATACCTCCCTCAATCATAGGATTTTGCAGAGAGTGGTGCGGGCAGCGCAGCGGCCCAGCGCATCTGTAGTTATGGAGTTCCCACTATTCAAGACATTTACAATGACAGGTGTGTAAAAACGACCCGAAGGATCATTGGAGACCCGAGTCGCCCCAACCACAAACTGCTCCAGCTGCTACCATCTGGGAAATGGTACCGCGCATAAAAGCCGACCAACAGGCTCTAGGGCAGCTTCTTCCACCAGTCCGTCAGACTGCTTAATTCATGCTGACGCCACTGTATTTCTATGTTTTATTGACTATCCTGTTGTACATAATATTTATTATAAATTACTATAATTGCACATTGTACATTTGAATGGAAATGTAAAGATTTTTACTCTTCATGTATTTGAAAGATGTAAGTAATAAATTTAATTCAATTCCATTCAATCAAATACTGAAGGCTGTCCTCCTGGTTTGTCCCTTCCATTCCAATTCCTTCCTCCTTCTGAAACCTGACAGTCAAGCTTCACCCTCACCTTGCATCATAGCTCCAACAACTGATTCCTATCCCCACACCCTGAACCCAGATGAATATGTCTGCCCTTGATTTTTCATAACCTGAGTAGATTTTTCATTATTTTATATGTAACATAGATGCCACAAGTTTTTTTTGCCCTTGAATTTTCAGATGCAATGGAACTAAAAGTGATTTAGATTCAAAGGGGAGGATATTGGATCCAACTGTTTAATTTTAATTGTCATTTTCTTTGAAGTTCAAAAATTTATTACCTGTTTGTATTTTAAGAGCCTTTGTATACAGAACAGTTTAATATGTCTAGTGTCTATACAAAGTATAATTCTAAAGCTTTTTGCTCTTTCATTAAGTGACTGGTATTTTCTCGTTGCTTAACTTTTTACTGCACGATTGAATAAGTATTTTATGATTGGATTATTACTATCTATAGCTTAGAACCAAATTTTTCTTATCTCTATGGTATAAAAATAGCTGTTTTGTGCTAGGCACCATCTTTTTTTCTTCACCTTCTCTCCTTCAACTAGTAAGACCCACTGTCACTGTTCTGTTCCTGTTCTCTTTGTTCTGTCAACTCTAATAAAATGATTGTGAAGCAACAAGTTTTATGCCTCATTCCTGCCTTCTAAAAGAACCTTGGATTTAAACACTAGAGTCCAACACAGACAAGAAGAAAACATTTTTTTTAGTAAACAAGGTCAGAGCATTAGCATAAGCCAGTGTCTTCGTGACTGTTCAATCTTGTAACAGCAGGTGCAGATTCCTCTGAGGCACAGCTTTGTGGACAACTTGGGGTTACAGTAGCGACCTCTTGTGCATCAGTGGATGGTGGGTTGAAAGATAGCAGACTGTTATATACAAACTAGCCATGTAACTGTAATTGCCAATTAACCACGCTGAGATATACCTAACATAGTTACAGTAAGGAGTTAAGGTGAGTGATTGAGGGGCCCTGAGTAGAATGCATTGATATCTCTCATATGATTTTATTGAAAGGTATAGCATTCTAATTTGAAAATTTTGTAATTTTATTTTGATTAAATTCTTAGTTTGAGCATGCAGAATTTTAGTTTTTGATGTAAAAATAATCAATGTGGAAAGCAATTTCAGAGAACTCTGGGACCCAATGACTGTATTGCGTAATTTATGTATTGACCAAAGAAGTTAACACTGGTAAAATAGTTACTGAAATGTCAATAATTAGGCAATTCACACAGTAGAAAATATATATAATTTTGAAATTTCTCAACTTTTACATTACATTTGGCAATAAGCTGAAAGTGAGCCAAGTTTCTTGTAGCTGAGTTGTGATTTGCAGAAGATAATAACATCAGGAATTCATGGAAAGTTCTCCATTGCTGCTCTTGCATATCTGAGGAAAATTTCTAACATCAAGTAATGCACTGGGAGACCTTTTGTATGTGTCATTAAGAATATTCAGAGCTCCGGTAGTTGTAAGTTTGGATTTGAGAGGAATTGATGGTTATGGAAACTGGTCAAGAAAATGCAGTTGTGGCCAAAGGATTCGTCTGGTCAACTCTCGCTCTGAAACAATCATGCCTGTATTGTACATTCAAGTGTCTATGTCAATTTTACAGCTGAAGAACAATTTCTTTTAAGAGAAAGTAAAATAATCTGTACCCGTATTATGAAACTTACAATTGTTTACAGTAGTCTGTGAGTTATATATATTTTACCTAATTGGAACTGGGAACTTAGAGGAGCAGGTGAAATTAGCAGTTAAGTAACATAACTGAGCCCTAGACCCCAAAACAGTAATGAAACACTTTGTGAAAAAAAATCTGTTGCTGTTGAATTTAGAATAATTTATCAAATAGCCTTTAGGTACTTGGTAAAATTCAATGAAATACATAACTAATTGCAAGGTATAGAAAATTGATTCTCCTCATGTACTTCCTTACTTGCAATAATGTCTGGTGTGGGAATCGAAATGCCACAGTGATTTATGTCATGTATTAAAGAACCAGTTTTGGTCTGGAGTAGATCTGTCTTCAGAGCTGTAGGGCATTTGTCTGACTTTATTAATGCTGTGGTCGTTAGATGTAATCTGTTTGAATTGTTCCCAGTTTAATGTGCAGCATGTACAATGAAAGCTAATTAATCCAACATCAGATAGGTATAACCATTCTCTGCTGCAGACGGGTTATTTCCAGTTAAATTAAATTAGCCAAGCTAGTCTTCTGTATGACACGATGCATGCTTTTGTAATAAATTTGTAATTCGTTTAGAATCTAACTGAACTAGGAATACAAAGCAGCTGTAGACCTGGTCTCATTAGAAATAATAGAAACCCATCCTTGTTTTCTATTAGTGCAGTAGATAACTGTTCTCTTTCACCTGTTATTTATTGCAGTTATGAGTACTATTATAAGGCAATGTCCTATGTCCCCTTCTCCCATAGCATCCTGGTTATTTAATTCTAGCACTCATTCAACTTGCCTTCTGCCATCCTTTTAGTTTTTACTTAAATGTTCTTATTTGTCCCCTGACAATGTAACTAGCTATGATTTTGTTGTTTTTTCACCAGGAGGGAGATGTCTGGCCCAATTCCACAGCTGAAATAAGTATAATCTGCAGACCTCAACAGGCAAAGGTATTTCAGTGGACAGCCTACTGTGATGTCACAGGTACAGCACGTTAGCCACGGATACCATAGCAACTGTCGCTGTGTGCCTATCCCTTCATGCTTTCACTCCACTGACCACATCTATTTCATTTTAAGTTCTATTTGCCCTGCTCTGATACCTTCATTTCTGATTTTGACTCCTCACTCCTGTCTCTACTGGAATGGCCCATTCCTCTGTCTTGATGTTAAGCACACATACCCTCTGGCACTGAAAATAAATGCCCTAATTTTCTTCCCTCATCATCTCCTGACAACATTGTATTGTCCAGTGCTCTATGTTATTAAACAGTTTGTGGTGGGATGATATCTTCTATTTTTCTTCTCTGTTACCTGACAATTTCCAGGTTGAATCTCAGATATCTAGTCGAGATGATAACATCTGCCTTTCATTGGCCTTCAAGAATTTTGGCTATACTTTCGATATGTTCTTTTTTACTATTCATAGGTTCTTTGAATTGTCATTGTTTGATACAGTTCTGAATCAGAATCAAGTTTATTATTACTGACATGTTGTGAAATTTGTTGTGTCATGGCAGTAGTACAGTGCAATACATAAAATATACTATAAATTATAGTATAAGAAATGCACTCACTGGCCAGTTTATTTGGTAAACCTGTACACCTGCTCATTAATCAGACAATCATGTGGAAGAACCTCAATGTATACAAGTACGCAGATATGGTTAAGCGGTTCAGCTGTTGTTCAAACCAAACATCAGAGCAGGGAAGAAATGTGATCTAAGTTACTTTGTCTGTTGAAAGATTGTCTGGTGCCAGGTGCAGTGATTTGAGTATCTTAGAAACTGCTGATCTCCTGAAATTTTCACACACAACAATCCCTAGAGTTTACAGAGAAGAGTGTGAAAAAATCCAGTGAGCAGCACTTCTGTGAGTAAAAACACTTTGTTAATGAGGTAGGTGAGAGGAGAACAGAACAGACAAAGTTGGTCAGTAAAACTATTGAAAATCTTTTCTTTGTACTTTTGTCAGTTAAATAAAGGTTCACGTGAATTAACATATCACAGATTTTTGTTTTTATTGCATTTTGGAAAATATCCCAACTTTTCTGGAAAAGGGGTTTGTATATTGAATAGATTAAAATTCATTCTGTAATTGATTTACAGAAATACTGTATATTAAAAAAGTGAGGTAGTATCCAAGGGTTCAAAGTCCATTTAGGAATAGGATGGCAGAGGGGAAGAAGCTGCTCCCGAATTGCTGTGTGTGTGCCTTCAGGCTTCTGTACCTCCTACCTGATGGTAACGGTGAGAAAAGGGCATGCCTTTCTGAGACATCACTCCCTGAAGATGTCTTGAATACTTTGTAGGCTAGTACACAAGATAGAGCTGACTAGATTTACAGTCCTGTGCAGTAGCCCCTCCATACCAGACAGTGATGCAGCCTGTCAGAATGCTCTCCACGGTACAACTATAGAAGTTTTTGAGTGTATTTGTTGACATGCCAATCTCTTCAAACTCCTAATAAAGTGTAGCCACTGTCTTGCCTTCTTTATAACTATGTCAATATGTTGGGACTAGGTTAGATCTTCAGAGATCTTGACACCCAGGAACTTGAAACTGCTCACTCTCTCCACTTCCGATCTCTATGAAGATTGGTTCGTGTTCCTTCACCTTACCTTTCCTGAAGTCCACAATCAGCTCTTTCATTTTACTGACATTGAGTGCCAGGTTGTTGCTGTGGCACCACTCCACTAGTTGGTATGTCTCACTCTTGTCACCACCTGAGATTTTACCAACAATAGTTGTATCATCAGCAAATTTATAGATGGTGTTTCAGTTATGCCTAGGAACACAGTCATGTGTATATAGAGAGTAGAGCTAAGCACATACCCCTGAGGTGCATCAGTATTGATCGCCAGTGAGGAGGAGGCATTATCATCAGGAGGAGGCATTATCACCAGTCCGCACAGATTGTGGTCTTCCGGTTAGGAAGTCAAGGATCCAATTACAGAGGGAGGTACAGAGGCCCAGGTTCTGCAACTTCTCAATAAGGATTGTGGGAATGATGGTATTAAATGCTGAGCTATAGTCGATGAACAGCATCCTGACATTAGTGCTTGTGTTGTCCAGGTGGTACAAAGCCGTGTGGAGAGCCATTGAGATTGTGTCTGCCATTGACCTGTTGTGGCGATACACAAATTGCAATGGGTCCAGGTCCTTTGATACTCAGCCTGTGGGCTGCAACTAAGTCCTGCCCGCCCTTCCTGACAGTTTGACTGCATGCTATCTTTACTTATTTACCAGCTGTCTTACCCTGAGTGTTTTAACTCAGTCCCCACCCTCCTGCCAGATTAGCTTAACCCCTTCCCAACAGCTCTAACAAACCTGCCCGCGAGAATATTGGTCCTCGTTGGGTTCAGGAGCAAGCTGTCACTTTTGAACAGTTCATACCTCCCCCAGAAGAGATCCCAATTATTCAAGAGCCTGAAGCCCTGCTCCCTGCACCAGCTTCTCAGCCAGGCATTTATCTGCCAAATCATCCTGTTTCTACCCTCAATGGCATGGGGCACAGGCACCAATCCAGAATTACTACCATGGAGGTCCTGCTTCTCAGCTTTCTACCTAGCTCTCTAAATTCTCTTTTCAGAATTGAAAGAAGAGAAGAAGGGAGTGGTAGTGATAGGGGGCTTAATAGGGAGGGGATCAGACAGGAGATTCTGTGGACGTGAACAAGACATCCGGATGGTATGTTGCCTCCCAGATGCCAGCGTTAGGATCTTGGCCCGAAACGTCGACTGTACCTCTTCCTAGAGATGCTGCCTGGCCTGCTGCGTTCACCAGCAACTTTTATGTGTGTTGCTTGAAATTCCAGCATTCTGCAGATTTCCTCGTGTTTGCTTAATATGTCAGTTTGTGACTGCAGCCTTCCAGAACTCACAATTAGAAGTGGGAAGAACTTGTCTGAACCTACTCCTCGTAGACATAGACATATTGCTCCCCCTCAAGAATCAGCAAGTAAAAATTTTAAATTCGAAGTTTAACCTAGGGGGAGAGAAACAAAACTAAGAGCAGCACAAAATTGCTACTACTCCATTTGCAGACAGGTGTGGACTCCATCCAGATAATAATCTATCTGTTTGTAGAACCTAGTAATGGGGTGGTTCAGATAAACAACGATCCAACCAAAACATCAGTGGTGGAGCTGGCAGAAGAGAAAGACACATCAAACCAGCAGTGAAGGTAGACAAAGGCTGCAGCAGTGAAAGGTCTAGTCCGCAGTCACCTTGTACTCCATACCACTGGACACTGACTCGGATCTGTCAAGGACCATGTGGTGGTTGCCCATAACTCAACTTCCCCATGTTAAACCAAGTCAGACATAGGCGTTCTCCATCTCGAGAATCCACCCTAGCAAACCAGATTAAGTGCCATGCATATTATTGGTTTTTCTTTGGAAAGAAGATCTATAGTTTGAGTATGACTGTTTAAATGGTTACTCGGACATTCGACTGAGAAAAGAAGATAAAGGGACTTGTTTCTTTAACCTAATAACTGGTTTGATTTTTTTTTTGTTTCTTTCTTAATTAACTAATTGATAGTTTTTCCTACTAATGGGGCTTCTTTTTATATATATATTTAGGGGAGAGTTCAATTACTTATAATATTATTAATTGGTATTTTTGAAAATTTAGTTGGGTTGAATATGCTATTAACTTTTTTCTGCTTTATTATAGCATCTTATAACCGAATTTAAAGTTTTTTTTTGGAATTTAATGTTAAATTAAAAACGGCGCTGGTTTTTCTTTTTAAGAGATAACATTATTTTGGTTCTTTCTTGTTTAATAGATGCTGGAATGTAAATACTTTCCTTTGTTGAGACTTTATTGTTTTTCTTACAAGGTCAGTTAGTTTTTTTTTCACAAGGGGGAGGGAGAGAAAATCCTTAAAATTTTTTTTTTCTGTACAGACAGAGCGGTCCCTGGCTTTTTATTCTATCATAGGTTGCTTGCCTTTTTCAGGGCTTTGGCAGGAGGAGGGTAGGGTTAGAGTTAGGAGTTTTTTCCCATTGAGTGGTTCCGGAGCATGCGTGTTCTCTATGTGGTTCTATTCTTCATCGCTGCCATTTTTGATCATCCCATATTGGTATGTGCTCTGCGCATGTGTAAAGTAGAATAAAATTATAGTATGGTATTTAAACGGATTAATGTAGTAAGTTGGAATGTACGTGGTTGGAATCATCCTATCAAATGAGAAAAGACTTTTAAAATTATTAACTGATTCCAACCTGATATAATTTTTGCTCAAGAGACACATATCAGGGCAGGAGATCAAAATAGATTTTTTTGGATGGTGGAGGGGTTTGCAGTTTCACTTCACTTCTCAGAGTAAAACTAAAGACGTGTCCATCTTTATTAAATCCAATATATTTACTCAAGAGGATATTGAGTCAGACTCTGATGGTAGATCTTTAATTGTTAAAGGAGTGATCTGTAACAGAAAAGTTGTTTTGGTCAATCTGTACGGTCCTAACTTAGATGATCCTTTTTTTAAAAAGGTATTTGCTTTACTGCCTGATTTAAATGAATATATATTGATAATAGGCGGGGATTTTAACTTGTTTAAATCCTTTGATTGACAAGACCTCAACCAATCAATGACTTCCAAATCGCTCTGCGTCACTTATTAACTCCTTTTTGACCGATTTTGGATTGATCGAATTATGGAAGTATTTGCACCCTGATAACAGAGAATATTCTTTCTTTTCATATGTTTATAAAAAATAAAAAATATTCGAGGATATTATATTATAATCGATCCCCGCTTCTTGCCTAGAGTTAAAAATTGTGAATATGACGCTATTGCTATATCTGATCATGTGCCTTTGAATGTGCATTTGTCTTTTGAATTTGATGATATCATTTTTGCCCGTCCACCATGGCGCATGTCTCAGACATTACTGCAAAACTCTGACTTTGTCAGTTTCATTGAAACCCAGATAAAAGATTTTTTTCTTTTTAATGATATAGGGAGTACATCCAAATTAATTATATGGGATACATTTAAAGCATTTTTATGTGGTCAGGTCATTTCTTATTCAGCTAAGCTTAAAAAACAGACCAAAGCAGAATTAGATAAGATTTCAAAACAAATTAAAGACTTAGATAATATCTATGCGATTTCCCCTAATATTGATTTATTCAATCAAAGGGTGGAACTTCAATCACAATATAACCTATTATTAACTCATCCCATTGAAGGTTATTTGCTTAAGTTAAAGAGCCAATTTTATATGTTTGGAGATAAAAATAATAAACTGCTTGCATCTCAATTAAAAACGGCTAAAGCCAAAAGGCAAATTTTGAAAATTCGTAGGAAAAAGGGTACCCTGACTTGGGAATATGAAGAAATTAATAAGATTTTTCAAGATTTTTATACTGAACTTTATAAATCTCAATGTCCAGTAGATTCTTCTGAAATGAATGCTTTCTTACGAAAGATTGCTTTTCCTAAAATTTCTGTTGAGGATCAAAAAGCTCTTGATGCCCAAATTACTGAAGCCGAAATTCATAAAGTATTTTTTCAATGCAATCTGGTAAGGCCCCTGGACTTGATGGCTATTCTGTAGAATTTTATAAAAAATTTGGAAAATTGTTTTCTCTGTATACGTTGGAAATGTTTAAGGATTCTTTTGTGAAAGGTGATTTATCCTCTACTTTCTATGAGGCTTCTATTTTTTTAATTCTTAAAAAGGATAAAGATCCTACTGACTGTGCCTCATATAGACCTATTTCATTATTGAATGTCGATGCTAAGATTCTGTCAAAGATAATGACCAATTGGTTGGAGAATATTTTGGGTAAAATTATTTTTAAAGATCAAACAGGCTTTATAAAGGGCCATTATTCTTTTTCAAATGTTCGGAGATTATTTAACATTATATATTCATCCTCTTTTAAAACTCCACAATATGCCGACGCTTTGGATGCTGAAAAAGCATTTGTTCGAGTCGAATGGAAGTATTTATTTAATGTTTTAAAGAAATTTGGCTTTGGTGTTAATTTTAATAGTTGGATTAGAATGATATATAAAGCTCCTATTGCTACTGTTGTCACTAACAACTGTAGGTCTCCTTTTTTTCAGCTTTGACGGGGGGACAAGGCAAGTTTGTCCATTAAGTCCTTTGTTATTTAATTTAATATTAGAACCCCTTGCTATTGCTCTTCGTGAAGCTAAAAATATCATGGGATTTTTGTGAACGAGACCAATCATAAGATTTCTCTTTACGCTGACGATTTATCGGTTTGTATATCTAATCCTGAGGAATCTATTCCTGCCTTGCTGAAATTATTCAATGAATTTGGAGATTTTTCAGGATATAAAATAAATTTTAGTATAGGTGAATTGTTTCCTTTCAATGAATCTGTCCCTATATATGATAATACTCCTTTCAAAGTCACGGATTCTTTTAGATATTAAGGTGTTATAATCACTGAAAAATATAAGGATCTTTATAAGGCCAATTTTGTTCCCTTGGTAGACTCTATGAAGTATTTATTTAGTAGATGGCATCCACTTACATTTTCATTGTCGGTCGTATTCATACAGTCAAATGATGATTTTTACCAAAATTTTTAGATTTATTTCAGTGTACGGGGTCTTTCTTTTGTTACATTTAAAATGGCGATTTTCTTATGTTAATCTGGGGAATGCGGCTTTGTTGTGCTTTAACGCTGAAGAGGGTTTGCGCTAGCAGTTTGTTTACTTTAAAATGAGATAACAGGGTTCTATTAGCCAATGGGTGGTTATGTATCATTTTGTTTTCGGATACCATGCTGTATGATATGACTGCAGACTGAGTTTTGGGGGGAGTCAGAGGAGAGACGAGGAGGACCGCGGACGTGTGGAAAGGCTCCGGTCGATCACTCAGGGTGGTCCCCAGCCGTGAGTCGACGGAATTCGGGTGGTCATCTGAAGTCGAATTGAGCTCCAACGTAGCGCGCGAAGAACTTGGACTTTGATAAGTGTTGGCGCCTTTTTTTTCCATTACTTTCCTCTCTGTATCAAATGTATACTAATGTCATAGAATTAGTAATATCTATAAAGTGTATTTGTTAAAATTTACTGGGTGTGCTGGCTGATGATTGATGTTTGTGATTGATTCGGGCAGCAACCGACCCTGTGGGGAGTGTTGAGGCAGGTGCTGGGCTGGATTTCCCCTAGACATACACAAGCCAATATAACGGAACATTACATCAGAATATCCCAGTTTTTTTGACTAAGAAGTTCTTTGATCGGATTGAATCTATTATTTTATCTTTTATTTGGAATAATAAAAGACCAAGAATTAGTAAATGTCACTTGCAAAAGTTGAAAAAGGATGGAGGTCTCGCTTTGCCTAATTTAAGGATGTATTACTGGGCTGTTAATGTATGATATATGTCCTTTTGGTTATATTGGTTTGATAAGAACGATCAGCCAATTTGGGTAGACCTGGAATTGAAAGCTGTGAAACAGTTTTATTTAACCTCATTATTGGGAGCTGCTTTACCTATACAATTAGCTAAAGTTGCTAATTTAAACCTATACCCTGTGACTAAGCATTCTTTACAAATTTGGCTCCAGTTCCGCAATTTTTTTAATCTTAAAAAATTTAAACTTTGTTGTTTAATTTATCAAAATTACTTTTTTAAGCCTTCTTTGAGTGATCCGATTTTTTTACTTTGGAAAAATAAAGGTATTAATTCATTTTTGGATTTATTTAAAGAAGATAGATTGATATCTTTTGAACAATCAGTTGATAAACATTCTCTTTCATACTCACACTTTTTACAATACCTTCAAGTTAGACATTTTTTACAAAAATATTTAAGTAATTTTCCTTACCTATTGGATGCTGACCTGTTAGATACTATTATGAGTATGAACCCTTTGATGAAGGGTTCTATTGGAAGAATTTATAATTTATTATAAATTCTTCCAGGTTCAGGGATGTCTCTGATCACTTGCATGACATTCTGAAGTGGGAGGGTGATCAGCCAGATGTTGTGGTGCACATTGGTACCAATGACATAGCAAGGAAGAGTGAGGAGGTCCTGGAGAGTGAGTATAGAGAGCATGGTAGAAAGTTGAAAACCAGGACCTCGAGAGTGGTAATCTCCAGGATTGCAACGTGTGTCATGGTCCGGATCAGAGTCCCTTTAAATTTAGCTTGTTTATGTTACGATTCGGACCGTTGATTCCCTGTTTTCCCGTGTCCCTCGACTTTGGTGATTAGAGGCAATTAACACTCGGCTGAACCGGTAGTTTATAGTCTCTGGCTTTCAGCCGTTCGGTGAAGGAGCATCTGCAAAGTCTGCAAAGTCACGGTGTGCCAATGTCATCTGGCCGGAGCAAGCCTAGTCTCTGCCCGAAGCGAGTGCCGGTAATTCCCCCTTCCTCACCAGAGCAACCCTGTCCAGTTACCTCACTAAAGCGAGCCTGCAAAGTTTCCTTACTGAGGTGCGTCCGTCAGTTAACCCACCGGAGGGAATCAGGAGCCGCTGTCTACTGTTCCCGGGCCGAGTCGAGAGCTCGGCACTACCCGGAGGTTCCAAGCACCACGTCCTGGCTCCGGTGGCATCCAAGTACCACGTCCACGTCCTGGCTCCGGCAGCATCCAAGTACCACGTCCACGTCCTGGCTCCGGCGGCGTCCAAGTACCACGTCCACGTCCTGGCTCCGGCGGCGTTCAAATACCATGTCCACGTCCTGGCTCCGGCGGCGTTCAAGTACCATGTCAAGTCCTGGCCCTGGCGGCTTCCAGTTCTGAGTCTAGTCCTGGCCCTGGCGGTCTGTGATTCCTGTCCTACCCCCTTGTCTGAATCCCTTCTCTGCCCCTCTCGCCTCTAGCCCTCGTCTGCAGCCCCCAACTGCACTTCGGTCTAGTTCCATCACCGGAACTAGATAGGTACTGTGTGGTGTTCATTCGTGTTGGTCTTGTCTTGTCTTGTCCTCGCCTCTGTGGGGTAAGTCAGGCCGTCTTGCCGTTGCCCCGCGGAAGGTCATGAGTCCCGGCCCTATGTCCTGTACCCAAGAAGGGGTCCCGGCTCTCTGTTCTGTGTGTGAGTCCCGGCCCTATGTCCTGTACCCAAGGAGGGGTCCCGACTCTCTGTTCTGTGTATGTGTCCATGGTTCCATGTACCTGCTCTCCCGAGACTGAGGTTCTGTGTTCCCATGTTCCTCCTCTCCCTAGCCCATGTCATGTCCATGCCTGGTTCTGGGGTCTGAACCCGAGGCAAGACCCAGGTAGATAGATAGATAGATAGATATACTTTATTAATCCCGAGGGAAATTTGGTTTCATTACAGCCGCACCAACCAAGATTAGAGCGTAAATATAGCAATACAAAAAACCCCAACAATCAAACAACAAAATGCAAACTATGCCAGATGGAAAATAAGTCCAGGACCAGTCTGTTGGCTCAGAGTGTCTGATCCTCCATGGGAGGAGCTGCACGTTCGATGGCCACAGGCAGGAGCGATCTGCCGTGCCGCCAAGTGGTGTATCACGGTGGAACACTTAGATACTGGGTCCTTGCCCAGTCTCTGGCTCGGAGTCCATACCCTAGCCTCTTCAGGTCTCCTCTAGTTCTGGGAGCCGATTCTGAGTCCAAGCCCAGACCCTTGGACCCAGCCTAGTCGTAATCCTGAGTCCTTGTCCAGTTCGCTATTTCCTGCTCCTGCCTTGCTCTCCTGGTATCAAACAAGAAACTAAATCTAAGTAACATCACAAGATGTGTCTTGCATTTGAGTCCACCCTTGCTCCCAATGCCCCCCGCCAATGTGACAACGTGCCAGCAAGGGAAAGAATAGGATGCTCTGGAGGATGAACAAGCGGCTGAGGAACTGGTGTAGGGGGCAGGGTTTCAGATTTCAGGATCTATGGGACCTCTTCTGGGGCAGGTGGGACCTGTACAAGAGAGACGGGTTACACTTGAACTACAAGGGGACCAATATCCTTTCAGGGAGGTTTGTTAGTGCTATTGGGGAGGCTTTAAACTAGATTTGCAGGGGGATGGAAACTAGAGTGCCAGAGCTGACAATGTGGCTGGGGTGAAAATAAATGATGTTAAAAGTTCAAGCAAAGCCGCAAATAGAAAGGTTGTGAGTGGTGGTAAAAATCTTCTGAGGTGTATATATTTCAATGCTAGGCGTATTGCGGGGAACATAGAATAGTACAGCACAGTACAGGCCCTTCGGCCCACAATGTTGTGCCGATCCTCAAACCCTGCCTCCCATATAAGCCCCCAACTTAAATTCCTCCAGGCAGACCAGTTGAGGGCGTGGATTGACACGCGGAATTATGATGTTATAGCAATTAGTGAAACTTGGCTACAGGAGGGGCAGGACTGGCAGCTTAATATTCCAGGGTTCCGATGTTTCAGATGTGATCGAGGCAGAGGAATGAAAGGTGAGGGGGGGGTAGCATTGCTTGTCAGGGAAAATGTTACAGCAGTGCTCAGGCTGGACAGATTAGAAGGCTTGTCTGCTGAGTTCTTATGGGTGGAGCTGAGAAACAGGAAAGGTATGGCCACATTAGTTGGGTTGTATTATAGGCCACCCAATAGTCAGCGAGAATTGGGGGAGCAAATCTGCAGAGAGATAACAGGCAACTGCAGGAAACATAAAGTTGTGGTGGTAGGGGATTTTAATTTCCCACATATTGATTGGGACTCCCATACTCTTAGGGGTCTAGATGGTTTAGAGTTTGTAAAATGTGTTCAGGAAAGTTTTCTAAATCAATATACAGAGGTACCAACTAGAGGGGATGCAATATTGGATCTCATGTTAGGAAACGAGTTAGGACAAGTGACAGAAGTGTGTGTAGGGGAGCACTTTGGTTCCAGTGATCATAACACCATTAGTTTCAACTTGATCACGGACAGGGATAGATCTGGTCCTAGGGTTGAGGTTCTAAACTGGAAGAAGGCCAAATTTGAAGAAATGAGAAAGGATCTAAAAAGCTTGGATTGGGACAGGTTGTTCTCTGGGAAGGATGTGATCGGTAAGTGGGAAGCCTTCAAAGGAGAAATTTTGAGAGCGCAGAGCTTGTATGTTCCTGTCAGGATTAAAGGCAAAGTGAATAGGAATAAGGAACCTTGGTTCTCAAGGGATATTGCAACTCTGATAAAGAAGAGAGAGTTGTATTACATGTATAGGAAACAGGGAGTAAATAAGGTGCTTGAGGAGTATAAAAAGTACAAGAAAATACTTAAGAAGGAAATCAGGAGGGCTAAAAGAAGACATGAGTTTGCCTTGGCAGTTAAAGTGAAGGATAATCCAAAGAGCTTTTACAGGTATATTAAGAGTAAAGGGATTGTAAGGGATAAAAATTGGTCCTCTTGAAGATCAGAGTGGTCAGCTATGTGTGGAACCAAAAGAAATGGGGGAGATCTTAAATGGGTTTTTTGCGTCTGCATTTACTAGGGAAACTGGCATGAAGTCTATGGAATTAAGGGAAACAAGTAGTGAGATCATGAAAACTGTACAGATTGAAAAGGAGGAGGTGCTTGCTATCTTGAGGCAAATTAAAGTGGATAAATCCCCAGGACCTGACAGGGTATTCCCTCGGACCTTGAAGGAGACTAGTGTTGAAATTGCAGAGGCCCTGGCAGATATATTTAAAATGTTGGTGTTTACGGGTGAGGTGCCAGCGATTGGAGAGTGGCTCGTGTTGTTCCATTGTTTAAAAAGGATCGAAAATTAATCCGGGAAATTATAGGCCAGTAAGTTTGACGTCAGTAGTGGGTAGGTTATTAGAGGGAGTACTGAGAGACAGAATCTACAAGCATTTGGATAGACAGGGACTTATTACGGAGAGTCAACATGGCTTTGTGCATGGTAGGTCATGTTTGACCAATCTATTGCAGTTTTTCGAGGAGGTTACCAGGAAAGTGGATGAAGGGAAGGCAGTGGATGTTGTCTACATGGACTTCAGTAAGGCCTATGACAAGGTCCTGCATGGGAGGCTAGTTAGGAAAATTCAGTTGCTAGGTATACATGGAGAGGTGGTAAATTGGATTAGACATTGGCTCAATGGAAGAAGCCAAAGAGTGGTAGTAGAGAATTGCTTCTCAGAGTGGAGGCCTGTGACTAGTAGTGTGCCACAGGGATCAGTGCTGGGTCCATTGTTATTTTTCATCTATATCAATGATCTGGATGATAATGTGGTAAATTGGATCAGCAAATTTGCTGATGATACAAAGATTGGAGGTGTAGTGGACAGTGAGGAAGGTTTTCAAAGCTTGCAGAGGGACTTGGACCAGCTGGAAAAATGGGCTGAAAAATGGCAGATAGAGTTTAATACAGACAAGTGTGAGGTATTGCACTTTGGGAGGACAAACCAAGGTAGAACATACAGGATAAGTGGTAAGGCACTGAGGAGTGCAGGAGAACAGAGAGATCTGGGAATACAGATACAAAATTCCCTAAAGGTGGCGTCACAGGTAGATAGGGTCATAAAGAGAGCTTTTGGTACATTGGCCTTTATTAATCAAAGTATTGAGTATAAGAGTTGGAATGTTATGATGAGGTTGTATAAGGCATTGGTGAGGCCGAATCTGGAGTATTGTGTTCAGTTTTGGTCACCAAACTACAAGAAGGATATTAATAAGGTTGAAAGAGTGCAGAGAAGGCTTACAAGGATGTTACCGGGACTTGAGAAACTCAGTTACAGAGAAAGGTTGAATAGGTTAGGACTTTATTCCCTGGAGCGTAGAAGAATGAGGGGAGATTTGATAGAGGTATATAAAATTATGATGGGTATAGATAGAGTGAATGCAAGCAGGCTTTTTCCATAGAGGCAAGGGGAGAAAAAAACCAGAGGACATGGGTTAAGGGTAAAGGGGGAAAAGTTTAAAGGGAACATTAGGGGGAGCTTCTTCACACAGAGAGTGGTGGGAGTGTGGAATGAGCTGCCAGACGAGGTGGTAAATGCGGGTTCTTTTTTAACATTTGAGAATAAATTGGACAGATACACGGACAGGAGGTGTATGGAGGGATATGGTCCATGTGCAGGTCAGTGGGACTAGGCAGAAAATAGTTCAGCACAGCCAAGAAGGGCCTAAAGGCCTGATTCTGTGTTGTAGTTTTTCTATGGTTTCTATTACAATGGGATAAGCGTCCTTTATTTAAGGTTAAACAAGATTGGGAAAAGGAACTCAATTTGACTTTTATGATGGAAGATTGGTCGCGGACTCTGAAGCTGGTTAACTCTTCTTCGATCTATGCTAGTCATTCACTGATTCACTTTTAAATTGTACATCGTTACCATTTGACGAAGGAGAGACTGTCTAAAATATTTCCTAATGTTGGTAGTTATTGTAATAGATGTAAAACTGAGACAGCTATACTGACACATATGTTTTGGTCTTGTTCTATACTGGAACAGTTCTGGAAGTCAGTTTTTTTGACAATTTCTAAAGCACTTAAAATTAATTTACAACCTAACAAATTAACTGTGCTTTTTGGAATAATGCCTCAAAATACCTGTGCTATCTCTGTGTCTGACCAACATGTTATTGCATTTGTTACATTGATAGCTGGGAGGGCCATTTTGTTGAAGTGGAAGGATACATCAGCTCCCACTTTGTTAGAATGGTTCTGTCAAGTGATGCTATGTCTTAGTTTGGAGAAAATTAGAAGCCGAACCTTTGAACCTATGTTTGATTTTGAGAAAAGTCGGGGTTCATTTGCTCGTTATTATCATTTGAGTTAATTGATAGATTTCCTCCATGATCTAATTATAAATTTTTGGTACATTTTTCTTTTTTGCCAGCGGTTTGATGTTTATCTTTAGAAACTTTTTGTATGACGCATGGCTCCGGGGGTTGTACACCTAATGTGGTTTTTTCCCCCCACTTTTCTTGCTTAGTAGGGGTTTTTTTATCACCAAAATTTTTTCAATCTTTAAAATAATGTTCTTTTTCTTGAGACGTTGTAAGTGTTGCTTACTTTGATGTACTCGTGTTAATTTTGGATAATAATAATAATAAAAAGATTTTAAAATATTATTATCTGGATGGCTTTAGAATAGGAAAGGGGAAGGTGCAATAAGACTTGGGTGTCCTTGTCCATTAATCACTGAAAGCAAATGATTAGGTGCAGCAAGAACTTCAGAAAGCAAATTGTACATTGCTATTCATTGTAAGAGGAGCAAGGCTGACCATGACCTCAGTGAGACCTCATCCAGCACTGAGAACTTCATCTAGAGGATGAAAGGAGTGCAGTGAAGTTTTACTCAGTGGAATCCTGGCGTGGCAGGACTGATGTATGAGAAGAGATTGGGTCAAAGAGTCATAGAGTTACTTACCACAGAAACAGGCCCCTTGGTCTCGTATTTATTACAGTCATCACACATGAAAGCACCTCTCCTAGAAGGAGGTAGACATATTTTGGAATGCCAAAATGGATCAAGGGATACAGGGAGAAGATGGGAACAAGGGAATGATCAGCCATGATTGTGTTAAATGTTGGTGTAGGCCTGATGGGTCAAATGGCCTCTTCCTCCTTCTGTTTTTATGTTTCTGTGGTGGAGTTGTGGAGAAACCCTATGGGAGGGACCAAAGGATAAAAAATAATGAAGGACAAACCAGCAGGTGCCATGATCCTGCATTGTAGTGGATGGACCTAATAGTTTGGGGACTGATGCCTGGCAGTTCTTCATGGACAGTTTCATCAGGGTTGTTCTGAAGTGTTCCAGAAAGAACATGGAGCAAATATCTCATGTTGACTGACCATTATGGTAGCGCAACTTGTGCCAGGAAGTGGCTTGTCAAATTTCCAGAATGACGCAAAGCCACCTGGAAATGGTTGTTATCTCATTTCACTTGAGAAATAAGTGACTTAGCTTGGGGGTGGAAATATCAGCCAAAGTTACAGTTGTTACAGAGCCTTCACTGATTGTTACTGATGTAGGGACATCAAAAAATTCATCGTGATGCCTATGAGAGCGGAATAGTCTGCTATATTCTTATACTTGTAATCAGTTTTTGATTCACATACAAGCAAAGTTTGACATCTGTGGAACATAGAATTATGTTTGGAAAAGCTATAAGAAATTCCAAATACACATACCACTCTTTAATTCTTGATTTTGAATTGATGGAATGCTTCTCATTTTTCGAATGGAAGTAGTTCAATGTATATTACTCATCTCATCCCTATTTGCAGAGCTATGATAGGTAGGAATAGTGGTGATGCTGCCTCATGGCTCCATTGAGCCAGATTCGACCTTGTCCATGCTGTTGGCTCCCTTCAGCTATTTAATTTTCCCCCACATCCTAAAGATGCACGGTTTGGTAGGCTAATTAACCACCTAAGTTGTCCCTAGAGTTGTATTATTCTAGGAGACGTATGGCGCCTCAGTTAGTAAGTATACTTAAACAGATTTTGAGAAACTTAGGGAGTGAAGTAATATAGATTGACAGGAAAATATTGGTTGGGTCATAGATCAGGTAAAATCTTATTAAATGATAGATCAGGTGTCCTGTTATTTCGGTTGTTCCTATTTCAGGATTTATCCTGTATGTGACTGGGAGCATTGCAGTTGACAGGTTGACAGGCCACCCTTATCGTTGGATCAAGACTTGCAGTAGTACCTGGCTGATTGACCCAAGATTAAAGATGTAAACTCAAAACTGTGAATCTAAAAAATCACTTCACAAAGCACAAGTCATTTTTCAGCCTCATATTCAGTTTAATGTTATTTTTAATGGAGTCACAGAGAATCATAGAGTTATAGAAAGCAGTAAGAGGCCCTTTGGCCCATCCTGTTCTTGTTGGCCGTTCAGTACCTATCCATACTTGGTGCCATTTGCTTTGTAACTATGTACGCCTTCAAAGTTCAAAGTAAATTTATTATCAAAGCATGTATATATTACCTTAAACTATGATGAGATTCACCTTCCTAAAGTCATTTACAGAAAAATAATCACAGAATTTGTGAAAAAATATGCATAAACAAAACTGACAACAGCCAATGTGGAAAAGAAGACAAATTGTACAAATAATTAATAAGTAAGTAATACAGGACGTGAGTTGTAAAGTGTTCTTGAAAGTGAATCTGTAGGTCATAAATCATTTCCGAGTGGTGGTGAGTGAAGTTACCTTCCTGCACCATCTTCTCATGCAGTGGTTTTCAGATTCGACCCTGTGGGTGAGAAAGGTTCACTTCTTATCTAAAATCTATGGTTTCTGGTTTTACACATCTCTGCTATGTGGAAAAGTTTCTTGTTATCCACCTAATTTATGAGCCTCATGAATTTCTACACCTTTCTCAGATGTTCTGCTGGTCTTTGCTCCCACAAAACAAACCCTACCTAACAATCATTCCTCATAACTGAAACATTTCGTACTAGGCAACATCCTGGTGAATGTCCTCTACAGCTCTATTACCTTCTTCCTTTAGTGTAGTGATCAGAAATAATCAACTGTGACATAACCAAAGTTTCATAAAGTTGTCCCATATCCTTCCTGTTCTTATATGCTGCGTCCTTACTAATGAAGGCCAACATTTTGCGTGCCTTCTTCACCACCCTATCTGTCTGTGCTGCCGTCTTTAGTGATCTGTGGACCTGTACACTGAGATCTCTCTGTTCCTTAGTGCTAGTCTCCTAGGGCCATGCCTTTAATAGACGAGCCAAAAACCCTTTCTTAATCTGTTAATAACTTTATTTTATCATGTTAACTTTCCATCCTCAGCAATAGTTCTCAGCTGATTTGGTAGGCAGCATCTGGAATTCTGATGAATGAAAGAATTGCTTTCTCTCTCACTCTATCTCTACAGATGCTGCCTGTCCTGCTGAATATCCTTAACATTGCCAGGGGCTGGTAATGGGGACAAGCTCCCACTACCTATTAAATGCTCCCAATGGTGTGTGCCTCAAATAGCCTCTGACAACCAAGTTCAGCTCCTAGCTTTCATGTGTTGCTCAGCAACTAAGTCCAGTGGAACTGTTTCTACTGACAAGAGAAGGGGCAAATGCAGATTACTGGTGGCTTAAAACCAGTCATTTCGGGCATATGGGGCTCATCAGCCATGATTGGCAGCTCATCTAGAAGAAGGAAAATTCTGATCTCAAACCTCCTCTGCCTTGCGACTATATCCATTCATGGTGAAGGATTCGGGAGTAAACCCTGAGGGAAAAATCTGGAGCTGGGGTCCCTAAGGCAGTCCTACGTTGAGTTCAACGCTGACTGGCAACTTCGGTGGTGCTGCTGGTTCAAACTGTATCCGTCACTGCTGAATCTTTGGGTTCATCACTTGTGGAGAGCAGGAGCTTTAGTGAGGGGGACAGATAGGCGATTCTGTGGGCGTGAAAAAGAAACAAGGATGGTAGTTTGCCTCCCAGGTGCCAGGGTTCATGATGTTTCTGAGAGCGTCCACAATATCCTCAAATGGGAGGGTGAGCAACCGGAAGTCGTGGTACATATTGGTACCAACGACATAGGTAGAAAAAGGGTGGAGGTCCTGAAAGCAGAATACAGGGAGTTGGGAAGGAAGCTGAGAAGCAGGACCTCAAAGGTAGTAATCTTGGGATTGCTGCCTGTGCCACATGACAGTGAGTATAGGAATAGAATGATGTGGAAGATAAATGTGTGACTGAAGGATTGGAGCTGGGAGCTGGGATTCAGATTTCTGGATCATTGGAAATTTTCTTGGGGCAGGTGTGACCTGTACAAAACGGATGGGTTGTACTCGAATCCGAGGCGGACCAATATCCTGGTGGGGGATGTTTGCTAATGCTATTGGGGAGGGTTTAAACTAGATTTACAAGGGGGTGGGAACTGAAGTGAAGAGACAGAGGATGAGGAGGTTGGAGCACAAGCAGAGACAGCTTTTAGGGAGTTTGTGAGGAAGGATAGGCAGATGTTAGAGCAAAGATGTACTCAGCCTGATGGTTTGAGATGTGTCTGTTTTAATGCAAGGTGTAACATAAAGAAGGCAGATGAACTTTAGAGTGTGGATCAATACATGGAACTATGACGTTGTGATCATTGCAGAGACTTGGATGTCTCAGGAGCAGGAATGGCTGTTAAGGGTGCCAGGCTTTAGATGTTTCATAATGAACAGAGAGAGAGGCACAAAAGGCAGGGCCGTGGATTGCTAATCAGGGATAGTATCACAGCTGCAGAAAAGAAGGAAGTCATGGAGGGATGGTCTACTGAGTCAGAAACAGGAAGGGGGCAATAACTCTACTGGGTGTTCTTCATAGACCCCTCAGTAGTAACAGGGATATCGAGGAGCAGATGGGGAGGCAGATTCTGGAATGGTGCAATAATAATAGGATGTGATGGGAGATTTTAACTTTCCTAATATTGATTGGCATTTCCTTAGGGCAAGTGGTTCAGATGGGATGGAGTTTGCTGGGTGTGTTGAGGAAGGTTTCCTGACGCAATATGTAGATAAGCCAACTAGAGGAGAAACTGTACTTGACCTGGTATTGGGAAATAAACGTGGACAGGTGTCAGGTCTCTTCGTGGGAGAGCAATTTGGAGGTGGTGACCACAACTCTATTTCCTTCACCGTAGTGCTGGAGAGGGATAGATCATAAGATCATAAGACATAGGAGCAGAATTAGGCCGTCTGGCGCATCGAGTCTGCTTTGCCATTCAATCATGGCTGATCCCTTTTTTCTCTCCTCAACTCCAGTTTCCGGCCTTCTCCCCATAACCTTTAATGCCATATCCAATCAAGAAACTATCGATCTCTGCCTTAAACACACCCAACGACCTGGCCTCCACAGCTGCATGTGGCAATAAATTCCATAAATTCACCACCATTTGGGTAAAAAAAATTCTCTGATAGGAGCAGGCAATTTGGGAAAACATTTAATTGGGGTAGGGAGAAGTATGATGCTATTAGGTAGGAACTTGGGAGCAGATGTTCTCAGGGAAGGTCACGGCAGAAATAGAACATAGAAATCTACAGCACATTACAAGCCCTTCGGCCGACCATGTACTCCAGAAACTGCTTAGAATTTCCCTAGTGCATAGCCCTCTATTTTCCTAAGCTCCATGTAGCTATGCAGATGAGATATACCCCAGGCTACCATGGAAAGCTAGGGAGGAGATTGGTGAGCCTCTTGTGATGATCTTTGTGTCGTCAATAGGGATGGGAGAAGTACTGGAGGATTGGAGGGTTGCAAATGTTGTTCCCTTGTTCAAGAAAGGGAATAGAGATAACCCAGGAAATGCATGGAGTTCTGCTTAGATGTGTTCCATTGAGGTAGGGAAAGGATGGTAGGGTTAAAGAACCATGGTGTACAAAGGATGTAGAAAACTTAGTTAAGAAGAAAAGCTTACGAAAGGTTCAAAAAACTAGGTACTGTTAGAGTTCTAGAAAATTCTAAGGTTGCTAGGAAGGAACTTAGGAATGGAATTAGGAGAACCAGAAGAGGCCATGAGAAGTCCTTGGTGAGCAGGATTAAGGAAAACTCCAAGGCACTCTACAAGTATGTGAAGACCAACAGGATAAGCTGTGTGAGAATAGGACCAGTCAGGTGCGATAGTGGAAATGTGTGTATGTAGTCAGAGGAGGTAGTGGAGGTACTTAATGAATACATTGCTTTAGTATTCACCAAGGAAAAAGACCTTGGCAATTATGGGGATGACTTACAGTGGACTGAAATGCTTGAGCATATAGACATTAAGAAAGAGGATGTGGTGGAGCTTTTGAAAAACATTAAGTTAGGTAAGTCACCGGGACCGGATGAGATATACCCCAGGCTACTGTGGGAAGCAAGGGAGGAGTTTGCTGAGCCTCTTGCGATGATCCTTGTGTCATCAATAGGGACGAGAGAAGTACTGGAGGATTGCGAGGTTTCAAATGTTGTTCCCTCGTTCAAGAAAGGGAGTAGAGATAACCCAGGAAATTATAGACCAGTGAGTCTAACTTCAGTGGTGGGCAAGTTGTTGGAGAAGATTCTGAGAGGCAGGATTTATGAGCATTTGGAGAGACATAATCTGATTAGGGATAGTCAACATGGCTTTGTCAAGGCCAGGTCATGCGTTATGAGCCTGATTGAATTCTTTGAGGATGTAACTAAACACATTGATGAAGAGAGAGCAGTGGGTGTAGTGTATATGGACTTCCGTTCCCCATGCAAGGCTTCTTCAGAAAGTAAGGAGGCATGGGATCCAAGAAGACCTTGCTTTGTGGATCCAGAATTGATTTGCCCACAGAAGGCAAAGGTTGCTGTAGATGGTTTGTATTCTGCATTGAGGTCAGTGACCAGTGGTGTTCTGCAGGGCTTTGTTCTGGGATCCCTCCTCTGTGATTTTTATAAATGACCTGGGGGAGGAAGTAGAAGGATGGGTTAGTAAGTTTGCTGATGACACAAAGGTTGGGGGTGTTGTGGATAGTCTGAAGGGTTACAGTAGGACATGGATAGGCTGCAGAACTGGGCTGAGAAGTGGCAGATGGACTTCAACCCAGATAAATGTGAAGTGGTTCATTTTGGTAGGTCAAATTTGAAGACAGAATATAATATTAATGGTAAGACTCTTGGCAGTGTGGAGGATCAGAGAGATCTTGGGGTCCGAGTCCATAGGACACTCAAAGCTGCTGTGCAGGTTGACAGTGTTGTTAAGAAAGTGTACGGCCTTCATCAACCATGGAACTGAGTTCTAGAGCCGTCAGGTAATGTTACAGCTATATAAGACCTCGGTCAGACCCCACTTGGAGTACTGTGTTCAGTTCTGGTCACCTCACTACAGGAAGGATGTGGATACTATAGAGAGAGTGCAGAGGAGATTCACAAGGATGTTGCCTGGATTTGAAGGCATACCTCATGAGAATAGGTTAAGTTAACTTGGCCTTTTTTTCCTTGGAGTGACGGAAATGAGAATTGACCTGATAGAGGGGTATTGATCGTGTGGATAGCCAGAGGTTTTTTCCCAAGGTTGAAATGGCTAACACGAGGGGGCATAGTTTTAAGGTGCTTGGAAATAGGTACTGAGGGGGTGTGAGGGGTAAGTTTTTCACACAGAGAGTGGTGGGTGCGTGGAATGCACTGCCAGCGGTGATGGTGGAAGTGGATACAATAGGGTCTTTTAAGAGCCTGTTACATAGGTACATGGAGCACCAGCGAAATTCTAAGCCGCTTCTAGAGTAGGTTACATGTTTGGCACAACATCGTGGGCTGAAGAGCCTGTAATGTGCCGTAGATTTCTATGTTCTATCTACCTGGGCAAGCATAGCGTACTGCCCAGGCTTGCATATCTAGATTGCTAGGACGCAACATCTATGGTTGACCCTGACTGATGGAGGCCTTTCTCACTCACGCTGAGTATCCCCAGCCTCCTTTCAGTCTCTTTGTTTTAACCTTCTATTAGTTTTATCTTATTACTGTGAGTTGTAGCGGGGAGCTATTTGTGTTTACTTTTTTCTCTTTTCCTGGGAAATGAACATCGACTCCTCCGTAGAGATTGTTAAGAGCACCAAATTCCTTGGTGTTCACCTGGTGGGGAATCTCACCTGGTCCCTCAACACCAGCTCCATAGCAAAGAAAACCCTACTTTCTGCGAAGACTGAGAAAAGTCCATCTCCCACTCCCCATCCTCACCACATTCTACAGAGGTTGTATTGAGAGCATCCTGAGCAGCTGTATCACTGCCTGGTTCGGAAATTGCACCATATCGGATTGCAAGACCCTGCAGCGGATAGTGAGGTCAGCTGAGAAGATCATTGGGGTCTCTCTTCACGACATTACAGACATTTACACCACACGCTGCATCCGTAAAGCAAACAGCATTATGAAGGACCCCACGCACCCCTCATACAAGCTCTTCTTCCTCCTGCCATCTGGCAAAAGGCACCAAAGCATTCGGGCTTTCACGACCAGACTATGTAACAGTTTCTTCCCCCAAGCCATCAGATTCCTCAATACCCAGAGCCTGGACTGACACCAACCTACTGCCCTCTACTGTGCCTATTGTCTTGTTTATTATTTATTGTAATGCCTGCACTGTTTTGTGCACTTTATGCAGTCCTGGGTAGGTCTTTAGTGTAGATTTTGTGTTGTTTTACATAGTTCTGTCACACTGGGGGGTGCATTGGGAGCAAGGGTGGACCCAAATGTAAGACACATCTTGTGAGGTTACTTAGATTTAGTTTATTGTTCAATACCAGGAGAGCTAGGCAGGAGCAGGAGTAACGGACTGGACAAGGACTCAGGACTACGACTAGGCTGGGACTAAGGCTCTGGGCGTGTACTCGGAATCTGCTCCCAGAACTGGAGGAGACATGAAGAGGCTAGGGTATGGACTCCGAGCCCGAGACTGGGCAAGGACCCAGTACCTGGGTTTTGCCTCGGGCTCGGACCCCAGAACCAGGCATGGACATGACATGGGCTAGGGAGAGGAAGAACATGGAAAATGGAGCCTCGGTCTTGGGAGAGCAGGTACATGGAACTATAGACACATACACAGAACACAGAGTCGGGACCCCTCCTTGGGTACAGGACATAGGGCCGGGACTCACACACAGAACAGAGAGCCGGGACCTCTCCTTGGGTACAGGACTTAGGACCGGGACTCATGACCCTGCGTGGGGCAATGGCAAGACGGCATGACTTGCCCCACGGAGGAAAGGACAGGACAAGACAAGACATGACTCTCCGCGGGGCAACGGCAAGATGGCCAGACTTACCCCACAGAGGCGAAGACAGGACAAGACCAACACGAAAGCACACCAGGCAGTACCTATCTAGCTCTGGTGATAGAACTAGACCGAAGTGCAGGCGAGGGCTGCAGACGAGGGCTAGAGGCGAGAGGGGCAGAAAAGGGATTCAGACAGGAATCACAGACCGCCAGGGCCAGTACTTGACTCGGAACTGGGAAGCCACCAGGGCCAGGACTTGACTTGGTACTTGAATGCCGCCAGGGCCAGGACTTGACTTGGTACTTGAATGCCCCCGGAGCCAGGACTTGACTTGGAGCCTCCGGGTAGTGGCGAGCTCTTGACTCGGCCCGGGAACAGTAGACAGCGGCTCCTGATTCCCTCCGGCCGGTTAACTGACGGACCCACCTTGATGAGGAAACTTTGCAGGCTCGCTTCGGCGAGGTAACTGGGCTGGGTTGCTCCAGTGAGGAAAGGCGAATTACCGGCACTCGCTTTGGCAGAGACTAGGCTTGCTCCGGCCAGGTGACATTAGCACACTGTACCTTAGATGACTTTGCAGACGCTCCCGCGCCGAACGGTTGAAAGCCGGAGACTATAAACTACTGGTTCAGCCGAGTGTTAATTGCCTCTAATCGCCAAAGTCGAGGGACACGGAAAAACAGGGAATCAACGGTCCGGATCGTAACATAAACAAGGTAAATTTAAAGGGACCCCGATCTGGACCATGACGGTTCAGTGTAGTTTTTGTCTTGTTTCATGTAGCATGGTGGTTCTGAAAAATGTTGTCTCGTTTTTACTGTGTACTGTACCAGCAGTTATGGTCGAAATGACAATAAGAAGTGACTTGACTTGACTTGATGTCCTGTTTTATGTTTGTCGCTGACAGCAAGGCCACGATCTGGGATTGTTCATAGTATTATAGCCATTAGGAATGTCCACCACTTGCATGTATAATGGACTTCAGTCCTGAAGTATTAACTCTGAGGGTTGATTATTCACATGAAACCTATATTGAATCAGAATATAAATACACAGCATAATTCCATATTTATTCTCTCTGATTAGATTCAAGAGTTTCAAGATTGTTTAATGTCATTTCTGTACACAGGTGTAAAGAAGTACAAAATAATTGCTATAATAGTTTCCTTGTGTTTATTTTCCAATTATTGCCCAAAATAGCTTGATTTATTTGCTGATTTATCCACACCAAATCAGGGAGCAGAAATGATGACTTATATGATTCTGATTTATATCAAGGCCACATTTGAGGTTTTCTCACTTTCAAAAGGAAAAATAACTATTCATAGCTCAAAGTACAGCAAGAAACTGGTTCAATGCTATTCAAATACTGTTTTGGAAGAAGCATTAATATTATTTAATATGTCACTTGTATATTCAAAAGCTAATGGATTAGAAATTGTATTGTGTCCAATTAGAAACAGTAGACCCTGCTGGGGAGGTTAACCTACACTTATTCATGATGGTGCAGCCATCATGCATTTTATCATAATCACTGTGAAATTATCTACATGCATTTCAGCTATGCAACATTTCTTCTGGCGATGCATGGTTCATGATCATTGGTGGCTCACTATAGCGCAGCTAGTACCCAGTCATATGTGAAATTGGTATCAATTGATACCTTTAAATGGCAGCATTCTTGATCAGCTAGAGCATTGCTCAAAGTGTAGCAATGTGTTAAATTCTCGCACCGATAAGATGAATATTTAATGCTTTTGAAAATTCAATTCATGCCAGACTGGTGGAGGGAAGCTTTTATCACTCCTGCTAAACTGTCTGTTATATCAGTGTCAGAGTTGGCAACTTTTTCTGGTGATTTTAGGTGAGGCAGTGTGAGTGATTTGTCAGGATTGAGGCACTATGTAGAGAAATGTCTGACTTGGGTGACCACAGGGACAACTTGGCTGTTCCTCATGATCCACTTGAGGAGCAACTAGTCACAACTTTCCCAGCTGGCACAAAGACATTTGGAGAATTCCCAGTTTTTCATAAAACCATAGCTACAATGTGGGGAAAGGTCCTTTGGGCCACTGATCTGCACTGACTACTGAGCACCAATTTTTACACTAATCCTACCCTAACCTACTTTATTTTTCCTAACACCTCCCCCACCCCATATTGTACCTGTAGGAGCAATTTGCATTGGTTTGGGAATGTGGGAGGAGTCTGGAGCATTCGGGGGAAATCCGTTACAGGGAGAATGTGCAAACTCCACACAGCACTACAGAGTTCCTGAGAGGTTAAAGCCAATATATATCAGTCAAATTGGAAGACCAAATATTATGTCCCAAGCCAGTCTGTTTTTCATGCATCTGTTAAAATTTAGCAGGCTCAGTCTAATTACCAGATTGAAGTTGGTGCTGTCTGTAGTTAGCTAAGTATCTGCACCATTGAAAGTGGGAGCATCAGGTGGTCTGTTGGATTTAGAGGGTGTATTTCAATCCAGGCTGTGGGATTTTAGATGGCATTCTGGAAGGATTTTATGGACCTTTGTCAGGCAAAGGTGACAATGCTCTATAAGGAGGTTTCTTTCCATGCAGACATCAGGTGGTTCAGTGTGAGCTATCACAGTTCAGTGAGATCACAAAAATGATTGATGAACACAAGTTGTCACAAATTGCTTAAGCATTTTCTGTTAGGTAATACCTGCTAAAGTTTAAAGTTGATGCAGATTGATGTTTTGGTTCTCCAGGTCGGGAGACTCGCTTGCCTCTCCGTATCAAAGCTGAAGGCATGGGCCCCAAGCTGCTTCTGAATTTTGACCAGATTGACATGGGATTTATCATTATAAACTCCAAGCACATGTATGAGGTAAATTGTATAATTACATTCTGTCAAGCTACAAAATCGACTTGAATGTTTTGTTCTGAAATTATTAGGATATTTAATCTGGTTAAATGAAAAACTCAGTTATGGAGTTGCATGGACCGAACAATAATGTATTAGCTGATTAGAGTACCAAGTGTTATGTCCCGAGCTGATCTGTTTTTCGTCTACTTGTCCATTATCTATTATACCATGGCAGATTCATTTTAATTCTATATCTACCCCCTGCTTCTGCAATTGAAAGGTCTGTAAAAACTCATTGCCCTGTCCATCTGTTGTCTGTCTGCAAAAACCGGAAATAATTTGCACACTTAAATGATAAATTGAACTGAAAACCTGCTTAGTTTAGTGATGTATAGTTTCAAAAATAAAAGAAATGGAATGGGGAGGGGGGGCAGAGACTGTCATTTCATCTGCCAGAAATTGATTTCAAACTTGTCCGACTAGTAGTTTTAAAGTGCAAATGTGGAATGAGTTTGGATAGGATAGATTAGATACTATACAACTGTGGAAAATGAAAATGCATTGCACATTTTTATGAACAAGTTTTCTTAATGTTTGGGATGAATGATATTGCTAGAACAGAATATTGCTTTAGTGAGAGAAGGCAAAAAAAACCTGTAGGTTGATTTTTTTTTCCCAGTTTCTATTATGGTTTGCTTTTTTTGTTCTAAGAATTACCCCTTATAATCTCGCTGCGTGTTCCACGCAGGGTCACTCACTTTTGTATCTGTGATGGTCAATCTTGGAAGTTACTGCTGCCAGCATACAAAAGGTCCACTTTTATATCCATTCCGTATCATTTCAAATATTGCATTCCAGTGGCATTAGCCACAGGTCATGTGCCTGACCTTTAACACCTTGTTATGGGCTCTGCTCTAAACCAGCATCTGTTAATTGCCCTCTTCACAGCAAGTGACAGTCGATAATTTATGGCTCTTTCTTCTCAATCAGCAACAAGCTTGATTCATGCAGAACAGATACTGACTCCCAACAGTCAAAAATCTGCATGCTATATCCAACCAAAGAACATCTCACAAATAACTTCTTATTTGGAAATGATCTCTAGCCCAGCAGATTACCTGAAGCATCATTGTGTCTTCTTTAAAACACTGATCAAGCCAAACAATTCAAGCTCACAAAATGGAGAACAGACTGTCTTCACAAAATGTTAGCCTCCATCACCAAGGACAAAGGTAATTGGTCTGTCTGCTTCCACTGTCCTTGATTCATTCAAATTCACCGATTTGTTGACTGTTGTTCTTTCTGGGCAACACTTTATAATTGCACAGTTAAAGCAGTAGAGTTGCCAGGCGGGATAGTGGAATGCGGCAAGCCATCCGAGGAAGTGGCTGCAGTTTGAGGAGGATATGGTCCATATATGTTTTCAGTCGGGCGCCGGATGCTCAGAGAGATTTGGTGGGGGGTGGGCGCCCGGCGCTCGGCCGGGGGCTGTGGTCGAGTGGTCGGCGACTTGGGCTGGCTCCCCCACCGGACTTAGTCTGGTGAGGAGGATGTGAGGACACCCAGCAGGAATAAAAAAACAAGACCTGACAAAGGGAGGATGAGCTCCTTGTGAGCCAACGGCCATCTTCCGTGGAAGAGATTAAAGCCCCACCACGTATCTATAAATTGTATGCTATGCACCTAGTTAGAAGAGATGATGACTTGTGCGCTGCACCGTGTTCCTGGACCTGCCCAAGGCCTCCGCCTAAGGAAGGACCGAGCTCGAAGAAGCGGCCGCGGCTGGAGGCCAACATGGCCTCGGGGGCAGCGGCAGGCGGTGCCAAAGTGGCCAGCGAGAACAAACTGGAGGAGAGTCTGTACTCAGTGCTGTCGCAAGATCGAAGAAGATGGAGGTGCATATCCGCCAACCCTGGATTCGGGACGGCACCCACTGACTAACTGAATGACTAGTCCATATAATTGAAGCCGTAGTCGAGGGAGATGTCAATAGATGTCTCGAGACCACGTGAACTATCATTGTCAGCTTTGTTACTGAGGCATTCAGACTAATGGAGAAGAAAGCCAGCAAAGCCCGCTACACAATGAATGATAGGGCATCCAAAATACACTAGCTGATCAAGAGCTCTGATCTTTGACTAAACTGTACAGGGGAACAAATAAAGAAGAGAAACCACTCCTTGCTGAGCTCCATAACATCTTCGGTAGAAAGCTTATGATACTGTGAATGGCATAGAAGTTGGGGAGAGAGAGAGAGAGAGAGAGAGTCAGTAAATGAGCTGCCTTTATTGAAAACCCTTGTGGATTCACCAAGCAGCTGATAGGACAGAAGCATAGTGGGAACCTTGCGTGCTCCAAACAAGAGATGGATCTACACCTCCTGAACTCCCTTAGCGATTCTGAGAGGGAGCGGGAGCTAGGAAACCATAGCATCCTGGTAGATCCTTCTTCTTCTCCATTTGAGTGCAATGGCTGGGACCCCAGCTGGAAGGAGCTCCAGGAAGTAGTCAGACCAGCCAGAGCCCTGGTGAGACCACACCTGGAGTACTGTGTGCAGTTTTGGTCTCCAAATTTGAGGAAGGACATTCTTACTATTGAGGGAGTGCAGCGAAGGTTCACAAGGTTAATTCCTGGGGTGGCGGGACTGTCATATGTCGAAAGATTGGAGTGACTGGGCTTGTATACTCTGGAATTTAGAAGGCTGAGAGGGGATCTTATTGAAACATATAAGATTATTAAGGGATTGGACACGCTGGAGGCAGGAAGCATGTTCCCACTGATGGGTGAGTCCAGAACTAGAGGCCACAGTTTAAGAATAAGGGGTAGGCCATTTAGAATGGAGTTGAGGAAAAACTTTTTCACCCAGAGAGTGGTGGATATATGGAATACTATGCCCCAGAAGGCTGTGGAGGCCAAGTCTCTGGATGCTTTCAAGAAAGAGATGGATAGAGCTCTTAAAGATAGCAGAATCAAAGGTTATGGGGATAAGGCAGGAACTGGATACTGATTGTGGATGATCAGCCATGATCACAGTGAATGGCGGTGCTGGCTCGAAGGGCCAAATAGCCTACTCCTGCACCTATTGTCTATTGTCTATAAGATGTATAAGAGCTGCCCTAAGCTCTTCCAGCTTTGGAAATTCTTTAGTGTTTTCTGGTGTAGCGGGTGGTAGACCTGAGGAGAGCTAAGGTACTGGTGATGCCTGTTTCCATCCAGGGGGTCAGTGTGGACATGGTGGAGGATTACAAATACCTGGGGATACGAATTGACAATAAACTGGACTGGTCTAAGAACACTGAGGCTGTCTACAGGAAGGGTCAGAGCCGTCTTTACTTCCTGAGGAGACTGAGGTCCTTTAACATCTGCCGGACGATGCTGAGGATGTTCTACGAGTCTGTGGTGGCCAGTGCTATCATGTTTGCTGTTGTGTGCTGGGGCAGCAGGCTGAGGGTAGCAGACACCAACAGAATCAACAAACTCATTCGTAAGGCCAGTGATGTTGTGGGGATGGAACTGGACTCTCTGACGGTGGTGTCTGAAAAGAGGATGCTGTCCAAGTTACATGCCATCTTGGACAATGTCTCCCATCCACTACATAATGGACTGTTAGGCACAGGAGTACATTCAGCCAGAGACTCATTCCTCCGAGATGCAACACAGAGCGTCATAGGAAGTCATTCCTGCCTGTGGCCATCAAACTTTACAACTCCACCCTTGGAGAGTCAGACACCCTGAGCCAATAGGCTGGTCCTGGACTTATTTCATAATTTACTGGCATAATTTACATATTACTATTTAACTATTTATTACTATTTTTCTATTACTATTGTATTACTATTTATTATTTCCATGATTATTACTATTTACTAGTTACTAATAGTAATATTACTATTACTATTTATTATTTATGGTGCAACCGTAATGAAAACCAATTTCCCCCGGGATCAATAAAGTATGACTATGACTATGGTCAGTGGAGGTGTGCAGCAGGAGTCTGGATCCCCAAAGAAGAGATCTCCAAGGACATTGAGCAGTTTAGATCCATCTCACTGCTCAGTGTGGAAGGGAAGATATTTTTCAGTTTTGTTTCTCATTGCCTGACTGAGTTGCTCCTCTAAAATTCCTACATTGATACACCTGTACAGAAAGGAGGGATTCCCTGAGTGCCAGGATGCCTTATAAATGAGGATAGAGGAGAATGGCCAAACTGATTCAAGCTGATTAAGTTCAAATTCCAATTCAAATAACCATGCATTACAACAGTGATGCAGAAGAGCATCCATGAATGCACAACATGTTGAACCTTGAAGTGAATGGGCTACAGCAACAGAAGACCAGAAACATACACTCAGTGAAATTCAAAGTTGAAAGTACATTTATTATCAAAGTATGTATAAATTATACATCCTTAAGAATTGTCTGCTTATAGACAGTCATGAAATGAGAAACCCAAAAGATCCCAATTAAAAAAAAACAAATCATGCAAACAATACAGTAAGCATCAGCATTCAGAATGAAATTGAGTCGATAAATCCAAAGCTTGGAGCAGCTCGATCAGTCCATCACACAGTGGGGCAAATTGCTGTGAAGCTCACAGACACTAAACCCAGAGCAGCCGGAGCACGACACATCCTCAGCGCCGAGGGGAGTGATGTAAAACGTTGCAGAGCAGAACCGGCCCTGACCCTCGCCTCTGGTCCCGACACCCTGCCTTTTCATTCCACCTGGCCCAGCATTTAAATTGTCCAAGCACTGGGCGACCCTGCACTCGGACCTGGGCCTTGCCAGAGTGATACACTCGGGATGGCCCATACTTGATGCTTCCTAATCAGTCCGATGCTTAGATGGATCCAACCTCACTCCTGGTTCAGGTGGACAGACTCCGAAACAACTCAGCTCCAACTTTTCTCCGCTGTGCTCTCTCCAATTCCATCTCTGACTCCAACGTCATCTCGACCGTGCCTTGACCTTGCTCTAGCCACTCAAACATGCCTCGACACCATCTTGCACCTGCAAGGCTCATCCTTCGGATCAGCTTCGCCTTCGATCACCTCTTCATTGTTTGTGGTGATCGCTTAGCACAATTTTCCACATAAGTATTATTAATAGAGCATTTAGTCATATTTCTTGCTTTGAAAACTGCCAGTAAGCTGTCACCCACCTTCAGTAGTGCCATCTTAAACTGGAAGTGGCCTCTTTATTAGGTGTAAGAGGTACCTAATAAAGTGGCCACTGAATGTAGGTATTCTAGTGCATGAATCACACAAAGAAATGCACAATAGTTTAGATGCACAATAGTCAAATGCACAATAGTTTAGATAGAAATGGCTTATTGTTCCTTATCGCAAATGAAAAGTTTAGAAATAGGTACATTTTGTTGCAGTGTATTGAGGAGGCCACATCTGGAGTACCGCACACAGTTTTGGTCCCGTATGTCAGAGAGGAGAACGACAGTCCATTGAGATTAACCAGACTAATTGCCACAATAAAAGGATTGCCATGTCAGAGAGGCTAACGAAATTGGTGTGTGTTCTTTGGAGTTTTGAAGAATGACACATAACCTGACTGAAACATACAAGATCCTGTGGATACATGACAGAATAATCTTGAGATACTTTGGTTAGTGAAAGAGAGTCAAACAAGGAGACATGATTACAAGACACTGGT
Organism: Mobula birostris; assembly: GCF_030028105.1. Classification (NCBI taxonomy): domain Eukaryota; kingdom Metazoa; phylum Chordata; class Chondrichthyes; order Myliobatiformes; family Myliobatidae; genus Mobula; species Mobula birostris. The sequence goes on along the minus strand of NC_092384.1, from coordinate 5,649,499 downwards.
CATTAAAAACAAAGCTGAGTAGAAATTTCTTTTTGCAGAGGCTGGTGAATCTCTGAAATTCACCATCCCAGAAATCTGTAGAAGCTGGAGATTGAATTATAGAAGATAGAGATACTATAAATACATTTTTGCAGGATTTGGGGATTGAGATCTTTACGAATGCTAGAGAAGAGGGGTTGAGGCTACCCATCATCACATTGAATCCCAGGACAGGTATGAGGGGCCTGGTGGCATACTCCTGCTCCTATTTGTTTATGTTCTTTTGTATCAACAAGGTCTACAACAGAAGTATTGAAAACCTATACTCCAGACCACCTGGAAAAATCAGGGCCTTGTTCATGGACAATGCCACCTGACCAATATAATTGAATTGTTTGAACTGTTAAAGTATAACGATGAAGTCAGTACAGTTGATGTAATCTACATGGACTTCAACATGGCATTTGACAAAGTCCCACATGGTGAGCTGGTTCAAATGGTCAGTGGCAAGGTGGCAATGGAAGGTGATGTGTGCCATTGAAAGGTTCTTTTCATGAATGAAAGCCTGTACCTAGTGGTGCACCACAGAGAATGGCAGGATTCTTGCTGTTTACTATACACGTTAATGATCTTGATATGAATATGGGATGCGTGATTAGACCACAAGACATAGGAGCAGAATTAGGCCATTCAGCCCATCAAGTCTGCAATGCCATTCCATCATGGCTGATCCTGGATCCCAGAAAAACCCCATACACCTGGCTTCTCACTATATCCCTTGATACCCCAATCAATCAGGAAAATATCAATTTCTGCCTTAAATGTACCCATGGACTTGGCCTTCACCAAATTCTGTGGCAGAGCATTCCACAGATTCACTCACAACACGCTGGAGGAACTCAGCAGGTCGGGCAGCATCAGTGGAAAAGATCGGTCGACGTTTCGGGCCGGAACCCTGACCGATCTTTTCCACTGATGCTGCCCGACCTGCTGAGTTCCTCCAGCGTGTTGTGAGTGTTGCTTTGACCTCAGCATCTGCAGATTATTTTGTGTTTACGATTCCACAGATTCACTGCTCTCTGGCAAAAGGTCTCAAAGGTTGCCCCTCAATTTTGAGGCTGTACCCTCTAGTTCTGGATACCCCTACCATAAGAAACATCCTTTCCACATCCATCTAATCTTTTCAATATTCAGCAGGTTTCAATGATATCTCCCCACATAATACTAAATTCCAGCAAGTACAGGCCCAAAGCTGCCAAATGCTCCTTTTATGTTAACCCCTTCGTTCCCGGAATCATCCTCGTGAACCTCCTCTGGACACTCTCTAATGACAACACATTCTTTCTGAGATATAGAGCCCAAAACTGTTGACAGTACTCCAACTGCAGCCTGACCAGTGTCTTATAAAGGATCAGCATTATCTATTTGTTTTTATATTCTACTCCCCTCAGCGGGAGGAGAGAGAGCAGCGCGCCGCATGTGCGCAGCCCTCCGGTGAGAAATGATATCATATCCGTTAAATGGGGCCGTGGACAATTCTGATTTGATGGAGACAGACCTGAAAGCACAGAGGAACATCTGGAGAAATTTCTGAAACGCCCGTTTGCTGCTGTCATTACTGCGTGGTCGGGAATCTTCTGGAGGGAAGGCCTCAAAATCCCCGGCTTTGCCTGCTCTTGGTGACCGAGATTGAGGTTGAATTGTTCAGACAGAGATGGCGCTCAGTATTCGATGTCGGAGAGCTGATCGGAGGCTCGATGTTTTCAGATGACTCAGATTTGGAATGTGGTCGAGCATGGCAGGGAGAGTTTTTCTTCCTTCTCCCTGAAAAGTGAAATGTGGGACATTTGAGAGACTTTGAACTTTTTACTGTGCTCATGGTCTACTTCATCAAGTTATGGTATTGTTGCACTGCTGTAACTATATGTTATAATTATGTGGTTTTTGTTAGATTTTTCAGTCTTGGTCTGTCCTGTGTTTTGTGATATCACACCGGAGGAAATATTGTATCATTTCTTAATGCATGCATTACTAAATGACAATAAAAGAGGACTGCGTGTCTTCATAATCTAATCTAATAAATGCCAACATTGTATTTGTTTATACTTAAATTTATCTTACATCCATCCCACAATGTGAGGGAGTAAAAATCTTCACATTATGACTTTTTCACGATATACAGACATAGGAATTTTAAAGTCTAATAGCTTGTAGAAAGAAGCTGTCCCATAGCCTGTTGGTCCTGGCTTTAATGCTGTGGTAACATTTGCCAGACAGAAGCAGCTGAAGCAGTTTATTGTTGGGGTGACTGGTGTCCCCGATGACCTTCCAGGCCTTCTTTCTGCACCTGCTGCTGTAAATGTCCTCAATGGAGGGAAGTTCACATCCACAGATGCACCGGGCTGTCTGTACCACTCTCTGCAGTGCCCAGCGATCAAGGTTGTGCAGTTCCCGTACCAGGCGGTGATACAGCCAGTCAGTATGCTCTCAATGGTGCCTCTGTAGAAGGTCTTGAAGATTTTGGGGCCCATGCTGAACTTATTCAGTCGGCTGAGGTGGAAGAGATGCTGTTGTGCTTCTTTTGCCACAAAGCCAGTGTGTGCAGTCCAGGTCCAGGTGAGATCATCGGTGGTGTGTATACTGAGGAACTTGAAACTACTCACCCTCACAACTGCAGACCCACTGATGTTGATAGGGGTGGGCCTGTCTCCATTCCTCCTGTAATCCACAATCAGCTCTTTTGTTTTTTGGACATTGAGGGTGAGGTTGTTATCCTGGCACCATTGTGTCAGGGTGTCAACTTCTCTTCTGTAAGCTGTCTCATTACGACCAGAAACAAGGCCGATCAATGTCTTGTCATCGGCGAGTTTGATCGGCAGATGGAGCTGTGTGTGGCAGTACAGTCGTGGGTGCAAAGGGAGTAGAGAAGGGGACTCAGGACACAACCCTGGGGGACACCTATGTTGAGGGTCAGAGGGGCAGAAGTGAGGGAGCCAGTCCTTACCACCTGTCGGTGATCTGATAGGAAGTCTAGGATCCAGCTGCACAAGGTGGGGTGCAGGCTGAAGTCTCTGAGCTTCCTGTCAAGCCTGGAGGGAATTATGGTTTTGAATGCTGAACTGTAGTCCAGAACAGCATTCTAACGTATAGATCTCTCTTCTCCAGGTGAGTGAGGATGGTGTGTAGAGCTGTGACTGTGGCGTCACTGGTAGACCAGTTCTGTCGGTAGGCAAATTCTACGGGGACCAGTGTGGGTGGTAGCATATCTAACCTTCAGGTTCGGCCGGTGGCATTAGTCTAGGGGAAGACAGTCTCCGGTCCCACCAAACCTGTGAAATGTTGTTGTGTGGATGCTGCGTGATGCGTTCCCCTGTTACAAATCAGTACCACGAAATATCAGAGAGTACACCATATGTAATTAAACGATTGAGCTTTATAATTCTTAACTTGATGATAGGGGTAGTAAAGAAAACAAAAAGAAAAAGGGTCCATTTTAATGAAACAGTCTAATATGCACGTTGGAGCTCATGGTTTTCCATCTTTTAGCTACCCAACAATTTCCTTCGAGTGTCGTTGACTCCCGGACCCTCTCTTTAAGTCCACTCCATCTTGAGGTCTACCAGCTGGCTCCTCTCGCTGACAAACAGACCATGAACACCACTTCTCAGACTCACAAGGAAGAAACAGCACTCCCCTCATTGGATGGCGCACATTCCAAAGCCCCTGTTATCTTTAGTCATAACCCAAACACTGCTGCTACAGAGAAACCATTACATTAGCAGTGAAACTTTTCCCAGGGTGTTACACACAGCCGCCAACAAATGCAGTCATGTCCTCATGACTTTGAGATAATTCGCAAAACACAAAGTCCAACCCAGGTGACATAGCTCCATACAACGGGAGGGGACACACCAGTTCCCCAGCAGGAAGTCCCGACTCCTGCTCGTGGTTTTCCAGAGCGTCCACTAAGAGGTTCTCGCCCTCATGCATTTCAGGAAATTTGGGGGTCCTCATCACTCTCGCTACTTCCCTGGGCACATAGTCCCTCATCTAAATTCGGTATCCGGCCCAGTGCAGCCATGCACCTCCTCAAAAGCAGCCCGAAACTCCGAGTGCACGGACAATGTTCCCAGAAAGGTCTCCCCAGCCGTCTCCTTGTAGGCCCCCATGAGCCTCCTCACAAGAGGAGTGTTAGCCCCACCAGAATAGAAATGCCACCTTCTCGACAGGGTCCAGACAAACCAGCACTGATGTAACAAGGACTTCAGCCACTCCCACATCGGCCGCTGAAAACTCCAGCTTCACTGACAAATAACCGTCGTATGGATAATTACTGGCACTAAGACCCCAGAACTCCAGTGCACTGAATGGCATCAATGGTAAATGTGTCAGATACCGGTTGTAAAACGAATGGTACAGCAACTTGACTTGCGACCCGGTGTTGAGTGTAGCTTTAGCATAAATACCTTCTATCCGTAGCGGTACACTGGAGCTTGGCCCCACTAAGCCTTCAAGAATAGTGCTTTTCGCTTTCAGGGGTTTCTTGATATATTGCTGGGAAAGTGTTCCCCGAGAGACACCAGGCCGTTCCCTCACTGGGTGTCCTCTTAAGTTTCCCGATGTCTCTTTCTGCTTGGGTAGTCGGGGGCTCACTTTCTGAGGGGCTTCCCTCCACTCACCCTCCTGCCTGAGTGGCCCTCTTCACCACAGTTATAGCAGACAATACCGGCAATCCCTCTTCTCGTGGAACCCCAGCCACCCGCAGCCCTCTGCGTAGCCCATCCCTTTAGGGGATAGGGGGTCCACCTATCTATCAATCCGATCATACAGGGCAGTGGGGGGGCACACCTGCTGATAACAACCAGGACATCTCAGTTCTCAACTCTACCACAATCTCCTTTGCCACGCTCCGGGTTGGGCTAACTGTGGTCACTTCGCCACTGGGGGCTACAACTGAGGGCTGTACCCTGCTGATGGAGCCCTTTCACGCCTCTGACGTATTCTCCTCCTCTCGTACCTCTCTGATCAGTTCAACAAAAGAGGGAGAGGAGCATGTCTTATGAGACAGTCAGAGACACTAAGCGATCAGGTCCTGGGACCGGCGTCCTTTGCTGGTCCACCTCAGCCGCCTGAATGACTCATCTGCACCACCAGCAATTTAGCTGCCTCTCTTGCTGAAAAATGTAGGCCGAAAGCTTTTCCCCCTTTTCCTGACGCATGTCCTGAAACCCCGCCATGAGCTCCATTGGGCTCCCTGTTGTGCCAAATGCATTTTCCAGTGCCTCCATGTAATTGCAGTGTTGGCTAGGGGGTACTGGATTTTCTTGGCTCTCACCACGTCAGCAGCCTGCCCCCTCAAACTCTCAAGCAATCTCTGTCACTTTATATCATCGGAGCACTGCCACTCATCTAGCAACTGAGAGACCTGCTCTGCCCAAGTCTCATACTCCTCTTTCCCCTCAGGGGTGGGCGTTATTCCAGAGAATATTCTTAGCTTCCGGTGGGGACCCTCTGCTTGTGCACCGGGCCACTTATTCGCCAGAAGGTAAGGGCTGATGCCAACTCAGAACTCTCACTCTTCACTGGGGGAACGGGGACTAATTAGACATTCCAAATCCGACCACTCCTTCCCCTCACTCCTCAGAAACGAGGGAACTCTGCCTTTGAAGTCTCTGCCCCCAGCTACGGGAAACTCGACTTGTGACTCGGCCCGCTCTGCTACACTCTCCTCTTCCCTGAAAGTATCGATAGTCCACGGTCCCACCTCACCTGGGGCAGTGATAGTACCAGGCAGCTCCACTGCCGTAAAAGTCTCCAGTCCATGCCTGCCATTTTATCAAACCTCTGACCCGCAGTCGTAACTTTGTCGACATCTTTAACAGTACTTAACAGACAAATTATCAATTCATCCGGAGTACGAATATCTACCCCACTCAACATTAGTTACCAGTAACGCCGTGGATGAACACCACCGCTCCACCCCAGCAACATCCATACTAGCACAGACTTAAACACACAACCCACTGGTCCAATGCTCAGGGTAATCACACAGCATCCAACGAAACCAATCCCTGAACGATACCTTCGCAATTGTAATCCACGGGTTCGGTTGGCGGCATTAGTCTAGGGGAAGACAGTCTCCGGCCCCGACAAACTTGTGAAATCTCGTTTGTATGGATGCTGCGTGATGATTTCCCTGTTACAAATCAGTACCACAAAATATCAGACAGTACACCATATGCAATTAAATGATTGAGCTTTATAATTCTTAATTTGACTATAGGAGTAGTCAAGAAAACAAAAAGAAAAAGGGCCCATTTTAATGAAACAAAACAATCTAATATGCAAGTTGGAGCTCACGGTTTTCCGTCCATTAGTTACCCGTCGATTTCCTCCGAGTGTTGTTGACTCCTGGACCCTCACTTCAGGCCCACCCTGTCCTGCAGTCTACCATCTCACTCCCCTCGCATCTTCTCTCTTCATCTCTCGCTGACAAAAATACTGCGAACACCTCCTCTTAGACACACAAGAAAGAAACAGCACTCCCCTCATTGGATGGTGCACATTCCAAAGCCGCCGTTTTTTCTCGTCATAACCCAAACACTGCTGCTATAGAGAAACCATTAGAATAGCAGTGAAACCTTTCGCAGGGCGTTACACATACTGCAGATATTGTCCTTAACCAGCATCTCAAACCATTTGCTTATAATTGAGGTGAGTGTGACAGGGCGCCAATCGTTCAGGCTACCCTGGTTTTCTTAGGTACAGGAACAATGATGGTGATTTGAAATAGGAGAGCACTACAGACTGGGAGAGGGAGAGATTAAAAATATACGTACAGGTGTCCCCCGCTTTTCGAACGTTCGCTTTACGAAACCTCACTGTTACAAAAGACCCTGTTTTCGCTAACAGAAGGTGTTTTCACTGTTATGAAAAAAACAGCGCACGATAAAAGCAGTGCGCGAAAAAAATCAGTGCACGAAAAAAGGCAGTGCGCGCCCCGAGCAACCGCTCTCCCCTGGATTCGGAACGGCATTCTCGTCGGCATTGCTTAAACACATGCCTGTGAGCAGCCATTAGCAAGATGAGTTCTAAGGTATCGGAAAAGCCTGAAAGAGCTCGTAAGGGTGTTACACTTAGCATAAAACTAAACATAGTTAAGCGTTTTGATCGTGGTGAACGAAGTAAGGACAAAGTGAGTTTGGCTTGCGGAAGCTGACGAAGATAATCTTGAAGAGGTTTTGGCATCCCATGACCAAGAACTGATAGATGAAGAGCTGATACAATTGGAAGAGGAAAGGATAACAATCGAAACCGAATGAGTAATGATAAAGTATGACTTTAATTTTGAAAGGGTACGTTGGTTTAGGGGATATTTGCAGGATGGTTTGAGTGCTTACAAAGAACTGTATGATAGAAAAATACGCGAGGCTCAGCAGTCAAGCAAGCCTTCCACATCAGCCACAGCAGACGACGAACCTCGACCTTCGACATCGAGGCGGGCAGTCATAGGAGAAGATGAGCTGCCTGCTCTAATGGAAACAGACGACGAGATGACACCCCAGTGTCCCACCACGCCAACACCCAGGCCGCGGACAGATACTGATTCGTGGAGAATACAGCAGTAGCCGGGAGACACACAGCACATCTTTAAGAAAAAAGCCGAAATAAACATGCTAATTAATTGGGTGCCGCCCGACACGTAATTGTCGACCCAGATCAGAGGCGATGCAATCGGCAATCGGCACTGATCTGGGCCGACAATTATGTGCCGGGCGGCATCTAATTAACTAGCATGTTTATTTCGGCTTTTTTCTTAAAGATGTGCTGTGTGCCCACCGGCTACCACTGCATGCTTTGCGGATCAGTATCGGTTCGCTGCACGAAAGGTGGGGGCCACTGCACCACCCCAACCTGCGACGACTCAGTCTAACACACCATCATCAGTGTGCTCTGCGCTTTCCCAATTCCAGTAAGTGATACTACACTGTACATACATTATTTCTACTTTATATCGGCTGTGTATTTTTACGTGTTATTTGGTATGATTTGGCAGCTTCATAGCTTGAAGGTTACTGGAGAGCGTTTGCGCCGTGTTTTTGCCGACGGCGCTTGCGTGAGATTTTCGCTACGCAGAACAGTTCAGGAAATGATTGTGGAAAAGTATTTCTACTTTATATAAGCTGTGTATTTATCATATCATTCCTGCTTTTACTATATGTTACTGTTATTTTAGGTTTTATGTGTTATTTGGCATGATTTGGTAGGTTATTTTTGGGTCTGTGAACGCTCACAATATTTTCCCATATAAATAAATGGTAATTGCTTCTTCGCTTTACAACATGCTGGTTTACGAACCGTTTCATAGGAACGCTCTACCTTCGGATGGCGGGGGAAACCTGTACACACACCAGCCATCTGTTCAGTACACACTTTGAGGACACGACCTGGGATACCATCCGGCCTTGCTGCCTTGCAGCTGTTGACATGTTGGAATGTTCTATGTACCTTAGCCTCGGAGATGATCAAGGTTCAGGTCTCGTTGGCAGCTCTCCTTGAGGGTTCATTCCTATCAACCTCGAATCGAGCGTAAAAAACATTTGGCTCATCCAGGAACGAGGTGGCAATGTTGGATGTGCTACTGAGTTTCCTCTTGAGATCTGCGATGGTGTGCAGTCCTTGCCATATGCTGCGTGTGTCATTGTCACAGAGCTGTGAATACTGATGGCTCCATGTAAATCATAATGGTATCTCTTGAGCAAATGTTGGTCTGTGGAGGCGCTGAGAGCAACATGCACTGGACTATTCATCCAAGGCTTCTGGTTTCGGTAGACCCAGACTGATTTTTGAGGAACAGTGTCTTCAATACACTTCCAAATGAAGCTTGTGATCACCTCCGTGTATTCGGAGATGTTCTCAGCTCAAAATAGCTCTCAGGTGACGCTACCAAAGCAGTCTTGTAACTTAGAGTTTGACTGGTTGGACCAGCAGTGGATAGTTTTCGCTATGGCCGCTCCTGTTTCTTTACCACAGATTCAACCGGAAAATTAACCTTCTGAGAGTCTCGCACAAGGACTTCTAAGTGCCTTTGCACCTCTGATGTTTGGATTTTCTCCCCATTTAGATAATTCTTTGCACTATTGTTCCTTTTACTAAAATGCATTATCATACATTTCCCAATACTGTATTCCATCTGCCACATTTTTGCCTATTCTTTCAATTTGTCGAAGTCTTACTGCAATCGCATTGCTTTCTCAGCACTACCTAACTCTCCACCTATCTTCGTATCATCCGAAAGCTTTCCCAGAAAGTCATCAATTCCATTATCCAAATTACTGACAAACAATGTGAAAAGTAGTGATCCCAATACTGACCCTCTGAGGAACACCACTAGTCACTGGCAGCCAAACTGAAAAGGTCCCCTTTATTCCCACTCGTTGCCTCCTGCCTGTCAGATATTTCTCTATCCACGCCAGTATCTTTCCTGTAATGCAATAATACTTTATCTTGTTAAGCAGCCTCATGTGTGGTACCTTATCAAATGATCTGTGAAAATCCAAGTAAATGAAATCCACTGCCTCTCCTTTGTTCACACTGCTGATTACTTCATCGAAGAACTCTGATAGATTCGTTAGGCAAGATTTGCCTTTGCAGAAACAATGCTGATTTTGACTTATTTTATCATTAGTACCCTGAAACCTCATGCTTAATAATAGACCCGAGCACGTTCCCAACCACTGAAGTTCAGCTAACTAGCCTATAATTTCCTTTCTCTTGCCTTCCTCCCTTAAAGAGTGCAGTGACATTTGCAATCTTCCATTCCTCCGGGACCATGCCAGAATCAAGATATTTTTGAAAGATCATGGCCAATACATCCGTTAACTCTTCAGCAACCTCTCTCAGGACTCTGGAATCTAGTCCAAGTGACTTATCCACCTTCAGACCTTTGAGTTTGCCTAGCACTTTTTCCTTTGTACTAGCAATGGCACTAATTCCTGCTTCCCGACACTCATGGACCTCTGAAACACTGCTAGAGGCTTCCAGACTGATGTAAAGTACTCATTAAGTTCATCTGCCATTTCTTTGTCCTCGATTATATCTCACCAGCATCATTTTCCAGTGGTCCAACATCAATTCTCACCTCCCTTTTATGCTTTATATAACTGAAAAAAAACTTTTAATATCCTGCTTTATATTATTGGCTAGTTTGCCCTCAAATATCATCTTCTCCCTTCTTAGAGTTTTTTTAGTTGACTTTTGTTAGATTTTTAAAGTTTCCCAATCTTCCATCTTCCCAGTCACTTTTACTACTCGATATGCTCTTTCCTTGGCTTAATCCAGTCCTTAATATCCCTTGTTAGTCATGGTTGCCGCCCCCGCCATTTGAGAACATCTACTTCCGTGAGACATATCTATCCTGCGCCTTATGAGCTATTCCCAGAAACTTCAGCCACCACTGCCCTGCCATCATCCCCGCAAGCATCCTCCTCCGATCCACCTCGGCAAGGTCCTCTCTTATGCCTTTGTCATTCCCTTCTTTCCACTGCAATACTGATACATGTGACTTATGTTTCTCCCTCTCAGTATGCGTTCAATCATATTACGATCATTGCTTCCTGGGGGTTCCGATATGTTAAGCTCCTAATAAGATCTGGGTATTACATAACTCCAATCTAAGATGGCCTCTCCCCGAGTAGGCTCAAGCACAAGCTGCTCTAAAAAGCCATCTCACTGGCATTCAACAAATTCCCTCTGTTGCTAACCTCTCTTGGAGAGCATGCCTAATGAGAATAGGTTGAACCAACTTGGCCTTTTCACCTTGGAGCGATGGAGGAAGAGAGGTGACCTGATTGAGGTGTATAATATGCCGAGAGGCATTGATCCTGTGAATAGCCAGAGACTTTTTCCCAGGGCTGAAATGGCTAACATGAGGGGGTATAGTTTTAAGGTGCTTGGAAGGAGGTACAAGGGATGTCAGAGGTATGTTTTACTTACAGAGAGTGATGGTGCATGGAATGCATTGCCAGCAAAGGTGGTAGAGACGGATACAATAGAGTCTTTTAAGGGACTCATAGATAGGTACATGGAGCTTCTAAAAATAGAGGGCTATGCAGTAGGGAAATTCTAGGCAGTTTCTAGAGTAGGTTACATAGTCAGCACAACGTTGTCGGTCGAGGGCCTGTAATGTGCTGTAGATGTTCTGCTTCTGTGTTTCTATGTTTCTGTCTGACACTACCTGATTTTCCCAATCCTCTTTCATTGTGATGTCCCCCATTACAATTGTGACAATACCCTTAATAGTACAACCATGGCCGACAAGGGAAGTCAAAGCTATTGTAAAAGCAAAAGAAAGGGCATACAACAAAGCAAAAATTAGTGGGAAGATAGAGGATTGGGCAGTTTCTATAAACCTACAGAGAGCAACTAAAAAAAATCGTGAGAAGGGAAAAGATGAAATATGAAAGCAAGCTAGCTAATAATATCAAAGTGGATATAAAAGTTTTTTCAAGTATGTTAAAAATAAAAGAGAGATAAGAGTGGATATGGACCACTAGAAAATCAGGCAGGAGAAATAAAAACAGGGGACAAGGAGATGGCTGATGAACTAAATGAGTATTTTTGTGTCAGTCTTCATTGTGGAACACACTAGCAGTATGCCTGATTTTGTAGATTGTGAAGGAACAGGAGTAGGTGCAGTTACTGTGATAAGAGAGGAGGAGCTCAAAAAGCTGAAAGACCTAAAGGTACATAAGTCACCCAGACTAGAGGGACTGCACTTGAGGTTTCTGAAAGAGGTAGCGTTAGAAATTGTGGTAGCATTAGAAATGATCATTCAAAAATCATTGGATTCTGGCATGGTGCCAGAGGACTGGAAAATTGCAAATGTTACTCCACTCTAAGAAAGGAGGAAGGCGGAAGAAACAAAATTATAGATCAGTTAGCCCAAAGATGTTAGAGGCAATTGTTAAGGATAAGGTGATGGTATACTTGGTGACACAGGACAAGATACCACAAAGTCAAACAACAGGAATTCTGCAGATGCTGGAAATTCAAGCAACACACATCAAAGTTGCTGGTGAACGCAGCAGGCCAGGCAGCATCTCTAGGAAGAGGTACAGTCGACGTTTCAGGCTGAGACCCTTCGTCAGGACTAACTGAAGGAAGAGTTAGTAAGAGATTTGAAAATTGGAGGGGGAGGGGGAGATCCAAAATGATAGGTGAAGACAGGAGGGGGAGGGATGGAGCCAAGAGCAGGACAGGTGATTGGCAAAAGGGATACGAGAGAATCATGGGACAGGAGGTCCGGGAAGAAAGACGGGGGGGGACGGACCCAGAGGATGGGCGAGGGAGAAAAAGGAGAGTGAGAGAAAGAATGTGTGTATAAAAATAAATAACAGATGGGGTACGAGGTGGAGGTGGGGCATTAGCGGAAGTTAGAGAAGTCGATGTTCATGCCATCAGGCTGGAGGCTACCCAGACGGAATATAAGGTGTTGTTCCTCCAACCTGAGTGTGGCTTCATCTTTACAGTAGAGGAGGCCATGGATAGACATGTCAGAATGGGAATGGGATGTGGAAATAAAATATGTGGCCACTGGGAGATCCTGCTTTCTCTGGCGGACAGAGCGTAGGTGTTCAGCAAAGCGGTCTCCCAGTCTGCATCGGGTCTTGCCAATATATAAAAGGCCACATCGGGAGCACCGGATGCAGTATATCACCCCAAAGTATACTACAAAGTCAGCATGTTTTCCTTCAGGGAAAATCCTGCCTGATGAACCTGTTGGAATTCTTTGAGGAGATTACAAGTAGGATAGATAAAGGGGATGCTGCTTAGCAAGTTAAGAGCCCATGATATTACAGGAAAGTTACTAACATGGTTAGAGCATTGGCTTTTTGGTAGGAGGCAGCAAGTTTGAATAAAAGGATCCTTTTCTGGTTGGCTGCCAATGACTAGTGGTGTTCCTCAGGGGTTGGTGTTGAGACTGATTCTTTTTATGCTGTATACAAATGATTTAGATGATGGAATAGGTGGCTTTGTTGCCAAGTTTGCAGATGATATGAAGATTGGTGGAGGGGCAGGTATTGTTGAGGAAACAGGTAGGATGCAGAAGGACTTATATTAGGAGAATGGGTAAGAAAGTGGCAAATGAAATACAATGTTGGAAAATTCATGGTCAAAAATAAATGTGCGGACTATTTTCTAAACGAGGAGAAAATCCAGGAACCTGAGATGCAGAGGGACTTGGGAGTCCTTGTGTAGAACACCCTGAAGGTTAACTTGCAGGTTGAGTCGGTGGTGAGGAAGGCAAGTGCAATGTTAACATTCATTTCAAGAGGTCTAGAGTACAAGAGCAAGGATGTGATGCTGAGGCTTTATAAGGAACTGGTGAGGCCTCACCTTGAGTATTGTGAACAGTTTTGGGCCCCTCATCTTGAAAAGATGTGCTGGCATTGGAGAGGGTCCAGAGGAGGTTCACAAGGATGATTCCAGGAATGAAAGGGTTATCATACGAGGAACGTTTGCTAGCTCTTTGTCTGTACTCACTAGAATTCAGAAGGATGAGGGGGGATCTCATTAAAACCTTTCAAATGTTGAAAGGCCCAGACAGAGTAGATGTGAAAAGGATGCCTCCCTTGTTGGGAGAGTCTAGGACAAGAGGGCACAGACTCAGGAGAGAGGGGTGAACTTTCAAAACAGAGCTGCGGATAAATTTCTTTAGTCAGAGGGTGATGAATTTGTGGAATTTGTTGCCAGATGCAGCTGTGGAGGCCAGGTGATTGGGTGTAATTAAGACAAAGATTGATAGGTTTTTGATTGGACATGGCATCAAAGGTTATGGGGAGAAGGCTGGGAACTGGGGTTGAGGAGGAGAAAAAAAAGATCAGCCATGATTGAATAATGGAGCAGACTCGATGGGCTAGATGGCCTAATTCTTCTCCTATCTCTTATGGTCTTATGATCTTATGGAACTTCTTTGCCCCAACTTCTCCTGTCAGTACCCAGAGAGATCCAACCTCGCACCCAGGCCAGTTGTACGGGCACCGAATATCCTCTGGTTCTTATTTCATACCTTTTTCCAGTCTCAACCTCACATCTTGGCTACTATTTAGAGGCCTTCATATGATTCCCATCATGTTTGTATTCCCTTGCAGTTTCTTAACTCCACCCACAAAGATTCAATATTCTCTGACCCTATGTCACCTCTTTCTAAAGATGTAATTCCATCTCTTACCAACAGAGCCTATGCCCTCCTTCCTGTCCTCTCGATACAAAGTATATCCTTTGATGTAAAGCTCCCATCTATGGCCTTGTTTCAGCCACGACTCAGTGGTGCCCACAATGTCATACCGACCAATCTCTAATTGCACCACGAGCTCATCCACATTATTCCACATGCTACGTGCGTTTAAATACAGCTGCTTCAGACTTCATTCTTCTCCTTTTTGAATTTTGCTTCTGTGGTACAATTTAACGCTTTGCTGTTTTTGCACTTGTATCCAATCATTGGCTTGTTCTTCCTAACATTCATGTTACACCCATCATCTACTTTTAAACCTGCTGACTCATCCTCAGCTTTTCTTTATGGCACTGGATAATGGATGAGGCTGTCACTTGTGTATGGGATGACAGTTAAACCATGTTTTTCTGGAGCAAATGTCAGTGTGCACTATTGGAGCTGCTAGGATTTTACCTCTCTGAGCTGGAATGGTAACTAAACTAAAATAAGCCACATACAGCTTTCATAGAACCATAGAACACTACAACACAGAAAACAGGCCATTCAACCCTTCTAGTCTGTGCCGAAACATTATTCCGCTAGTCCCATTGACCTGCATCCAGTCTATAACCCTCCAGACCTCTCCCATCCATGTACCTATCCAATTTATTCTTAAAACTTAAGAGTGAGTCCGCATTTACCACGTCAGATGGCAGCTCGTTCCACACTCCCACCACTCTCTGAGTGAAGAAGTTCCCCCTAATGTTCCTCCTAAACCTTTCCCCTTTCACCCAAAAGCCATGTCCTCTTGTATTTATCTCTCCTAATCTAAATGGAAAGAGCCTACTCGCATTTACTCTGTGTATACCCTTCATAATTTTGTAAACCTCTATCAAATCTCCCCTCATTCTTCTACGCCCCAAGGAATAAAGTCCTAATCTGTTCAATCTTTCCCTGTAACTCAACTCTTGAAGACCCGGCAACATCCCAGTAAATCTTCTCTGCACTGTTTCAATCTTACTGATATCCTTGCTATAGTTAGGTGACTAGAACTGTACACAATACTCCAAATTTGGCCTCACCAATGTCTTACAGTACCTCCCCATAACATCTCAATCCCTATACTCAATACTTTGATTTATGAATGCCAGGATGCCAAAAGCCTTCTTTACAACCCTGTCTACCTGTGACGCCACTTTCAGGGAATTATGCATCTGAACTCCCAGATCTCTTTGTTCCTCCGCACTCCTCAGTGCCTTAGCATTTGCTGTGAATGTCCTACCTTGATTTGTCCTTCCAAAATGCAACACCTCACCCTTGTCTGCATTAAATTCCATCTGCCACTTTCTGGCCCACCCATCCAATTGGTCCAGATCCCTCTGCAAGCTTTGAAAGACTTCCTCGCTGTCCACGCTTCCAATCTTAGTGTCATCAGCAAACTTGCTGATCCAATTTACCACATTATTATCTAGATCATTGATATAGACAACAAACAACAATGGTCCCAGCACAGATCCTTGAGGCACACCACTAGTTACAGGCCTCCAGTCTAATAAACAATCATCCACTACCACTCTGTCTTCTCCCACACAGCCAATTTCGAATCCAGTTTACAACCTCTCCATGGATACCTAGTGCCTGAACCTTCTGAACTAACCTCCCATGTGGGACCTTGTCAAAGGCCTTACTAAAGTCCATGTAGACAACATCCACAGCCTTTCTTTCATCTATTTTCTTGGTAACCTCCTCGAAAAACTCTACAAGATTCGTTAAACACGATCTACCATGCACAAAGCCATGCTGACTTATCCTTAATCAGCCCTTGGCTGTCCAAGTATTTGTATATCCGATCTCTCAGAACACCTTCCAATAATTTACCTACTACTGATGTCAGGCTCACTGGCCTGTAATTACCTGGTTTACTTTTGGAGCCTTTTTTAAACAACGGAACAACATGAGCTACCCTCCAATCCTCTGGCACCATACCCGTGGCTAAGGACATTTAAAATATTTCTGTCAGGGCCCCTGCAATTTCTACACAAGTCTCTCTCAAGGTCCAAGGAAATATGTCAGGCCCGGGGGATTTATCTACCTTTATTTGCTGTAAGGCAGCAACCACCTCCTCCTCTTTAATATGTATATGTTCCATGACACTGCTGCTTGTTTCCCTTCCTTCCATATACGCTATGCCAGTTTCCTGAGTAAATACTAATGCAAAAAAATTGTTAAAGATCTCCCCATCTCGTGAGGCTCCACACATAGACGACCACTTTGATCTTCTAGGGGACCAATTTTGTCCCTTACTATCCTTTTACTCTTAATATTGTTACGTAACCGGCAACAATGAATATTAATCGAGACAGGTTTTATAAAAACCACCGAGCATTTATTAAACACATATAAACGATAAGGGAAAAAAAAACAAAGGAAAACTTTAACCGGAGGTTAAACAGGTATGCAGCTGTTCATCAACTCCACCCGGCTCTGGTTCTTAAAGAGTTAAATGCAGAACCAGTTCTTAAAGCGATACAGTCAGATATAGTTCTTAAAGCAATAACTTCGAAAGACCAACAGTTTTACACATTCAATTGGGACAGACTTTTCTGGAGAACGATTTCTTCACCGACGCACCTTTACTGCCGGTTCTGTCCACAGGATTCCCGATGTCGAAAATAAACAGTTTAAATCGACTGACCTTAAATTCCTTTTAAAGAGAGAGAGCCTTTGTGCATGAACTCATTGCACTTTTACAAGACTTATCTCAATGCAGCTTCTCTTCAACGAAGACTCAATAAGGTCGATCCTTTATTAAACTGCCAACCGATGCCGACCTCTCTCGATCCTTCACTTCGATGAATTCTTCAGTCTCCCTTCAAAACTGTTGGAATTGGGTAAATTGGCACTTCCAGCCACGAATTTCCAGTCCAAGTAATATAGAATCTTTCAACAGAACGCACAACCGTTTTAAAATGAAACTGTGTCACAAGAGCAAACGCAACAGAAACGGAGGCACAACACATTCTACCTGGAAATCTACAAACTCAAAATCCCACTGCATCACCTGAGTCGACCCTTATATAGTCACGGGGCACATGTCATCACGTGACCTCACATCGGCGGGAAAATCACATCAGGTGACCTCCAAAAGACCATTCAGCATTCTCACACAAAAAAAACAGATTCTCCTTGAGCATGTAACACCTCCCTCCAAAAAAAAAATTTTTGGTCTCTTGAAGAACAAAAATTTAACAATTTATACAAAAAATACAAAGGTATAAAATTTACAAAATACGCGATATATACAATCTTATCTTTCAGCCCTTTACAAACTAATGTACAGTAGGAGTGTTACAAACGATAAAATATCACTCCAAAAAAAAACAAATTTTCATTGTACATTTAACATCTAGACAAACAGTCAGCGATCACATTATCTTTACCCTTGATATGAGTGATCAAAATATTGTACTCCTTTAACATTAAACTGGATTATTAAATTGGAGTTTAATTTCCTTAACCCTTTTCCTTAACAGTCACAGTAGCAACCTCTCTCTCATAATACGGTTTTATCATATTTATATGACACAGCTGTGTTGCCACATCTTGTCCTAAACTAGGCCAATAAAAATGTTCAGAAACTTTGTTCATAGTTTTCTTTACCCCTAAATGACCACCCAAAGGAATACTATGAGCCATAGTCAAAATCTCATTTCGGTAAATTTTAGGAACAACAACCTGATGATTAACTTCCCATTCCTCACTAGCGGGAATTGTAGGCGATCTCCACTTTCTCATTAATACCCCCTTTTCAAAATAATATCCAACTGGTACTTCTCCAATTTCACTATCTGGAAGAGCTTGTTCTTTTAATTTAACTATCTCAGGATCCCTACCCTGCTCTGCTATCATCTCCTTCCGAGATAGAGACAAATCTTCCTGATCAGACTTACCACCAAAATCCTGATCAAATAAGATAGGTAAGAAAGTTTCTGATACATCCTCAAAATTCGAATCTTGATTTGAACTGTCATGGGTAACAACCTCATCCTTTACATCAGTCTTTTTAGCCATAGCTCTTGTTACAACACAGGAAGAATCTGTGTTAGAATTCCTCTGTGGTTCCTCAGAATTTGAATTTATTGTCAAAGGCACTTCAGGAAAAACTTGTCCACCTGCTAAATCATTCCCTATCAAAAGAGAAACATCATTTACAGGTAAACTGGATTGTAGTCCTACTTTAACAACACCTGTAACTAATCCTGACCTTAAATTTACGCTATGTAAATGTACTGGCATAAGGGCACTCCCTACTCCGCTTATATAATTTACCTCACCAATGTCAGACTCATCATTAAACTTTAACACACTATCTAATATTAGTGATTGTGAAGCTCCAGTATCTCTAAGTATCCTTATCGGTACTGCATTGGATCCTTCTTTCAAGGATACAAATCCTTCTGTTATAAAAGCCTCATATCCCTTCCTAACTTGGTCAGACTCTGTCACATCTTCATTAATATTTTCTAAACCCTGTGGTTTTACAGATTTTCCAATATGCTGCACACAAGCATCTGGGGCCACTTCTTTCTTTTTCCATTTCAATCGGAAGCAGTTAGCCACTATACATGTCCAGGTTTCTTACAATAATTACAAATAATACCAAAATGTCTTTCCTTCACATGTCTCCCTTCATCCTTACTTTTCTCACTAACTTCAGATTTAATGTCTGATTTACCTTGACTCTCCGTGCTAGTTCTCCTTTTAAAAAATTTACCTGGAGAAAATTTATTCTTGTGAATTAAAACATACTCATCAGCCAATTTAGCAATCTCCTGCAATGTAGCAGTGTCCCGTTCATTTAAGTATGTTCTCACTTCAACAGGAATGCTTCTTTTAAATTCCTCCTGCAAAATCAGCTCTTTCAAGTTATTATACTCCCCATTCACATTTTTAGAGGAAACCCATCTCTCAAAACACACAGATTTCTCATAGGCAAATTCTACATGTTTTTTCCACCGATTTCTTTAAACTTCTAAATCTTTCTCTATATGCTTCCGGAACCATCTCGTATGCTTTTAATATATTCTCTTTAACAATATCATAATCCAGTGTTTGCTCAGTATTTAAAGCTGTATAAACTTGCTGTGTCTTGCCTTTAATTACACTTTGTAACATCACTGGCCATTGGCCCTTCGGCCACTTTAAACTCAGAGCAACTGTTTCGAAATGCTGAAAATATGCATCCACATCAGCTTCATTAAATGGAGGAGCCAAAACAACCTCACAACTAGCAATAAACTGTTTCGTAGAACCAGAAGACTGACTCCCGGACCTTATTTTCTCCATCTCTAGCTCAAATTTCCTCTAGTTTTCAGCTTCTCTTTGTCTCATTTCCACTTTAAATCTTTCAAACTTTAACTGTTCAAGATGCAACTGCATTTCCAGATTAATCAGTGGAAACTTATCTAACACCTCCTCCTCAAAATATTCTAAATTAATATAATGTTCAGCAATTTTTCTTTTTATGAAAGCCTTGGTAGAATTTCTCAAAATTCCTTTAATATCCAATTTCTTAGCAATCTCCAATACCACAGGTTTTCTCGCATTCTCTAAAAATCCCGAGTCAGGCGTCTTCAAAAACTCGTCAATATCCATTGTTGCCGAATACAACCACACGCACCAATCAAACCAAAAAAAATCCAGTATTCGCTTTTCCAAATCAAAATAGCAATTACCAGCACTTAAACTCAAAATTGGAACATATCCCACGAGCCCCCACAAAATTATGTTATGTAACCAGCAACAATGAATATTAATCGAGACAGGTTTTATAAAAACCACCGAGCATTTATTAAACACGTATAAACGATAAGGGAAAAAACAAAGGAAAACTTTAACCGGAGGTTAAACAGGTATGCAGCTGTTCATCAACTCCACTCGGCTCTGGTTCTTAAAGTGTTAAATGCAGAAACAGTTCTTAAAGCGAGACAGTCAGATATCGTTCTTAAAGCAATAACTTCAAAAGTCCAACAGTTTTACACATTCAATTGGGAAAGACTTCTCCGGAGAAGGATTTTTTCACCGACGCACCTTTACTGCCGGTTCTGTCCACAGGATTCCCGATGCCGAAAATAAACAGTTTAAATCGACTGACCTTAAATTCCTTTTAGAGAGAGAGAGCCTTTGTGCATGAACTCATTGCGCTTTTACAAGAGTTATCTCAATGCAGCTTCTCTTCAACGAAGACTCAATAAGGTCGATCCTTTATTAAACTGCCAACCGATCCCGACTTCTCTCAATCCTTCACTTCGATGAATTCTTCAGTCTCCCTTCAAAACTGTCGGAATTGAGTAAATTGGCACTTCCAGCCACGAATTTCCCATCCAAGTAATAAAGAATCTTTCAACAGAACGCACAACCGTTTTAAAATTGAAACTGCGTCACAAGAACAAACACGCACCAGAAACGGAGGCACAACACGTTCTACCTGGAAATCTACAAACTCAAAATCCCACTGCGTCACCTGAGTCGACCCTTATATAGTCACGGGGGGGGGGGGGCACATGTCATCACGTGACCTCACATCGGCGGGAAAATCACATCAGGTGACCTCCAAAAGACCATTACATTATTCTCACAACAAAAACAGATCTCCTTGAGCATGTAACAATATACTTGTAGAAACCCTTCGGATTTACCTTCACATTATCTGCCAAAGCAACCTCATGTTTTCTTTTTGCCTTCTTTAGTATTTTCTTACAATTTCTATACTCTTCAAGTACCTCATTTGTTCCTTGTTGCCTGTACCTGCGATATACCTCTCTCTTTTTCTTAACCAGCTTGCCAATATCCCTTTAAAACCAAGGTTCCCTATGCCTGTTAACTTTGCCTTTAATCCTGTCAGGAACATGCAAACTCTGCACTCTCAAAATTTCGCCTTTGAATGCCTTCCACATACTGAACACAGCCTTGCCAGGAAACAACTTATCCCAATCCACTCTTCCTAGATCCTTTCTCATTTCCTCAAAGTTGGCCCTTCTTCAATTTAGAAGCTTAACTCGAGGACCAGACCTATCTTTATCCATAACTAACTTGAAACTAATGACATTATGGTCACTGGACCCAAAATGTTCGCCTACACATACTTCTGTTACCTGACCTGTGTGGTTCCCTAATAGGATATCAAGTATTGCATCCTCTCTCACTGGTACCTCTATGTATTGATTTAGAAAACTTTCCTGAACACATTTGACAAACTTCACGCCATCTAACCCTTTCACAGTGTGGGAGTCCCAGTCAATAGATAGATTATAGATTATGAAGACACGCAGTCCTCTTTTATTGTCATTTAGTAATGCATGCATTAAGAAATGATACAATATTTCCGCCGGTGTGATATCACAAAACATAGGACAGACCAAGACTGAAAAAGCTAACAAAACCACATAATTATAACATATAGTTACAACAGTGCAACATTACCATAACTTGATGAAGAAGTCCATGAACACAGTAAAAGTTCAAAGTCTCTCAAATGTCCCACATCTCACGCAGACGGGAGAAGGAAGAAGGAAGAAAAACTCTCCCTGCCATACCTGACCACGGTCCGACTCTGAGTCATCCGAAAACTTCGATCTCTGATCATCTCTCCGACACCGAGTACTGAGGGCCATCTCTATCCGAACGATTCGACCTCCTTCTCGGTCGCCAACAGCAGGCAAAGCAAGGGATTTTGAAGCCCTCCCTCCGAAAGATTCCCGACCGTGTAGGAATGACAGCAGCGAACGAGCGTTTCAGAAATTTTTCCAGATGTTCCTCTGTGCTTTCACATCCCTCTCAATCAAATCAGAATTGTCCACGGCCCCTATTTTACGGATACGATATCATTTTTCACCAGAGGGCTGCGCACATGCGGCGCGCTGCTTTCTCTCCTCCTGCCTGTTTCCAACACGTGGAAAGTGAAAATCCTCTACTATTACAAGTTTCTGTTTCTTACATAGGTCTGCTATTCTCTCTGACTATTGGGCGATCTATAATACAACCCTATTAGTGTGGTCACACCTTTCCCGTTCCTCAGCTCCATCCATATAGCCTCTGTAGACAAGCCCTCCGGGCTGTCCTGTCCACGCACAGCTGTGATATTTTCCCTGACTGGTAATGCCACTGTTCCCCCTTTCATCCCTCCCCCTCTGTCACGTCTGAAACAACGGAACCGCGGAACATTAAACTGCCAGTCCTGCCCCTCCTGCAACCAAGTCTCACTAACAGCAATAATGTCGTAATCCCAGTTGTCAATCCACGCCCTAAGCTCATCTGCCTTACCTACAATACTCCTTGCATTGAAATAGATGCACCTGAGAACATTTCTATCACGTACAAACCTTTGATTTCTGTGCATACATGCAGTCCTGGCATGACCTTTATCCTTCTCCAACTCACTATCTGCTCTAACACTCTGGTTCCCCTTCCCCTGCAAATCTAGTTTAAACCCCCCTGAGCAGAACTAGCAAATCTGCCTGCAAGGATGTTAGTCCCCCTCCAGTTCAGGTGCAAACCGTCCCGTCGGAACAGGTCCCGCCTTCCCTGGAAGAAAGCCCAATTGTCTAGAAACATGAAGCCCTCCCTCCTGCACCATCTCCTTAGCCACATATTTAGCTGCATTCTCTTCCTATTTCTAGCCTCACTAGCACATGGCATGAGTAGCAATCCTGAGATTGCAGCCCTGGAGGTCCTGTCCTTCAACCATGCACCTAACTCCCTAAACTCTCTTTGCAGGACCTCCTCCTCCTTCCTATCCACATCATTGGTCCCTACATGGACCACAACATCTGGCTGCTCTCCCTCCCTCTTGAGAATACCGAGAACTCGATCCGAGATATCGCGGACCCTGGCACCAGGGAGGCAATAGACCATCCGGGATTCTCGATCTCTCCCACAGAACCTTTTATCTGTCCCCCTATCGAATCCCCTATCACTACTGCTCTCCTCTTTTCCCT
The DNA here is from genome assembly GCF_030028105.1 of Mobula birostris. NCBI lineage: Eukaryota > Metazoa > Chordata > Chondrichthyes > Myliobatiformes > Myliobatidae > Mobula > Mobula birostris. The sequence goes on along the minus strand of NC_092384.1, from coordinate 5,626,306 downwards.
CCTTCCCTTCTGAGCTGAGGGTCCAGTCTTCATGCCAGAGACATGACCACTACAACTTGTCCCTGGTAGGTCGTCCCCACCAACAGTATCCAAAATGGTATACCTATTATTGATGGGAATGGCCACAGGGGTGCTCTGCTCATTCTGTCTACTCCCCTTCCTTCTCCTGACAGTCACCCAGCTTCCTGCCTCCTGACTCTTAGGGGTGACTATCTCCCTGTAACTCCTGTCTATTTCTGCCTCTGCCTCACGAATGATCCGAAGTTCATCCAGCTCCAGCTGCAGTTCCCTAACTCGGTTTGTCAGGAGCTGCAGCTGGATGCACCTTTTACAGGTGTAGTCATCAGGGATAATTGTGCTTCGAACTCAACGGCTGTGCGGGTAGATGAAGGCTGCAACATATCCATCAGCTCCAATTGTCGTGATTTCCATGCCATTGGAATCAGTTGGTTGATTTGTGAAGTATCGTGTGCTTCTTGGAGTGCAACATCAAGTACATGATAAACAAATACACACACAGGCGTCTTCACTCTGTGGGCCACTTCTTCAGAACAAAGACCATCATCCTCGACCTCGAGGGATAGCCACAACAAGGGAGCACTCGACTGCCCTACTGCTGCCTCCGTTACCTACTCCTAAGTTAATTAAATTAATTAAAGGAACTTACCCGGCCTTACTTCACTGGGAGCAGGCTCGTCCTCAGCCTCTGCTCGCCGAAGCCTCTTGAGCCAAAACCTCAAAGCTTCACTCCGACCCTGAGCCACTCACACACTGGCCGCTCCTCTTCAGTTACCCCTCCTTTTATTTGTCCCTGCCAATTATCTCAACTATTCATTCCCTCTAATCAACTAATCAACACTCTGTTCAACCCTTCAGTTGCCCTCCACGCTCCTTTTTAAAGCACACTCAGTGCTCTCCCGAGCCTCTCGTCCTCCTGCTGCTGTAACCGTTCCTCGATCACACTGTCCGGAGTCTCCGCTTCGTGTTCCTTTTTAAAGCACACTCACCTCAGCTGCTTCCCAGCACTCAGAGCTCTGCCGAGCCTCTTGCTCCTCCTCCTGCTCCGGCCGTTCCTCGATCACACTGCCAAGGTCAGGTGCCAATGTATTTCGTGCCATGATTAACAAACAAAAAATGGCCTACCCTGACACCCTTCACATTCTTGGCAGGGACTTCATTCAGGCTAACTTGAAAAAATCTCAGCCCAGCTACCACTAGCATATCTCCTGCAGCAGCAAAGGACCCAAGACACAAGACCACTGCTACACTACCATCAAGAATGCCTACTGTTGCATTCCTCAATGGACCTGGGGTTGTCACAGACTTTATAAAGACACTTGTGGATGAGTGTGTCCCCTCAAACGCATTCCGAGTTTTCACCAACCAGCGGCCCTGGATGAACCAAAAAGATTCACAGTTTGCTGAGGGCTAGGTTGGTGGTGCTTACGACTGGCGATCTGGGAAAGTACAAAAGATCCAAGTATGACCTCCAGAAAGCTATCTCTTGTGCGAAGTGGCAATCCTGGACTAATGTTGAATGACAGAGGAATGCTCAACAACTGTGGCAGGGATTGAATATCAGCACAACATAAATGGCAATGAAATTTCACTCCAAGATGAGCTCAAACTCTTTAACACTCACTTTGACCAACAGAACATGGAAGCACTTCCACACATCCCCTGAACCCCTGAGGACATTGTGATCTCCGTCACTGGTGTACAGATTTTCATAAAGTTATATTGTATTTCTCCTTTTCTTGTAAATCTCTACAAGAAATTGAATCTAAAGATAGTATATGGTAACATATACTCAGTGGCCATTTTATTAGCTACACCTGTACATTTGCTCGTTAATGCAAATATCTAATCAGCAAATCAAGTGGCGGCATCTCAGTGCATAAACACGTTCATATATGGTCAAGAAGTTCAGTTGTTGTTCAGACCAAACATCAGAATGGGGAAGAAATATAATCTAAGTTACTTTGACCTTGCAATGGTTGTTGATGCCTGACAGGGTCGCTTGAGTATCTCAGAAACTGCTGATCTCGGATTTTCTCATAAAACAGTCTCTAGAGTTTACAGAGAATGGTGTGAGATTGCCACTGGCTGCTGTGTTTTATGTCTGCGAGCTTCGTGGAGATTTGCCCCGCTAATATGATGAACTGAATATTGAGGCTTTGGGCCTACTCTGGGCTGCTCGGGGGATTTGGATCTAGGGACTCAATTTGTCTTGGAATGCTGTTGTTGTTCGCTTCTATTGTTTCCATGATTACTTTTGTGTTTTTTTCTCTTTCTCTGTGGGCACTGGGTTCTTTTGGGTTCCTTGCTTTGTGACTGACTGCCTGTAAGCAAACAAATCTCAATTTATACATTTATTGATAATAAATGTACTTTGAAACTTTGAAAACAAAAAATCATCCAGTGAGGGCAGTTCTGTGGGCAAAAACGCCTTGTTAATGGGAGAGGTCAGGGGAGAACAGCCAGACTGGTTCAAGCTGCCAGGAAGGCAACTGTAACTCAAATTGCGATGCGTTACAACAGTGGTATGCAGAAGAGCATCTCTGAATGCACAATACATTGAACCTGGATGAGGATGGACTACAGCAGCAGAAAGCCATGAACATTCACTCAGTGGCCTCTTTATTATGTACAGGAGGTACCGAATAAAGTGGCCACTGTGTGTATATGTATCTTGATAATAAATTTAATTTGAACTTTGATCCTTGAGCCACCTTCAGTATGGTACTGATAATCCCCATCCACATTCTGATTTTTCTTTGACTTTTTTTTTACCTAAATCACACTCACCGTATCAATCTCCTGTCTGAATCTGACTGAGTGGGTCCTGGTCACTTACTATAGAAACATAGAAAACCTACAGCACAATACAGGCCATTCGGCCCACAAAGCTGTGCCGAACATGTCCTTACCTGAGAAATTACCTAAGGTTACCCATAACCCTCTATTTTTCTGAGCTCCATATACCTGTCCAGGAGTCTTTTAAAAAACCCTATCTTATCCTCCTCTACCATCATCGCCGGCAGCCCATTCCACGCACTCACCACTCTCTGTGTAAAAAAAAACTTACCCCTGATACTTCCTCTGTACCTACTTCCAAGCACCTTAAAATTGTGCCTTCTCATGCTAGCCATTTCAGCCCTGGAAAAAAGCCTCTGACTATCCACACGATCAATGCATCTCATCATCTTGTACACCTCTATCAGGTCACCTCTCATCCTCCATGGCTCCAAGGAAAAAAGGCCGAATTCACTCAACCTATTCTCATAAGGCATGCTCCCCAATCTAGGCAACACCTTGTAAATCTCCTCTGCACCCTTTCTATGGTTTCCACATCCTTCCTATAGTGAGGTGACCAGAACTGAGCACAGTACTTCAAGTGGGGTCTGACCAGGGTCCTATATAGCTGTAACATTACCTCTCGGCTCCTAAACTCAGTCCCATGATTGATGAAGGCCAATGCACCGTATGTTTTCTTAACCACAGAGTCTGTAGTGTCCTCACTTACTATAGTGCCCAGCCTTACTTACCTATAGACCCCTCCCCCCACCCTTGCTACCTTGCAACTTGGCACTTATTCACTCAGTTCCCTGATGTGTACTGAACCATTGTTCCTCTCTATAACCCAGAACCCTCCCTCCATTAAAAATCTCACTGATCCAGCCTCAGATCCTGATGGTATACTTGCAGACTCTTAGCTGCTAATCTATTTTCAGGTTTATTTGCACTCATTCCCTTTTTTAAGCTCTGAAGTATGCTTTCCAGATTCAGGTTAGTTCTTCACTTTAGAATGTGCATTTGTCCTAATTCTCCCTTTTCTGTTTTATTTTAATCCTTTAGCCCTCAGGTAGATATAGTTTTGCATACTTTTCCTTTCCCCCTTGTGCAAGTGCAAAGCCGATTTTTACGATAATGGTCTGATACCCTGTGATTCCTTCCTGTAAGTTTATTTGAATAGTTAAGTATTTTCTGAGTATCTTTTTTCCATCACACTAAGGGTAAACAAATTAAGGATGTCTGCACTTGAATAGAAGCTTCTACATTTTGGTATGCCTTCTGTTTGGGATGGCGGGGTGGAGGTACGTCTGTACCGAAGGAGATGTAAGACACTCCTTACCTCTGTTGGCTTGGGCAAGGTGTAGCACCTACTTAGCACCCACCCCTACCTGATCAGGGTCACGTGAAGCCATGCAGTGAGTGGTGGATGGTCACATGAGCAGCTGGTGCCCATCACGTCACAAGTCCTGGTTATGCAATCTCTGACACCAGCCAGACAATCTTTGATAATGGCTGGGGTCAGCAGTCTTGTAAAGACACTGCCTAGAAGAAAGCAATGGAAAACCACTTATTTGGAAAAATTTGCCAAAAACAATCATGTTTTTAGGATCATAATCACCTACATTCATAGGATATGGCACATGATGATGATGATGATGACTGTTTGAGATTTTTGTTAAGTTTTTACATTTTACATAGTACTAGTTCTTAATGAAAGCCAGTGAAGAAGTAGCACGTATATGTGAAATGAAAGAAACTGCATGCTCCCAGTCCTTTGCAGTTTCTGGAAGCAAGCAATGAAATGATGCTTCAGTTGGCTGGAGTGAAATTTCAGGGCAGTTTTAATCTTATCAAGTCAACTGAAGCTTTTGACTCATGGTGAACAGTTCTCACCAAATTAACAGGAAAGAAACAGAAATTGTAGCAACTTCTTGCAAAGGTTAGTTACTGCAGAGCATACCAGGATGCTCCGGGATTAGAGAGCATGTCTTATGAGGATAGAGTGAATGAGTTGGGGCTTTTTTCAATGGAGGGAAGGTGGATCAGAGATAGAGCTGTACAAGATGATAAGAGGCACAGATCGAGTGGACAGCCAGAGACATTTTCTCATTGTGGAAATGGCTAAACTAGGGGGCCTAATTTTAAAATGATTTGAGGAAAGTATAGGGGGATGTCAGCAGTAGGTTTTATACACATAGAGTAGTGGATGCATGGAACCTTCTGCCAGTGGTGGTGATAGAGGCAGATACTTTGGGGCTATTTAAGCAACTCTTAGATAGGCTCATGGGTGATAGAAGAATGGAGGGCTATGTAAGAAGGAGGTATTAGATTGAACTTAGGTTTTCTGAGCTTGGCAAAACATCAAGAGACAAAGGGCCTGTATTGTGCTGTCGTGTTCTATGCTCTATGTTCTATAAAATAATTTGAGGATAGACACATATTGGCTGTGTGTAGATAATTTAGTTTTAGTCACTTTTTCGAGGATGCTACAGATTAGTGAGGTTTCTGCCAGGACTCAAGACCTGGGCAGACCAGGACTCTATTCCTTGGCACACAGGAGATTGAGGGGTGATCTTATAGAGGTGTATAAAATCATGAGGAGCATAGACAGGATGAATGCACACAGTCATTTTCCCAGGGATGATGAATGCAAAACTAGAGTGAAAGATTTAAAAAGGTGCTGAGGAGTTAACTTCTTCATGCAGAGGGTAATGCATATATAGAATGAGCTTTTAGAGAAAATGGTTGAGGCAGCTACGTAACCACATTTGGAAAGGTATATAAATAGGAGCGGTTTCGTGGAATATTGGTCAAACACAGGCAAATGGGACTAGCTGGGTGGGCACCATGGTCAGCATGGATGAGCTGACTTGAAGGGACTGTTTACGTAGTGTATTATTCTATGACTTTGATTCTTTGATAGTGTGTTCACCAATCTTGATTGCTAGAGAAATAATTGCTTATTCCCCTGTGATTGGGTATGCTGTTGTCATTATATTAGGGCTTTGTGCAATAGGAGAAAGGAAAGTCAGCCAATAGAATATCGAACAGTATAGCACAGCAACAGTCACTTCAACCCATGATATTATGCCTAACTAACTAAACTATTCTGACTACTCAATATCCATATCTTTCCATTCTTTGCAAAGTTATGTGCTTATATAAGAGCTTCTTAAATGCCTTTACAATACTTGCATCCACTCTCACCCTTGACAATACATTCTAGGCACCCCCAGCCTCTGTGTAAAAAAAACTTGCTCTGTACATCTCCTTTGAACCTGCCTCCTCTCACCTTAATGCATGCCCATACATTTCCATCCTGGGCAAAAGATACCAGCTGTCTATCAATACCTCTCATAACCTTAGAAACTTCTATCAGGTCTCTCCTCAGCCTCTAATACTCCGGAGAATAAAACCCCTCTTTATAGCACTTAACCTCTAATTTATAATGTGGCCGCATAACTTCCCAACCCTTGAACTCAATTCTTTGTCTAATAAAGGCAAATGGCATACACTTTCATTACCAGCCTATCAGCCTGTGCAGCAACTTTCAGGGAGCTATGTCCCTCGGTACCTCTGTACATCGATACTGTTATAGGGGATTGTTATGTCTAAATTTCACTAGGTGACGGTGTATCATTCCTTGTGACAGGTGATGATTGCGCTTAAACTACATACCTTGCAGACTTTGGGAGCAGGTACTTAAGAAGGCAACATGTTGTGGGTGGACAGATGACGCAATAGTATCTGGTATTTGTATGCTGCCCAGATTATAAGGCCTGTTAACATTGTTCACTTCCACTGCTTCCCCATGTTTCTCAGGTCTTTATACTGTTCTCACGTACAGCACAAGGACACACGATCAAACTGCAAGATCAACTTGCAAATATTTCTATGCTCACCTCTGAGAACAAAAAATATTTTTCAAAAATAGACCTTTTTAGCAATGAGGGCTGGTGGTACAAACAGCAATATAGATGCTCCTTCAATTTCGGCACCTTTTAAACAGCTTTAATAAGATCGGCTGTAATTACTATGCCACACCATCACTGGATTAAAATCCTGGAACACCTGGCTTCAGAGCTATCTCATAGCAATATGGGTACCTTCACTAAAACATGCTGCAGGGTTTCAAGAAGTCAGCTCACTGCCACCTTTTCAAAGACAATTACAAATAAGTTCTGCCTTTGGCAGTGATGGCCATATTCCATAAATGGCTAAGAAAGGATTGGTGCGTGTGAAAATCTAAAACATACCTTCAATATATTTTTGGCAGTCTGATTCAATTTGCTGTGCTGTGCAATTTCTACATTGTAAGTGGACATTAGTATTTTAAACTGACTGTTAAGCAGTCAAGATTGTCTTATGAATTCCATTCTTCCAAGAACTTAGATGGTAGTGGTTAGCACAACGCTTGACAATACCAGTGACCCAGGTTCAATTTTCACTGCAGTTTGTAAGGAGTTTGTACGTTCTCCCGGTGACTGTGTGTGTTTCTCCAGGTGGTCCCGTTTCTTCCCACAGTTCAAAGATATAGTGGTTGCTAGGTTAATTGGTAATTATAAATTTTCCGCTGGTTGGGCTAGGATTAGTTCAGGGGGTTACTGGGTGGCCTGGCTTGAAGGGCTCGAAGGGCTCACTCCGTGCTGCATCTCAAAAATAAAGAAAGATTCTGGCTGAATTAGAAACCTTGTAGTTAACTGCTACTAATCGTCTTTCATGTTGGTGCTATTTTTGCTGGTTATAAGCAAAGCAAATTAAACCATTAGATTAAAAGATATTTTTCTCTTCAGCTTGCAGTTTCACCCTCATTAGGTTTTAATGCATAAATACTTTTTGCTGGAAGTTCAGGATGCAGGACCTCTGAGTAGTACACATTATCATCTGCTAATTCGTCCCTCGTCCAAAGGGAAACAATTGGTTTGTTATCTGTTTTCCTGCAGCCTGGTCTGTTTGACAATTTGCAGTTCAGCAAGGGATAGCAACTTTCAATTTAGCATATGTCAAAAGAATTAATATAAGTTATGCAGAACCTTATAGTAACACAGGATGGCACAGTTTACTGCTTGTGGTGTAGACAGTGCCAAAAGAAGATCCCACAGAGTACACATAAATTAATTTGGTTCAGCTCCTTCCCACCTACATCCGAGACACTTCACATGCTCTTGATCTCCTCAATACCTTTCAATTCCCAGGCCCTGACTGCCTCTTTCACCATGGAAATCCAGTTCCTATACACTTCTATGCCATATCAAACATACCATAAAACTCTTTTTTCTCAACAAAGGATCCAACCAGTTCCCCTCCACCACCACCCCACTCTGTCTGGTAGAACTATTCCTCACCTCAACAATTTCTGTTTTGTCTTCTCCCACTTTCTCCAAGAGGTAGCCATTGACACGCACTTGGGCCTCAGCTCTGCCTGCCTTTTCGTAGTCTCTGTAGAGCAGTCCAGGTCCCAAGCCTTCCATGGTAATGCTCCCCGACTCTTCCTGTGCTACCTTGACAACTTCATTGGTGATACTTCATACGCTCATGCAGAATTGTCAATTTCATCAACTTTAACACCAACTCTGCCCTTAAATTCACTTGGTCCATTTCTAACACCTCTCTCCCTTTTCTTGATCTTTCTGTTTCCATCTCTAGAGACAAACTGTTTACCAACATCTTTTATAAACCTAATGAGTACCACAGCATTTTTGACTATACTTTTTCTCACCCTATCTCCAGTAAAAATGCTATTCCCTTTTCTCAGTTCTTTTGTCTCTGCCACACCTGTTCCCAGGATAAGGTGAGACCCAACATAAATTGGGGAATTGCTTTGTCAAGCACTTCCACCTAAAGTGGAATTTCCCAGTGGCCTCCATTTTAATAATTATCCCATTTCTGTCCTGACATGTGGTCTGTGGCCTCCATTTTAATAATTATCCCATTTCTATCCTGACATGTGGTCTGTGGCCTCCTTTTTAATAATTATCCCATTTCTATCCTGACATGTGGTCTGTGGCCAACCATTTTAATAATTATCCCATTTCTATTCTGACATGTGGTCTGTGGCCTCCTTTTTAATAATTACGCGAACGACAGGAATTCTGCAGATGCTGGAAATTCAAGCAACACACATAAAAGTTGCTGGTGAATGCAGCAGGCCAGGCAGCGTCTCTAGGAAGAGGTGCAGTCCTGACGAAGGGTCTCGGCCTGAACCGTCGACTGCACCTCTTCCTAGAGGTGCTGCCTGGCCTGCTGCGTTCACCAGCAACTTTTATGTGTGTTATTTTAATAATTATCCCATTTCTATTCTGAAGTGGTCTGTGGCCTCCTTTTTTGCCATGATGAGGTTCCTCAAGGTGGAGGATCAACACCTAATATTCTGTCTAGGTGGCTTCCAACTTTGATATTTCCTTTAGTATCTTTTATTTTTTTCCTTCTTCTTCCCTTTTCTTCTGTTGCCCACTCTGACCTTTCCTCTTCTCCCTCTCTGCCTATTACCTCCACCTCCTTCTTCCCTTTCTCTCTTGGTCAACCCTTCTCTGCTCTAAGTTTCCTTTTTCTCCATCCCTTTATCTTTCCCACCCATCTGGCTTCACCAATCACCTTCTAGCTAGTTCTCCTTACCCTTTCCCCATCTTTTTATTCTGGTGTCTTCCCCCTTCCTTTCCAGTTCTGAAGAAAGGTCTCAGGCTGAAATGTCGACTTTCCGTAGATGCTACCTGAGCTGCTGAGTTCCTCCAGCATCTTGTGTGTGCTGCTTTGGATTTTCAGCATCTGCATAATCTCATAAATTAATATCTAGGTAATCTATTTGTTCTTCAGGGAAGGATCTAACCTAGGAACCTTGATTGGTACCATGGATTTACACCAGGTGGTCATAGAATAATGGAGGATCTGTGACAGAGAAGGATGCCATTCAGGGGCTTATTTCTATGCAGTCAAAACAAGATATACACAACTTAATCCCTATATTGAACAATAGATCCAAAGCCTATTTGTGTCATCGGCAAATTTATAGCTGCTGTTTTTAAGCTGTGTGTAGTCACACAGTCATGGTTGTAGAGTGAATAGAGCAGTGGACTAAGCACGCATCCTCGAGCTGCACCAATGCTGCTTGCGAGTGAGGAGGAGATGTTATTTCCGATTTGCACTGACTGTGGTCTACCAGTGACGAATTCAAGGATCCAGTTGCAGAAGGAGTTACAGAGGCCCAGATTTTGGAGCTTGTTGATTAGTACTGAGGGTATGATGATATTGAACACTGAGTTGTAATCAGTGAACAGCAGCCTGATTTAGATATTGCTATTGTCCAGGTGAACCAAAGCCAAGTGGAGAGCCAGTGAGATTGCATCTACTGTAGACCTATCGTGGTGATAGACAAATTGCAGTGCATTCAGGTACTTGCTTTAAGCATGAAATGGTTCTGGCCATGACCAACCTCTCAAAGTACTTCATCATTGTAGCTGTGAGAGTAAGTGGGTGATAGTCATTGAGGCAGCTCACCCCGCTTTTGTTGAGCATTGGCATGATTGTTAACCTTTTAAAGCAGGTGAGAACATCCGACCGCAGCAGTGAGATATTGAAGATGTTCTTGAACACTCCCGTCTGTTAGTTGGCACAGGTTTTAATGCCCTACCAGGTACACCATCAAGGCCTGATGCCTTGCAAGGTTCACCCCCATGAAAGATGTTCTGACATTGGCCACCAAGACATAGATTACAGGGTCACCAGACGCTGCAGGTATCAGATTCATTGCTCACTTGTGCTGGTGGATGCTGCAGGGTGCAGGCGTTATGGGCATCAGAATCTAACAGTAGAAATGAGAATAAGATCACGGAGTCATAGAGAGAAACATTACAGGAATAGGTCCTTCCACCTCCTGAAGCTGCACTGACCCATTTATACTAATCCTACATTAATCCCACGTTTTTCTCCTCACATCCCCATTTGCCCGGATCTGCACAGATTCTACCACTCACCTGCAGACCAGGGGGAACTTTTGGTGCCGATTGATAAACCAGCCCAGACAAGAGACACTGCTGAAGGGTCTTGGCCCGAGACATTGACTGTAATTTTTTTCATAAATGCTGCCTGGCCTGCTGAATTCCTCCAGCATTTTGTATGTGTTGCTTGGATTGCCAGTTTCTGCAGATTTTCTCTTGTTTACAGTAGGAAATAGTATGCTATTTTGAAAATCTGTGAAGGAGTTGGAGGCAAGGATAGAATGCAAGTGTATAATTCCATAAGTTGCGATTATTAAGTTTGGTGACAAGTATGTGTCGGAATCAATGTTGACCAATCTGAAACATTTAAAATGGGAAGATTGGCACTTTATATTCCTAATGCATACCTGTTCAGCTATTTAAGTTCTTCAGGTTTGAGTTGGGAAACAAAAAGGTGCAATTGCGCTATTGAGGATATCGTACCAGTCATCAAAGAGTGAGATGGGGCTAGAACAAATGTACGGAGAAATTACTGAAGTATGTAGGAAATATAATTGTGATCTTGGAGTATTTTGTTATAGCTAATGTTAGAAAAAGGGCAAAAAAGGGGTGTGATTCCTGAATGGTGCTCAGGATGAGTACTTTGGTCAGTATGTGTTAGAATGAGGCAGAGTATTACTCTGAGAACACAGATCATTGCACCATAAGATCAGTAATGGAGAAAGGCATATAAAGTATAACTTACTGGAGAAATGCTCACTTCAAAAGGATGAGGTTAATTAGAACCACAGGTTGACTGACAAAAGAATTATGGTTGACCTTTTGAGGGGGATATTTCAAGGTATAGTATAGGTACAATCTCGGTAGAATTGGAGGTGAAAGGTTAATGGATGGGGTGAAAATTAATAATGATCAAAATGGTGACATATTTACTCAAATATACCCAGCTTCTAGTACTTCATTGTCAAATCCCGAGAGTGGAATATGAATTGCTGCTTAGCCCCACTACTTCGTGTCAGCCAAGGTCCCACGCCTGACCCCATCTCATCTGCCTACATTTGACTGGTCTCCCTCTCTTCTCTTTACTACCATCGGGCAGAAGGTTCAAGAACCTTCAGTCTCATGGCACCAGGTTCGGGTGCAGGAGTTGCCCTGCAACCATCGGGCACCTTGACTGGCTTCACTCACCTCAGCGCAGCCTGTGGACCCACTTTCAGAGACCCACTCTGCAGCTCAGGTTCTCTGTATTATTGTTTGTCTTTTTTACTGTTGCCATGATCTGTCCTCTTTTGCACGTTGTTTTTTGTCAGTCTTTGTAGTGTGTAGTTTTTCATGAATTCTATTGTTTTTCTTTGTTTTCCTGTGGGTGCCTGCAAGAAAATGAATCTCAACATTGTATATGATATAAGTATAACTCTTGGAATTTTGATTGTAGTTTGCTGAGGCAGTTTAAGGTGGAGATTTCAGAAGGGATTTCCATAATATAAGCGAGATCTACATCAGCTGAATGGACAGACAGGTGGTAGGTGACATTTTAATACAGAGAAATGTGAAGTGATTAATTTTCGCAGAAGTAGTGAAGAGAAACAGGATGTAGCAGTTACCACAGTTCTAAAGGGACTGCAGGAAAAGAATGTGCAGATGTTTGTAAATCTTTGAAAATAGCAAGAAATATTCAGCAAAGGATTGTAAAACATTTAGATTCTTGGCTGCGTAAACAGAGGTAAAAACATACAAAAGCAGAGAACTGACAGTAATTCTACTTGGGGGCATTGCTTCCACATTTAGTACCGTAGGCTGGTGCAGCATTTGGTATCATTGCTTCAGAGGATACTTTCTATCTATGTGGATTTTCCACGCTCTCTGTATTACTGTGTGGGTTTTTGTTGGGTGCTCTGGTTTCCCCCCATCTCCGAAAGTAATTGGCTGCCAGACTATGCAAGTGGCAAAAGAATCATATGCATGAGTGCTAAAGAACAACTTTTGTAGGTACAGGGAAAATAAGGAAAGAGGGAATGGAATTAATGTGATGTCAGCTAATGTGCGTGGCTACACTTGGAGTACTATATACAGTTTTGTCAACTCTGTAACAGGAAAGATGTAATTAAACTGGATGTTGCCAGAACTCCCTGAATTACAGGGATAGTTTGGTCAGGCTACGACTTTATTCCTTGAAACGAGGATGAGAGGGCGACCTTACAGAAGTGTTTAAAATTAGAAAGAGGCATGAATAAGCTGGATGGTCACAGTTTTTGTTTGGGGGGAGTCCAAAATTTGGGGACAGAGGTTTAGGTGAGAGAGAGGAAGGATTTAAAAGAACCTGAGAGGCAACTTCTTGATGCATAAGGTGGTGAGTATGTGGAACAAGATGTCAGAGGAAGTGGTTCAGGCAGGTATAATAGTAACATTTACAAAACACTTGGATAGGTTTATGGTGGGACACGGCTTAGAAGGATATTGTAGTGTATGGACCTATTGGATCTACAAACCCCATTTCCAGAAAAGTTGGGATATTTCCTAAGCTGCAATAAAAACAAAAATCTGTGATATGTTAATTCACGTGAACGTTTATTTAACTGACAAAAGTACAAAGAAAAGATTTTCAATAGTTTTACTGACCAATTTAATTGTATTTTGTAAATATACACAAATTTAGAATTTGATGGCTGCAACACACTCAACAAAAGTTGGGACAGAGTTAAAATAAGATTGAAAAGTGCACAGAATATTCAAGTAACACCGGTTTGGAAGACTCCACATTAAGCAGGCTAATTGATAGCAGGTGAGGTATCATGACTGGGTATAAAAGTAGCGTCCATCAAAGGCTCAGTCTTTGCAAGCAAGGATGGGTCATGGCTCACCCCTTTGTGCCAAAATTCATGAGAGAATTGTTAGTCAGTTCAAAAGGAACATTTCTCAACGCAAGATTGCAAAGAATTTAGGTCTTTCAATATCTACAGTATATAATATTGTGAAAAGATTCAGAGAATTCAGAGACATCTCAGTGCGTAAAGGGCAAGGTCGGAAACCACTGTTGAATGCACGTGATCTTCGAGCCCTCAGGTGGCACTGCCTAAGAAACTTTCATGCTACTGTGACAATTATAGCCACCTGGGCTCGGGAGTACTTCGGAAAACCATTGTCACTCAACACAGTCCGTCGCTGCATCCAGAAATGCAACTTGAAACTGTATTACGCAAGGAGGAAGCCATACATCAACTCTATGCAGAAACGCCGCTGAGTTCTCTGGGCCTGAGCTCATCTCAGTTGGACAGAAAGACTGTGGAACCGTGTGCTGTGGTCAGATGAGTCCACATTTCTGCTAGTTTTCGGAAAAAACGGGCGTCGAGTTCTCCGTGCCAAAGATGAAAACGACCATCCAGATTGTTATCAGCGAAAGGTGCAAAAGCCAGAATCTGTGATGGTTTGGGGGTGCATCAGTGCCCACAGCATGGGTGAGTTGCATGTATGTGAAGGTACCATTGACTCTGAGGCGTATATTAGGATTTTAGAGAGACATATGTTGCCAGCAAAGCGACGTCTCTTCCTGGGACGTCCATGCTTATTTCAGCAGGACAATGCCAGACCACATTCTGCACGGGCTACAACAGCGTGGCTTTGTAGACACAGAGTGCGTGTGCTTGACTGGCCTGCTGCCAGTCCAGATCTATCTCCTATTGAAAATGTATGGCGCATCACAGAGAGGAGAATCGGACAACGGAGACCACGGACTGTTGAGCAGCTGAAGTCTTGTATCAAGCAAGAATGGACAAAATTTCCAATTGCAGATCTACTACAATTAGTATCCTCAGTTCCAAAACGATTAAAAAATGTTATTAAAAGAAAGGTGATGTAACACAATGGTAAACATGCCTCTGTCCCAACTTTTGTTGAGTGTGTTGCAGCCATCAAATTCTAAATTTGTGTATGTTTACAAAATACAATTAAGTTGGTCAGTAAAACTATTGAAAATCTTTTCTTTGTACTTTTGTCAGTTAAATAAAGGTTCACGTGAATTAACATATCACAGATTTTTGTTTTTATTGCATTTTGGAAAATATCCCAACTTTTCTGGAAATGGGGTTTGTATTTCTTTTAGAGCAATGAGCGTCCCCCCCCCCCAGCACTATGTATTGATCTGCTGTCTGCGCATGCACTCTCTCTCACTGCAATGTGAATACACCAGTTAAAGCCATCTCCGTCATGCGTGCTTTTATTTAATATGTATATAGTTGTGCACAGACACAACAAATTGGCAATGAGTACGAATCTGAATGTCAGAAAATATCATGAACTGAACTGACAATTATGGAATGAAACAGCGAGAGTTAAACAGCATGAGAAAGCCATCACAGACACTAACAAAGGCTGAGTACAGCATGGTACACAGTGAAAGACTGCTGAATTTAAAGTGAAAATAACGAGGTGATGGCTTCACTCGGGAAAGCTGATGAATTTGATAGCGCTACTGAAGGCTGGGAGTCATATATCAAAAGGGTGGAACTATATGTAGTTGTGCACAGACAGAACAGATATAGGTGAACCACAGGATATTGGGGCTAGCTGTGTGGACACTGTGGTTGGTATGGTCTGGATGGGTCAAAGGTCCTGTGTCTGTGCTGTATTGCTCCATGACTAATGCTCAAGGCTCATCTCCACCCTGCTGAAGAGGAAAGTTCTGGTGAGGAAAAGAAGTTCAACACTGTAGCAACACACATCAAGGTTGCTGGTGAACGCAGCAGGCCAGGCAACATCTCTAGGAAGCGGTACAGTCGACGTTTCAGGCCGAGACCCTTTGTCAGGACTAACTGAAGGAAGAGTTAGTAAGAGATGATCCTCTCATATTCCCTTTGCCAATCACCTGTCCAGCTCTTGGCTCCATCCCTCCCCCTCCTGTCTTCTCCTATCATTTTGGATCTCCCCCTCCCCCTCCCACTTTCATATCTCTTACTAACTCTTCCTTCAGTTAGTCCTGACGAAGGGTCTCGGCCTGAAACGTCGACTGTACCTCTTCCTGGAGATGCTGCCTGGCCTGCTGAGTTCAGCAGCAACTTTGATGTGTGTTGCTTGAATTTCCAGCATCTGCAGAATTCCTGTTGTCAACACTGTAGCATTGTGTTTGAAGCTTCTAATGCTTGAAACACATTTTTACAGGATTGGATACCTGGCAAATGTAGGCTGCATCCAGAACAGGGAATTGGGGAAGTATTTGGAAGCTCTTGGAGGCTGAGATTTCAGACTGAAGATAGACAAAAGAAACTGCAGTTGCTGGGAACTGGATCAACAGATAATGTGCTGGAGAAACTCAATGGGCCCTGCTGATTCCATGAGAGGAAAGGGATTGTTGACATTTTTTGTTGAAATCATGCAGCATTCTGGATCTGAGATCTCATGGAAGGGTACTGACAAAGCAGTTAACACAACCAAGCACATGCATAGATTCACACTGAAGTGCTCACTGCAATGTCAGGCCTGCCAGGAGACTTTTAAGAGTTGTAAATTACATGGAGAAATCCTTGAACCTTGTGTAGAGCTTTTGCTGCAGCCTGGAGCTGGTCCAGTCAGTCATCCTCTGGTGGGCACCTCTGTGTCAGTCACCTGGCAGCAAGCCATTGCATTAGTTGTATTAGATGAGATGTCAGCTTTCAAGGCAATGTGGGCTGAGAGCTACAGTGGGAACTTAGTTTACTTGCTGATGGTTAGATGGAGTCAGCTGATATCGTAGAAGGGGATGATTGTTGGCCTGGGCTCGGGCAGCGACAACAAGACAATGCACTGAACAAAAAGCCGCTTGGAAGACCTAGTCTGAGAGAGGGCTAGTGTGCAGCAGGGATCCACTGATAGTCTGAGGTACTGGATACAGCCCAGTGCATCCCAGGCAATGTCCACTGAACCACTGAGTATGTTTACGTGAACACTGCACAACAGAGCAGCATCCATTATCAGAGACCCCCACCACTCTTCTCACTACTATCATCGGACAGGAGGAACAGTTATTTCTCTACAACCATCATGCTCCTGAACTGGAATGGTTGACTTCACTCACCACAACTTGGAAGTGATTCAACAACTTGCATACTTCTTTTTCAAGGACTCTTTACAACTCCTGTTTTCAGTATTATGTTTTACTTGCACAGTCTGTCTTCTTTTGTACATTGCTTATTTGTCAATCTTTGTTTATATAGAATTCTATTGTATTTCTTTTCCCTATAAGTGCCGACAGGAAAATGGATTTCAGGGTAATATACGGTGCCGTGCACTCAGTGTCCACTTTATTAGGTACAATAGTGGAAACTGGTGTGGTCTTCTGCTGCTGTAGACCATCTACTTCAAGTTTTGACATGTCGTGCATTTAGAAATGTTCGTCTGCACATCACTGTTGGTTATTTGAGTTACTGTTGCCTTCCTGTCAGCTTGAACGAGTTTGGTCATTCTCCTCTGACTTCTAATGAACAAGGTGTTTTTGCCCACAGAACAGATGTTTGGTCTGAACAACAATTGAACGTCTTGACCATGTCTGCATGCTTTTATGCATTGTGTTGCTGCATGTGATTGATTATTTAGCTATTTCAAATAATACCCTCTAATCTCAAATAATAATGAGGCAGCCTACAGAGAGGAAGTCATCACTCTGACACAGTGGTGTCAAGAAAACAACCTCTCTCTCAATGTGGCAAAAACAAAGGAGCTGGTTGTGGACTACAGGAGGAATGGAGACGGGCTAACCCCTATTGACTCCTGATTTGTAGTACACAGGTCGTCTTGCTGTTCCTCATGAGATTATTATCTTTACAAGCTTGGTTCCCTTTGTTTACTCCACCCTGATTCTCTGCCAAGTCAAAAGCTTGGTGATGGCCATGATGAGGAGATGTGTGGCAAGGCAAAATATTTGAAATGACAATGGAAGATACTGGTAACACACTGGTAGTATTCTACAGGTCAGACAGCATCATGAATTGTTTTTTTTCTTTATTTGGTGGCTAACCTTAGAATTTGGCAAGACAGATAGGTTAGATTGTGTTGGTAATGGCTGACAGTGAATGATGTCAGACCCCTACGATACCTCAATGAAGTTAATGAGTATAGGTCTGCTGATAACTCACAGGAAGGAACTTAGAGGCCATCCTTACGTAATAAGCGGATTCTGTTTTTACAGATGTTCTTCAGTTGATTTTGTCCTTAAGTTTGAAAATACACAGAAATCTATACCTCTACAGTATTGGAACAAGTGTCATTAAAAACACATGAGGCAGTACATATGTATACGGTTAAATGACAAAAAAGACCCTGAACGTGAAAGAACAATTATCATTAGTGAAAAGAGAGAGGAAACTCGTTATGCCATTTATAGGGATGAATGTGTTTGCGTGTGATGTTCTGGTTAATAGTTTTACTGTTATGCTGTATGTATTTCATTTTGGCAGTTCTGCGAGAATTGCTTGTTTTCAGCTTATGTTTAGATTATTGTTGAAGATAAGAGGTGAGGAGAAATATGTGCCATCCAGTTAGGATTGTCGAATTGAAGGAGGGGGTTCTCTGGGGAGGGACACTAAGTTTGGACTTAGGGTTATTTTATTCGAGAAGAAATGAAGAGGGAAGGCAGAGAGAAGAGGTCGCAGGACTGTGATTCGATGAAACCCGGGGTGAGATCGATTGAGGATTGGTGACTTGGGGAAACTGTCAGCTCCAACCCGTGCACATTAAACTGCTTCATTAAAATGTGCCCTTTCCTTTTTTTGCTCTTTTCTTTACTTACCCTTTAGTCAAATTAAGAATGAAAAGATAAATCTTTTAATCGTATGCAGTGTTCTGTCTGTTATTTCATGGCACTAATTTGTAACAGGGTAGTGAATTACACAGCATCCACACAAACGAGGGATTTGGGGCGGGATTGTGCCTCGATCTCACACGTTTGGCAGAGCCGGAGATTGTCTTTCCTAGACTTTTGCAGTTGAGGAAACCAAGATGTTTCATTGTGGGTGTATCGTCTGGGATCGATTTCGTTATGTGCTGTGTGAGCTGTTACGTACCCCGTAACTGGGTTGCCAAACTAGCAGAAATGGATCACTCAGTTGGAGTCTGGATTACTAGAACTAAGAAAGTTTTATTAAAGAAACAAGCAAACACAGTAATCGAAAGGATAATAAATGCAACAGTTCAGCAATGATAACCACACATGTGCACAGAATTAAGATAACAGCATCAATCAAGCTCTATCGTTGTCCAGGGGAAAATGACCAATTTCAAAGTGATACAAAAGTCCAGTTCGATTTAGTTCAGTTCGCAGTAATCGTTGCCATGGCGATGGACAACGTGGGGGGAGGGAGAGAGAGAGAACGGGAACGACTGATCATTCAGAAACAGCTTCCACTCACAGACCAGCGATATTGCTCACAAGCAGCTTTCGGGCGAGTCCTTTGTGATGTCACCTGAGGTCACCGACTGTGATCCCTCCTCCAGATGCGGTCGATCCTCTGCAGTGAAGCCGGTACCCAAGCGAGGGTGGACACACACCGGGTTCCCGCTGATCGTACCTTTCCACCCTGTGCGTTTAAGGCTGATCCCCTGATCAGCCGTCCAAGAGCTTCTCACCGACTTGTGAGAGGCGCACCGCTTCCAGGGTCTCGTTACCTCGGGTGTCGTGTGTGTGCTGCCTTAGCGAACCTGTCCCTTTTTATCCCCCTGCTGGGGTATCGCCTGTCCATCACTTCAAACAGTTCAGGGTTCAAAGGGGGAGCTGATCTTGGCAATACCCAGACTGATGGCTCCTTCATTAACATCTCCACATGCTGCTTCATTGTTCCTTATCTCTCCTTCCCCTGAGGACAGGTGGCAGACCAACTGCTGATGCCACTGATGCTAGCCCAGGCCAGCAAACATCTTAATTCATGTGTATTCTCGTCACAGAGCATTGATCCAGTGGGTTGTGTGTTTAAGTCTGTGCTAAACTGTTGTCTGGTAAGGCGATTACGATACGTGGTTATGGATGCTGCAGGGGTTGAGTGGTGGTGTGAATCCACAGGTTTACTGGTAACGAATGCGTGTGCATTGAGTGGGGTAGACAATTGTATCCCTGACAAATCGTTAGTTCGAACTTTAAGTACTGTTAAAACCGTAGGAACAGTTACGATTGTGGAGCAGAGGTTTGATAGAATGCTGGGCAAAGACTTTGTTTTAGTTCAGACTAGTGCTGATGTAACGTTGGCGGAACTGCCTGGTACTATTGGGGCCCTGGGAGAGCGGGGGCTGTGGGCTGTCCACATTTTCCGGGAGGAGGAGAGTGTAGGATGCAGGCCGAATGACAAGCCGAGTCTCCCGTAGCTGGGGGCGGAGACTTCAAAGAAAGGTTGCTCTCGTTTCTGTGGAGCAAGGGGAAGGACTATTCTGATTTGAAATGTCTAATGAGTGCCCCAGTGAAGAGTGACAATTCTGAGTTGGTATCAGCCCTTACCTCCCTGGCAAATAAATGGCACAGTGCCCAGGCAGAGGATCCTAGCTATCGAATGTTCTCTGCGGTGAAGTCCACCCCGAGGGGAAAGGGGAGTATGAGATTTGGGCAGAGTTGACCTCTCAGATGTTGTATGAGTGGCAGTGCTCTGATGACGTAAAAAGACAGCGATTGGTTGAGAGTTTAAGAGGCCAGGCTGCTGATGCAGTGAGAGCCATAAAGACACAGAATCCCCTTGTTATTTCTGTGGCCTACATGCAAGTGCTAAAAAGGTCTTTGGCACGATAGGAAGCCCAGTGGACCTTGTGATAGGGTTTCAGAACATGTTTCAGGAGGAGGGGAGGAGCTTTGTGCTTACATTTTTGGGCTAGAGAGGCAGCTTAATTGCTTGTGGCCTAGAGGGTTCATTCAGACGGCTGAAGTGGATCAGTTAAGAATAGACCAAATAGCGAAAGGTGCCCAGTCCCAGGACCTGATTGCTTGGGGTCTCCTACTGTCCCATAAGACGCGCTCCCCTCCCTCATTTGTTGAGCTGATCAGAGAAGTATGGAAGGAGGAGAATGCATCAGAGGCGCGGAAGGCCTCTGTCAGCTCGGTAGTAACCCCCTCTGCTGCGCTGAAGTGACCACGGATAGCCCAACCCGGGGAGTGGTAAAGGAGATCATAGCAGAGTTGAGAACTGAGGTGTTGCGATCGTTATCAGTGGATATGCCCCACCCTCCCTAACAATAGAGCTGATAGGGAGGAGGGCCCCTAAGGGGTTGGATTAAGCAGAGGGCTGCTCGTGGTCGGGGTCCTGAGAGAAGGGGAGTGGCCAGTATTGTCTGTTATAACTGTGGCAAAGAGGGACACTTCAGGTGGGAGTGTGAATGACAGGAAGCCCCTTGGAGAAGAGAGTGAGCCCCTGGGTACCTAAGCAGAGAGAGACATCAGGAAAGTTAGAAGAGACCCAGTAAGGGTGCGGCCTGGCATTCCCTATCCGGGTATCTGGCCACAGTATCCAGGTAACTGAAGACACCCCTTTCAGAGAAAGGTCATGGCAACTGGCCTTTGCAGAGGTGGAAGACGTTTGGCAGCATTTGTGGAAGCCGAAGGAAGCTGAGATCATCACTGAGTCCAGAAGCCCCTATATGTCCCCAATAGTAGTGGCCAGGAAGAAGAATGGGAAGGTATGGATGTGTGTGGACTATAGGAGTCTGAACGGGCATACTATCCCTGAACAGTATACGATCCCGAGGATGGAAGATGCGCTGGCCTGCCTGAATAGTGCGAAGTGGTTCAGTGTGCTAAACTTGAGGAGTGGGTATTACTAGGACCCCATGAGCAAGGCTGACAAAGAGAAGACGCCATTTATATGTCCACTAGGATTCTTCCAGTTTGAAAGGATGTCCCAGGGCATATTGGGAGCCGCTGTGACTTTTCAGCATGTCATGGAGAAAATGGTGGGTGAAATGAACTTGCTTGAGGTATTGGTTTTCTGGATGACTACATTGTGTTCGGGTCCACCTTGGAGGAACGTGAAGTGAGGCTACTGAAGGTGCTGGGCCAACTGAAAGCTGAAGGGTTAAAACTTTCCCTGGACAAGTGCCAGTTCTGCCAAATGTCTGTTAGCTATGTTGGGCACATAGTTTCATGGGATGAAGTAGCTACAGATCCATCTAAGATAGAGGCGGTGACTACATGGCCAAGGCCTCAGAATGTAAGCACTTTGCACTTGTTCCTTGGGTTCTGTGGGCACTATCAGAGGTTCCTGAAGGACTATGCAAAAGTGAGTCGCCCTTTAAATCAGCTTCTGTGTGGTTACCCTCCCTTGGGGAAGAAAGGGGGGAGGACAAATGGAGAGGAGGGTAAATATTTTCTTAGCCCCTTCAGAGCCTTTTGGAGCGAGATGGGATGCGAAATGTGAAGAGGCCTTTCAGTTGCTGAAGGAGCTGCTGATAAAAGCGCCTGTGCTAGCTTTTTGTAGACCCTTGATAGCTGTGTGTACTGCATATGGATGCCAGCAGAGAGGGCTTAGGGGGTGTCCTGTATCAGGATCAGGGCACAGGGTTGAGACCTGTTGCATTTCTTAGCCAGAATCTGTCACCCTCTGAGAAAAACTATCCCACATACAAATTGGAGTTCCTGGCATTGAAGTGGGCTGTGGTGGATAAGTTGAGAGACTGCCTCTATGGTGCCAAGTTTGAGGTAAGCACGGACAACAACACCCTAACTTATATCCTGACTTCGAAAAATTTGATGCTACAAGCCATTGGTGGTTGGCGGTGTTGTCTGCCTACGATTTCAACCTGATCTACCGGCCAGGAAGTAGGATCATTGATGGTGATGCTTAGTCTCGATGTGCTCATGAAGGGCTGGACCAGGATGAAGAGTGGGAGAGCGTTCCTGCCCCGGGAGTAAAAGCCATGTTCCAGTTTTCCATCACGGTGAAGGCAGAGGAAAGGCAAGGGCAGGATCAAGCAGTAGATCAATTGGGAGCCCCTGATGATGCCATACCACAAGTTTACCGCAATCTGACTGCTCTGAAGACAAACCAGTTACCGGAATTGAGTCATGCGGAAGTGGCAGCTGCTCAGCGAGATGACCCAGGCATCGGGACCATTTAGTCAGCAGTCAAAAAAGGAGACATAGCCCAAGCAGAGAAGATGAAACATGTTGTGGTGGCTCCATTACTGAGAGATTGACCCAGATTGGAGTTGAGGAACCAAATCCTATACTGGGTTACGTCGTCTCTGGACCAACCTTGGCGATGCCAGCTAGTTCTGCCTGAGAAGTATCGGAGGATTGTGTTGAGGTCATTTCATGATGAGTCTGGTCATTTAGGGTTTGAAAAGACCTATGGATTACTCAGAGATCAGTTCCACTGACTCTGAATGAAGCCGAAGTTCGAAGAGTACTGCAAGTCGTGCATTCAATGTTTACGAAGGAAGACGCTGCCTACGAGGGTCACTCCATTGTCCTACTTGCAGCGTGTGGAGCCCCTTGCCCTGGTGTGTATGGATTTCCTGTCAGTAGAACCAGATACTAGCCACACGGATGACTACACCAGATATGTGCGAGCTTTCTCTACCAAGGATCAGAGGGCGTCCATAGTGACCAAAGTGTTATGGGAGAAGTATTTCATTCATTATGGCCTCCCCAGTCGGATACATATTGATCAGGGACGGGATTTCAAGAGGAGGCTCGTACATGAGTTACTGAGCATGCTAGGAGTCGAGAAATCGAGGACTACGCCTTTTCACCCCAGGGTGATCCCCAGCCCGAGAGGTTTAATCAGACCTTGCTAGACATGCTCGGAACCTTGGAGATCAGCAAAAACAGCAAATGGAGTCAACATATTGGACATCTGGTCCACTGCTACATCTGTACACGAAATGAAGCTACTGGGTACTCGCCCTATTATCTGATGTTTTGACACAATGTGAGGTTGTTCCTTGACCTCTGTTTTGGGACTGGCGAGGAAGATCTACCACCGAAGACTTATCTGAAGAATGTGCCTGATATGAGAAGGGAGCTGAAAAAGGCTTATGAATTAGCTGAGGTCGCGGCTGCCAAACAGAATCAAAGAAATAAGAGGATGTATGATCAAAAGATAAGATTCTCCCAACTCATGTCGGGAGACCGAGTCCTCAGAAGGACCTACCTGGGAAGAATAAGTTGGCTGACCACTGGGCAGCCACGCCTTATATAGTGGAGAGTCAGATGCTACACATACCAGTTTTCCAAGTGAATCCAAAGGATGGGAACAGGCCTGTCAAAATTCTCCATCAGAACCACCTTCTACCTCTGGGCCAAGAGGAGCATGTTGACTCAGTGCCTGACCTGGTCCCTTCACCTAGTAAGGGGGTTCTGCGGCGATGTGGACCGAAGGAAGACTGAAGGACCTGCAGCAGGAAAGATTAGACCGGCCCCCACCCCTGAATCGGATACGGACTCGGAGGATGAGGAACTGGGGGTGTGATATATGCTGCCTTTTGCTAACTCCCCATTCATTGAGGAAGAGATTCTCAACCCTTGTCACGCTGAGGCAGATGAAATCGGAGGGGGCTATCTGTGGACAGACTGGGTTTCAGCGGGACCATGGAGGGGATGAAGCAGGGCTTGAGCCAAATGGCAGAGGGGTCCGAGTTGCAGGAGGGGACAAGTGATAGACTGGGGGGAGGCCTCGCCATATAGATCAGAAGTATCCCAAGGAGTGTCTGAAACTGAAGAAGTAGATGATGGGGTAAGGAGGTCTCAGAAAATCAGGAGACCCCCCAGATAGGCTGGCCTATGTAACACCAGGGAACAGAGTGCTATGGCTATCCCCCTAGTCGGATATGTCACTACTCTTTACAAATAGATTTGAGGGGCTGACATCATGAAATTCCTGTGAAAACAGTGGTATTAAGATGAGGTGACAAATTATTTCAAGGTAATGAGGACATGACTGTTTTGGTGGGGGGAGAGTGTAATGCCATGGTTCGTAGTTTTACTGTTATGCTGTATGTATTTCATTTTGTGCTGTTCTGAAGCCAAACCAGTTTCTGTTATTGTTGAAGATATGAGATGAGGAGAAATTAGGATGGTCAAATTGAAGGAAATTGAAGGTGTTGTCCCTCTCCTGAGGGACATTAAGATTAGACTTGGGTTTCTTTTGTTCGAGAGGAGATGAAGAAGGAAGATACCGTAGTTCCAGCGTTGCCACCATTACTACTCTAACCTGCTTACTCCCAGTCAGCAACATCATCCGAAAACGTGCTGTCAGTTTCCTTGTGTGCACTGGTGACACCCTTACTACGTTCTCTCTTGATTTCAAATCATCTGTCTTCCAATGCTGTGTGAACAGAAATTGCTTCCAACTAAAATCTGGGAATGTAAAATCTAGACCATAAATGGGATTAAAGCGGATGAACAAAAATGTTGGCACAGAGTGACTATTCCCACACTGTGATTCTAAAGCATCACCTCATTTTTAGAAGGGATGTTGCAGTTTTCAGAATTCTGTTGCATTATCTAACTTAAGATGATTTGCTCCTTCTGTTTTTATCAGGACTGGCTATTTGTGCTTGCCATTTCTCTCTTTCTACTTTTTCCCTGTCATTTATATATTCTGTTCCACTGGGGAGGTCTGTAACCATCCAGACTTGGAATTGGTTTACCATTGTCACATGCACTGAGGTAGAGCGAAAAGTTTGACTTGCACACTGTTCATGCACATCAAATCATTACACAGTGCATTGATGTAGTACCAAGTAAAACAATACCAGAATGCAGAAAAAGTGTAATAGCTACAGAGAAAGTGCAGCACAGGTAAACAATAAGGTGTAAGGTCGTAATGAACTAGATTGTGAGGTCAAATATCAATCTTATGGTAGTTAGCAATTATTTAATAGTCTTAGTTGCTCTGGGGTAGAAACTTTCCTTAAGCCTAACGGTGAGTGTTTCAGGCTTTGTATCTTTTGCCTGATAGGAGAGGGGAGAAGAGAATGTCTAAGGTACGTTGGTTTTTGGTTATGCTAGCTGTTTTACTGAGGCAGTGAGAAGGGTAGACAGAATCTATAGAGGGGAGGCTGGCTTCTCTGATGTGCTGACGTGTCCACAATTTTCTGTCCATTTTTATGGTGATGGGCAGAGCGATTGCCATACTAAGCTGTGATGCTTCTAGATAGGATGCTTTCGGTGGTGCATTGATGAAAATTGATAAGGCTTGATGGGGACATTCCAGATTGAATTAGCCTCCGGAGGAAGTAGAGATGTTAGTGAGCTTTCTTGGCCAGGATATTTATGTGGACGGATCAGGACAAACTATTGCTGGTGTTTGCTCCTAAGTACATGAAACTGTCACCACCTCAACCTCTGCACCACTGATGCAGACATGATTTCTCATTAGCAACACATTACACAATGAGTTCAGCTGTCCACCCAATGGTTCTCAAGCATTTCACTCATTATAATGCTAAGGGATTAAGGGTTACAGGGAGAAAGCAGAGAATTGTGTTGAAAAACAAAAGCAGCCACAATTGAATGGTAGAAAAGATTTACTGACGTTCCCGTTGTTGCACTCATGCCCCCAACCTCTTCTGCTACTTAGACTTAAATAATTTCTGTATTTTTCAGTTCTGGTTAAAGGTCTTCAGGCCTAAAAAGTAACTGCTTCCGTTTGCATAGACGCTGCCTGACCCTTAACGTGTTCCCAGCATTTTCTGTTGTTTTTAGTTAACGATGGAACCAGGTACATGTGGTTCTGTCTGGAAGAATTGATCAAATGTATGCTGACGAGACAGGCAGCCATCAGAATTCTGCAGATCCCAATAACAAATAAGATATTTTCTATTCTTCGGGGCAATCTTGGCTAATAGAATTGCTGATTTTCTCTTGATTATTTTGCTTTGCTATTAAAAAGATTTTGACAAAGGTAGATTACTGAAAGGAAATAAAAAAAAGTTTGCATTTTTCAAACAAAACAGTAGTTATCTAATTATGTCTTTATTGTTCAGATGTTGATGACGAACAAAGGCGATATCCTTGCTGCATACAGCCTGGTGCCTGCATTCACTCCTATTGGCTCCTGCTTCAGCATTAACCCAAGTTCAGGGTCACTGTTGCCAGGTGATTACCAAGTACTGGATGTGACGTTCAAATCTAACATTCTTGGGGAGTTCCGAGAAGATTTAATGTTTTCTGTCGAAGGGTGTCCACAACCAATCAGAGTGACTTTTAAGTAAGTACTTCATTTTGTTTAACTTACTAGTAGTTCCACTTTCAATGTGGTTTTGTGAAAGACAAGGGTACAAGAAACGCAATATTGATGTTAAGGATACTATCAGAATGAGCTATTCAAGTGCAAAAAGGTTTGTTTGTTTTATCAACTACACAAAAGCATTTGATAAAGTGAAGCACAATAAGTTATTTGAAATATTGCAGAAAACTCTAGATCTAGATTCGAAAGACCTCCGCCTAATCAGAAATCTGTACTGGGAACAAACTGCCGCTGCAAGAATAGATGGAGAAGTGAGTCAGTTTACGAAAATCAAGGGAGGCATTAGACAAGGGTGTGTTTTCTCCCCTGATTTATTTAATGTGAACAGTGAAACAATATTACAAAAAATAAGAGACATCTTGGGAATCAAAGTTGGCAGTGAAAACATCAATAATTTCAGATATGTAGATGACATTGTGTTAACTGCAAGTGCGGAGGAAGAACTACAAAACTTAATTGATGTAATTGTTGAAGAAAGTGCAAAAATGGGTCTATCTATCAATTGCAAAAAGACAGAATGTATGGTGATATCCAAAAAGGAGAATCCTATCTACAGGCTGAGAATAAACAGAAAAGACATAAGACAAGTAAAGAACTTTTGCTACTTAGGAAGTTGGTATTAGATGACAGGTGTGACATGGACATCAAAAGAAGAATAGGGATGGCAAAAGACACCTTTACGAGAATGAAGAGTATACTGACCAATACTAAACTCGGCATGACAACCCACCTCAGAGTACTGAAATGTTACGTTTATCCCGTTGTGTTATATAGCTCAGAATGTTGGACAATATCTAGTAACATGAGGAAACAGAGATGTGGCTTTTGAGGAGGATGCAAAGAATATCATGGATGAAATGAATATCTAACGAGGATGTCATGAACAGAGCAAAAACTAAAAGAGAAATAATGTATGAGATCATGAAAAGGCAACGTAACTTCATTGGACATGTGATTAGGAAAGAGGAGTTAGAATGCACGGGAATTATGGGAAAGATTGAAGGGAAGAAAGCAAGAGGAAGACAAAGACAAATGATGATGGAGACAGCAGTCAGAGAACTGGAAATGAATACCAATGAATTGATCCACTTGACCCGAAACAGGAGTGTGTGGGCCGTGGCAGTGAAAGCTCAAACTGGGCACGGCACCTGATGATGATGATTTCCAGTTTCAGTTCTTGGTAAAGGTGATTCCAGGAAACAAGGATATTGTCAGAACTGGAGAGCTTAAGTTACATAAGACTGGATAGGTTGGCATTGTTTTCCCTGGAGTGAAGGAAATTGTCTTTTTTCACAGTCTTTAGTCACAGCCTTTTTCCTAGGTAAGGGATCGAACTTGAGGGCATTGGTTTAATCTGAGAGACGAAAGATTTAAAGGGAATTGAGAGGCAAGTTTCTCTCACAGTGGGTGGTGGCTATGTGGAATAAGTTGCCAGGCAACACGCAGGAGACAGGTAAAAGTTACAACATTTAAAAGGGATTTGAACAGGTACATGAATAAGAAAGGGTTAGAGGGATATGGGACAGATGCAGGCAAATGGGAATAGCTGAGCATGACATCTCGATCAATATAAACACACTGGGCCTGTTTCCATGCTGTGTAATTTTCTGGCAAAGTTTATCCCAATGAAGTTATACCCAGGCTCCCCAGCTCCACCTATCACACTCAATACTGAGGCCCTTATCTTTACAAAGTATTTACCTTTAAAATTTTATGCCCAAATGATCACCCATAGGCTTGATTCAACCTGCTGCAACTCTTGGTTTGTCTTGAGGAAAAACCCAAGAGCAGATATTCCGTTGCTTATAAGGTCAATAGCAACATGCACGATAGAATTTCCTCTGTCACTGCAGAGGATGTAGATGAAGTGTTGGGGAGTGGACTAATTGAGAGAGAACAGTAGGGGGGCAGGCTAAGAGTCAGAGGGCAGATTGAGTCCACTGTGGATTTCTCAATGAGAAGAATGAAATGGGTAACTGGGGGCAAAGAATTTCAAAGAAGGAAAATACTAGGGAAGGAAAAAGCATTCCAGTCTCCATGGGAAAATTTGGGTTGGAGGGAGGAGGTTGGGAAAGGTGATCCACATACGTTGTGCGGATTGGAGAAGCAGTCACAATTTGGAAGTGTGGGGCTTAGAATATGGAATGTGAATGTTAAGATCAGGAGGGATTGTCATAAAGATTCCAGCGTAGGGAGTCAGGTACGTGATGACATGGGGTTCTGCTGAAGATATCAGCAGTGAGGATTTCGATGGGTGAGATAGACGTAAAGGCAGAAAAGTTTAAGATGACACTTGTTTGGAGGAAGATGAATTCCCTGGACTCTCTGTAAACAGACCAGGAAGAGAAAGAACCTTTATATAATACAAAGCAAAGGTCAACCTGCTGGTTAACTTTACTTCAGGGTTTAAGGCCTGGGATTGCACTGTTGATTTAAAGTTCTTGAGGGTTGTTTAGTGAATGTGTAGGAACTTGAGTTAGTTTCTCATTTCACGTTTTATATGCATTCAATATACCCTTTGAATTTGTTTCTGAGAGTAATCTCACAGGGAACTGGCTGTTAAAATGTTGACATGTTTTCAGATGTCTGTTATAAGTGGAAAGAAACTGCCCAGGTTGCTTTACTGCACTGTTGACGCATTCACCTTACGTTTATTCATTATCATTGAAACTTGCTGAGTGCAGGAACTGCGACTGCTAAGAATTAATCTCTAAATGACCTCCTTGTGGATGTTAATTGTTAACCCCACTGCTGCTGAAAACACTAATAACTGCATGCTCTCTACAGGGGACATGTCATTGGACCTACATTTAATTTCAACGTGCCTTCACTGAACTTTGGGGAGATTTCCTATGGTGAGTGTTTGATAAGCTAATGCCCCAAAGCAGGAATTAGAAGGAAAGATGGAAGAGGAAATGTTTTGCATTGTTTACTCACAAGATGTGAAGTTATTTCTCTTCTAGCATTTTCAAACTTATACTTAGTAAAATGATTAGCTGTCAGTTCATTTGGATATGCCCAAGTGTGGAAAGAGAGCTGCTGAAGCGGGTCAATAGTTCACAGACTTTAATGCGAACAGTATTTTTAAGGGAAAACAACAAACGTTAGGCCAAACAGGGCTATTAACTAAAACTCTCAAATGGAAAACTTGATGCCAACACCGTAGTTGAAAGGAATATCTAAATATAGAAACATGGAAACATAGAAACATAGAAAACATACAGCACAATATAGGCCCTTCAGCCCACAAAGCTGTGCCGAACATGTCCTTACCTTAGAACTACCTAGGCTTTACCCATAGCCCTCTATTTTTCTAAGCTCCATGTAGTAATCCAGGAGTCTCTTAAAAGACCCTATCCTTTCTGCCTCCACCACCGTCACCAGCAGCCCATTCCACCCACTCACCACTCTCTGTGTGAAAAAACTTACCCCTGACATCTCCTCTGTACCTACTTCCAAACACCTTAAAACTATGCCCTCTCATGCTAGCCATTTCAGCCCTGGGGAAAAGCCTCTGACTATCTACACGATCAATGCCTCTCATTATCTTGTACACCTCTATCAAGTCACCTCTCATCCTCTGTCGCTCCAAGGAGAAAAGGCCAAGTTCACTCAACCTATTCTCATAAGGCATGCTCCCCAATCCAGGCAACATCCTTGTAAATCTCCTCTGCACCATTTCTATGGTTTCCATGTCCTATAAAGTGAATACTGTACCGCTAGTCCTCAGTCTCAGTTGAATTGACAGTTCACTATTCTCAGGCAAGGTCGAATGCAAGCAGGCAGCCTACCATTGCTGTGCTTTGCTCAAGTCTCGACAAGCGCTACATTGGAATGAAGGGAGATAAATACAGCCATAATGAAATAATAATTATCTGACACGTGCATATTCACGAGTGCAATTGCCGAATCTGCTGCGCGGCTGAGTCCGTGGTTGTGACATTAGCGCTATAAATTTTACCCAAAATATTTCCCTTTCTTGTTGAGGTGTGCTCATTGACTTTGAGGGAGGATATGTAAATAAAATAATCTGCAATGGGCACCTTGAGCCCTATATTTCCCTTAATGAGTTTCATATTGATATAAAACCCATCACACTGTGAGCCTGTTACTAACTTGGACAAGCTGAGTTCAAGCATCATAGTCTGACTGAAATATCTTGTGACATATTAGACACCATCTATTTGTATTCAAATTTATGGTCATTCAATGGGCTCTGGCAATTAATAATACCTATTTTATATAAAGGAGATTGATTATTTTATCTATTGTTTCTGATATGTTACCTGTGTGAGCTTTAAATTGCTCTTCTGCATTAGAGGCAATACTGTCATTTTTTTAAAGTTGGACAAATTGATGTATTAGAAGAGGAATTATAAAACCAATTGAGATCAGTTGTGGATGAGCATGATCCCCTTGATATTGAGATCCGTTCAAGAAGGAAAAAATAACTTCTTTTCTCAATTATTCAATTTGTGTGCATAAATAGGAATGGTGTGAACTTAAGTATAATAAATATTTTGGAGGTCTTTATTGATCAAGTGATCACCCCATTGATACCCCTTCAAGTTTAGTGAGGAGAAGTATATTATCTGGAAGTCCCCAAAACATAATTATTATATCTTTTCTCAGCATTTTACACTAGGCCTGAGTCGACGTAGTAGTAGTAGTAGTTCTCAGCATTCTACTTCAAATACTGTATATTTTTCAAGAGTTTATTTCCAGATATTTAGCTTCAGTGGTCATGGCTCCTCCATTGAACAAGGTCTGCACTTCTTTGATCCATTTGGTTAGATGACAACTTAATGGTATGAACGGTGACTTTTTTTTAAAATTTGAGGTAACCCACATCCTCCTGTTAATTTCCCTCTCCTACCAGTCCACTTAGGTTTCAAATCCTTTTGTTCACCTTTCCCATTTATATCTACCTATTACCCACACATCTATTCATCTGGGTTTCTTCTCTCATGGCCTACCATTCTTGGTTCCATCTTCCCATCATGCGATTCCACATAACACTTTCCTGCATTTAACTCTGCCTTATTTCCCCCTTCACTTATACCTACCCACCAGCCCCTGTACCCACAATTCCCTCTCTGATCTGCTTCCATGTGACCATCATTCCGTCCTCTTCTGGTTCTACCTATCACCTAGCAGCCATGCTTTGCCTCTTTTTACCGGTAATCTTCCCTCAGTCCTAAAGCATGGTTTTGGTGGTCCCAGGTGCTGCTTGACCCACTGAGTTCTTCCAGCAGTTTGTTTGTTTTTTGCTCCAGATTCCAGTATTTACTTGTGTCTCTTTTCTGTTGTTGATGGTCACAAGGCAGGCATGGTGGTATCTGGTATAGGTACAAGGACTTATGCTGAGATGTTTCCAGTGGCATGTATTGATATTTGGATCTAATGGGAAGAAGAATAAATAAATGTAATGAAACATGCCCAATGATGAGGTGCAGTGCATGGAATATTTGTGCAGGGTCTAGCTAACCTTTGGTAGTTATGCCAGAAGAAGGACAGCAAATCTGTTAAAGGTAGGAAGCTCATACAGTGTTGAGTCAGAATGTAAAAGCAAGAACACCCACCCAGTAATGTTGTTGCTCCTCCAGAAAGATTATATCAGTTCAAGAAATTGGGTCACCACTACCTTCTGAAGGACATAAAGTATAGGTGATAAAGTCTGGCTTGGCCAGGAAAGGCCACTTCCCAAACAATGAATAACCAAGAGTGTCTTGTGATTGATGAGTGTGTGGATTCCTTACTCCTGGGAGAGAGGGAAGTCATACTGAGCCATGTTCATAAACTATGGTCACAAGCCAAAGTTTTGAACGTTTCATAGACTATTCCGTAATCCACTGGAATGAGGCTTGTCTGAGATATTTGTCATCCATTAGTTGTGTCTTGATGTGGTGTGAGGAGGGAAATGGGGGTATGGGGGAAGAACATCCAGGTCATCGTCAGGTTATGACAGTGTTCCATTTCTGTGAACTGTTCACATCCGAGTAGTCCACACATCAGAAATGCAGATGTGAACCACATTCCCATGTGGCAGAAGGTGCCTGCAGCCCCTCATAGCTGGCAAATACACTTTGTTGGGCTCCCACACACGTGCTTTGTATGGGCTATACATAAGTTATGCGTCTGTAAGGAGGGGAAGACTTGTATATTTCTTTTGCTCTGTCTAGCTTGTCAGTTGCTCAATATAAAGTACAACAAACCTCCTGTTTATGAAAACCTCTATAGTTCTCCTGACAGCCTCTGTTAATGTCCTCACCTCCTCCACCTGAGTCTATAAGATCATTAGACCGTAAGATGTAGGAGCAGAATTAGGCCTTTTGACCTATTGAGTCTCCTCTGTCATTTCATCATGGCTGATTTATTATCCCAGTTAACCTGATTCGCCTGCTTTATTTTTATACTTATTTAGTGCAGGGTTCCCAGTCTTTTTATGCCATGTGCCCCTACCACTAACAGAGCGGGCTGTTGACTCCAGGTTAGGAACCCCTGATTTGAGATGCTGCACAGAACAGGCCCTTCTGGCACAACAAGCTGCACCACCCAGAAACCGACCTATTTAGCCCCGGCCTAATTCCCAGGAAAATGTACAGTGACCAATTAATCTACTGACTGGTACATATTTGGACCGTGGGAGGACACAGGAGCGCTCGGAGGAAACCCACTTGCTTACAGGAAGAAGGTACAAACTTCTTACGTACAGCGCCAGAATTAAACTCTGGACTCCGACATCCAAGCTGTAAAAGCTTGCACTATCTGCTATGCTACAGTGGCACCCAAACCCTCTCTCTGTAACCTTAGATGGATTTACTAATCATGAATCTATCAACTGCTGCTTTAAATATACTCAATGACTTGGCCTCCACAGCCATCTATGGCAATGAATTCCGCAGATTCATCACCCTATAGCTAAAGCAATTCCTCTTCATCTCTGTTCCAAGGGGATACCCTTGCATTCTGAGGCTGCGCTGTCTGGTCCTCGACTTCCCCACTATAGAAAACATCCTCTCCACACACAGTCTATCTAGTCCTTTCAATATTCGATAGGTTTCAATAGGATCCCTCCTCATTCTTAAAAACTCCAGTGAGTATAGGCCCAAAGCCATCAAATGCTCCTCAAACGTTAACCCTTCTATTCCCGAGATCGCTGTTGTGAATCTCCTCTGGACCCTCTCTATCCTTTCTTAGATAAGAAGGGCTTCCAGTTAAGATGGTACTACCAAATGTGTGCAACAGCTTCTGATAGTTAAAAAGATAAGAACTCCACTAAAAATATCTTATTCTGTGGTAAATTGTGTTAAATTATCGGCACAAAGAGTGAAGGGGTGAGCTTTGGCGAGGCAGGTTCAGAGGATGAGCTGAGATGGCATGTTGCAGAATCATTGCAGATGGAGTTCCGATGCCGTACAGCTGGCTCAGAAGTGAGATTGGATTGCTCTGAGCACTGAAAGGAGAAGTTGGGGCGGGAGAGATTTGGTGCCCATACAACTGGTCCAGGTGTGAGGTTGGATCGCTCTGGGCACTGGCAGGAGAAGTTGGAGCAAAGAAGTTCAATAAGCCCATAAGACATCGGAGCAGAATTAGGCCATTCAGCCCATTGAGTCTTCTCCGCCATTCCATCATGGCTCATCCCGGATCCCACTCAACCCCATTCACCTGCCTTCTTGCCATATCCTCTGTTGCCCTGACCCATCAGGAAACTATCAACTTCCGCTTAAATAAACTCATGGATGGCCTCCACTGCAGTGCGTGGCAGAGCACTCAATAGATTCACTACTCTCTGGCTAAAAAAATTATTCCCTACCTCCGTTCTAAATGGTCGCCCCTCAATTTTGAGGCTATGCAGTCTAGTTCTGGGTACCCCACCACAGGAAACATCCTCTCCACATCCACCCTATCTACTCCCTTCAACATATAGTAGGTTTCAATGAGATCCCACCGCATTCTTCCAAATTCCAGTGAGTTCAAGCCCAAAGCTGCCAAACGCTCCTCATATGTTAAGTCCTTCATTCTGGGAATCATCCTCATGTACCACCTCTGGACTCTCTCCAATGACAACATATCCCTTATGAGGTATGGGGCCCAAAACTGTTGACAATACTCTGTGCAGCTTGACTAGTGTCTTATAAAGCTTCAGCATTATCTCCTTGCTTTTATATTTTATTCCCCTTGAAATAAATGCCAATGTTGCATCTGCCTTCTTTACCAGAGACTCAACCTCTAAATAAACCTTCTGGGAGTCTTGCACGAGGACTGCTAAGTCCCTCTGCCCTTCTGATGTTTGAATCTTCTCCCCATTTAGATAATAGTCTGCACTATTCCTTTTACCAAAATGTATTATACATTTCCCACTCGCTGTCTCCTGCCTGTCAGCTATCCCTCTATCCATGCCAGTTTCTTTCCTGTAACACCATAGCAGTTTATCATGTTAAGTAGCCTCATGTGGGGCACCTTATCAAATGCCTTCTGAAAATCCAAGTAAATGACATCCACTGCCTCTCCTTTGTCCACCCTGCTTATTACTTTCTCAAAGAACTCTGCAGATCTGTCAGGCAAGATTTCTCTTTACAAAAACCATGCTGACTGACTTATTTTACTCCAGAACTTATCCCGAATTCTCATCCATAATAATAGACTCCAACACTTTACCAACTACTGGGGTTAGGCTAACTGGCCTATAATTTCCTTTCTTTTGCCTTTCTTCCTTCTTAAAAAGTGGAGTAAGACTTGCAATCTTCCAGTCGTTCGGGACCATGCCAGAATCAAGTGATTCTTGAAAGATCATGATCAATGCATCTCATGGGACTTGGATGTTGTCCATCTGGTCCAGGTGACTTATTCACCTTAAGACCTTTGAGTTTGCTTGCACTTTTTCCTTTGTAACAGCAAAGGCACTCTTACTCCTGCTCCCTGATACTCACTTTTCTCTGGCACACTCCAAGTGTCTTCCACAGTAAAGTACCCATTAAGTTCATTTGGCATTCCTTTGTCCCCCATTACCACCTCACCAGCATCATTTTCCAGTGGTCCAAATCAGCTCTCACCTCCCTTTTACTCTTTATATAACTGAAAAATCTTTTGGAATCCTGCTTTATATTATTGGTTAGTTTGCCCTCATAGTTCATCTTTTCCCTTCTTATAGTTTTTTAGTTGCTTTTTGTTGAATTTTAAAAGCTTCTCAATCATCCAACTTCGCACGCAGTTTTGCTAACCTATATGCCCTTTTATGTAGTCCTTAACTTCCCCTGTCAGCCACAGTTTCCTACCTATGCCATTTAAGAACTACTTCTTCTGTGGGACATATCTACTCTGCACTTGTGAACTATTCCCTGAAACATCAGCCACCTCTTCTCTGCTGTCAACCCTGCCAGTATCCTCCTCTAATCCACCTGGGCAAGTTCCTCTCTCATGCCTCCTAAATTCCCTTTATTCCATTGGTAATACATATGACTTATGCTTTTCCCTTTCAAATTGCAATATGAATTCAATCATATTATGATCACTGCCTCCTAAGGGTTCCTTTACATTAAGCTCCCTAATAAGATCTGTGTTATTACACAACCCAATCTTAAGATAGCCCTTCCCCGAGTAGTTTCAAGTGCAAGCTGCTCTAAAAAGCCATCTCATAGGCATTCAACACTTTCCCTCTCTTGAGTTCCGACATAAACCTGATTTTCCCAATCCCCTTGATATTGAAGTCCCCCATTACAATTGTGTCATTACCCTTTTTAAATGCCTTTTCCAGCTCCCTTTGCAATCTCAACGTTACATCTTGGCTACTATTTAGAGGCCTATATATGATTCTCATAATTCCCAGAATGGTTTCTTGCAGTTTCTTAACTCCACCCACAAAGATTCATCATTCTTTGACCCTATGTCACCCCTTTCTAAAGATGTAATTCCATCTTCTCTTCCGATGCACATTCAACTGACCCGGGTGCAAGGTTGGATCACTCTGAGCGCTGATCTGATCTGAAGAGCTTGAGAGTGGCTTCAGGCTGGATGATGGAATCTGGGCCCTGAGAGAGTGGCTGGGTGGTGTGATTTAGGCCCGGAGCCTTTTGCAGCAATGTTACCTGGTTCCTAGTGTGAGGCATAATTTGATGTTTAGACACTTTGTATATCAGCCCAGATCGGAGGCGATTTTGCTCTCTCTCCAGAGTGCTGGAGCCTTTCACTGTTCCGCCTTTGGGTCAATTTAAACACTGGCCCAGATAGATGAAACGTTAGGGTATCGGCCGTGTTGAGAGCGTATTTTGCTTGTTCTCTGTGATGGTCATTTCCATGGCGTTGAGGCTATGAAGACTGCTCCGTTGCTCTGCTCCATGCCCGGTAATATGATGAACTGATAAGTGAGGCCTTGGGCCTTCTCTGGGCTGATCTGGGGTTTGGATCTGAGGACTCAATTTTGGTTTAGAATTTTCTTGTTTGCTTCAATTATTTGCATGATTTGTATTTTTTTCTCTCTCTCATGCATCATGTGTTGTTCATTCATTTTCATTTTTATTCTTTTTTTTAATTGGGTTCTTTCAGGTTTCATGCTTTGTGGCTACCTGTGAGCAATCAGATCTCAAGGTTGTATAATTTATACAGTCCTTGATAATCAATGAATCCTGTATCT
Source organism: Mobula birostris (assembly GCF_030028105.1). Classification (NCBI taxonomy): domain Eukaryota; kingdom Metazoa; phylum Chordata; class Chondrichthyes; order Myliobatiformes; family Myliobatidae; genus Mobula; species Mobula birostris. The sequence goes on along the minus strand of NC_092384.1, from coordinate 5,588,753 downwards.
TGAATCTTAAAACTGCTCCTGATACTGTACTCCAATTGTGGTCTGACCAATGCTACATAAAGCCAATGTGTCTTCCCTTTTATTTCTTGCCTTTAACTGCATTAGATTCCAAGAAAGTTTATCCAACCACAGTTTCAAATACAACAATTTCTTTTTCCCAGTTATCAGAACCCAGCATACGTTTTTGCATCTCCTTCTCATTTGTTTTTGATAACTTCCTGGACCCCTAAAAAGCATGCTTGTGATTTATATGCCATTTCTTACAGGCAGTGCGGAGCGAGTAGATCAAAGAGGTCATGCAGAACTGCAGAAGAAAGTGTTTGTTCATGCCTGTAATATTGCTCACCCAAAGTGGAAAGTGCCCTTCCCTTGGACAACTTCAGTGGTGTGGAGACGGGAGACTTGCAGCACAGGCAACTGCCGGTCTTCCATACAACCTTGCCCAGGCCTGCACCCTGGAAACCTTCCAAGGCGTAAATCCATGGTCTCATGAGACCAGCGGATGCCTTTAAAGTGGAAAATATTTTAACCACCAAATGACTAGTTTACTGAGGCATAATGAAGAGTAGGAGGACAGATCATTGGACACAATGGACGGCAGCTGCTGAAATCTGGAGTAAATCTTAAACTGCTGGAGCAATTCAGTGGGCTGAGCAGCATCCCTTTAGAGTGCAAGACATAAAAAATACCACAAGTTACAAGAAATAAATAATAGTGTGAAACAGGAACAGCAAGATAGTGTTCATGAGATTATAGACCGTTCAGAAATCTGATGGTAGAGGGGATGAAGCTGTTCCTAAAACCAAGTGTTTGTCTTCAGACTCTGGTACCTCCTCCTTGATGGTAGTGTTGCCCTCAGGTTCGGCGAGGCAGCATTAGTGTAGGGGAAGACACTCTCCGGCCTGCCAAACTTGTGAAATCCCTTTTTTGTGGATACTGCGTGATGTCTTTCCTTGTTACAAATCAGTACCACGAAATAACAAACAGTACACCATATGCAATTAAGCGATTTAGCTTTATAATTCTTAATTTGACTGGAGTGTTGGTAAAGAAAACAAAAAAGAAAAGGGCCCATTTTAATGAAACAGTCTAATGCGCACGGTTTTCCCGTCCGTTAGTCCTCCATTGATTTACCCCGGGAGTCATCAACTCCTGACCCCATTCCATGTCCATTCAGTCCTGCAGTCTATGACCTCTTCGTTCTGGTATCTTCTCTCTGCATCCTCCACCGAACAAAAGCCTGCGAATCCCTCGCTCTCGGACACACAAGAAAGAAAAATATTCCCTTCATGGACGCCGCACATTCCAAAGCCCCTGTTATCTCTAGTCATAACCCAAACGCTGCTGCTCCAGAGAAACCATTACACTAGCCCTGAAGCCTTTCCCAGGGCGTGACAGTCTCCCGCCACCAAATTTAGTCATGTCCTCATGATTTGAGATAATTTGCCAACCCTTCCTGCAGAACACAAAGTCCATCTCAAGTGTAAAATACAGTGACATAGCTCCGCAAAGCAGTAGAGGCCACACTCTGTTCCCCCAGTGGTACATACTCCATACCCCCTCATCTCCCTCTTCATGTTCCAACACTACTGGGGATACTTCTGATATATCTGGCAAGGCCTCCCCGGGCCTATCACTCGTCCCCACCTGCAACTTGGACCCCTCTGTCCCTTGGCTGAGCCCCACTTCATGTTCTTGCAAGGTGGATCCAAACCCTATGAGGACATCCAGATACCTCATGAAAGTTCATATCCCCCAACGTTTTCTCCATGACCCGCTGGAAGGTTGCAGGGGCTCCCAATGTGCCCTGGGGGCATCCTTTCGAACCGGAAGCATCTCAGTGGATATATATCAGAATCAGAATCAGGTTTATTATCACTGGCATGTGATGTGAAATTTGTTAACTTAACAGCAGCAGTTCAATGCAATACATAATCTAGCAGAGAAAAAAAATTAAAATAAAATTAATAATAAATAAACAAGTAAGTCAATTATGTATATTGAATAGATTAAAAAATGTGCAAAAACAGAAATACTGTATATTAAAAATAAAGTGAGGTAATGTCCAAAGATTCAATGTTCATTTAGGAATCGGATGGCAGAGGGGAAGAAGCTGTTCCTGAATTGCTGAGTGTGTGCCTTCAGGCTTCTGTACCTCCTACCTGATGTAACAGTGAGAAAAGGGCATGCCCTGGGTGCTGGAGGTACTTAATAATGGACGCTGCCTTTCTGAGACACCGCTCCCTGAAGATGTCCTGGGAACTTTGTAGGCTAGTGCCCACGATGGAGCTGACTATATTTACAACCTTCTTCAGCTTCTTTCGGTTCTATGCAGTAGCCCTCCATACTAATCAGTGATGCAGCCTGTCAGAATGCCCTCCACAGTACAACTATAGAAGTTTTTGAGTGTATTTGTTGACATGCCAAATCTCTTTAAACTCCTAATAAAGTATAGCCACTGTCTTGCCTTCTTTATAACTACATCGATATGTTGGAACCAGATTAGATCCTCAGAGATCTTGACACTGAGGATCTTGAAGCTGCTTACTCTCTCCACTTCCGATCCCTCTATGAGGATTGGTATGTGTTCCTTTGTCTTACCTTCCCTGAAGTCCAGAATCAGCTCTCTCGTCTTAGTGACGTTGAGTGCTAAGTTGTTGCTGTGGCACCACTCCACTAGTTGCCATATCTCACTCCTGTAGGCCCTCTTGTCACCACCTGAGATTCTACCAACAATGATTGTATCGTCGGCAAATTTATAGATGGTATTTGTGCTATGCCCAGCCACACAGTCATGTGTATACAGAGAGTAGAGCAGTGGGCTAAGCACACACCCCTGAGGTGCGCCGGTGTTGATGGTCAGCGAGGAGGAGATGTTATCACTAATCCACACAGACTGTGGTCTTCCGATTAGGATGTTGAGGATCCAATTGCAGAGGGAGGTACGGAGGCCCAGGTTCTGCAACTTCTCAATCAGGATTGTGGGAATGATGGTATTAAATGCTGAGCTACAGTCGATGAACAGCGTCCTGTTCATCAACTTCTCTTTGTCAGCCTCACTCATGGGGATCTGGTAATATCCACTCCTCAAGTCCAGCACACTGAACCACTTCGCACTACTCAGACAGGCCAGTGTGTCTTCGATCCTTGGGACCGTATACCGGTCAGGGACGGTGCGCCTGATCGGAGTCCTATAGTCCACACACGTGTACCTTCACATTCTTCTTTCTGGCCACTACTATCGGGGACGCATTGGGACTTCAGGACTCAGGGATGATCCCAGCTTCCCACAACTTACACAAATGCTGCTGAACATCTTCCACGTTTGCAGAGGCCAGTCGCAGTGACTGCTCTCTGAACAGGGTTTCCTCAGTCACCCGGATAGTGTGACGAGTGCTCTTAGAACAACCCACATCAAACTCGTCAGTGGAAAAGACACCTTCCAGCATCAACATCTTCTCTACCAACCTCTTCTTCAAACCCGCAGGCACCGGGGAGTCCCCGAAGTTGAATGACTCAGCTGTCAATTTTCCCCCTTTTTCCACTAGTTTCTCCCTGGCTTGTCTCACCAGGGACATTACTGTCACCGGGAAAAGATGCACCAGGGGTATCCCCTGCTTGAAGGTGACCTCTCTCTTTGTAGTGTTCCTGAAAATCACCGCCATCCAATTCGCCTGTAAAACCAAGGGCTTCTTCAGTTTGGGCCTCACCAGTACGCCTGCAGGAACTCCCGACTCCTCTTCGTGGTTTTCTGGAGTAACCATGCAGAGGACCTCGCCCTCGGGCATTCTGGGAAATCTGGGGTTTCCTATTACTCTCGCTACTTCCCTGTAACAAGATTGGCTTTGACTGCGTGAAGCACACAGTCCCTCGTCTAAACTCATTATCAGGCCCAGTGCGGCCAAGCACTTCCTCAAAAGCAGCCCGAAACAACGGGTGAACGACAATGTTCTCAGGAAGCTCTCTCCAGCTTTCTTCTTGCAGGCTCCCATGAGCCTCCCTCCTCACAATAGGAGTGTTGGTCCCCAGAAGAACTGAAACGCCGCCCTTCTCAATGGGATCCGGACAAACTAGTGCTAATGTATCGAGGGCCTCAGACACTCCCACATGGGGGTGGGGTGTTATTCCAGAGAATAGGCGGAGCCTACAGTAGCTGGGACTTTGGACCTGGGCATTTTTCCATTTATTCGCCAGACAGGTAAGGGCAGATACTAACTCAGAATTCTCACTCTTCTCGGGGGGACGGGGACTAACTAGGCATTCCAAATCAGACCACTTCTTCCTCTCACTCCTCAGAAATGACAGAACCCTGTCTTTGAAGTCTCCGCCCCCAGCTACAGGAAACTCAATTTATGATTCAGCCCGCTCCACTGCTGTTACGTTAGCGCTCGTCTGCAGTAAAACGAGGTCTGTGCCCCCCATTTTATCAAGCCTCCGTCCCACAATCATAACTTTTCTGACAGCTTTAACAGTACTTAAAAAGCGAATTAACAATTCATCCAGAATACGAATATCTACCCCACTCAACATGCACGCATTAGTTACTAGTAAGCCCTGTGGATGAACACCACCGCTCCACTCTGGCAGCATAGACTTGAAACACAAGCCACTGCTCAGGGCAATCACACAGCAGCCACTGAAATTAGTCCCGGATGAGCCCTCAGAATTGTAACCCTGAAGTTCGGCTGGTTGGAGTTAGTCTAGGGGAAGACACTCTCCGGCCAGCCAAACTTGTGAAATCCCGTTTGTGTAGATGCTGTGTGATGTTTTTCCCTGTTACAAATCAGTACCACAAAATAACAAACAGTATGCCATATGCAATTAAACGATTTAGCTTTATAATTCTTAATTTGACTGGAGTGTTAGTAAAGAAAACAAAAAAGAAAAGGGCCCATTTTAATGAAACAGTCTAATGCTCACGATTTTCCCATCCGTTCGATCTCCATCGATTTCCCACGTGCGTCATTGACTCCTGACTACATTCAACATCCATTCAGTCTTGCAACCTATGACCTCTCCGTTCTGGCATCTTCTCTCTGCATCCTGCACTGAACAAAAGCCTGCGAATCCCTTGCTCTTGGGCACACAAGAAAGAAAAATCTCCCTTCATTGGATGCTGCACATTCCAAAGCCCCCATTATCTCTAGTCATAACCCAAACACTGCTGCTACAGAGAAACCATTACATTAGCAGTGAAACCTTTCTCAGGGTGTTACAGTAGTAATGTACTGGATTGTGAAGGTCCTTCATGACGGATGCTGGCTTCGTAAGGCACTACCTTTTGAAGATGTCCTTGATGGTAAGGAGGGTTGTGCCTGTGATAGAGCTGGTGACCTTCCAGCAGCACTTGATGTCTGTCTCACTGTGTCAAAGTGTACATCTCACCACAGGCCAGTGTCAAACAGGTTCTGGAGAATCTGAGAGATGTGATCAACAGGCATGAAACAGCACCTCCTGATGCCTTCCACTTCACTTTGGGGGATTTTAACCAAGTCAGTTTAAAAAATTCTCTGAATAATTATTATCAACAATCACTTGTAGCAGCAAAGGAACCAACACACTGGACCACTGTTACACCACCATCAAGAGTGCTTAATGTGCTAATCCACATCTACACTTTGGAAAGTCAGATCACCTGGCTATACTAATCCTACTTGCCTGTATTAATTCCATATTTGTCTAGGCCTTGATAAATCTGGTTATATTTCTTGGTCCACCTGGTCCACCATCATTTCTGGCAGCTCATTCCCGACAACATGGTCTTCTTGCTGCTGTAGCATATACTTTAAGGTTCGACGCGTTGTGTATTCAGAGATGCTCTTCTGCATACCACTGTTGTAACATGTGATTTTTGAGTTACTTTCACTTTCCTATCAGCTTAAACTAGTCTGGCCATTTCTCTTTGAGCTTTCTCATTAATAAGGTGTTTTCACCCACAGAACTGCTGCTCACTGGAATTTTTTGTTCTGTTTTTTATTTTGCACCATTCTCTGTAAATTAGAGTTTGTTGTGCATGCAAATCCCAGGACATCAGCAGTTTCTGAGATACTCAAACTACCCTATCTGGCACCAACTACAACCATTATACGGTCAAAATCACTTAGAACACATTTCTTCCCCATTCTCGTTTTTGGTCTGAACAACAACTGAAACTTTTGACCATGTCTGCATGCTTTTATGCATTGATTGGCTGATTAGATATTTTCATTAAGGAGTAGGTATACAAGTATACCTAATAAAGTTGCCACTGAGTGTATCATGTCCCTCTCACCTTAAAGCTATGATCTCTAAGTTTAGACAACTCTAATGCAGGAAACAGCCTAGCTATGTATCTATACCTCTCATAATTTATATATCCCTATTATGTCACTTCTCAGCCTCTCATGCTGCAGAGAAAGCATTCCATGCATTTTCATTCTCTCTTTATAACTCAAGCTCTCCAAAACAGGCAGAATCTTTATCTAACACAAGAAAGACTACTGATGCTGGAAATCCAAGGCAGCATACACAAAATACTGGAAGAACTCAGCAGGCCAGACAGTTTATTCACTTCCATATATGCTGCCTGACCTGCTGAGTTCCCCAGCATTTAGCAGCCTAACTAATGTTTAGTATGTCTGTAATGTGATGTCTCCCAAGATGTATCAGTGTCTGCTGAAGCATTGCTGACTCCTTCAGTTTAAAGCAGTTGTGATTCCCAGAAACAAAGCAATAATCCAAGGAAATTATTTTGGTGATACACAGGAATCCATACATTAAAGTAAAGGGGCTTTTCCTGTTCCAGAGGTGGTCCAGATTATTAAGGGCTCCCTTATGGGCAGAAAAGCAATAAATGGCTGCAGCAACTCATGGGAAGCTGTCTCTGTCACCACATCCCATTTGCTGAGATTCCATTCTCTCCTCACTGAATTCTGTCATTCCTTGTGAGTGCAGTATTTCAGAGAGCTTTCTGGTGCTGTAGTGAGCAGCAAATTGGGAGACCTGGTGGAAATTCTTTTGGGCAACTTTGAATGATTCTATGATGAGTAAGTTTGGAGTTTGCCTTTGATCTCCAATTGGAAAGTAGTCCAAGTATGACCAAAGGTTTTCTCAAAGGCCTGAAGACACTTTGCTTATCTGAGGACTGCTTAAGAGAGAACTCTCTACTGATGGTTATGTCTGCATAATACCCAGTCTGCACTATGTGATTATTTGTTGCCATCCTGATGCATCCAATACTGAAAGTGTGTCAGTGCTGTTACCATAGGGGCGCCCATTGAATGAATACCTCAGTAGTTAAATGCTGGAGCCTAACAGTACACCCAGAGAGGAATATCTTTGGTCACCATTCATTGATCTGCACCCCCTGGTGCTGCTGACAGGGGCTGTGTTCTGCAAAACACTGCAGAATACAACAGTCATAAATGAAACTTGAAACCCTTTGGACAGGAGTTCATTGACGGTCCAAGTGCAGAGGGAAAGACACAGACTAGGAATGAACAGTTCATTGAGCTTCAATAAGAACTGTACAGATCAAAGGAAATAATAAACACAATGCCAATAGGAACCTGTCTATCTAAATTATTGATCTTCTTTCCTGAAACATGGACTAAAGTAAGCAGGGAGCATTGATGTTGCTGTGCTTTGATCAAGTCCAGACAAGGCTGAAGCAAAAGGAAGGAAGTTAAATACAATTGCATAGAAACTAATTGGCTGGAATGTGTTCATTTCCACATGTGTGATTCCTATTTTCTTTCAGCCACCCACCTGTGAGAGTGCCTAGATTTTGTGGTTATGACAGGGCCCCCCTCCTTAGGCATAGCTCTTGAGGTGCCAGAGTCCTGTGTCTGCTGAAAGTCCTGGAAGAGACACTTGTCCAGAATGCGTCAGAATAGACAGGGAACCCAACTACCAAATGGGAGGAGGGACTGGGGCCAGGGTAGAGAATATCACTGGCTTAAGATTGGAAACATGGAGCACTGGGTGAATCTTCATGGATAATGTTAGGTATAGTCTTTTGATAACTTTCTCCACTATGAATGGTGTCCCGCATAGCATGAAGTCAACTTGTGGCTCTCTACTCTCAATAAAAGATTCTAAATGCCAGCCAGACTTTTTCTCCTGGCTTCAGAGGCCACACCTTTCCTAAATTTTTAATCTTTTATTAATTTTCAAATTCATAAACATAACAACAATACTAATACAAAGAGATTGGGATTACATTATTGGTAATTAACATATGCAAATAAAAACTACAGATAATACAGGTATATTAGGCCTCCCAAACTCTTAATATAATTAAACAAGATAAAAAGAAAAATGAAAAAATATCAAGAAAAAAAGCAAATTAGAAAAAAAACTAAACTAAACTGAAGAATAACTAAACTAAACAAAACTAAACAAAGCTGGGCTATTATATTATATCAAATACAATCATTAATGTCATTAACTCCACTCCTCTGTCCATATATTTTAGGTTAATAAAAAGGATTCCGAAAATGTCAAGCTACATCATATGAAAGTGTTGAATAAATGGCCTCTAAGTCTCTTCAAATTTAACTGAAGGATCAAAAGTGGCACTTCTGATTTTTTTCTAAATTTAAACAAGATATAGTTTGGGAAAGCCATTGAAATGTAGTAGGAGGATTGATCTCTTTCCAATTCAATAAAATGGATCTTCTAGCCATTAATGTAACAAGTGCAATCATCCAACGAGCTGAAAAGGATAAATAACTGTGTTCCATCATTGGTAAACCAAAAATTGCGGTCATAGGATGACGTTGTAAATCAATACGCAAAACTGTTGAAGTAATATCAAAGATATCTTTCCAAAATTTTTCCAAAAGAGGGCAAGACCAGAACATATGAGTCAAAGAAGCTACCTCAGAATGCCACCTGTCACAAACAGGACTTATCTGAGAGTAAAAACGAGCTAGTTTATCTTTAGACACAATTACAACACGCTGGAGGAACTCAGCAGGTCGGGCAGCATCCGTGGAAAAGTTCGGTCCAAAGATCATGGAAAAGATCTGTAGACAAATGGGCCCTATGCACCACCTTAAATTGTATCAACATATGTTGGCACGTGGACATGTGGTTAAAGCATCGGTCTAGTGATCTGAAGGTCGCTAGTTCGAGCATCAGCTGAGGCAGCGTGTTGTGTCTTTGAGCAAGGCACTTAACCACACATTGCTCCACGACGACACCGGTGCCAAGCTGTATCGGCCCTAATCCCTTCCCTTGGACAACATCAGTGGCGTGGAGAGGGGAGACTTGCAGCATAGACAACTGCCGGTCTTCCATACAATCTTGCCCAGGCCTGCACCCTGGAAATCTTCCAAGGCGCAAATCCATGGTCTCATGAGACTAACAGATGCCTATATATGTTTAGCACATATAGAGGAAAAGTTAACTAATTGAAAATTTTTCTCCCATTTCTCTATAGGTAAGTGAATTTGAAGTTCCCTTTCCCATTCATTCTTAATTTTATCAGATATACCTAGCTGTATTTTCATAATCATATCATAAATAATTGCTGTTAAACCCTTCTGATAAGGGTTTAAACCTAATTTTTTTTCCGTAACATCAGTTGGATATGAAGTCGGAAAGGTAGGTAGCGTAGTATTTAAAAAGTTTCTAATTTGTAAGTATCTAAAAAAAAATGGGATCTGGGCAAATCATATTTATTAGACAACTGTTCAAAAGACATGAAACAGTTATCCAAGAATAAATCATGAAAACATATTATACCCTTCATTTTCCAGACCAAACAGGCTTGATCCATAACAGAGGGCTGGAAAAGAAATTACATATAATAGGGCTTGATAAAATAAACTTGTTCAAACCAATAAATGTATGAAATTTAAACCATATTCGTAATGTGTATTTAATTATTGGATTAACCATTTGTTTATTCAATTTAGAGAGAACAAAAGGAAGCAAAGTCCCTAAAATAGAAACCAGTGAAAACCCCTGTACAGAATTACATTCAAGATTTACCCATTGTGGACTTGGAATTATATCCAAATCCTGTGTCCAAAATATTAAATATCGAATATTAATTGCCCAGTAATAAAATCTTAAATTCGGCAATGCCAAGCCACCATCCTTTTTGGACTTCTGTAAGTACTTTTTACTTAATCTACGATTTTTATTCTGCCATATATATGAGGAAATTTTAGAATCAACAGTATCAAAAAAGGAGTTAGAAATGAAAATCGGTACCATTTGAAATAGATATAAAAATTTAGGTAGAATAATCATCTTAATAGCATTGATTCGGCCAATCAGTGATAAAGACAATGGGGACCATTCAGTAAACAATTGTTTAACCTGATTAATTAAAGGTAAAAAATTGAGCTTAAATAAATCCTTATGCTTCTTAGTAATTTTAACACCCAGATAAGTAAAATAGCCAGGAACCAATCTGAATGGTGAACGTCTATAAATTGGAACCTGCATATTTAATGGAAAGAGTTCACTCTTATTAAGATTCAATTTGTGGCCAGACAAGTTACTAAACTGAGCAAGCAGGGATATTACTGCCGGAATGAATTTCTCAGGGTTAGAGATATGTAGTAACACATCATCTGCATATAGTGATAACTTGTGTATCTCATTCCCACGGGTAATGCCAAGTATATTAGGTGAGTCACGAATAGCAATAGCTAAGGGTTCCAAGGCAATATCGAATAATAATGGGCTAAGAGGACAGCCCTGTCTAGTACCACGAAACAACTGAAAAAAGGGAGATCTTTGATTATTGGTAAATACCGAAGCCGAAGGGGTAAGGTATATCAATTTAATCCAACAAATAAATATCGAACTAAAATTACATTTCCCAAGCGTACTAAATAAATATGCCCATTTGACTCTGTCAAACGCTTTCTTAGCATCCAGTGAAATGACACATTCTGGAGTTCTAGATGAAGAAGTATAAACAATATTCATTAATCTCCTAATATTAAAACAGAATAATGATTTTTAATAAATCCAGTCTGGTCAATGGAAATAATTTGAGGCAATACATTCTCCAATCTAGTTGCCAGTATTTTAGAAAAGATCTTGGAATCCACATTCAGCAAGGATCCTTATCTTTTTTAAGAATTAGGGAAATAGAATCTCCATAAAAAGATTGTGGTAATTTACCTATAAATAATGCGTCCTTAAAGATCCTACATAACCAAGGAGAAAGTATAGTAGAAAAGGATTTTAAAAATTCTACTGTATAGCCGTCTGGACCAGGTGCTTTAACTGAATTTGTCGAAGAAATAGCATCCTTTATTTTTTCTTCCGTAATAGGTGCATCTATTATTAAACGTTCATTGGGTGGTAATTTCGGAATATTCAATTTCCTTAAAAATTCATGCATTATAGTGGGGTCATCAGGATATTCTGATTGATATAAAGAAGTATAAAATTCTTGAAAAGATTTTTTTATCTCATTATGGTCAATGTCAGTGTACCATCTCATTTACGAATCTTAATGATCTGGCGTTGAACTGAAGCAGTTTTCAATTGGTTAGCCAGTAATTTACCAGATTTATCACCATGTATATAAAACTGACTCCTAGTTTTAATTAATTGATTTTCAATCAAGGATGTTAGTAATAGACTATGCTCCATTTGAGATTTGACTCTCTTTTTATAAAGCTCCTTACCGGGAGCAATAGAATATTTCTTGTCAATTTCTTTAATCTTGTCAATCAGCATAAATATTTCATTATTAATTCATTTTTTCAGTCCAGCAGAATATGAAATAATTTTCCTACGGATATATGCTTTAAAAGTGCCCCATAATACCCCGCTGGAAATTTCTTCAGTAAAATTTGTTGAAAAGAAAAAGTCAATCTGTTCCTTAATAAAATTAACAAAGTCTGAGTCCTGAAGCGGAGTAGAATTGAACCGCCATTGTCTAGTACTAGAAGATGTATCCATTAACTTAACAGATAGTTTCAAGGGCGCATAATCGGAAATGGCAATGGAATCATATTTGCAGTCAATAACAAATGGAATTAAACGAGAACCAATAAAGAAGTAATCAATTCTAGAATAATTATGATATACATGAGAAAAGAATGAAAACTCGTTATCCTTGGGATATAAAAATCTCTAAATTTCTGAAATTCCAGAATGAACCATAAAGGAATTGATAAGAGTAGCCGATTTGTTTGGAAGTGGCTGATTAGACATAGATCTATCCATCGAGGGATTTAAACAACAGTTAAAATCTCACCCATTATCAACATATAATGATTTAAATTAGGAAGGAATGTAAACAGATGCTTAAAAATTTCAGGGTAATCAATATTTGGAGCATAAACATTAACCATAACAACTTTTTTGTTAAAGAGTAAGCCAGTAATTTAAAAAAATCTACCATTCAGATCTGAAATAGTTTCATAATGAACAAATGAGATTGAAGAATCTATAAAAATAGAAGTACCTTTCACTTCGGCCTGAGAGTTCGAATGGTATCGTTTTTCTTCCAAAACCTAAAAAAAGCTGATTATCCTCTTTCCTCACATGAGTTTCTTGTGCAAAGATGATATGAGCTATTCTATGGAATAGTTTAAAAAAATTTTTTCCGTTTAATCGGATGGTTTAAACCGTTTGTATTCCAAGAAACAAAATTAAAAATCTTATCCCTAGTAATCAACCATATGGTACATAAAGGGTTAAACAGAATGCAAACTTATGAACCCGGAAGAGGAAGAAAGGTTCAAAGAGGAACTGGAAGTTATGACATTTCGGACATTTTAGTAGTTTCAAGTCAGCCCATTTGAAAAAATCTAAACTAAAAATAGAAACACCCCCTCCCCCCACTCACAAAAGCCCAAAAAAAGCCAAAAGACGGCCAAGGAATAATCTAATGCTAAATCTAACCCCATCTCTCCAGAAGGCAACCCAAAAGATATATGTTTTTTCAAAAAAACCCACCCATAGTTTAAAAAAAATTACTATAAATGGGAAAAAAACTGCAAACGTAGAACAGAGTATTATCTTACTAATTTTTCAAAAAAAATAAGCGCCAATTCATATTCTTAGTTATTTTCAAACACAAACATTTGAAGATAATGCACCGAAAAAAATAAGGTCATGGGGGAAGAAGAAAGCGAGGCGCCATCATAAGATGTAAAAAAAAGCCGAAAACTTCCCCATTAAAATTTCAAAGAAAGAAAAATCAAACATCGAATTTTCTACTTAATTATTTTCAGAAACAAAAAGATTAAAAGTAAAAAAAGTAAAAAAAACAGAATCACTAAAGGAAAAAGAAGACTTTTATCTAGAAATACAAAAAATACCTACACTACAAACCAAAAGCGAAAACCCTCAAATTATAAAAGTCCAGATTTGTAAGCTAGTTATTAGCTTTTTTTTAAAAAAAGAAAAAGGCAAATAAGAACAGAGATGAAAAAAACTGTACATTAATTAGTCCATAGCAGACGAACACTCATCGTCAAGAAATCTTTGAGCTTCGCTTGGAGAATTAAACAGACGATGAGAGTTATCGGCAAGAACAATTCCCAGACGCACTGGAAACAGCAAAGCTGGTTTAAGACCCTGTCGATAAAATTCGCACATCAGTGGTTTAAAAGACATCTGTTCCCACTGAACTTCAGGACTAAAATCTTCAGCAAGGCAAAATTTGAAAGTTTGAAATTCAATCATACCTTTCTGCCAGGCAACTTGTACCAAACGGTCCTTGATGTGAGCATAATGGAACCGCATTATAATGGGTCTCGGCTTGGATTCTCTGGGAGGTTTGGCCCGGAGAGTACGGTGTGTGCGATCGAGCAACGGATGGGCATCCAGAACTTCTGAACCAAACACATCCATTAGAAATGGAGAAAAGTATTCAGTAGGATCAGTCTTCTCGACATCTTCGGGAAGCCTGATTATCTGCAGATTCTGTCTCCGGGATTGATTTTTGAGGTCGATAACCTTGGATTTATAACGTTCCAACAGTTGAGATGTCGAAGATAGCTTTTGTTCCAGGGTTTCAATCCTTCAGTCTCTTTGCTGAACGGCTTCATCAAGTTCTGAAATTCTTGCTTGTTGTTGTTCAAATTCACGTCTAAACGATTTAAGATTATCTTCAACCGTCTTTAAAACTCCTTCAAACACGGAGAATCTTTGGCTGAGTTTTTCATCTAGAAGCTTCGACATTTTTTCAAAAGTTAATGGAATTTGCTTAGATAATTTAGGGTCACCATCTTTTTTTTTGTCCATTGCTGTCGGAGTCTTTCCTGTTTTTAAATTCTCGTGATCTAGTAAGCATTTCAGCAAGTTAAAATCAAAGTTCAAAAATATATCTGTGGTATAAACCTCTTAGTGTAGGTATAAGCAGAATAAATAAGGGTGGTTGTGGGTAAAAGAAGTAAAGGGAATGGAGCGAAGCCAAAGTGTACCTCACGCCATGGGCGCCTCCCGGAGAGTCCCCCACACCTGGTGGCATATTGTTTCTGGATGTGCCTCAGGGAAGCCCTGGCCCATCTCTCCGTGAGCCTGTGGTGTTGGATCAACTGTTCAACAGCAGGAATTCCCATGCCAATCTCTTGTTCAGGGAAGAGTGGTTGCTATAATCCGTTTTGACATTCAAAGAGAGGACGACATGCCAGTGGAGGATGATTGGAGGTCATTGTGAGCAATCTCTGCCCAAGCCAGCTGGGAACTCCAGGCTGTAGTGTTGGAAGAGACAAGGCATTACAGAGTTGTCTCCAGCATCTGATTCACTCTCTCAATCTGGCTGTTAGATTGAGGGTGGAAACCTGATAACGGGCTGGCTGTGGGTCCCACAAAAGAACAGAAAGTCTTCCAAAAATGGGATATGTACTTTGGTCCTTGATCAAACACTATGTCCTGAGGGAAACTGTGCGGCCTGAAAACATGCTGAACTACAAGGTGGCAGCCTCATGAGCTGACGGGTTTTTAGTGAGAGTGATGAAATGGGCAGGTCCCTCCCCTACATGGGCTCCTCTGGACTGTGTATGGGGTGATGAGAGATGGGATGAAGACAGGTGGTGATCTGATGAGTAGGAGGCGGCTCAGAGCATTCTGCCACTGCACCACTCAGCTGGCCAGTCACCTATTTGAATGGCCAGATTTATCAGTTATCCAGGCTGATCCTGTTCATTCTGCACTGCAGTCTTATGCTGAGATCTGTGCTAAGCCCATGCCGGAAAGCTGTGGTGAGTGACCTCTGGTTCTACCTCGTTTCATTTGCAAGATTGTGAAACTTTGCAGTGTTGGAAGGTCAAACTCTCTCTCTTGAACTCAACTACAAATTGCTGGAAAGACTGGGCTGCAGGAGAACTGTGTTTTTGTTGAGAATTGAACAGGCTGAATGGTTGTCCATCTAAGAGATTCACCATGTAAGCCAGTTTATGTGTGCCATCATTAAACCTACTTGCCTGGGCTTGGAAAGTCAGCTCACATTGGGTAATAAAGTTTCTGTTGCAGTTGGGGGTCACTGGAATGTCTCACTGGTAAAGGAATCCTTAGTCTGGAAGCAGCTGAGGGAATCAGGGCATTAGCAGCTAAGGCTGATGAGACTGCAGTAGAGGAGTTTGAGAGAGGTGCTGGTGCTGGAAAAGGGGCTGTCTTGGCAGGGATCTGCTGAATAGCAGTAGAGAGAACAGTGAGACCTGCATCCTGATTCGGCCTGTCTCTTGTGAGATGCTCAACCATCATTGCAAGTTCTCACCCCTGTTTATCCAGCTTGGACTGGGCTTGCCATTCTGAGGGTAGTTGCCACTCTGCAAAAAACACTTCTGCCAACCCAGCCAGTAACTTTTGCTCCATGAAACAACAAAATTCAGGGCCAATTTCAGCTGTTCTCTCTCCACTGTGTCCACTTTGATGGTCAAATCTTACTGACAGGAGTTCAGTGATGGCCAAATTGCAGAGGGAGAGACACAGACCTAGAATGAACAGTTCACTGAGTTTTAATAAGAACACTATAGAGCAAAGGAAAATAATAAATGATAGATTAATTAAAAACTCTCAGACTGGCTAAAAACTAACACAGCCTGTGCAGCTCAAAAGCAGTAACCTAGAACTAAATCAACATTACTCTTTAAACAGCATATATCTCATCAGGACATTTACAAGGACAGGTGTGTAAAAAGGGCCCGTAGGATCATTGGGGACCCAAGCCATCCCAACCACAATCTATTCCAGCTGCTACCATCCGGGAAGTGGTACCGCAGCATAAAAGCCAGGACCAACAGGCTCCTGGACAGCTTCTTCCACCAGGCCATCAGACTGACGAACTCACGCTGACTTGAGTGTACTCTATATTACGTTGACTGTTCTATTTGTTATAAATTACTATAAATTACTATGCTTGCACATTGCACATTTAGATGGAGACATAACGTAAAGATTTTTATTCATCATGTATGTGAAGGATGCAAGAAATAAAGTCAGTTCAATTCAACATTGTTAGACCCAAATAGGTGAGAACACATTAGACCTAGTTCCTTTGTGCATACAACATCCTTTGTGCAAACCTGGATTCTTATTTGTTATGCTAATTCCTGCGTACCAGCACTGATTAAATGAGCTAAACTAGTTCAAAGGGAGATAAAGACCTAGCAGAAGTAGCAACCTCAGCACCGCAGAACTGTTTTAAAAATATAGACTTGAGTATCAAAGTCAAAGTAAAAATTATTATCAGAGTACAGACATCCCACCCTGCAAAAACCCATTTCAGGGAGGTAGCACCCCCCCCCCGGCAACCCCATACCCCCCTCCCCCAGTCGACCTCCAAGGGTGTATGTAATACTTTGTTTAGTGATTTTGTCTGATCTGTAAACCAAGTTGGGTATATGCAGAAAATGTGGCATTAAAGTATGTACTTATATTATATTATCATGTTTATTCTATTACAACTTTAAACAAGTCTACGGGGAGTTTGGCCTCATCACGTAGGACATCAATAGCGTAGCTCCTTCGCAGCCAGCCAGCTAGTTTAAATAACATTAGCTATAGTAATGAACAAATGACACCTGTTAATCTCACCTCAACATGTCTTTTACAGTCTTAACCCACCATGGGCAATAGAAAAGTCACTGTTGCAAACAGTGCAGCGAGCAACACTGTCATTATTTTTGAGGTCGACTGTAAAGCCCACCCACATTGAAAACTCAAGCAACACACATCAAAGTTGCTGGGTGAAAACTGCTAGGTCTACTTAGCAGGGATCCCCAACCTTTTTTGCACCACGGACCGGTTTAGTATTGACAATATTATTGCGGACCGGCCGACCCGGTGGGGGGGGTGGTGGTGGTGGTGTTAATCACGACCGGAATATAGGTGATAAGTCACTTTTAAGTGGCTAATACACTCAATTTCATTTCTAAAAAGGTTTATCTAATGAATTTAATATTAAACACACAGCGCATATTTTCGTCGCATGAATATAGTGTCAGTTATAAGTTAATAGCATCATAACATTTTAAGTAATGCTTGGATATTAAACACAGCGCATATTTTCCTCATACGAACATATAAAATCATTGCAACACACCAATATCGCTGAATCAGTGGGAGCCCTGGGCTTGTTTTCCTGCAACAAGACAGTGCCATCGAGGGGTGATTGGAGAAAGCGATACTCAAAGGGGGTTCCTTGTGTCCAGTCTATTCCACAATTTTGTTTGGAAATGGAAGCAACATTTTCAGTGCTTTCGTGGCTATCTCAGGATATTCAGCCTTGACTTTGATCCAGAATGCCGGCAAAGATGTTATGTCTAACACACTTTTCAGCCCGCTCTCATTTGCAAGCTCGAGGAGTTGATCTTCCCGCGCTGACATGGGTGACGCATGCGTAATGACCTCATGTGCGTTCAAGTTCAACAGTGCGTGACAGGGAATGAGGAAAGGTGCAGCTGACTCATATCATCTCATATCACCAAATCATATCGTTTCCTCATGGCCTGGTGGTGCGGACCACTCTTAGTACGAAGAGAAACCAATCAGGATGCTCGCTCTCCCTCTCCCTCTCTTTCTCAAAAAAATCGATATCTGGGATATTGTATATAATTTCCAGGCGTCAGGGAGCCACTATCGATATCGGGAGACTCCCAGAACTTCCGGGAGAGGTAGGATGTCTGAGAGTACATACAGTGGCATGCAAAAGTTTGGGCACACCTGGTCAAAATTTCCGTTACTGTGAATAGCTAAGCGGGTAAAAGATGAACTGATTTCCAAAAGGCATAAAGTTAAAGATGACACATTTCTTTAATATTTTAAGCAAAATTACTTTATTTCCATCTTTTACAGTTTCAAAATAACAAAAAAGGAAAAGGGCCCGAAGCAAAAGTTTGGGCACCCTGCATGATCAGTACTTAGTAACACCCCCTTTGGCAAGTATCACAGCTTGTAAATGCTTTCTGTAGCCAGCTGAGAGTCTTTCAATTCTTGTTTAGGGGATTTTTGCCCATTCTTCCTTGCAAAAGGCTTCTAGTGCTGTGAGATTCTTGGGCCGTCTTGCATGCACTGCTCTTTTGAGGTCTATCCACAGATTCTCGATGATGTTTAGGTCAGGGGACTGTGAGGGCCATGGCAAAACCTTCAGCTTGCACCTCTTGAGGTAGTCCATTGTGGATTTTGAGGTGTGTTTAGGTTCATTATCCTGTTGTAGAAGCTATTCTCTTTTCATCTTCAGCTTTTTTACAGATGGTGTGATGGTTGCTTCCAGAATTTGCTGGTATTTAATTGAATTCATTCTTCCCTCTACCAGTGAAATGTTCCCCATGCCACTGGCTGCAACACAAGCCCAAAGCGTGATCGATCCACCCCCGTGCTTAACAGTTGGAGGGGGGTCCTTTTCATGAAATTCTGCACCCTTTTTTCTCCAAACATACCTTTGCTCATTGTGGCCAAAAAGTTATATTTTGACATCATCAGTCCACAGAACTTGTTTCCAAAATGCATCAGGCTTGTTTAGATGTTCCTTTGCAAACTTCTGACGCTGAATTTTGTGGTGAGGATGCAGGAAAGGTTTTCTTCTGATAACTCTTCCATGAAGGTTGTATTTGTGCAGGTGTTGCTGCACAGTAGAACAGTGCACCACCACTCCAGAGTCTGCCAAATCTTCCTGAAAGTCTTTTGCAGTCATACGGGGGTTTTGATTTGCCTTTCTAGCAATCCTACAAATAGTTCTCTCGGAAAGTTTTTTTGGTCTTCCAGACCTCAACTTGACCTCCATCGTTCCTGTTAACTGCCATTTCTTAATTATATTACGAACTGAGGAAACGGCTACCTGAAAACGCTTTGCTATCTTCTTTTAGCCTTCTCCTGCTTTGTGGGCATCATTTATTTTAATTTTCAGAGTGCTAGGCAGCTGCTTAGAGGAGTCCATGGCTGCTGATTGTTGGGACAAGGTTTGAGGAGTCAGGGTATTTATAAAGCTTTGAAATTTGCATCACCCAGCCTTTCCTAACAATGACTGTGAACAAGCCAGAGCACTAACAAGCTAATTAAGGTCTGAGACCTTGGTAAAAGTTATCTGAGAGCTCAAATCTCTTGGGGCGCCCAAACTTTTGCATGGTGCTCCTTTCCTTTTTTTCACTCTAAAATTGTACAAAACAAAAATAATACACTAATCTTGCTTAAAATGTTGAAAAGAATGTTTCATCTTTAACTTTATGACTTTTGGAGATCAGTTCATCTTCTACTCACTTAACTATTCACAGTAGCAGAAATTTTGACCAGGGGTGCCTGAACTTTTGCATGCCACTGTACATGTCACCACATACAATCTCTGAAATTCTTTTTCTGCGGGCATACTTAGCAAATCTATAGAACAGTAACTGTAAACAGGATCAATGAACATCAAACTGTGTAAATATAAATAAATAGCAATAAATAATAAGCATGAAATACCAAGATAAAGAGTCCTAAAAATGACACCATCAGCTGTGGGAACACCAGAAGTAAAATGAGTGTAGTTATCCTATTTTGTACAAAAGCGTGATTGTTGAGGGGTAGTAACTGTTCTTGAACCTGCTGGTGCGAATCCTGAGGCAACTGTACCTTCTACCTGATGGCAGCATTCAGAAAGGAGCATGGCCTGAGTAGTGAGGATCTTTGATGGAGGACGCCTCTTTTCTGCGGCAACATTTCATGCATGCAAATGTGCTCATTGGTGGGGAGGGTTTTACCAGTGATGTACTGGACTGAACAAACTACCCTTTGTAGGACTTTACACTCAAAGGCATTGGTGTTCCTGTATCAGGCTGTAATGCAGCAGTCAGCACACTCTCCACCACACATCTATCGAAGTTTTGTCAAGATTTTTGATGATATGCAGAATCTCTACAGACTCCTGAGGAAGTAGAGGTGCTGTTGTGCTTTTTATGCAATTATAGTTATATGATGCATCCAAGACAGGTCCTCTGAGATAGTGACACTCAGAATTTTAAAGTTACTGACCTCATCTTCCGGTGAGTACTGGCTCATGGACTTCTGGTTTCCCTCTCCTGAAGTCTATAATCAGTTCCTTGGTTTTATTGACGTTGAGTGAGTAGTTGTTGTATTACACCGGTCAGCCAAATTTTCAATATCCCTCATGTTGCCATGGTCCGGTCCGTGAGGTCTGCATTCCGGTTTAAGGTCTGGTCCATCGACCCCTGCTCCAGGTTTTCCTGTCTACCCTGTTTCTGTTCTTGTTGAACACTAATTGCAGCAGCTGATTCTCATTGGGGCTGGCTGCATAAATACCTCCAGAGACCAGGGAGTGGCTGCTGGATTGTTCTTGTCCTTACTCCTCATATCCCTTCCCTTACCTTCTGTTTCCTCACCTGAAGCCCTGCCTTGTCTTGCCGGTAACTCTCGCCTCACTTTGACTGTAGTCTTGTCTTGGAGCCACCCTGTACCTAGCTCCCTTGCTGTCCCTTGCCTCCGTCGGGTAAGCCAAGCTGTAGTGCCGTTACCCTGCGGTTGGTTCTGTCCCTTCCTGTCCCTTGCCTCCATCGGGTGGAGTACAGCACCCTGCCCAGGAGGAGCTTCAAGACCCCAAGCCTCAAGCCTCTGGTCTCAAGCCTTGTCTCAAGTCCCTGGTCTCAAGCCTCTGGTCTCCAGCCTCACCCCAAGTCTCTGGTCTCCAGCCTCACCCCAGGTCTCTGGTCTCCGGCCTCACCCCAAGTCTCTGGTTTCCGGCCTCGCCCCAAGTCTCCGGTCTCCGGCCTCGCCCCAAGTCTCTGGTCTCAAGTCTCCAGCCTCGCCTCAAGCCTGAAGACTCCAGCCTCGTCCTGCCTGCCAGCCAAGTCACATCCTTGCCTAGTTCTGGGGTCTGAGCCAGAGGCAAGACCCAGGTTCTGGACCCTTGTCCAGTCTCTGGCTTGGAGTCCAAGCCCTGGCTTCTAACTCTCTTGCCCAGTCCTGTTCTGGGTTCCCCGTTTTTGTGTCCAGGTCCTAGCCCTCACCCTTTATCCTCGTCCTTTCGCTAGTACTTCAGTGTCTGTGTCTTGCACTTTGGCCCATCCCAGCCACCTCCTTATGACACATGTATGCTGATTCATCACCAACTTTGGTAACAGTGGTATACTTGTACATATATGATGTTGGAGTCATCAGTTTCAGGAAGGTGGCTTCCTATGACCATCACATTAACATTGATA
Source organism: Mobula birostris (assembly GCF_030028105.1). NCBI lineage: Eukaryota > Metazoa > Chordata > Chondrichthyes > Myliobatiformes > Myliobatidae > Mobula > Mobula birostris. The sequence continues at coordinate 5,567,148 of NC_092384.1, read as the reverse complement.
AATATGCGAGATATATGACTGGGTACATAGAGAAGTGCGTTGAGGATGTCACTAGTATTGAAAACATCTAAGTGCGGACAGTATCAGAAGCCATGCTGACAGCAGAGGTCCAGGCACAGATGAGAGATTGGGACGCTGCCTTCAGATTGGATATAAAACAGTTCTCATGTCGGTAAGAACTACACTTTCCTGCACCATCAAGAATGCAAAACGGGATTATTCACAGTAATTTCTGTGACAGTAGAGACATCTGACACATGTGGTAGGGCATCGGACCATAACAGATTAAAAGTCCATCCTGTGAGTCAACGACAGTGACACTTCTCTTCCTGAGAGCTGGGCTGAATGTCACTTGGGCTCGGTTTGCGCATGGATGTGCTGGTGAGAAAGGCCCCCCTTCCCCCTTCACGACCAAGGAGCAGGGACTCCATCTGGCCACAGCTGCTGTGGGGATCAGGGTCAACCCATGTAAAGCTGCGGGGGCTGATAATGCACCTGGATGGTGGTTTCCTGCAGCAACGTTCCATGTAGAGGCTCCTAATAATGGGGAGGGCACTGAGGCAAGGAGAGAATAAAACCAGAGGAAATGGGTTAAGGGTGAGGGGGGAAAAGTTTAAATGGAACATTGGGGGGGGGGTTTCCTCACACAGAGAGTGGTGGGAGTATGGAATGAGCTGCCAGACGAGGTGGTAAATGCGGGTTCATTTTTAACATTTAAGAATAAATTGGACAGATACATGGATGAGAGGTGTATGGAGGGATATGTTCCAGGTGCAGGTCAGTGGGACTAGGCAGAAAATGTTTCGGCACAGCCAAGAAGGGCCAAAAGGCCTGTTTCTGTGCAGTAGTTTCTATGGTTTCTATGGTTTTCTATGGCTTTACCTCCGATGAACTTGGCTGTATCCACTTTTTTTTCACATTTTCCATTCAAGGGCACTGATGTTTCCATACCAGGCTATGATGTAGCTAATCAATATACTCTCCATGACACATTTATGGAAGTTTTTCAAAGTTTTGGATGTCATGCTGAATCTTCACTAACTCCTAAGCCAGTCGAGGCACTGCAGTGCTTTCTGCTGCTGCTACATTGGATCCTTTCCAGTTTGTTTATCACTCAAATCGGAGTACTGATGAATGCATAGCCTCTGCACTCCACTCCGACCACTGTCTGTAAGGAGTTTTCCCCGGTCTCCCTGGGTCCTCCGGTTTTCTCTCACAGTCCAAAGCCACACTGGTTAGTAGGTTAACTGGTCATTGTTGAATACATCATAGGATGCTCTGGGACACATCATTGTGATGTAACCTGGGGTCACTGGGTGTTTCAGGTCTTGCCCAGGCAGCCCAGTTGGAGTTGATCAGGCTCTGGTTTGTGTCCCAGCAGCATTGGTCCATGGGTTTACCTTTTGATCCTTAGCCATCTGGAGGCTCACTCGGCAACCCCTGCAATGGTCCTGATGGCTTTTCTTTACAATCACTGTAATATCACAGAGAGAGCAGGTTCTGCACAGTGGGCAGCCACAAAACCTCTACACGCCACCTTTATCGGCTCTGATCGTGCCCGGCACCCCTTTCTCTGGCACTGCTCTACCAGCTCCTGGTATTTGGCTTTCTAATGTTCAACCCTCAATTCTCAATCCAAGGCATTGTCGGTGGTACCATGACCACCTGCTTCAAGGTTTCTGACGGAATAGCCATGTCAGGCCTCAGGGTCAGTGATGATGCAGTTATTTCAGGGAACTTTAATTGCTTACCCAGATCGACTTTCAGTTGCCAGTCAGAGGCCGTGGTAAGCAATCCTGTTGGTGATCTGGGCTGAGGCTGTGGTTGGTTTAACAAAGACTTTGGGCTTTCTGGGTTATCGGGAGTGCCTATTGTTGTTAATGCATTCAGCAGCTAGTCATGTGGCAGCAGTAGTGGCCTTCTCCAGAGCTTTTGGGCAGCTGCTGAGGATGTGTTCCAGGGTCCCTCTGCCAAGGCAGGGCAGTCATGATGGTGCCTCACTTCGATCACAAACAAAAAGGTTCACTGGACTAGACAGGACATTGTACATAGCTTGGATCATGAACTTAATGTGCTGGGATTCTGCCTGCTAGATGTTGGACCAGGAGATCTTCTGCTTCAGTGCACTCTCACACCTATCCAAGTTCTTTGCCATCCTGGTGGTACTCACTTTCTTGACAGCTATTTGCACCTCTTCCTGGACAAGTTTGTGTCTGTCCCCACCCTGGGCCCTGTCGAAGCGGGTTGAAGGGAAGCTCCTTAGCCCTGCCTGACCAGATGCCACTGTACCTCCAAGATTCCTGTGCCTCAAATGTGACTAAGCCATCTCCAATGGATCCTTGGCTTTCCATTTCCTGCCCATCCAGACCTCACTGCCTGTTGAGAAGACTTTGGAATCTCTGTACAGCAGCAATGGAACTTGTCTGTGACTCTGTTTTTCTCAGCTACCAGAGACCTGGATTTCTCTGGCTTAAAGCTCATCCTTGCTCATGCGATGAGCCTCTCTCACAACTAGGGGATCCATCTGTACCTTGGGACTGATGTAGTTCTCACTGTGAGATCATCCTTGAAGGCTCTGATTGGGAGTTGCCGCATACCTATCTTTGTTAGAGGTATAATACCCCTTCTCAAGCTGGTGCCAGCCTGATGTAGTCGTTACTGAAGGGACTCTCAATCTGAAGTTCCTGTAGTAGTCCAGGATGAGGACTGGCAAGGTCTAGCTACAGTATGACGAGGTCTCGCTTTCCTTCATGCTTCCCTGATCAACTGGGAAATCACACCCATCTGTTCCAGGTACCCTGGCACTCTTGTTACCTGTCCCGTGAGTATCTCGTGAGCATGATGTAATTGTATCGTGATATTGGCATGATGTAAATGTTGTGATAGTGGGGTGATGTGATGTCATGTGATAGCATATTCCAACCAGTATAAAAGGGGAGATGGCAGTTTGTTGAGTAGTAGTTTTTGATGGGGAGTCACAGTCGGTGGTTACATAATTGTAGGAGAGAGAGAGAGAGTGAAGAATTACCAGCTTCGTACGAACCCAAGAAATCAATGGCGTTCTGTGATTGACATTTGGTATGGTCCATACGGGTATTGTAGCACACACTTTTGGTTAACCCCTGCATGGTCTCGGGTGTTGTGTGGTGACCACCTCCAGCAAAAGGTCAGTTACTGTGAGAAATCTTATTCTTCATGATCTCTTCGGACAAGGCATTTCTTAGCTGGGATCTGCATCAGCAGTTTCGTCTTTTCTTCATCGCTGGTTGGGGAAGTCTCTCCTCTCACTTATTTTATAAATCACTTGGACTCTTTGAACTGCCACCTTAAGACTGTGTTTGAGTAAGATCTGTTAAGAATTGTCTTTAAGTTGGGCTGTTTGATAACTAAAGACGCATAACACTGTTAACTTCCATTTAAGTGAGTTGTTTTGTTTCCTTTTCTATATTCTTGAGTAGAAGTTAATAAATTTTGTTGTTTATTTATAAAAACCTGACTCAATTTCATATCTATTGCTGCTGGTGCATAACACTCTGGAAATCCCTCCTTTCTTACAGATATATCAATGTAGCCATTTTTGAGGAGAAACTCAGTCAAGCAACAAAAAATGAAACTGAAAAATATCTTCCCTTCACACTAAGCAGCGAGATAAATCTAAACTGCTCAATGTCCTTTGGGATCTCTTCTTTGGGGATCCAGACTCCCACTGCACGCCTCCACTGATCAAAGATCTTTTCCCTACAGCAGAGAACATTAAAGTATTTTCAACACTGGAGGAGCTTAGGGCAGTCCTTGTAATATAATCCGCTAGAGCCATGGGCAGAACTAGCTCTGGCTGCTCTGACTACCTCCTGGACCTCCTTCCAGCTGGGCTCCTTAGTACCCAACATAAGGAGGAGGATGTTCTAAGGTGCTATGGTCTCCTAGCTCCTGCTCCCTTTCTGAGTTACTGAGGGAGTTCTGAAGGTATAGATCCATCTCATGTTCGGAGTATGTGAGAGCAGCTGCTTGGTGAATCCACTGAGGTTTGCTATAAAGGCAGCTCAATAACTGGCTCTCTCTCTTCCCTGTATTCTATGCCATTCTCCATACACAGTGTCATAAGCTCACTAGCTTACTTCTCAGAATGTTACAGAGCTCTTCTTCACTTACTGCCCTGCACTGTTCAGCTAGGGATCAGATCTCTTGACACAGCTGCTGTATTTTGGCTGTCCTACGATTGATCATGTCAGGGACTTTGCTGGCGTTCTTTTCTACTAGATGAATCTCTCAGTAGTAAAGCTGATAATGATACTTGACATGGTTTGGAGTCATCCATTGACATCTCTCTTGGCTATTGCCTCAATATGCCCTCCTCAAACTGCAACCACTCCCTCTGATGGCTTGCTGGAGGCCACTTAGCCTTGGTCATTGTAAATTGTCCCGTGATTAGGCTAGAGTTAAACCGAGGTTTGCTGGGCAGTGCGGCTTGAAGGGCCAGGAGAGCCTATTCTGCTTGGTATCTCAATAAATAAATAAATGGTGCTTTGTTTTCAGAAGGCCTTTGACAAGGTGCCACATATGAGGCTGCTTAACAAGTTAAGAGCCTATGGTATAACAGGAAAGATACTAGCATGGATAGTGCATTGACTGATTGGCAGGAGGCAAAGAGTGGAATAAAAGGAGCCTTTTCTGGTTGGCTGCCGGTAACTAGTGGTGTACTTCAGGGGTCTGTGTTGTGGCCAATTCTTTTCATGTTATGTGTCATTGATTTGTATGACAGAATTGATGGCTTTGAGGCCATGTTTGTGGACATTACGAAGATGGGTGGAGGGGTAGGTACTTCTGAGAAAGCAGAGAGGCTACAGAAGGACTTAGACAGTTGAGGAAAATGGGCAAAGAAGTGGCAGATGGAATACTGTCTTGGAAAGTGTATGGTCGTGCACTTTGATAGAAGAAATAAAAGCATAGACTATTTTATAAATTGAGCAAATATTCAAAAATCGGAGATGCAAAGGGGAGCCCTTGTGCTGGATTACTTAAAGGTTAATTTGCAGGCTGAGTCAGTGGTGAGTCAGGCAAATGTGATGTCAGATTCATTTTGAGAGGACTAGAATAAAAAGGCGACAATGGACAATAGGTGCAGGAGTAGGCCATTCGGCCCTTCGAGCCAGCACCGCCATTCACTGTGATCATGGCTGATCATCCACAATCAGTATCCAGTTCTTGCCTTATCCCCATAGCCTTTGATTCCACTATCTTTAAGAGCTCTATCCATCTCTTTTTTGAAAGCATCCAGAGACTTGGCCTCCACAGCCTTCTGGGGCAGAGCATTCCATATATCCACCACTCTCTGGATGATAAAGTTTTTCCTGAACTCCGTTCTAAATGGCCTACCCCTAATTCTTAAACTGTGGCCTCTGGTTCTGGACTCACCCATCAGCGGGAACATGCTTCCTGCATCCAGCGTGTCCAATCCCTTAATAATCTTATGTTTCAATAAGATCCCCTCTCAGCCTTCTAAGTTCTAGAGTATACAAGCCCAGTCGCTCCAACCTTTTGACATACGACAGTCCTGCCATCCTGGGAATTAACCTTGTGAACCTACGCTGCACTCCCTCAATAGCAAGAATGTCCTTCCTCAAATTTGGAGACCAAAACTGCACACAGTACTCCAGGTGTGGTCTCACCAGGGCCCTGTACAGCCGCAGAAGGACCTCTTTGCTCTTATGCTCAATTCCCCTTGTTATGAAGGCCAGCATGCCATTAGCTTTCTTCACTGCCTGCTGTACTTGCATGCTTGCTTTCAGTGACTGATGTACAAGAACACCTAGATCTCGTTGTGCTTCCCCTTTTCCTAACTTGACTCCATTTAGATAATAATCTGCCTTCCCGTTCTCACCACCAAAGTGGATAAACTCACATTTATCCACATTAAACTGCATCTGCCATGTATCTGCCCACTCACCCAGCCTGTCCAAGTCACCCTGCATTCTCAAAACATCCTCCTCACATTTCACACTGCCACCCAGCTTTGTGTCATCGGCAAAGTTGCTAATGTTACTTTTAATTCCCTCATCTAAATCATTATATATTGTAAACAGCTGCGGTCCCAGCACTGAACCCTGCAGTACCCCACTGGTCACCGCCTACCATTCCGAAAGGGACCCGTTAATCACTAATCTTTGTTTTGTTACGAGGCAGGTACGATGTTGTCGTTTAAAGTTAAATTGGATAGCTATATGGACAGGAAAGGAATGGAGGGTTATGGGTTGAGTGCAGGTCGGTGGGACTAGGTGAGAGTAAGAGTTTGGCATGGACTAGAAGGGCCGAGATGGCCTGTTTCCGTGCTGTAATTGTTATATGGTTATATAGATGATGATTGTGGACGTTAGGAAGCTGCTGGCTAATAACTCCTCACTGCACATACATGGCTCATCTGTGGAGAGAGTTAGGATCACCAAGTTTCTGGGAGTGCACATAACAGACAATCTCACCTGGTCTCTCAACACCACCTCTTTGATCAAGAAAGAACAGCAGTGTCTCTATTTCCTGAAGAGAGAGTGAGGTTTGAGGCAAACCCCTCCCCCTCCCTCCCAGTATTCTGACCAATGTTTCCAGGAGCACCAACAAGAATATCCTGACCAGTTTCTTCACTGCCTGCTTGGGGAATTGTAAGGTATCTGACTGCAAGACCTTATAAAAGATTGCGAGCACTGACGAGAGAATTATTGGGGTGTCTCTTCCATCCTCCAGAGGTATTTATCAGGAGTGTTGCATACGCAGGGGCATCAGCATTGTCAATGATCCCTCCCGTTCATCTACCATCAGGCAGGAGGTATTCATTAGGACAAGAACTGTTATGAAGGAAACAGCTTTTCCTTCCAGGACGTAAGACTACTGTACTCCCTGCCAATGTTCGGGTCTCATCATGTATGAAGCACAAGTAGCATTATACTGTTTACTTCTTAACTTGTGTCACAAATGCGCCTTATTATTTGTTAATGTACTGTAATAATGATATTATTACTTTATGTATTATATCTGAGTTATATGTACTTGGTTGTGCACTTTAGTCCGGAAAAACATTGTTTCGTTTGGTGGTATACGTATGTACAGTTGAATGAGAATAAATTTGAACTTGAATAGCACCTTATTTTCTGTCTGAGCACATTGCAAGTCATCATATGGACTTGACCTGGAGTATTTCAACTTAGGATTTCTTGTTTTCTTGGTCTGTAGCAGAATTAGCCATTTCTGCTGTGGTCAGCCATCTGTGAAATTGGCACAGTTCTCTCATTGTTGGCACTATCTGATCGGCTGAGCACGTTCCAAAGCCCTGCATCTTAAATTTCTATTCTTGCATTCTCACAATTGAATTTTACTCAGTTTATGACTTTATTTTATTTCCTCCAACTCTACCTTTCCCATTAACTGTTGAGAGGATGACGTCAACAAGCTTTCTCATGGCAACTTTGTTCTCACCCCATCAGAGATATTCCCACTGTCCTATCCATCCCTCTGCACCCCAAACTAATGTGCTATCTCTCTTCCCCTGACATTAACTCTTCAACCTTAAGTTTTTCTCATTCCGCAGACACTGTCTGATCTGCTGAATGTTTCTAAAGTTTGTGGCTGTTTGATTTTTACCAGTTGGGTTGTGAGGGATGTGGTATTTTGAGATAAAAAGAATTCTAGAGAGGTGAATGCAATGTGCAAATAGTGATATGTGAGCTACCTGTGTGTGAAAGTCACCAGAGACTGATTGAGAAGATGCCCATATTTATTGTCACAGTTTAGTAAACTAGGGGATCATGGAATTTCCTCGCCAAGTCTGTGTAGCATCAGGTGCCAGACAGTTTTTTCCATTGAAGATTGACAGCGTGAAGCTCACTTTGTTCAGGATCGATCACTATAGCAATGGAGTATTGACTGTGCCTTTGCCTTCCAGTTTCCATGTTTTTGATATTAATTGGAAAGGTTAGCTGTTAATGTTGTTCACTGGTAGCATTTGTGTCTCTTTAGTCAGGGAGATAATAGTTTTTGTTCTGAATCCAGAGACTAAGCTGAAAAGTTTAGGCTGGTACTGCAGTGCAATGTCAAGGTAGTGTTATAGTCTTGATACTGACTCTCCAATGGACTCTTCACAACTTTCTGCTATTTTGAGTGCATATAAACAATTCTGAGGTCTGAAAATACGTTGGAAAGACCTAAAAGAAGTAGGGTTATTCAAGTCAATGATCTTTATTAGTATTCATGCTGTATGACTAGCTGCGTATTTCCAGCATCTAGGTAGTTTTACTTCAAAAGTATTCTAGAACTTCTTTGTGAAGCTTGCTCTGGACCTCATGATATTATGATTTTATAAAAGATATTGCATATATGGAGGTTTGTTGTTTTCCTTCGCTGGTGAGTGTCTCTTGGTGACTGGAATCACACTCATAGAGATTAAAATGATATCCAAAATGAACACCCAAGTTTAAAAAAATTAAATATTGCTGTTGCTGTAACTCAAGTTTGGGCTACCAATTTTCCACTCTGATGTGCTGGGTATTGAGGTGTAGGATTGTTTCCATACTCATGGTGTGTTAGCTTCTCAAATCATGTGACCTTTTCACAGTCATTTGCAACAGCAGCTTTGAGCCTCTTGTAATGTGCTATCTTGAAAATAAACCTTTAAAATATAGTATGTTTACTTTGTCTTGGAGACATCACAAAGTAGTGACAAGTATGTTAAAGGATTGTTTGTTAAAGAATATTGATGACCCCGATGTAAGAAACATAGAAACAATGAAAACCTACAACACAATACAGGCCCTTTGGCCCACAATGCTGTGCTGAACATGTACTTACTTTAGAAATTATCTCGGGTTACCCATAGCCCTCTATTTTTCTAAGCCCCATGTACCTATCTAGGAGTTCCTTAAAAGACTCTATCGTATCCACCTCCACCACTGTTACTGGCAGCCCATTCCATGCACTCACCACTCTCTGCGTAAAGAACTTACCCCTGACATCTCCTCTGTACCTACTTCCAAGCACCTTAAAACTGTGCCCTCTCGTGTTAGCCATTTCAGCCCTGGGAAAAGCCTCTGACCACCCACACGATCAATGCCTCTCATCATCTTATACACCTCTATCAGGTCACCTCTCATCCTCCGCCACTCCAAGGAGAAAAGACCGAGTTCACTCAACCTTCTCTCATAAGGCATGCTCCCCAATATAGGCAACATCCTTGTAAATCTCCTCTGCACCCTTTCTATAGTTTCCACAACTTTCCTGTAGTGAGGCAACCAGAACTAAGCACAGCACTCCAAGTGGGGCCTGAAAACTTCTAAGTGAGTATGGAGAATGAAAATTGATTTATTACAATGTCTAATGCAGAGAGTGCATTGTAAGCAATCCACACGTCTTTGATGTATCAGTGGACTGCTGAACACACCAGGTTTAGCCATATCGCCCGGGAACAGAAGTGAAACAACATTCTGTTTTTGAAGTCTTAGCATGAATGAGCAAAGTTGAGAACGATTCCTCTTATATATCAAACGTATGGATATTTTTTTAAAGTGAATTATAACTTGGAAGATGAAGGAAGCAAAGTGATATGGGTATACAATAAACAATAAATGCAGATGGAAATTGGACCAGAAACACATGACATAGTGTCCTAAAGATGTGTGGAAAATAGATTACATTGATAAAAAGCCTTTAGAAATAGTTGCACATTTGGACCAAGGAAGCAGAGTCCCACAGTCCAAAGACGTACCGTGTAGGTTAATTGGTTATTGTAAGTTCTCTTGTGATTAGGTAGGGTTAAATTGGGGTTGTCGGGATTGCTGGCAGAGTGGCTGAAAGGACCAGAGGGGCCTATTCCGTGCTGCAATTCTAAATAAAAATAAAATAGCCAGATAGGATTAGCATAGGAAAGCATCTTCATTGGCATGGAGAATTTTCTTATGTAATCCTGGACAACCACCTTTATTGTCAGCAATTTTGGTGTAATCAGCAAACTTATTAATCATGTAGCCTATGTACTCAATTATTTATATAGCATGTGTAATAAACAACAGGCGAGTCAGTACTGATTCCTGTGGCACACCACTGGTCACAGGCTTCTAATCTGGAAAAAAAACGGTCCTTCATGGTCACTCTCTGCCTCCCGCCACCAGGTTAATATTATATGCGATTGGTTTGTTCACTCTGGATCCCAAGTGAGCTAATGTTCTGGATCACCTTCCCAGAACTTGTAAACAAAGTCTTTGAAGACCACATCTACCATCCTGTCCTCATCAATCCTTTTGGTTGGCACTTCAATCTGTGAAATAATATTCCATACATAAAACCTTGTCAATGGTGCCTAATCAGTCCTTGCCTTTCCAAATGCACTAAATTCTGCCTCTCAGAATCCCGTCCAGTAACTTGAGCACCATTAATGTTTTGAGTCACTAACTGAAAAGTAATGTTTTGCAAGCTACATGGGACAAGTTTAAAACTATTACAATATGAAATCTGTTGCCATGTGTTCAGCTTCATTAATGTAGAAGAATGAGCAGACTTACCGTTTCCAGATGTTATGCCAGTTGCCCAAGGTTCAAGAAGCAGAACATTAAAAAGGAGGAACCAAGTGAATGCCACTTATAACATTCCATATAGTCAACAGGTTATAGAGTATTCCTTCTCCTGTCTGGGAAGTCACTTGCCTTCTCTAAATCGATTGTGTTCTACCTATTCCTATATCATGACTATTTCACTTGAAACCCACCCTTCACCCAAGCCCTGATGGCTTCTTTCTCCCGAACACAATTCATCGATTATCCTAGTGCCCAGCCTCCATTCAACAGTTTGCTCCATCCCTGCTGTAACCCTACTCCCAATAATCCTTATCCTCACTGTAGTGATTTCCCCTAAATCCTTCCATAGCAAGGCCTGAACATCACCCTTCCATCTTGGATGGCTTAGGCTCTTTTTACATCCACAGGCTGGATTTCTGCAGTCAGAGGTTCATTATAACTGTTACACTTTCTCCTATGCTCTTCTTATAGGATATCGCTCCTCCATCTTTCAGTTCAAATGAACGGACTCAGCCAGAAATGTGACTGTCTATTTTTGTCCACAGATGCTGCCTGACCCACTAAGTTCCTTCAGTTTTGTTTTCTGCTCCAGATTCTGGCATCCACAGTTTCCTGTGTCTCCCAATTATTTTGGTTGCCTGGGTGCTGAGAGAAGAATGAAAGTGTGAAATGATTTTGAGTGTGTTACGTACCCCGTAACTGGGTTGCCAAACCAGCAGAAATGGATCACTCAGTTGGAGTCTGGATTACTAGAACTAAAAAAGTTTTATTAAAGAAACAAGCAACACAGTACTCTAATCAAAAGGATAATAAATGCAACAGTTCAGCAATGATAAACACACATGTGCACAGAATTAAGATAACAGGATCAATCAAGCTCTATCGTTGTCTAGGGGTAAATGACCAGTTTCAAAGTGACGCAAAGTTCAGTTCAATTTAGTTCAGTTCAGTTCGCAGACAGTGGGGGGGAAGGAGAGAGAGAGCAAAACGAATAAGTATTCAAACGGCTTCTACACACAGACCTTCGCAGTCAGCTTTCGTGCGAGCCCTTTGTGATCTGAGGTCACCGACCGTGACCCCTCCGTTTCCAGATACGATCGTTTCTCTGCGGTGAACCCGGCACCCAGGCAAGGGTGGACACACCAGGTTCCCGCCGATCGTGCCTTTCCATCCTGAGCATCTATGGCTTGATCCCGCAATCAGCCGTCCAAAAACTTCCCACCGACTTGTGAGAGATGCACCGCTTCCAGGGTCTCATTACCTCGGGGTGTCGTGTGTCTTGTCTTAGTGAACCTGTCCCTTTTTATCCCCCTGCTGGGGTATCGCCTGTCCATCACTTCAAACAGTTCAGGGTTCAAAGGGGGAGCCGATCTTGACAGCTCTCCTTCCTTCATTAACATCTCCAAATGCTGCTTCATTGTTTTCCTTATCTCTCCCTCCCCTGAAGACAGATGGCAGACCAACTGTTGATCCCACTGGTGCCAGCCCAGGCCAGCTAACCTCTTAATCTATGTGTATTCTCGTCACAAGTGACACACATAAAAGTTGCTGGTGAACGCAGCAGGCCCGGCAGCATCTCTAGGAAGCGGTACAGTCGAAGTTTTGGGCCGAGACCCTTCGTCAGGACTAACTGAAAGAAGAGATAGTAAGAGATTTGAAAGTGGGAGGGGGAGGGGGAGATCCAAAATGATAGGAGAAGACAGGAAGGGGAAGGATGGAGCCAAGAGCTGGACAGGTGATTGGCAAAATGGATATGAGAGGATCATGGGACAGGAGGCCCAGGGAGAAAGAAAGGGGGAAGGGGGGAAGCCCAGAGGATGGGCAAGGAGTATAGTGAGAGGGACAGAGGGAGAAAAAGGAGAGAGAGAAAAAAATTAATAATAATAAAAAAATAAATAAATAACGGATGGGGTACGAAGGGGAGGTGGGCCATTAACGGAAGTTAGAGAAGTCAATGTTCATGCCATCAGGTTGGAGGCTACCCAGATGGAATATAAGGTGTTTTTCCTCCAACCTGAGTATGGCTTCATCTTGACAGTAGAGGAGGCCGTGGACAGACGTATCAGAATGGGAATGGGACGCAGAATTAAAATGTGTGGCCACTGGGAGATCCTACTTTCTCTGGCGGACAGAGTGTAGGTGTTCGGTGAAACGGTCTCCCAGCCTGTGTCGGGTCTCGCTAATATATAGAAGGCCGCATCAGGAGCACCGGACGCAGTATATCACCCCAACCGACTCACAGGTGAAGTTCCGCCTCACCTGGAAGGACTGTCTGGGGCCCTGAATGGTGGTGAGGGAGGAAGTGTAAGGGTGTTGTAGCACTTGTTCCGCTTACAAGGGTAAGTGCCAGGAGGGAGATCGGTGGGGAGGGATGGGGGGGATGAATGGACAAGGGAGTCGCATAGGGAGCGATCCCTGCGGAAAGCAGAGAGAGGTGGGGAGGGAAAGATGTGCTTAGTGGTGGGATCCCGTTGGAGGTGTGGAAGTTACAGAGAATTATACATTGGACCCGGAGGCTGGTGGGGTGGTAGGTGAGGACAAGGGGAACCCTATCCCTAGTGGGGTGGCGGGAGGATGGGGTGAGAGCAGATGTGCTTGAAATGGGAGAGATGTGTTTGAGAGCAGAGTTGATGGTGGAGGAAGGGAAGCCCCTATCTTTAAAGAAGGAGGACATCTCCTTCGTCCTGAAATTAAAAGCCTCATCCTGAGAGCAGATGCGGTGGAGACGGAGTAATTGCGAGAAGAGGATGGCATTTTTGCAAGAGACAGGGTGAGAAGAGGAGGTAGCTCTGAGAGTCCGTAGGCTTATAGTAAACATCAGGAGATAAGCTGTCTCCAGGGATAGAGACAGAAAGATCAAGAAAAGGGAGGGAGGTGTCGGAAATGGACCAGGTAAACTTGAGGGCAGGGTGAAAGTTGGAGGCAAAGGTAATGAAGTCAACGAGCTCATCATGCATGCAGGAAGCAGCGCTAACGCAGTTGTCGATGTAGCGAAGGAAAAGTGGGGGACAGATACCAGAATAGGTTCGGAACATAGATTGTTCCACAAAGCCAGCAAAAAGACAGGTATAGCTGGGACCCATACGGGTGCCCATGGCTATACCTTTAGTTTGGAGGAAGTGGGAGGAGCCAAAGGAGAAGTTATTAATAGTAAGGACTAATTCCGCTAGACAGAGCAGAGTGGTGGTAGAGAGGAACTGATTAGGTCTGGAATCCAACAAGAAGCGGAGAGCTTTGGGACCTTCCCGGTGGGGGATGGAGGTATATAGGGATTGGACATCCATGGTGAAAATAAAGCAGTGGGGGCCAGGGAACTGAAAATCATTAAAAAAATTCAGAGCGTGAATTTGAGTTTCTGCTTTTAAATTCAGGAGGATTTTTGTTTACCTGGCCTAGCTAAAAAAGAGACATATTGACATCCCTGTTTCGGGTTTGAAATTGTTGAGCTAGCAGGTGAAAAAGAGATGCTTGATGATTATGAGAATAAAAAATAGAAATATTAAAAGCTCTATGGAATAAAAATGTTGTATGTCATTTCAAAGTTTGATTTTGGTTTTGTGAATTAGCTATCGTTGTTGCAATTTCTTTTTTGAAACAACGGAGCATGGATTTGAGAAGCCTGCCAATTACAAAATATGTTTAGATTAAGTTATAAGTTATGCGTTCTTGGTGATTTTTACAAATCTTCCTTTCTCCCCAAATTCCAGGTTTTCCCAGCACCATATCATGTCGTCTTATTAACACTTCCATTGTACCGATGAGATTTAATTTGTGGGTCCCTGGTGACGGAACTGCAGAAGTCACTCCAGCAAGTGATAATTACAGCTTAGATGGCAGAAGGGTACTTTCTTGGACAAACATCGGGTTTGGAGTAAAACCCAAAGAGTTCACTATAAAGCCCAACCATGGTACCGTCAAGGCCCAGGAAGAAATGAAGATTCAGGTAATAATATTTTCACTAAACTCTTGTCATTATTTAGACAATTTTGTTTCGGATTCCACATCCATAGTCTATTTTGTTTTGTGCACTACCTGAATTAATCTTATGAAAAAGTGGAATGCTAAATCCATCTGGTGTTTAGTGTACTGATAACAAGTGTTCAGAAATTCATTCTGGGTCCACCCTTAGTACAATGTGCATATATACAGTGTATGATGGCCAAGTGTAGTGTGTACCTTCATTGCTCTGTGCACTTGAGGCCCTGAACAATGCAGACTGCCCACACAAAGTGGGATGGAAAAGCCCTGCTTTGGTGTTCATTCAGGGAAATCGGAGACATCCATTGTCTTCCCTGTAGGTCCACCCCACAAGCCCAATTTTTGTGCAGCTGACAACCAAACTAAGTTTACCAGTGCAATTTACCATCATGGTTATTCTGATCAACTTTATTTACAATCTCTCCAGTCTAACTGACCTCAAAGATCTGATTGACCATCTGATTGACTACCCACATGTGACTAAACATCTATCTCCACCTAGTTATCCAACAGCATACCAATCTCCAACCCATGATCTGACCACTCTCTGAATGTCAGCCTGATCAAACCTCACTAACCAAGTCAGGCCCATTCTCTGCCACTCCTCCTGACCCTGTCGCTACCATGATCCAAACTTGCACACTCCACCTGGTGGGGCTTAGCAAGGGAAAAACTGTCAGCAACTCAAATGTACAAGATCTGTTTCATCACACTGGATGCCTTTGGATTACTGTTTACTATCGGGACCCTGACACATAGCAGTTGTATGCATTTTTATCCCTTCGTGTTTGCATATTATATAAGAAAAACCTCTGAGCCAGGAGATAAAAGCGCTGAAACAGACCCATCACTGTGTGTTTTTATGTTTCCTGAAAATGATTAAAGCTAATAACTTGAAATGTTATCTCATCACTTCCTTGAGAGTCGCTTCTTCAAAGAGATTATCCGGTAATGCAAACGATCCTGGAGCAGCAGGCGGGAGCCCTGGGAAGAGTTATCTTTTCTTTGTGAAAGGCATGGCTCTCTGGAATGGGTTTGTCCTGAGAGAGGGGCCTGTGCAAACGTTATACTGTCAACAAGGTCACTGGAGACACTGGAGCTAGTGGACATAGAAGTACTTTATTCAACAAAAATGAGCAACAGGCATCATATTGAGACACTTTTGGAGGACCAACCCAATATGACATGACATTTTTATATGCTAAAGGTCAAAGGTAATGGCAGGATAATTCTACAGTCGCAATGCATCTACAATGCTTCCTTTGAATTACATATAGTTTTCACATGCCTCCTTCTTTGTACTCACACTCCAGACACCCAAAATGAATGTTAATCAGCATTGTCTGGTTTGCAATCAACTGCGGTCCACAGGTCCAGAAAAACTGTTGTTCAGGTCTGCATTTAAAATTTAATCTACAATCCACATTCATGTCTGAAGATTGGTTGCTGGTGTAGTTAATATTTACAATATACCCTAACTTCAGAATATGCCCTAAATTATCATTTTGTACTTAAACCATACAGTTCTGCAACAGATCAATTACAAAAGCCTTTCTCTCTGGAATTTGTAAATCCTTGTAATTCCTTAACCTGAGGGCTCAGAATGCAAAATCTTCCAAGTAAAGCTGATTTTTTTGATTGCCAGGGAATGAAGAGAAATGGAGATGCAGCAGGAGGGTGCAGTTCAGGTGAAGCAGAAGAAACTTTGGATCTAGTGATCATAATGCCATTAGTTTCAAGGTATTATGGAGAGGGATAGGTCTGGCCCTTGGGCTGAGATTCTGAATTGGAGAAAGGCTAATTTTGATGGCATCAGAAAGGATCTGACAAGTGTGCATTGGGACAGGTTGTTTTTAAGCAAAGGGATGCTTAGTAAGTAGGAGGCCTTCAAAAGTGAAGTATAGAGGTTACAGAGTTTTTCTGTTCCTGTTGGAATGAAAAGCAAGGATAACAGGCTTAAGGAACCTTAGATTTCAATGGCATCAGCGCCGGACTTCGGAGCGAAGGCTCCCGAGTTCGAATCCAAGTTGGGCCACCCCCCTAGCACGCTTTCCATCTGTGCCGGGTTGAGCGTCGAGCTAGCCACTCGGCCTCGTAAAAAAAAAAGGATAAAGTCGGGAACGTTCATATTGTGACCTGGTTAATCTGAAAGGAGACCAATCCTGTCACCACGCGCCAGACAAGAATGGCTGACTGTCTGGTGTGGCACGCTAAAAAAAAAGTTTTCAATGGGTATTGTCTCTGGTTAAGAAGAAGAAGGAGGTGCATAACAGGTATAGGCAGTAAAGAACAAGCTAAGCACTTGAGTATAAGAAACACAAGAAAACACTTCAGGGGAATCAGAACAGCTAAAAGGAGGCATAAGGTTGCTCTGGCACACAAGGCAAAAGAGAAACCCAAGGGCTTCTGAAAATAGATTAAGAGAAAAAGAAAACCAAGGGTCAAAGCTGGTCCACTTGAAGATCAGCGTGGTCATTTATTCATGGACCAGAAAAAGTTAAGGAGATCTTCATTGGATTCTTTACATCTGTATTTATTCGGTAGATGGATATAGAGTCTATAGAACTGAGGCAAAACAGTAGTGGGGTCATGGATCATATCCAGATTATAGAAGAAGAGATTCTTATTGTCTTGAGGCAAATTAGGGTGGATACATCACCAGAGCCTGACACGGTGTTCCCTGAAACTGTGTGGAAGTCTTGTGCAGAAATTGCAGGGGCCCTGGTGGAGGTATTAAAATGTCCTAGGTCATTGGTGAGGTGCCGGAGGACTGGAAGATAGGTGATAATGTTCTATTGTTCAAGAAAGGCTCTAAGAATAAGCCAGGGAATTATAGGCCAATGTTACTGACATCAGTCATCAGTACGGGTAAATTATTGGAAAGTATTCTAAGGTACAGGATATATAAGTATTTGGATAGATAGCCTGATCAGAGATAGTCAACAGAGCTTTGTGCATGGTAGGTTGTGTCTAACCAATCTTATAGAGTTTTTTGATGAAGTTACCAGGAAAGTTGATGAAGGAAAGATAGTGGGAATCGTCTACATGGACTATAGCAAGGCCTTTGTCAAAATCCTATCTGGGAGGCTTGTTCAGAAAGTTAAGTCACCTGGTATTAAGGTTGAAATAGTAAATTGGATTCAACGTTGACTTAGCAGGAAAATCCAAAGAATGGCAGTAGATGGTTACCTCCCTGACTGGAAGTCTGTGAGTAATGGTGCTGCAGAGATCTGTGCTGGGTCCATTGTTGGTCATTTAACTTAATGATTTGGATGATAATGTGGTAGAGTGGATCAACAAATTTGCAGATGACACCAAGATTAGGGGTACAGAGGTCAGCAGCGAAGGCTATCAAAGCTTACACTGGGAACTGGACCAGCTGGAAAAGTGGCTGAAAAATGGCAGGTGGAATTTAATGCAGACAAGTGTGAGGTGTTATACTTCAGGAGGACAAGTTAGGGTAGGGTGAGCAGCAGGGCACAGAGGAGCGTTTAGAGCAGAGGAATCAAGGGACACATCTATAATTCCTTATAAGTGGCATCACAGGTAGATAGGGTTGTGAAGAGAGCTTTTGGCACATTGGCTTTCATAAATTAGAGAACTGAGTACAGGAGTACAGAATCCAGGCATTAGTGAGGCCATATTTTGCATATTGTATGCAGTTCCAGTCACCTACCTACAGGAAAGATATCAATAACATTGAAAAAGTATAGAGAAAATTTACATGGATATTGCTGGGACTTGAGGACCTGGGTTATAGGAAAAAGCTAGATAGATTAGAACCTTATTTCTCTGAGTGCAGGAGAATGAGGGGAGATTTGAATGAAATATACAAAATTATGAGGGGTATGGATAGTGTAAATGCAGGCAGGCGTTTTCCACTGAGGTTGGGTGAGACTAGAACTAGTCCTCTCCAGTCCTGGCTTCCCACCCTCCCCCCACCTTCTTTATAGGACCTCTGCCCCTTCCCTCTTCAGTCCTGACGAAGTGTTCTGGCCCGAAACGTTGACTGATCGTTTCCACGGATTCTGCCTGACCTGCTGAGTTCCTACAGCGTGTTGTGAGTGTTACCAGAACTAGAGTTCATAGGTTAAGAATGAAAGGTTAAATATTTAAGAGGAACCCGAGGGAGAATTTCTTCACTCAGAGGGTAGTACGAGTGTGGAATGAGCTACCAGCAAAAGTGGTAGATAAGGGTTTGATTTCGATATTTAAGAGAAATTTGGTTAAGTAGATGGATAGGAGGGGTGTGGAGGGCTATGTCCAGGTGTAGATCGATGGAATTAGGCAGAATAATAGATTGGCATGGACCTGAGTTGCTGAAGTTTCATGCTATCGTGCTGTATGACTCTATGCCCTCATTATTTCTCAGTTCCCAGAATCTACATAAAAATGCATAGGCGTAGAAATTCTATTGTCTGGCACTTGCTTTGTAAACTCTAAATATGGGATCTGGAATTAAAGCATCTATATCAGATGAATATGGTAAAACAGCATCAATAATATCTCATAAAATATTCACCCTGCAGCTTCCTGAGGCACTAGCCCTCCCAGCTTGTAGAATGTGCAACGGAAATTGCAGGGTCTCTCCCTCCTGAGCAATAGCTTTTGTATGACTAAGAGATGAAATGTGATAGTAAAAGGCATGTTCCTGGAAATCTTGTTTACTTTCAGGCAGTCTTGCAATATATGCCATATGTGATCACTAGGTGGCATGGAATACTGACTATTGGGGACAATGGTTATCTTCTTCCTGGGCTCCTTATACCAATCCAGGCCTGTGCTTGTGCAAGCAGAGTTATAGGGTCACCAGAAGTCAAGTTGACCCTGCTGAGATTCTGGTACCCGGTCCTATCCAGAGACGGGCGGTGTTACTCCTTAAAAAACACTGATACTGCTGGTTTGTAAACCTTATCATCTTGAGACAGAAACCACTCCAGTAGGGAGAGGGGTACTAATCAAAGGAGAGTGTCTCAGTAGATGTTATTGATCATAAATTATCCTCAAAATATTTGAATAATGGAAAAAGGCATTTATTGTAACTTTGAGTTGCACATAAGACTGATATGATTTCAATCAATGTAATTCCTTGAATTTGTCACAAAGCTGTTTCTAAAGAAATGCTGCTGGGACAAACCTTATAGTTTGAATAATCACTGAGTGGCCACCTCAGTTAGCTGTACACCAAGGCAGAAAGGAAATAGCATGGTTAATGTCTGTCCCCTCTTTGCTCCATGTGGGTTTTGACATTGAATAACTAATGTGCTATTCCAGTTTTACTGAGAATATCCACATCTGTGCTTCCCACATACCATATAGCACCATATCCACCTCTTAAATTATTCATCTTTCAGACCCCAGTACAGCAAGAAGTGAAAAATTAAAACAAAGAGCAATATACCCACGTCTAGAAAACTAGTGTCACAGAGATATATACCTCCCAAAGATATGAATGATATCCGGAACCCATGCTGATTGAATTTTGGCAAACCTTGATCACGAGGGCTTGAGATTTATCAAGGACAGACTTGCAGCAGGATTTTGACATCATAACATTAAATTCATCTTTTGTAACCCTGACATTTTGTCTCTCCATTAGAAAGGCCCTTGATTGAGATGCTGCATAAACCCACAGTGAAGATTCCTGAAATTGAATAACAGCACAATCACTGGCTATCTTGTCACCATAGTCCATCATTTACAAACAGCACAGAAACAGACACTTCAGCCCACTGGGGTCTGTACAGACCTCCAGCCGCCCATTGACACTAATCACTTTTTTAAATTTTAGTGATAGCTGTAATTTGGTGATATACTGTATGTAGCAATGAAAGAATACACTGAACACAAACACATGTACACATCAACCCATGAGCAGCACACACCTCATTTGACCTCAATTCCTCAACACTGGCACACATCAAGGACATGTACTTATCCCACTGCTGCACTCTCCTTGCACCCATGACTGTGCAGCTACGCACGGCTCAAACACTATCTTTAAGTTTGCCGATGACGCTATTGTTGGCAGAATTTCAGATGGTGACAAGGAGCCGTACAGGCAGGAGATAGATCAGCTGATTAAGTGGTGTTGCCACAAAAACCTTGCACTCAATCTTCGTAAGATCTAAGAATTGATTGCGGACTTTAGAAAGGGGAAGTTGAGGGAACCCACACCAGTCCTCATTAAGGGTGAGCAGTGTCAAGCTCCTATGTGCCAACATCTCTGAAGGTCTATTCTGGTAACAACATATTGATACAATTAATAATTAAACGACACATGACAGCAGCTTTATTTCATTAGAAGTTTGAGGAGACTTTGTGTGTCACCAAAGACTCGCAGATTCCTACAGATAAGCATGGAGAACATTTTAACATGGAGAGCATTTTAAACTGATGGCATCACCATCTGGTATGGAGGGGCCACAGCACAGGATCGGAAAATGCTGCAGTAATTTGTAAACTCAGACAGCTCCATCATGGGCACTAGCCTTCCCAGTATTGAGGACATTTTCAAAAGGCAATGCCTGAGAAAGTCGGCTTCCATCATTAAGGACCCCATCATCCCAGGACGTGCCCTCTTCTCATTACTACCAGAAAGGAGAAGGCACAGGAGCCCGAAGACACACACTCAACATTTTATGAATAGCTTCTTCCCTCCATGAGCACATTTCTGAATGGACAATGAACCCATGGACACTATGTCAATATTTTATTTCTTTTTTTGCTCTCTTTTTTCACTACTATTTAACTATACATACACACACACACACACACACACATATTGTACTATGCAAATGTCTTAGGCACTTACATATAGATAGTATGCCTAAGAAATTTACACACTACTGGAATAATTTTACGTATTGCACTGTAGTGCTGCCGCAAAAAAAAAAAATTCATGGCATATGTGAGTAATGATAAACTTGATTATGAATTGGGTTTCTATTATGGACTGAGAGTGAGAAGGGGAAAGGAGAGCAGAATCATGGTTGGATAGGGGGGAAGGGGGAGGGGAGGGAGCAGGACGCACCAAAGATACATTCTATAATGATTAATAAACCAATTGTTTTGAATCAAGTGACATAGAAACATAGAAAACCTACAGCCCAATACAGGCCCTTTGGCCCAGAAAGTTGTGCCGAACATATCCCTACCTTAGAAATTACTAGGGTTACTCATAGCCCTCTATTTTCCTAAGCTCCATGCACCTATCCAAAAGTCTCTTAAAAGACCCTATCATATCCGCCTCCACCACAGTTGCTGGCAGCCCATTCCACGCACTCACCACTCTCTGCATAAAAAAAACTTACATCTGACATCTCCTCTGTACCTACTCCCCAGCACCTTAAACCTGTGCCCTCTTGTGGCAACCATTTCAGCCCTGGGAAAAAGCCTCTGACTATCCACACGATCAATGCCCCTCGTCATCTTATACACCTCTGGCAGGTCACCTCTCATCCTCTATCGCTCCAGGGAGAAAAGGCCGAGTTCACTCAACCTGCTTTCATAAGGCATGCTCCCCAATCCAGGCAACATCCTCGTAAATCTCCTCTACACCATTTCTATGGTTTCCACATCCTTCCTGCAGTGAGGCGACCAGAACTGAGCACAGTACTCCAAGTGGGGTCTGACCAGGGTCCTATGTAGCTGCAGCATTACCTCTCGGCTTCTAAATTCAATTGCGCAATTGATGAAGGCCAATACACCATATGCCTTCTTAACCACAGAGTCAACTTGCGCAGCAGCTTTGAGCATCCTATGGACTCGGACCCCAATATCCCTCTGACTCTCCACTCTGCCAAGAGCCTTACCATTACAATATTCTGCCATCATAGTTGACCTACCAAAATGAACCACTTCACACTTATCTGGGTTGAACTCCATCTGCCACTTCTCAGTCCAGTTTTGCATCCTATCAATGTCCCGCTGTAACCTCTGACAGCCCTCCACACTATCCACAATACCTCCAACCTTTGTGTCATCAGCAAATTTACTAACCCATCCCTCCACTTCCTCATCCAGATCATTTATAAAAATCACGAAGAGTAAGGGTCCCAGAACAGATCCCTGAGGCATACCACTGGTCACTGACCTCCATGCAGAATATGACCCGTGTACAACCACTCTTTGCCTTCTGTGGGCAAGCTAGTTCTGGATCCACAAAGCAATGTCCCCTTGGATCCAATGTCTCCTTATTTTCTCAATAAGCCTTGCATGGGGTACCTTATCAAATGCCTTGCTGAAATCCATATACACTACATCTACTGCTCTTCCTTCATCGATGTGTTTAGTCACATTCTCAAAAAATTCAATCAGGTTCATAAGGCACGACCTGCCCTTGACAAAGCCATGCTGACTATTCCTAATCATATTATACCTCTTCAAATGTTCATAAATCCTGTCTCTCAGGATCTTCTCCATCAACTTACCAACCACTGAAGTAAGACTCACTGGTCTATAATTTCCTGGGCTATCTCTACTCCTTTTCTTGAATAAAGGAATAACATCTGCAACCCTCCAATCCTCCGGAACATCTCCCATCCCCATTGATGATGCAAAGATCATCTCCAGAGGCTCAGCAATCTCCTTCCTCACCTCCCACAGTAGCCTGGAGTACATCTCATCCGGTCCCGGCGACTTATCCAACTTGATGCTTTCCAAAAGCTCCAGCACATCCTCTTCCTTAATATCTTCATGCTCAAGCTTTTCAGTCCACTGCAAGTCATCACTACAATCACCAAGATCCTTTTCCATAGTGAATAATGAAGTAAAGTATTCATTAAGTACCTCTGCTATTTCCTCCGGTTCCATACACACTTCCCCATTTTCACACTTGATTGGTCCTATTCTTTCACGTTTTATCCTCTTGCTCTTCACATACTTTTAGAATGCCGTGGGGTTTTCCTTAATCCTGCCCGTCAAGACCTTCTCATGGTCCCTTCTGGCTCTCCTAATTTCCTTCTTAAACTCCTTCCTGTTAGCCTTATAATCTTCTAGATCTCTAACATTACCTAGCTCTCTGAACCTTTTGTAAACTTTTCTTTTCTTCTTGACTAGATTTATTACAGCCTTTGTACACCACAGTTCCTGTATCCTACCATAACTTCCCTGTCTCATTGGAACATATCTATCTAGAACTTCAAACAACTATCCCCTGAACATTTGCCACATTTCTTCCATACTTTTTCATGAGAACATCTGTTCCCATTTTAAGCTTCCAATTTCCTGCCTGATAGCGTCATAATTCCCCTTACTCCAATTAAACACTTTTCTAACTTGTCTGTTCCTATCTCTCTCCAATGCTATTGTAAAGGAGATAGAATTATGATCACTATCTCCAAAATGCTCTCCCACTGAGAGATCTGACACCTGACCAGGTTCATTTCCCAATACCAAATTAAGTACAGTCTCTCCTCTTGTAGGTTTATCTACATATTGTGTCAAGAGACCTTCTTGAACACACCTAACAAACTCCACCCCATCTAAACCCCCTGCTCCAGGGAGGTGCCAATCGATATTTGGGAAATTAAAATCTCCCATCATGGCAACTCTGTTAGTATTACACCTTTCCCTATCTGTTCCTCAATATCCCTGTTACTATTGCATGGCCTATAAAAAACACCCAGTAAAGTCATTGACCCCTTCCTGTTCCTAACCTCTAGCCACAGAAACTCCGTAGACAATCCCTCCATGATGTCCACCTTTTCTGCAGCCGTGACACTATCTTTGATCAACAATGCCATGCCCCCACCTCTTTTGCTTCCCTCCCTGTCCTTTCTGAAACATCTAAAACCCGGCACTTGAAGTAACCATTCCTGTCCCTGAGCCATTCAAGTCTCTGTAATGGCCACCACATCATAGCTCCAAGTACTGATCCACGCTCTAAGCTCATCCGCGTTGTTCACAATACTCCTTGCGTTAAAATAGACACATCTCAAACTATCGGTCTGAGTGCGTCCCCTCTCTATCACCTGCCTAACCTCCCTCACACACTGTCTCCAAGCTTTCTCTATTTGTGAGCCAACTGCCTCTTCCCCAGTCTCTTCAGTTCAGCTCCCACCCCCCCAACAATTCTAGTTTAAACTTTTCCCAGTAGCCTTAGCAAACCTCCCCACCAGGATATTGGTCCCTCTGGGATTCAAGTGCAACCCGTCCTTTTTGTACAGGTCACACTCTGCCCAAAAGAGGTCAGGGTAATCCAGAAATCTGAATCCCTGCCCCCCGCTCCAATCCCTCAGCCACAAATTTATCCTCCACCTCATTCTATTCCTATACTCACTGTCACGTGGCACAGGTAGTAATCCCGAGATTACTACCTTTGCGGTCCTGCTTCTCAACTTCCTTCCTAACTCCCTGTAGTCTGTTTTCAGGACCTCTTCCCTTTTCCTACCTATGTCATTAGTACCAATATGTACCACAACCTCTGGCTGTTCTCTCTCCCACTACAGGATAACGTGGACGTGATCTGAAACATCCCAGACCCTGGCTCCTGGGAGGCAAACTGCCATCTGAGTTTCTTTCCTGCGTCCACAGAATCGCCTGTCTGACCCCCTAACTATAGAGTCCCCTATCACTACTGCCTTCCTCTTCCTTTCCCTACCCTTTTGAGCCACAGGGCCAGACTCTGTGCCAGAGGCACAGCCACTCTTGCTTCCCCCAGGAAGGCTGTTCCCCCACCCCCCAACAGTACTCCACAGTACTTATTGTTAAGGGGTACAGACACCGGGGTACTCTCTGGTACCTGACTCTTCCTCTTCCCTCTCCTGACTGTTACCCACCTGTCTGTCTCCCCTGGCCCCACTGAGACCACCTGCCTATAACTCCTTTCTACCACCTCCTCACATTGTCTGGTGAGTGCTTCTGACACTCTCTCTCTGCCACCTGTCCCACACCCATCCCATGGTTCTCCACCCTTGCTATTCCCAACATCCTTTACTCCTGCAAGATTTACAAACTCATTCTTCACTCCACATTGACAAATATTGTACTGTGCAGAAGTCTTAGGCACCCTAGCTATATATATATGTGTAATTTATTCTACATTATGTATTGCAATTTGCTGCTGCAATAAAAGAACATACTTTATGACAAATGCCAATGATGTTAAATCTGATTCTGATTCCGTGAGTAATTAGTTTAGTAAATATAACTACAACCTTCTCCAAATCGTGTCCAGAAGGACTTGGGGCAGCATGGTAGCTTAGTGGTTAGCACAGTGCTTTACAGTTCAGGCGATACTAGTTCAATTCCCTCCAATGTAAGGAGTTTGTTCGTTTTCCCATGACCTCGTGGGTTTCCTCCGGTTTCCCCCCCACAGTCCAAAGATGTACTGGTTGGTAGGTTAATTGGTCATTGTAAATTGTCCCGTGGTAAGACTGGGAATAACTTCGGGGACTGCTGGGTGGCGTGGCTCGGAGGGCTGGAGGGGCCTATTCCGTGCTCTATGCCATTAAATAAATAAATACGTAGATAGATACAAATTACTCCAAGTTTGTTCTCAGAGCAAACCAGAACTGTTGAGTCTATTTTCTACAAGTTGACAGGTATTTCTCATTCTGATCTTTTAATTTTTTGTCCTAGGTAACTTTGTGCTCCAACACTGTACAGAAGTATGAGTCAGCCCTGGTTGTGGACATCGAGCAAGTTGGCCAAGAAGTATTAGCGATTCCTGTCTCAGCACGGTAACCCCCCTTTTCAATGATGTGGATGTCATGGTGTGTAGATGTCAATTCGCTTTGCTGAGTAGTGTAATGAACTTGTTTGCAGATAGCCACCAAAGCCACCAAGTAGAGCAAAGGTAGCTTTGCTGTACACATTCCAGAAATTGTGGTGGGGATAAGCTCCTACTACAGAGTAAATGCTGCCAGTGGTGTGTGTCTCAAATAGCCTCTGACAACCAAGTCCAGCTCCTGGCCATCACGTGTGGCTTAGCTACTAAGCCCGGCATAGCTGTTTCTACGGACAGGAGAAGGAGCAAAGCTGGGTTACTGGAATCCTAAAACCAGTCACTTCGGGCAGATGGGGCTCGTCAGCCGTGGTTGGCAGCTCATCTAGGAGAAGGAAAACTCTGATCCCAAACCTCCACTGCCTTGATGCTGTATGCACTCATGGGGAAGGCTTCAAGTGTAAACCCCAAAGAAAAATCTGGAGTTGGAGTCTCTAAGGCAGTCCTACATTGAATTCAACACTGATTGGAAACTCCTACAGCAATGTTGGTGCCAAGGGGTATCGGTCTTTGCTGTTCCTTTGGATTCATTTACTGCATGGAGCGGGGGAGCCGCTATATAGGGAACAACTTGCTCTCTGTATCGTACTGCCCTGGCTTGTGTATCATGTAGACAGCTGGGGTCAGAATATCCATGGCTGACCCCAACCAATGGAGGGCCTCAAGGTGCTATTTAACTTTGTTTACAAAGTAAAATCAAGTTGGAATATGAACTAGGAAAGGAGAGGAACAAAAGTACTATTACAAATTTTAAAAGTTTGTGGTTCACAATGCCAGCTATCTTCTGAGAGATGCTTAACTATGTACCCCTATGTGCCCATGAAAAATAGCGAGAAACCGTGTTCCATGTTCATTTTACAGTGGATTGAGTGTAGAATATCATTACCTTCCGAGTTGTCTTAAAACCAGGCCTAGGAATTGGATGAGAGTGAAAAGGTTGGGCAGTGGAGAGACTTTGGGGGAGAGATAAAGAGAATTTGAGGGAAGTGTGGAGGAGATTTTGGGAGAAGGGTGGCATAATTTTGAGGGAAAGGTGGGAGTGATTTTTTGGGGGAACGGTGAGATACTGGATCATCATGAACTTAACAGCAGAGGTGGATCTGAATAATGGTGTAAGAAAAAGTTCTGTCCCGTTCTACCCTCGCCCCCATCTATCATTGGAGACATGAGGAAGACGAAAATTGAGTTTTGAAACATGATGGGCAGTGTGCCAATGTTTATTTGCCTGTATGAACAATCATTACTGGTGCATCTCAAAGTTCTGTGCTTTGCCCACTGCTCTACCCTCTCTACACCCACATCTCTGTGGCTAGGCACAGCTCAGATACCATCTGTGAATTTGTGGATGATAAACTATTGTTGGCAGGATTTCAGATAGTGACAAGGAGGCATGTAGGAGTGGCTGAGTGGTGTCACAACAACTTTGCAATCAATTTTAGAATCAGAATTAGGTTCAATATCTCATGAAATTTGTTGCTTTCTGGCATTAGTACATTGCCATATATATTAATACAAAAACTATAAGACCATAAAATATAGGAGCAGAATCAGGCCATTTGGACATTTGAGTCTGCTCCGCCATTTCATCGTGGCTCTGAATCAATCAACCTCTGCCTTAAATATACCCAAAAACATCCTCCACAGCTGCCTGTGGCAAAGAATTTCACTGTCTGGCTAAAGAAATTCCACCTCATCTTCACTCTAAAAGGCCGCCCTCTATTTTGAGGCAGTGTCCTCTGACCTTAGACTCTCCCAGCCAGGAAACATCCTCTCCACATCCGCTCTATCAAGACCTTTCACCATTCAAAAGGTTTCAATGAGGTCACCCTTAATTCTTTTGAATCCTAGTGAATACAAGCCCAGAGCCATCAGACACTCTTCATCTGACAAGCCATTGAATCCTGGAATTATTTTTGTGAACCTTCTTTAAGTCCTCTTTGACAGAATATAATATTAATGATAAGACTCTTGGCAGTGTGGAGGATCTGAGAGATCTTGGGGTCCATGTCCATAGGACACTCAAAGCTGCTGCGCAGGTTGACTGTATTGAGAAGGTGTATGGTGTGTTGGCCTTCATCAACCATGGGATTGAGTTCAAGAGCCGTGAGGTAATGTTACAATTATATAAGACCTTGGTCAGACCTCACTTGGAGTACTGTGTTCAGTTCTGGTCACCTCACTTCAGGAAGGATGGAGATACTATAGAGAGAGTTCAGAGTAGATTTACAAGTATGTTGCCTTGTTCAGATGGTGTACCTTATGAGAATAGATTGAGTGAACTGGGCCTTTTCTCCTTGAAGTGACGGAGGATGAGAGGTGACCTGATAGAGGTGTATAAGATGATTGGGGCATTAATTGTATGGATAGTCAAAGGCTTTTTCCCAGGGCTGAAATGGCTAACACGAGGGGGTTGGAATAGGTACCGAGGGGATGTCAGGGGTAAGCTTTTCACACAGAGAGTGGCGGGTGTGTAGAATGCACTGCCGGCGGTGGTGGTGGAAGTGGACATAATAGGGTCTTTTAAGAGCCTCTTAGATAGGTACATGGAGCTTAGAAAAATAGAGGGATATACGTTAGGGAAATTTTAGGCAGTTTCTAGAGTAGGGTACATGGTCGGTACAATATTGTGGGCCGTGGGGCTGTAATGTGCTTTAGATTTCTATGTTGAATCCTTTCCAGTTTACCACATCCTTTCTAAGATAAGGAGCCCAAACCTGCTCACAATACTACAAGTGAGGGTTCTCCAGTGCTTTATAAAATCTCAACATTACCTGCCTATATTCTAGTCCTCTTCAAATGAATGCTAACATCACATTTGCCTTCCTCTACATGGAATCAATCTGCAAATTAACCTTTAGTGAATCCTGCAGAAGGACTCTCAAGTCCCTTTGCACCTCAGTTTTTTGTATTTCCTCTCAGTTTAGAAAATAGTCAACCGTTTCATTTGTTCTACCAAAGTGCATAACTCTACATATCCTAATAGTGTTTTCCATCTACCTTCTTTGCCCATTCTCCTGATCTGACTAAGTCCTTTTGTAGCCTCTCTACTTCTTCAAAAGTACCTACCCCTCTACCTATCTTCATATCATCAGCAAACTTTGCAATAAAGCCATCAATTCCATCATCCATGCAAACACGAAGAAATCTGCAGATGCTGGAAATTCAAGCAACACATGCAAAGTGCTGGTGAACGCAGCAGGCCAGACAGCATCCATAGGAAGAAGCACAGTCGACATTTCGGGCCGAGACCCTTTGTCAGGACAAATCATTGACATATAAATAAAGTATAAAGAATTAGTCCCAACACAGACCGCTGTGGAACACCACTAGTCATTGGTTGCCAATCAAAAAAGTCTCCCTTTATTCCCATTCTTTGCCTCCTGCCAATCAGTCATTGCTTTATCCATGCTAGAATATTGCTTGTAATATATTGTAGCTTGTAATACTTCGTAGCTTGTTAAGCAGTCTCATATGTGACACCTTATCAAATGCCTTCCGAAAATCCAAGTACACAACATCAATTGATTCTCCTTTGTCTATCCTGCTTGTTATTTCTTCAAAGAATTCCAACAGATTTGTTAGGCAAGATTATCCCTTATGAAAACCATGCTTACTATTGTCTATTTTATCATGTTCCCTCAAGTACCCTGAGAACTCATCCTTAATAATCGACTTCAACATCTTCCCAACCACTGAGGTCAGACTAGCTGGTTTATAGCTTTCTTTCTTCTGCCTTTCTCTCTTCTTGAAGAGTGGAATGACATTTGCAATTTTCCAGTCTTCCGGGACCATTCCAGAAATAGGTACCAGTGATTCTTGAAATATCATTACTAATACCTCCACAGTCTTTTCAGCCACCTCTTTCAGAACCCAGGCGTGTACACCATCTGGTCCAGGTGACTCATCTACCTTCTGATCTTTCAGTTTCCCAAGGACCTTCTCTCTAGGAATAGTAACCTCACACAGTTCATAACTTCTGACACCTGGAACTTCCACCATACTGCTAGTTTCTTCTAGAGTGAAGTCTGATGCAAAATACAAATTTTGCTTATCTTCTATTTTCTTGTCCATTACTACCTCTCCAGCATTGTTTTCCAGTGGTCTGATATCCACTTTTGCCTCTCTTTTATAGTTTGTATCTGAAGAAACCTTTGGTATCCTTTTTAATATTAGCTTACTTTCATATTCCATCTTTACCTTCTTAATGACTTTTTAATTGCATTCTTTTGGTTTTGAAAAGCTTCCCAACCCTCAAACTTTCCACTAATTTTTGCCCTATTTTATGCCTGCTCTTTGGCTTTTATGTTGACTTTGACTTCTCTTGTTAGTCACAGTTGTGTCATCTTGTCTTTAGAATACTCCTTCCACTTTGGGATGTAATTGCTTCCAGAAATTCCAGCCATTGCTGCTGTGCCGTCATCTCTGCCAGTGTTCTTTCTCAATCAATTCTGGCCAACTCCTCTCTCATGCCTCTGTAACTCCCTTTACTCCACTGTAATACTGATACATGTGACTTTAGCTTCTTATCGTACTTCAGGGTGAATTTGATCATATTATGATCACTTGCCCTTAAGGTTTCTTTTTCCTGAAGTTGTCTAATCAATTCTTGTTCATTGCACAGCACCCAGTCCAGAATAACTGATCCCCTAACGGGCACAACCATGAGCTGCTCTAAAAAGCCATCTCATAGGCATTCTGGAAATTCACCTCATCGAATCCAGCACCAATCTGATTTTTCCAATCTACTTGCATACTGAAGTCCCCCATGACTATTGTAACATTGCCCTTTTGGTAAACATTTTCTATCTCCCACTGTAATTTATAGGCCACATCCTTACTACTGTTTGGGGGTCTGTATACAAATCCCATCAGGGTCTTTTTACCCTTGCAGTTCCTTAGCTCTGTCCACAATGATTCAACACCCTTCAACCCTATATCTCTATATTGATTTGATTTCATCTTTTAGCAGCAGAGCAACATGGTCCCCGTTGCCTTCCTGCCTGTCCTTTCGATACGATGTGTACCCTTGGATATTGTGATCCCAGGTATAATCCTTTAGCCACCTTGGCTGAACAGATGAGCACTTCTAATAATAGACTAAGACAACTGTGCTGCTTTAAGAGCGCAATATGAGGTCATTCTTACCCTCGGCCATTAGGCTCTGTAATGAGTCAGCCTATAGCCGGGAAGTGATGACATCCTCCTGTTTGTGGTAACGTATTTTTTATTCTTTCTACTTCTTTTCTAACATCTATGTCTATGCACTTGTAATGCTACTGTGACTCAGTAATTTCCTTTGGGATCAATAAAGAATCTATCTACTAACAAGATAAGAGCTTATGATATTACATAATAATATGGATAGAAGATTGGCTGACTGGCAGGAAGCTAAGAGTGGAAATAAAGTGGGGCTTTTTCTGTTTGTCTGGTGGTGACGAGAGTTGTTTTGCAGTAGTCAGTGTTTGAACTGCTTCTTTTCACGGTATATGTTAATTATTTGGATGTTGAAATTGATGGCTTTGTGGCCAGGTTTGCAGATGATACGAAAAGATAGCTGGAAGGAAGCAAGGAGAATGCAGAAGGACTTAGATACGTTAGGAGAATGGTCAAGGAAATGGCAGATGGAATATGGTGTAGGGAAGTGTATGGTCATGCACTTTGGTAGAAGGAATAAAGGCATGGTATATTTTCTAAATGGGAAGAAAATTAAAAAATGAGAGTACAATGGACTTGGGTGTCCTTGTGCAGGGTTCTGTAAAGGTTAAATTATAAATTGGCTCAGTGGTAAGGAAGGCAAATGGAATGTTAGCATTTGTTTTGTCAGGACTAGAATATGAGCAAAGATGAGATGCAAAGGCTTTAAAAAGCATTGGTCAGACCTTATTTAGAGTTTTGTGGATAGTTTTGGACCCCTGATCGCAGGTATTGGTGAGGGTCCTGAAGAGATTCATGACAATGTTTTCAGGAATAAAACGTTAATATATGAGGAACACTTAATGGCTCTGGGCCTGTGCTCACTAGAGTTAAGAAAAATGAGGTGAATTCTTCTTGAAGCCTATCAAATGTTAAAAGGCCAAGATAGAATGGATGTGGACAGGAAGGTTCCTATAGTGGTTGAGTCCAGGACCAGAGGGTACTGCCTTAGAACAGAGGGTCATCTATTTAGAACAGAGATGAGAAGGAAATTCTTTAGCCAGAGGGTGGTGAATTAGTGGAATTCATTGCCACAGATGGCTGTGGAGGCCGTGTCATTGAGTATATTTAAAGCAGATGTTGATATGTTATTGCTTAGTCTTGGTTTTGGCCTAATTCTGCTGCTATGTGTTATGGTCTAATGGTCTTCTACTAAATGATGATGCAACCCATTAGAATGCTCTCCACGGTATATCTGTAGACATTTTCAAGTGTCTTTGGTGTCATACCATGTCTCCTTCGTACTCCTAATGAAATACAGCCACTGTTGTGCATTCTTTGTAATTGCATCAATATGTTGGGCCCAGGATAGATTTTCAGAGATGTTCAGAGACTTTAAACTGCTCACCATTTCCACTGCTGATCCTTCGAAGAAGATTGGTGTGTTGCCACAGCCACAGATTCGACAGCTCAGTTGATATGGCAATCGCACTTGTGAATATGCATGTGTTAGCTAGTTATTATTTCATTGTGATAGTACTTAACTCCATATTTGTTGTCATAGTGCTTGTTGAGACTTGGACACAGCACAGCAATGCTTCGCTGCCTGTTTTGCATTCGGCCTTGCCTGTCGAGTCAACTGACTCTGAAGACTAGCGGTATTTGTTTTATATTTTAGTTGTTCTTTTCAGCCGTAGTGTAGGCTTCATTTTTTTCATTTGAGAGTTTTAGGTAGTGGCTCTATTTGGCCCAGTGCTTATTGTTTTCTTTCCCCTTTAAGACTGTTCGCATTAATGTCTGTGAATTATCGACCCGCTTCGGTGTCTCTCATTCCGCACTTGGGCCTTATCCAAACCTAATGACAGCAAGTCTCAACCACACAAAGATGGACACAGCAGAGAGAGAGAAGCTGACCTTGGCCGTGAGATTCATTGGTCAGGTAGCTGACAAGCTACAGGGAATGGAATCTGTTCTTTGTGAAGTTAGGAAGGAAAATGAGGCAGATAATCTCGTGCGGACAAGCCCAGTCTCACTTGGAGGAACAGGTGTCGTCCTTCACCACAACTGTTCAACAGCTCACCGCAGGCAATTGGATTCAGGTGTCTGCGATGTCCGCATTCACGGCCGCCATCCATGAACTTACTGTGAACAGCCAGCATCAGCTGATGTCCATTAACGTTCTCGCCAATACAATCCAGCAGCCTCAGGCCGCCTCAGTTCCACTCCCAGCATCTCGCAGGTCCTTCTTTTCTGCTGCCCCCACAATCTTTGCTACTAATACTCCCGCTCTCACACCCGGATCAGAGCTGACTCCCGCATTCGGGCCCCCACAGACACCCGCGTCCATACAGGAACTGATTATTCTACATCCAGGCAGATATTCTGGTGATCCCGATGGCTGCAAGAATTTTATTACCCAATGCGAGCTGACATTCCAAGCCCAGCCTGCTCGTTTTGGTGATGATGCGCAAAAACTGGTATACATGGTCGATCTTCTTGATGCCCTCCACTCAGCTTGTTCAACGCTTTACCCCACAGCCCAGTCGTTCCGACATTTTGGGGTGGAGTAAAGGAGGGTTTTTGATCTTCCAGAACGAGGTCAGGAGGTTGTGCCAAGGCAGAGGAACGGTGAGAGCCTATGCAGTTAAATTCCGTACCCTTGCAGTAGAGATGGGTTGGAATGAGAGATCTCTCATCACTGCCTTCCAGCGTGGACTGAACGCAGGGATTCAGCTTGCGATCACCGTCCGGGACGAGCAGGATAGTCTGGATGATCTGATTAATCTGGCTATTCGAGTTGACAACTGGGTGACTGAGTGGCGCAGGGAATGAATGTTTCAAACTTCCTCCGTGGCGCCTGATCACCATCTTTCCTCACCCTTTCCCCCTCCTTCACCACCCAGCACCCAACCCAGGGACATGGAGGAGCCTATGAAAGTGGGGCACATGTGCCTGTCTCAGGAGGAATGAGAGTGGTGCCAGAGAACAGGCTCCTGCCTCTATTGTGGTGATCCAGGACACTTTCGTGCGGCATGTTCCAAGCGTCCAGTAGAACAGAATATCCATCAGCAGAGAGAGGAATCCTGACGGGCCGGTTCTCTCTTCAGTCAGCTTCCCCTAATTCTGTAATACTCGCAGCTTCCTTGTTGTGAAGGTCTCAGACCGATGAACTTAAGATGTTTATCGACGCTGGTGCAGCCGGGAATCTTATGGACATCTCTGTCGCTCAAAGATGGGGAGTTCCAACTCAGGAATCAAGAGAAAAGACCAACGTCAAGGTGCTGGACAGTTGACTTCTGGGAACCGGCCAGATCCTCTTTTACACCCAACCCCTCCAACTGGTGCTCGAAGGCAACCATCATGAAGGAATAACTTTCTGTCTGGTTAATTCACCTGAAATGCTACTAGAACTTGGTCTTCCCTGGTAATGCCGACATAACCCATGGATCGATTGGTCTCTGAAGGTACTCCAAGAGTGGGGACTGGCTACCTGTCTACCTATCTGGGTCCATCTCAAGCTCCGTCCCATGAATCCCCTCCTGTGTCAGCTAAGGATGTGGATCTGTCTGGGATTCCGGCTGAATATGGGAATCTCCTTGAGATTTTCAGTAAAAGAAAGGCCACCTCCCTGCCCCCACACCAGCCATACGAATGTGCCATAGAGCCCCTACCTGGCACTAGTCCTCCCCGGGGCCGGCTCTCTTCCCTCTCTCGTCCTGAAATGGTGGCCGTGGAGGAATACATCAAGGAGGTATTGAGTGTGGGACTTATCCGTCCGTCAACCTCACCGGCAGGTGCAGGCTTCTTTTTAGTGAGCGAGAAAGATGGTAAGTTCTGTCCCTGCATTGATTATCGGCCCCTGAACAACAGCACTGTGAAGAACCACTACCCTCTTCCCTTGCTGGCATCTGCGTTTGAGCATCTCCAGGGAGAAACCATGTTTTCCAAAATTGATCTGTGCAATACTTGCAATCTGGTTCGCATAAGAGAAGGGGATGAGTGGAAAATGGCTTTCAGCACCTCTAATGGCCGCTATGAGTACCTGGTGATGCCTTTTAGTCTGGCCAACACCCCGCGCTGTGTTCCAGGGCTTGGTTAACGATGTGCTCAGGGACATGTTGAACCAGTTTGTGTTTGCGTATTTAGATGACATCTCATCAGGAGCAGGTCCAGCATGTACTCAGACGCCTTCTTGAAAATAACCTGTACGCCAAGCCTGAGAAATGTGATTTCCATAAAGACCAGGTGTCGTTTTTGGGCTATATACTTACCCCCTCCAGTGTTCAAATGGACCCTAGTAAAGTTCAGGCAATTTCAGAGTGGCATAAACCATCTACAGTCAAACAGGTACGGCGCTTCAAGGGGTTTGCGAACTTTTATTGCCGCTTCATCCGGAATTTTGGCTCTATTGCGGCTCCAATTAATGCACTCACCAAGAAGATCTCGGCAGGATTCCATTGGACAGACGACGCCAATGAAGCATTTTCAGAGCTAAAGTGACGTTTCACCACTGCCCCGCTGCTGGTACACCCAGACCCATTTCAGGTGTTCATTGTCAAGGTGGATGCATCCGATGTAGGCAATGGAGCTGTCCTCTCTCAGCGCTCGTCTGTGGGTTGCCGGCTGCACCCTTGTGCCTTTCTTTCCCGTCGCTTGACTCTGGCCGAGAGGAATTATGATGTTGGGATCCGGGAGCTTCTGGCTGTTAAGGAAGCCCTGGAGGAATGGTTACACTGGTTAGAGGGGGCAGAGCATCCATACTTGGTCTGGACAAATCACAAGAACCTCTCCTATATTCAGAATGCTAAGAGACTCAACTCTTGACAAGCCCGGTAGACTCTCTTCTTCACGCAGTTCAATTTCATCCTCACTTACCGTCCCGGCGGCAAGAATACAAAGACTGATGCTCTCTCCTGGCAGTTGGATGGATCTGAGGACAATGCCAATCCAGAGCCCATTCTTCCTTGCTCGTGTATCGCTGCTCCGGTGATCTGGGGAATAGAGGCAGAGGTGAGGGCCACCCAACAATCAGATCCAGGCCTGGATGGGGGACCTCCCAACCGGCTGTTTGTTCCTGCTGCAGTGCATTCCAAAGTGTTGGAATGGGGTCACTCCTCCCCTCTGGTTGGACATCCGGGAATTCAACGGACTCAGGAAATTATAAAGAGACAATTTTGGTGGCCATCTATGACTTTGTGTCTGCCTGTCCCACCTGCACTCAGAACAAGACATCACAGCAACATCCTGTGTGCCTGTTATGTCCACTGCCTGTAACCCACCGCCCCTGGTCCCACCGCTCCGTAGATTTCGTCACTGGTCTGCCCCCGTCTAATGGAAACATCACCATTTTGATCGTTGTGGATCGATTTTCCAAGGCTGCCCACTTCATTGCCCTTTCCAAGCTCCCATCGGCTGGTGAGACTGCCATACTCATAGTTCAGCATGTGGTCAGGCTCCATGGCTTCCCTCAATACATGGTGTCTGACTGTGGACCACGGTTCACTTCCCGCTTTTGGAAGGCTTTCTGCTCTCTCGTAGGGGCCACGGCCAGCCTCTCGTCTGGCTTCCACCCCCAATCTAATGGCCAGACTGAGAGAGTGAGCCAGGAGTTGAAGACAACCCAGCGTGGTCTTGCCTCTTCCAACTCCACATCCTGGAGCCCCCAATGGGCAGAGATTGCCCACAATAACCTCCAGTCGTCCTCCACTGGTATGTTTCCCTTTGAATGCCAGAAGGGATTTCAGCCCCTGCTCTTCCCTGATCAGGAGATCAACACAGGAGTTCCTACTGCTGAACAGCTGATCCAGTGCTACAAAGCACACCTGGAGGCGAACCAGGGCTTCTCTGCTGCATGTCCAGAAACAGCACTCCCGGCAGGCGGATTGGCTCTCTCGACAGGTAAGGCCATTCAAGTCAGGAGAGGAGGTCTGGTTGGCATCAAGGGATCTTCCCTTGAAAATCGAGAGCTGGGAATTGGCACCGCGCTACGTGGGACCATTTGTAGTGGAAAAGGCTGTCAATAAAGTGTCCTATAGAGTGCATCTACCAGCATCATTGAAGATCCACCCAGTATTCCATGTTTCCCAGCTCAAGCCGGTTACTGCTCCTCCCCTGGCCCCAGTCACCCCACGTGGTAAGGTCCAGTACCTTGTGGACTGGGAAGGGTATGGCCCAGAAGAACGTACTTGGATCCCAGCGAAGGACATCTTGGACAAGTCGCTGATCCAGGACTTCCAGCAGACACAGGTCTGTGGTGCCTCAGGGTCTGCACCTAGAGAGGGGGCCCCTGTCACATCCATGGATTCGGCAGTGCAGTAGGTACAGCAATTGCGCTTGTGAACATGCACATGTCAGCTAATTATTATTTCATTGTGATAGTATTAACTCCATACTTGTCGTCGTAGAGCTTGTCGACACTTGGACACAGCACAGCAACTCTTCACTGCCTGTTTGCATTCGGCCTCCCTTGGCCTCGCCCGAGAAATTGGACTTTTGAGTCAACTGACTTTGAAGACTAGCAGTATTCGTTTTATATTTTAGTTGTTCTTTTCGGCTGCAGTGTAGGCTTCATTTTTCCATTTGAGAGTTTTAGCTAGCAGCCCTGTTTGGCTTAGCGTTTATTGTTTTCTTTCCCCCTTAACACTATTCGCATTAAAGTCTGTGAATTATTGACCCAATTCAGTGTCTCTCACTCCGCGCTTGGGCCAAATCCGAACCTAGTGACATGTGTGCTCTTTCAACTCCCCTTCCTGAAGTCCACAATTAATTCCTTGGTTTTAAGATGTTGAGTGTAAGATTGTTGTTTCAACACCACTTAACCAGCTGGTCTATCTTATTCCTGTATGCCTCCTCGTCCCATTATGAAATTCTGCCAAGAACAGTTGTGCCATTGGCAAATTTATAGATGGCATTTGAGGTGTGTGTAGCCGTACAGTCATGGGTGTCGAAAGAGTAGAGCAGTGGGCAACGCACACATCCTTGAGGTATGCCAGTGTTTATTGTGAGCAAGGAGAAGATTTTATTTCTGATCGGCACAGGCGGTTGTCTCCCAATGAGGAGGTCAAGAATTCAATTGCAGGGGCCCAGTTTTTGGAGCACGGTGATTAGAACTGAGGATATAATGGTGTTGAACACTGAGCTGTAATCAATAAACAGCAGGTTTGACAGGTTTTGCTATTTTCCAGGTGATCCAAGGCCAAGTGGATAGACTATGAGATTTCATCTGCTTATTGTGGCAATAGGCAAATTGCATTGGGTCCTGGTCCTTAGTTAGACAGGAGTTGATTCTAGCCAAGACCAACTTCTCAAAGCACTTCATTCCTGCAGATGTGAATGCAACTGGGTGATTGTTGTTGAGGGGTTTCACCCTGCTCTTCTTCTTGAGTACTACTTTTGAAGATGGTGTGAACATCCAACTGCAGCAGTGAGAGATTGAAGATGTAATTGAACACTTCCACCAGTTGGATGGCACAGGTTTGCAGCGCCCTACCAGGTACACCATCAGGGCCTGACATCTTGTGAGGGTTCACCCCCTCGAAAGATGTTCTGACATCAGCCTTGAACCAGTGATCACAGGGTCACCAGATGTTGCGGGGACTTGTGCAGGCATAGTTTTATTATTCCTTTCGTAGGCGTTGAGCTCATCTGGAAGTGAAACATCATATCAGTTCATGATGTTAGGTTTCACCTTGTAGGAAGTAATGGCCTGCAAACCCTGCCAGGACTGATATGCATTTGATTCCATCTCTAACTTCAATCAGAATAGCTTTTTCACTCTTAAAATAGCCTACTGTAGGTCCTATCATGTCTTTTTGTATAGTTCTGGATCACCGGTCTTGAATGGCACAGATCTGACCCTCAGCAGACTACATTTCTTCTCGTTCATTGATGGCTTTCGGTTATGGTGTGTTCAGTATATTCTCAAAGGCACACACATCCACACAGGTCTTGATGAAGTCAGTGACAAACCCGAGAAGATCAGCACATGCTGGAAATCCAAGCAATGCACACACAAAGCTGGAGGAATTCAGCAGGCTAGACAGCATCTATGGAAAAAAGTACAGTCGACGTTTTGGGCCAAGACCCTTCAGGACTGGAAAAGAGATGAGAAGTGAGAGCAAGGGTGGGGGAAGGGGAGGAAGAAATTGAATGTGGTAGGTGAAAGGTGAAACCAGGGGAGGGGAAGAGGTGAAGTAGAGAGCTGGAAAATGGATTGATGAAAGAGATAAAAGGCTGAAGAAGGGGGAATCAGCTGTGGTAGTGGATTTGGGTGAGCACACGATCAAAGAGGCAGATGGCAGCAGAGATCACAGGGGGGAGCAGTGGTGTATTCAATCAGATTGAAATATGAATCCCTGGATGTTGTACAGTCCATGCATGCATTAGGATCCACTCACTCAAAGCATTTCTATAAAGTGCTTCTCTGCCTCCCTCACCATTGGTGCTGCCGTCTTTGATCTCTGCCTGAACGCTCCGAGTAGGAGTATAACCAGGTGATTAGATGTCCGAAGTGCGGTGTGGGCCAGCATAATAAGCTGATAAGTTGGTGGTAGTTTTTCAGAGACTTCTTCAAGCTGGCCTGGTTGAAATCTATAGCACTAATAGGGAAGGCATCAGGCTGCCCTGTTTCATGACTGCTGATCATACTGCTTAGCTTCTGCAGTGCCTGCCCGATGCTGGCTAGAGCAGCGGTCCCCAACCACCAAAGCATGTGCTACCGGGCTGTGAGGAAACGATATGATTTGGCAATATGAAATGATATGAGTCAGCTGCACCTTTCTTCATTCCTTGTCACGGCCACTGTTGAGCTTGAACGCACGCGAGGTCATTACCCGCGCGTCATCCATGTCAGCGCGGGAAGGAGATCAATTCCTTGAGCTTGCAAATGACGGCGGTCAGAAAAGTATGTTTGACATAACATCTCTGCCGGCATTCTGGATCAAAGTCAAGGCTAAATATCCTGAGATAGCCACGGAAGCACTGAAAACGTTGCTTCCATTTCCAACATATCTCTGCAATGAATGCAACGAAAACTAAATTGCGGAATAGACTGGACATAAGGAACCCCCTTCGAGTATTGCTGTCTCCCATCACCCCTCGATAGGACTGTCTTGTTGCAGGAAAGCAAGCCCAGGGCTCCCACTGATTCAGCAATATTGGTGTGTTGCAATGATTTTATATGTTCATACGGGGAAAATATGTGCTGTGTATTTAATATCCAAATGTACTATTGACTTATGTAACCATACAACAAATACAGCATGGAAACAGGCCATCTCTGCCCTGCTAGTCCGTGCCGAACGCTACTCTCACCTAGTCCCACCGACCTGCACTCAGCCCATAACCCTCCATTCCTTTCCTGTCCATATACCTATCCAATTTTTCTTTAAATGATAATATCAAACCTGCCACTACCACTTCTAATGGAAGTTCGTTCAACACTTACTTCAAGCTCCCCTGTCCTCCCCTGATAATTGACTTATCACTATATTCATGCGAGGAAAATATGCGCTGTGTGTTTAATATTAAATTCGTTAGATAAATCCCTTTAGAAACGAAACTGAGTTTATTAGCCACCTATCACCGATATTCCGGTCGTGATTAACACCCCCCCCCCGAACAGAATTGCCAAAAACGATTTGTAGAAAAAAATCGGCACATATACGCATGCGCAAGTCACGCATGTTCACTGGTGCCCGTGCAAGGCTTCATGGTCATTGTAGTCTTTCTCGGGGAAACACAATGTATTTGACTGCTACTCTTGTCCGTTGGCAACCCTACTCCCAACCCCCCGGTCGGCCGGTCCGCAGGAATATTGTCAATAATAAACCGGTCTGCGTTGCAAAAAAGGTTGGGGATCCCTGGGCTAGAGATGGAATATATACTGCTACCAGGATAATGATGGAAAACTCCCTTGACAGATACAATGGAAGACACTTGACTGCTTGATATTCCAGGTGGATGAGCAGGACTGAGACGGAACCACCATGTCTTTGCACTACAATGAGTTCCACCTCCTCTATCTTTAGAAGACTCAGATGTCCTATCTTTGCAGTGAATGGTGAAATCCTCGGGCTGCAATGCTGCATCTGAAATGATGGGATGAGGCATGCTTCCATGAAGCAAGGTTCACAACAGTTCCTTATGTCCCTCTGTTACTGCAATCTTGCTCTGAGGTCTTCAGTTTTATTTTCCAGAGACTGTATATTCGCCACCAGGATACTGAGGAGTTGGAGTGCTAAGGCCTCTGCATTTTTATCATACCTGTACGCCAGCATGCGCTTCAATTTTTTAAAAGGCAAATTACACTCAGGACCTTAGCCTGCCATCCGGCATCCACTGATTTCGAGGATTGACCGATTTTTTAAAATAACTTCACAAGATCACAAGACAAAGGAGCAGAAGTAGGCCATTCGGCCCATCGAGTCTGCTCCGCAGCTCCCCCATGAGCTAAACTATTCACCCATCTAGTTCCAATTTCCGGCTTTTTCCCCGTATCCCTTGATACCCTGACTAATTAGATACCTGTCAATCTCCTCCTTAAACACCCTCAATGATCGTGCCTCCACAGCTGTCAGCTGTATGTGGCAACGAATTCCACAAATCCACGAACCTCTGGCTAAAAAAATTTCACCTCATCTCTGTTTTAACTGGGTACCCTCTAATTCTAAAACTATGGCCTCTTGTCCTGGACTCACCCACCAAGGGAAACAACCTTTCCACATCTACTCTGTCCAACCCTTTCAACATTCGAAACGTTTCTATGAGATCCCCTCTCATTCTTCTATACTCTAATGAATACAATCCAAGAGCCGACAGACGCTCCTCATATGTTAGCCCCTGCATTCCAGGAATCATCCTCGTAAATCTTCTCTGAACTCTGTCCAACATCAGTATATCCTTTCTAAGATAGGGGGCCCAAAACTGCACACAGTATTTTAAATGAGGTCTCACTAATGCCCCATAGAGCCTCATCAACACCTCCTTACTCTTATACACTATTCCTCTTGAAATGAATGCCAACATAGCATTCGCTTTCCTTACCGCCAATTCAACTTGGTGGTTAACCTTTAGGGTATCCTGCACGAGGACCCCCAAGTCCCTTTGCACTTCCGATTTTTGAATTTTCTTCCCATCTAAATAATAATCTGCCCGATTATTTCTTCTTCTGAAATGTACAACCGTACATTTGTCAACGTTGTATCTCATCTGCCATTTCTTTGCCCACTCTCCTAAACTGACTAAGTCTCTCTGCAACCTTTCCGTTTCTTCAACATTTCCTGCTCCTCCACCTATCTTGGTGTCATCCGCAAACTTGGCCACAAAACCATTTAATCCATAATCCAAATCATCGATATACATCGTAAAAAGAAGCGGCCCCAACACAGACCCCTGCAGAACACCACTAGTAACCGGCAACCAATCAGAATAGGATCCCTTTATTCCCACCCTTTGCTTTCTGCCTATCAGCCAATGCTCCACCCATTTCAATATTTTTCCTATAATTCCATGGGCGCTCATCTTAGTAAGCAGCCTCATATGCGGCACCTTATTGAAGGCCATTTGAAAATCCAAATACACAACATCCACAGCCTCTTCCTTGTCAATCTTATTCAAGATTACCTCAAAAAATTCCAATAAGTTGGTAAGGCAGGATCTTCCCTTCATGAAACCATGCTGGCTTCGGCCTATCTTGTCAGGCACCTCGAGATATTTCATAACCTCGTCCTTGTGGATTGACTCCAATATCTTTCCAACCACCGATGTCAGACTAATAGGTCTGTAATTCTCTTTTTGCTGTCTCCTTCCTTTCTTAAATAGCGGAACTACATTTGCGACCTTCCAGTCCTCCCGAACCATGCCAGAGCCTATTGATTCCTGGAAGATCATTTCCAATGCTTCCACAATCTCCAAAGCCACCTCCTTCAGAACCCTTGGGTGCACCTCATCCGGGCTGGGAGACTTATCTATTCTTAGTCCACTTAGCTTCCCA
This sequence comes from Mobula birostris, assembly GCF_030028105.1. Taxonomy (NCBI): domain Eukaryota; kingdom Metazoa; phylum Chordata; class Chondrichthyes; order Myliobatiformes; family Myliobatidae; genus Mobula; species Mobula birostris. The sequence goes on along the minus strand of NC_092384.1, from coordinate 5,523,767 downwards.
AGCACTTTCTCTCTAGTTATCTTGACTGTACCTAATTCTATTCCCTGATACCTCTGGCTATCAGGCATATTGCTCATGTCTTCCACTGTGAAGACTGATGCAAAATACTCATTCAGTTCCTCCGTCATCTCTTTGTTATCCATTATAATTACTCCAGCATCATTTTCAATCGGTCCCATATCTACCCGTCACTCTTTTACTCTTCATATATTTAAAAAAACTCTTAGTATCCTTTTCTATGTTAATCGCCAACTTCCTTTCATAATTCATCTTTTCTTTCCTAATGACTTTCTTAGTTTCTTTCTGTAAGTTTTTAAAGGTCTTTCAGTCCTCATTTTTCCCACTAATTTTTGCTTCCGTGTACGCCGTTTCTTTTGCTTTTATTTTTGCCTTAACCTCTCTCGTTAGCCACGTTTGTGCCATTTTTCCATTCATGATTTTCTTTTTTCTTGGAATATATTTTTCCTGCATTTTTCTTATTTCTTGTAGGAATTTCATCCAATTCTGCTCTGCCGTCCCTCCATTTAGCTTACATTTCCAATCGACTTGGGCCAGTTCCTCTCTCATACCACTGTAATTTCCCCTGTTCCACTGTTCCACTGAAATATCGATACACCTGATACCAGCTTCTCCTTTTCTTAAAACAATGTTGCTTACTACAGTACCCATGGCTGTGACAGTGGATTTCAGCTGTAGTGGACCTAAACGTGACTATTTGATGGTTCACATGAAAAGTTGCCACTTATTGATTGTAGACTTTGGGAAGGGGAAGTCAAGGGAACACACATTAGTTCTCTTTGAGGGATCAGCAGTGCAAAGGGTGAGCAGCTTCAAGTTTCTGGGTGTCACAGTCTCTGAAGATTTATCCTGGGGACAACATATTGATGCAATTACAAAGGCACGACAGCAGCTATATATCATTAGGAGTTTCAGGAGACTTGGTTCATCACCAAAGGCTCACAAATTTTAACGGATGTATTGTGCAGAGCATTTTATCTGGTTGCTTCACCCTGTGGTATAGAGGGGCCACTGCACTGGATGGAAAAATGCTGCAGAAAGTTGCAAACTCAGTCAGCTCCATCATAGGTACTAGCCTTCCCTGCATTGAGGACATCTTTAAAAAACAATGCCTTATAAAGGTGTCATCCATCATTAAGAACCCCTCTATCCAGTCCAGACTTCAATCCAACTGAGAATTTGTGGCTGGACTTGAAAAGGGCTGTTCACTCACAATCTCCATGAAATCTGACAGCATGAGCTGCTTCTTAAAGAAGAATGGGAAAAAGTTGTAGTGTCAGATGTGCAAAGCTGATCGAGACCTATCCACATAGAAGCAAGGCTGTAGTTGCTGCAAAAGGTACATCTACTGAGGACTGGCTTGAAGGGCGTGGGTAATTAAGTAGACAACTATTTTATGTTTAATAATTGTGATAAATTTAGACCAATTTGAAGAAATTTGATTTCACTTTGACACACAGGTCTTTCCGCTGATATGTGTCAAGAAAGCCTAATTAGATGTATTGTGATTCAATGTTGTAAAACAATAAAACATGAAAACTTCCAAGGGGATAAATACTTATTAATTCTGATTCTGTATGTTCCAAGATCAGACTGATATCTTGTTGAAAAGTTGGGAGTCAAACCTGATTGGCTTTAAGACATTGAAAATACTTACAGTTTTGTTCTGCACAGGAATATTTTTTTAAAGAACTTAGGAAATTTCTAGGCCCTTATTGTTCAGAGGTTTCAATGATGTTTGTCTGATTACTTACCAGTTTTTGCCTAATTTTGTCCTCTAGATGTATCGTTCCTATTGTGGAGGTGATTAATTCACATATTGACCTTGGACGTTGCTTTCTCAAGTATCCTTACCAATGCTTGATAAAACTTCATAATACCCATGACCTTCCAGCTTGTTATGGTGTAGTTCCACAGGTTAGTTTCATTAATTTTATTTGTTTTATTGCATAATAGAGTACTGGTCCTCTCCAGGCTCCTGACATATGAACAACCTATACATATGAATGGAATGAAGAGTTTTGAGATGACAGGATGGATGGGTGTGTTTTTTCTGACTTCTGCAGGGTTGTTGGTTTGGTATCTTCGACTCCATGTGAATAGGACTTTTCCGGATGCCTCCTCTTCCTACCCATGCCCCCTCCCTTGAGCCGACATTTGTTGGGGCTGGTGGAGCCGAGCAAAAATGGGGAGCAGTGAGCAGACTCACTCACTGTGTCAATGACAGCACGCTGGCAGCCGCTCTTCACTCCGCGCTCACTCTGGCATCACAGCTGGCAGCCGCTCTTCTCTCCCTGCCTGCTCTGGCATCACAGCTGGCAGCCGCTCTTCTCTCCCTGCCTGCTCTGGCATCACAGCTGGCAGCTGCTCTTCACTCCCTGCCTGCTCTGGCATCACAGTTGGCAGCCACTCTTCACTCCCCTGCCTGCTCTGGCATCACAGCTGGCAGCTGCTCTTCACTCCCTGCCTGCTCTGGCGTCACAGCTGGCCGCCACTCTTCACTCCCCCGCCTGCTCTGGCGTCACAGCTGGCAGCCACTCTCCTCTCCCCGCCTGCTCTTATGTTACAGTTGATTCTATGATCCTTTCCCACTCATGGTTTTTGTTCACTTATGCCTTACAAACAGCTCAGGTTACGAACAATTCTGTGGAAATACTCCTTTATCTGATAGTCTTAAAAAGAGCACTTTCTTATACTGGAGACTGCACATAAAGGCAGTCAACATGGACGAGGCCATAAGGTGATGATTGTGGTTAGTCCAAGAGGTAGCCAAGTGCCTGGATATTCAAGTGTGCAATGTGCTGATAAACATTGGATCATTAGGTAGTGTATGGCATTTTCTTCCTCTGTAACGACTGCCCAGTGGTTCTGAATTAGATTAACCCAGCAAATATGTTTTCCCTCATTCTGTTTAGTTAAAGGTGACAAACATGAAATTTGCATGTGACAGAGGAACGACTGAAGACCAGTAGTTCCATAAGCAGTAAACAAATATTGGTGATTGCTCAGAGACTGAAGCCCAGTTTATACTTCTGCATCAAAGGTACGCCATAGAAACAGCGTAGCCGCGTACCGTACGCTGTACTCTACGCCGAACCCTACACTGTAGCCTAACGCGCACCTCTCCCAAAATGTAACTACGCGTCGCGGTGACGCAGACCGCAACAGCTGTGATTGGCCCTCTTGGTAGCATCACATTTCCTCCTACGCATTTCCGGTTGCTGCTGCTTCTCCACCATTTCAGATTTGAGAGAGAAGAAACTCTTGTTCAACATTTATCAGCTCCGAATCCAACATGATGCGCTCAGTTTCAATCGCCATTGTTTCAAGTACAGGAAGAAACTCAACACAGTGGCGTAGAAACCCCACTGCCAACTAGTGTTTTGGCGGTGAATTGCAGAGCGACGCAGACACACCAACGCACGAGTATAAATGCTCACAATGGCGTAGGTCACTTGCGTAGGCTATGGCGTAGCCCGTACGCACAAGTACAAACCCCATTTCCAGAAAAGTTGGGATATTTTCCAAAATGCAATAAAAACAAAAACCTGTGATATGTTAATTCACGTGAACCTTTATTTAACTGACAAAAGTACAAAGAAAAGATTTTCTATAGTTTTACCGACCAACTTAATTGTATTTTGTAAACATACACAAATTTAGAATTTGATAGCTTTAACACACTCAACAAAAGTTGGGACAGAGGCATGTTTACCATTGTGTTACATCACCTTTCCTTTTAATAACACTTTTTAATCGTTTTGGAACTGAGGATACTAATTGTAGTAGATTTGTAATTAGAAATTTTGTCCATTCTTGCTTGATACAAGACTTCAGCTGCTCAACAGTCCGTGGTCTCCGTTGTCCGATTCTCCTCTCTGTGATGCGCCATACATTTTCAATAGGAGATAGATCTGGACTGGCAGCAGGCCAGTCAAGCACACGCACTCTGTGTCTACAAAGCCACGCTGTTGTAGCCCGTGCAGAATGTGGTCTGGCATTGTCCTGCTGAAATAAGCATGGACGTCCCGGGAAGAGGCGTCGCCTTGATGGCAACATATGTCTCTCTAAAATCCTAATATACGCCTCAGAGTCAATAGTACCTTCACATACATGCAACTCACCCATGCCGTGGGCACTGATGCACCCCCATACCATCACAGATGCTGGCTTTTGCACCTTTTGCTGATAACAATCTGGATGGTCGTTTTCATCTTTGGCACGGAGAACTCGACGCCTGTTTTTTCCAAAAACTAGCTGAAATGTGGACTCATCTGACCACAGCACAGGGCTCCACAGTCTTTCGGTCCATCTGAGATGAGCTCAGGCCCTGAGAACTCGCCGGCATTTCTGCATAGAGTTGATGCATGGCTTCCTCCTTGCGTAATACAGTTTCAGGTTGCATTTCTGGATGCAGCGATGGACTGTGTTGAGTGACAATGGATTTCTGAAGTACTCCAAAGCCCAGGTGGCTATAATTGTCACAGTAGCATGACAGTTTCTTAGGCAGTGCCACCTGAGGACTCGAAGATCACGCGCATTCAACAGTGATTTCCGACCTTGCCCTTTACGCACTGAGATGTCTCTGAATTCTCTGAATCTTTTTGCAATATTATGTACTGCAGATGTTGAAAGACCTAAATTCTCTGCAATCTTGCGTTGAGGAATATTCCTTTTGAACTGACTAACAATTCTCTCGCGAATTTTGGCACAAAGGGGTGAGCCACAGCCCATCCTTGCTTGCAAAGACTGAGCCTTTGATGGACGCTACTTTTATACCCAGTCATGATACCTCACCTGCTACCAATTAGCCTGCTTAATGTGGAGTCTTCCAAACCAGTGTTACTTGAATATTCTGTGCACTTTTCAATCTTATTTTAACTCTGTCCCAACTTTTGTTGAGTGTGTTGCAGCCATCAAATTCTAAATTTGTGTATGTTTACAAAATACAATTAAGTTGGTCAGTAAAACTATTGAAAATCTTTTCTTTGTACTTTTGTCAGTTAAGTAAAGGTTCATGTGAATTAACATCACAGATTTTTGTTTTTATTGCAGTTTGGAAAATATCCCAACTTTTCTGGAAATGGGGTTTGTATAAATCAGCCTTAAGGGCCAAAGGCGAGCCACACTGTCCTGCAGTCAGTGTTTTATGAACAAAAGGCGTACATGAGGCAGGTTCCTGGCATCAGGGTGCATGACTTGAGGCCTGCAGAAGCAGAAAACAAACAGCAAAGACATAGAAGATCAGGTCACATCTCTGGGGAGAGAAGCAGAGTTACTGTTTCAGGTCGAAGACAACTCATCAGGACAATTCTGACAAAAGATTTTTCATCCAATTGAGTATTTCTTGTGTTTTCTTTTACTGTCAGTACCAACATCTACCGTATTTTTCATTTTTGTCTATTGAAGCAGGTTTACTTTAATAGTCATATTCAGACTTGGTAAGTGTGGATGTTTGCTTCTGCTTGAATGGCCTGTGTTTACAGTGGGCAGTGCAGGTGTGGAAAAGACAGGGTATAATTTATATCTTGTTATATCTTGTTACTTTTTTTGAAGAAGTGACAACAGTTTCCTTATCTGACATTACTTATTAATCCAGTTTCATTGAACAAGATAAAATCTTAAAATAGATTTTTCCTAGCTTGTTTGAGAACGTATTGTTCCAGGACCTGCCCCAAAGGCAAGGTATATCTCATACTCCGAACTGCTATTGTCAGCTTGATTTGCCCAACCTATAAAAATTATAGATCTTCTTGATTATTACATCTGGGAAGCTGTATTTATTTCTAAATCAATAATATCTTCATTTATGTTGCTGTAAGCCATTCCAACCACTGTTAATGATCTTTTCCTGTGTTTATACATTCTGTTTTCTGTTCTACTGGGTCAAGATCATTCCTCACTGCTGCGCTTGTATTATCCACTATTATTGTAGCTAACCACCTCCTCAATCCTTCATGTCTCCTCATTTCTGTCTTTTCTTTCCAAATACTTGTTTCCCTGGAATATTTAATTCCAAACCATGGTTACCTTGAAACCGTGATTCTGTAATTGCTGTCAATTTCTAACTGTGCCATTAGTTTGTCCATTTTGCCATCTATCCCTCATATTTCAAATACAACATCTTTAATTTTAACATTTTTGTTTCAATTGATGTTCCTTGATCAGTATGCTGATTACCCAGATATTATTTTGTTTTGTGAACTTACCCTCTGGTGCAGGAATGATGCAGTTGGTGCAAAAATTCCAATAATTAGGGCAGACAAGGCTGAAGTAGCAGGGACACATTTCCAACAAGCACAAGTTAACTCTCACTGATGGTCTGGGTGCCTTGCTGCATGAATGGTGTTGCTAAAACGGTATGACTGCTCAGATTAAAAAAAGTTCTTTGCCTTAAAGTGGCAGTCAGCCTGGAAGAAAATTAGACATAGTAAAACACCAGATATTGTCTTATCATTAACAACTGAGTTAAGGATGATTCCCGGACATGTTGAGTGCAATCATTCATTCCAATCTAATGGAACCTTGTGGGCAAGTACTTTGATTGATGAATAAAAACTCAGAAATCAATACAAGGAAAACCCCAAGGCATTCTACAAGTATGTGAAGAGCAAGAGGATAAGACGTGAAAGAATAAGACCTATGAAGTGTGACAGTGGGAAAGTGTGTATGGAACCAGAGGAAATAGCAGAGGTACTGAATGAATACTTTACTTCAGTATTCACTATGGAAAAGGATCTTGGTGATTGTAGTGATGACTTGCAGCAGACTGAAAAGCTTAAGCATGTAGATATTAAGAAAGAGGATGTGCTGGAGTTTTTGGAAAGCATCACGGTGGATAAGTCGCCAGGACTGGATGAGATGTACCCCAGGCTACTGTAGGAGGCAACGGAGGAGATTGCTGCGCCTCTGGTGATGATCTTTGAATCATCAATGGGGACGGGAGAGGTTCCGGAGGGTTGGAGGGTTGCAGATGTTGTTCCTTTATTAAAGAAAAGGAGTAGAGATAGCCCAGGAAATTATAGACCAGTGAGTCTTACTTCAGTGGTTGGTAAGTTGATGGAGGAGATGTTGAGAGGCAGGATTTATGAATATTTGGAGAGGTATAATATGATTAGGAATAGTCAACATGGCTTTGTCAAGGGCAGGTTGTGCCTTATGAGCCTGATTGAATTTTTTGAGAATGTGACTAAACACATTGATGAAGGAAGAGCAGTAGATGTAGGGTATATGGATTTCAGCAAGGCATTTGATAAGGTACCCCATGCAAGGCATGTGATCCAAGGAACATTGCTTTGTAGATCCAGAACTGACTTGCCCACAGAAGGTAAGTCAGTCACTGAAAGCAAGCATGCAAGTACAGCAGGCAGTGAAGAAAGTTAATGGCATGCTGGCCTTCATAACAAGGGGAATTGAGTATAAGAGCAAAGAGGTCCTTCTGCAGCTGTACAGGGCCCTGGTGAGACCACACCTGTGTGCAGTTTTGGTCTCCAAATTTGAGGAAGGACATTCTTGCTATTGAGGGAGTGCAGTATAGGTTCACAAGGTTAATTCCTGGGATGGCGAAACTGTCATATGTCGAAAGATTGGAACGACTGGGCTTGTATACTCTGGAATTTAGAAGGCTGAGAGGGGATCTCATTGAAACATATAAGATTATTAAGGGATTGGACACGCTGGAGGCAGGAAGCATGTTCCCACTGATGGGTGAGTCCAGAACCAGAGGCCACAATTTAAAAATAAGGGGTAGGCCATTTAGAACGGAGTTGAGGAAAAACTTTTTCACCCAGAGAGTGGTGGATGTATGGAATGCTCTGCCCCAGAAGGCTGTGGAGGCCAAGTCTCTGGATGCTTTCAAGAAAGGGATGGCTAGAACTCTTAAAGATAGCGGAATCAAAGGTTATGGGGATAAGGCAGGAACTGGATACTGATTGTGGATGACCAGCCATGATCACAGTGAATGGTGATGCTGGCTCGATGGGCCAAATGGCCTACCCCTGCACCTATTGTCTGTTGTCTATTGTCTATTGCAAAGAGTGGTTTTAGACAGGTCATATTCTGCATGGAGGTCGGTGACCAGTGGTGTGCCTCAGGGATCTGTTCTGGGACCCTTCCTCTTCATAATTTTTATAAATGACCTGGATGAAGAAGTGGAGGGATGGGTTAGTAAGTTTGCTGATTACACAAAGATTGGAGGTGTTGTGGATAGTGTGGAGGGCTGTCAGAGGTTACAGTGGGACATTGGTAGAATGCAAAACTGGGCTGTGTGTCACAATGGGGTGCTGGGAACAGACCCAAATATGAGACACAGACACTGAAGTACAACAAACAGGACTTAATCTCTTACTCACTCTTCCTTCAGTTAGTCCTGACGAAGGGTTTCGGCTTGAAACGTCAACTGCACCTCTTCCTAGAGATGCTGCCTGGCCTGCTGCATTCACCAGCAACTTTGATGTGTGTTGCTTGAATTTCCAGCATCTGCAGAATTCCTGTTGTTTGACTAGAGTAGGGATGTGACAGGATACCGAAAAGGAGCAGGGACAAGAACACAGACTTGGGCTAGGACATGGATTAGACACAGGGAACCCAGACGAGGAACTATGAACTAGAAGCCTGCGCTTGGACTCTGAGCCAGAGACTGGACAAGGACCCAGGACATGGGTCTTGCCTAGGGCTTGGACCCCAGAACTAGGCAAGAACATGACATGGCTACCGGACAGGATTTGCTGGGGTCTTGGGCTTGAGGCTTGGGATCTTCAAGGCTTGGGTTCTTGGCAGGACTCCTGAGCAGGACACAGAACTTCACCCTACAGAGGGAAGAGCAGGGAGGGACAGACCAAACTGCAGGGTAATAGCTATTAGCCTGGCTTACTCAACAGAGGCAAGGGACAGGAAAGGACAGAACCAACCACAGGGTAACAGCAATCAGCCTGACTTTCACAACAGAGGCAAGGACAGGAAAGGAGCTCAGTCCAGGGTGGCTCTGAGTCACAGGGCAGCCAGCAACCTTGGCTGGCTACAGAAATAGCCAAATCCATACCACAATGACCACTCCAACAAATGGCAACAAGGCTCCATGAAGCGGTGGTCCTCCAACCAGGACTAGAGATCACAAGTGGTTTCATTAGCCTTCCATCAGCAGGTTGCTCCAAGGGGGACTAACAAGACAAACTAGCAGCCCACACTCAACCCCAAGGCTACTTATATTCCAAGCCCCAAGATGGGAATCAGGTGCCTATGATTAACTCAACCAAAACGAGGGACAGCTGGAAGACCCAGAGTCCTGAGTCCACGGACCGGACCGTGAACCGGAATGCGGACTTCACGGACCAGACCATGACGCTGAGAAGTGGCAGATGGAGTTCAACCCAGATAAGTATGAAGTGGTTCAGTTTGGTAGGTCAAATATGATGGCAGAATATGGAATTAATGGTAAGTCTTTTGGCAGTGCGGAGAATCAGAGGGATCTTGTGGCCCGATGCTTGTATCATGCTGTAGGTTTTCTATGTTTCTATGTGTCTATATTTCTATGGTTAGAGCATTGGCTGATTGGAAGGAGGCAGTGAGTGGGAATAAAAGGATCCTTGTCTGGTTGGCTGCCAGTGACTCTTGGTGTTCTGCGGGAGTTGGTATTAGGACCACTTCTTTTTGAGCTGTATATGAATGATTCAGATGATGAAACTGATGGCTTTGTTGCCAAGTTTGCAGATGATACAAAGATTTATGGAGGGGCAGGTAGTATTGAGGAAACAGGTAAGATGCAGAAGGATTTAGACAGATTAGGAGAATGGGCAAGAAAGTGGCAAATGAAATATAATGTTGGAAAATGCATGGTCATTCACTTTGGTAGTAGAAATAAATATGCAGACTATTTTCTAAATGGGGAGAAAATCCAAAAATTTGAAATGCAAAGAGACTTAGGAGTCCTTGTGCAGAACACCCTAAGGGTTAACTTGCAGATTGAGTTGGTGGTGAGGAAGGCAAATGCAATGTTAGCATTCATTTCAAGAGCTCTAGAATACAATATCAGGGATATGATGCTGAGGCTTTATAAGGCACTGGTGATGCCTCACCTTGAGTATTGTGAACAGTTTTGGGCTCCTCATCTTGGAAAGATGTGTTGGCATTGGAGAGGGTCCAGAGGAACTTTACAAGGATGATTCCAGGAGTGAATGGGTTATCATACGAGGAACGTTTGATGGCTTTGGGTCTGTACTCGCTGGAATTTAGAAGGATGACGGGGGATCTCATTGAAACCTTTCAAATGTTGAAAGGCCTAGACAGAGTAGATGTTGAAGGATGTTTCCCATGGTGGGAGAGTCTACGACAAGAGGGCACAGCTACAGGATAGAGGGATGTCTATTCAAGACAGAGATGCAGAGAAATTTCTTTCGCCAGAGGATGGTGAATTTGTGGAATTTGTTGCCAGATGCAGCTGTGGAGGCCAGGTCACTGGGTGTATCTAAGGCAGAGATTGATAGGCTCTTGATTAGACATGCATCAAAGGTTACGGGGAGAAGGCTGGGGAATGGGGTTGAGGAGGAGAAAAAAATCAGCCATGATTGAATGGTATAGAAAACTCAATGGGCCAAATGGGCTAATTTCTGCTCGTATGTCTTAAGGTCTCATGGTCTAACACAAGTTTCAACTCACCATGACCACCAGGCCTTTTCATTTGAGTAATAAAATAAAAATCTTGAATTAACATAGAACTTGTCTTACTATTGCAAAACTATGAAACTACTGGATTATTGTGAAAACTCATCTGTGTTAATGATGCTCTTCAGGGGAAAAAATCTGCCATCTGTCCCTGTTATGTGACTGGAACCACCATTGTGGCTAACTCCTAAATAAGTTCAGGGGCAGTTGCCAATTGACAGTACATACCAATATTTCTGATGACACCCCATTCTGTGAATGACAAACGCTTTTGACAAGTTCTTACATAGAAGGCAAATTGGTAAATTGAATCCAAAACTATCCTTAACAATAGAAGGCAGCAGAGAGTGGTTGAAAGTTGCTTTTCTCATTTACTAGTGTACCACAAGGATTGCTTGTGATATACATTAACAACTTGGATGTGAACATAAGAAATATGGTTCGTAAGTCTGCAGAAGACACAAAAATTTGTGGTGACGCAGAGATAGGAGATTGTCTTATCTTGCAGCATGATCTTGGTCGGCTAGGAAGTTAGGTGGGGTAATGGCAGGTGGAATTTAATTTTGACAGGTGTAAAGTGATGCTTTTTGTTAGCAGTGGGGGCTGACAGAAGGTCTGATAAATGAATATGGAATTAGGATAAGGATAAACAGTGCAAAGAATAAGAGTATTCATTCCCCTGGTGGGGTGTCTAAAACAGGAGGACATGCATATAATGTGAAACTGAGTTTAGAGGAGGTCTAAAGGAACTTTTTCCACACATGGAGAGGGGTTGGATTCTGGATTGCACTGCTTGAGAGAGTGCTGAAGGCAGAGACTCGCAACATTCATGCAGCATATGGGCTTGAATCAATGTATGTTGGTTGGTAAGAACCTGATTGCTTGTTTCTTTGTGGTACAACCTCTATGAGAATTCTTTTTTAGAGAATATACACTGTCATAAATGAAGGGATGTCAAGTGAAATGAAAGAAACTCATTCCCCAGCAATGGCTTTTGTCCCTTAGTGTCAGATTCAGGTTTCATATCATTGGCATATGTCATGAAATTTGTTGTTATGTGGCAGCAGTACACTGCAATACAGAATAATAAGAACTAAATTACAGTAAGTTTATGTACATAGAACATCGAAATCTACAGCAGATTACAGGCCCTTTGGCCCAACAATGTTGTGCCGACCATGTAACCTACTCTAGAAACTGCCTAGAATTTCCCCACCGCATAGCCCTCTATTTTTCTAAGCTCCATGTACTTATCTAAGAGTCTCTTAAAAGACCCTATTGTATCCACTTCTACCACTGTTGCTGGCTGTGCATTCCACACACCCACCACTCCCTGTGTGAAAAACTTACTCCTGACATCACCCTTGTACCTGCTTCCAAGCACCTTAAAACTATACCCCCAGGTGTTAGCCATTTGAGCCCTGCAAAAAGTCTCTGGCTACCCACGTGATCAATGCCCCTCATCATCTTATACACCTCTATCAGGTCACCTCTCATTCTCCTTTGCTCCGAAGAGAAAAGGCCACGTGCATAAGGCACACTCTCCAATCCAGGCAACAGTCTAGTAAATCTCCTCTGCACGCTCTCTATAGTATCCAAATCCTTTCTGTAGTACATACAGAAAATAATTAAATTAAATAATTAGTGCAAAAAAAAAGGTAGTGAGGTAGTGTAGTGAGGTAGTGTTCATGGGGTCAATGTCCATTCAGAAATTTGATGGCAGAGGAGAAGAAGCTGTCCCCGAATCTTTGAGAGTGTGTGTCTTCATGCTCCCGTACCTCCTCCCTGATTGTAACATTGAGGGGAGGGCACGTCTTTAATAATGGATGCTGCCTTTTTGAGGCATTGCTCTTGAAGATGCCCTGGATATTACAGGTGATAGTGCCCATGATGGAGCTGACTGAGTTCATAACTTTTTGCAGCTTCTTTCAACCCTGTGCAGTAACACCCCCCTACCAGACGGTGATGCAGCCAGTTAGAATGCTTTCCATGGTACTAGCTGATATATTCGCTCCTGTATGCCTTCTCGTCACCATCAGAAATTCTGCCAACAATAATTCTGTCATCAGCAAATTTATAGATAACATTTCAACTGTGTCCAGCCACATAGTCATGGGATTAGAGAGATTGATTATCAGTGAAGTGGAGATGTTACAATACAGGTGTCCCCCACTTTACGAAAGTTTGCTTTACGCCACTTTGCTTTTACGAAAGACCTACATTAGTACCTGTTTTCACTAACCGAAGAGGGTTTCCGCTTTTATGAAAGAAAAAGCAGTGCTGCCAAGCTCCTCCCCTGGGAACTGCACTCAGCAACAAGCCGCCATAGCTTAAACACGTCTGTGAGCATCTGTGCTTTACAGTACAGTTTCTCGATTTATTTTGTGCATCCATTAGCAAGATGAGTTCTAAGGTATCAGAAAAGCCTAAAAGAGCTCGTAAGGGTGTTACACTTAGTGTAAAAATGGACGTAATTAAGCATTTCGATCGTGGTGATCGAAGTAAGGACATTGTGCGTGCGTTGAACCATATGCACAATTTACATGCAGAGAGAAAGAATCTTGAAAGCTGCCTATGTTACTATTGGTTCTGCTAGCAGCAAAGTGGTCTCTTTTAGTCGGCATCCAGTGATGGATAAAATGGAAAGTTTATTGCTTGAGTGGATTGATGGATGAACAAAGCGTGGTGTTCCGTTAAGTTATCTTATACTTGAGAAATCAGTCAGTCTTTTTAATAAGCTGAAACAGAAAGCACTGGACGATGGTGATGAAAGTGTTGTGAAAGTGGAATTTAAAGGTGGTCACGGGTGGTTTGATCGGTTTCTGAGGCGAGGGCAGCTTCATAGCTTAACGTTTATACTGGAGAGAGTGCTTCGGCTGATACTGAAGCTGCCGAAAAGTTCCCAGCAGAACTGAAGAAAATAATTACAGAAGGTGGTTATTCGTACAAGCAAGTGTTTAACTGTGACGGAGCTGCAATTTATTGGAAAAAATTGCCGAGCAAGACATTTATTTCGATAGGAGAAAAGCAGGCTAAGGGACACAAGGCAACGAAGGACAGGTTTACCCTAATGCCTATTATTAACGCCACTGGTGATGCTGTCCTTAAGCCTCTACTAGTGTACCATTCAGAAAATCCGAGGGCACTTAAAACACTTCCCGTTGTGTTCCGTTCACATCCAAGTGATTGGAATACCCAAGTGATTTTTTTTGAGTGCATGAGTGGATACATTAGTCTTTTTGTTGAAAAATACTGTAGAGAAAACAACCTCGATAATAGGTGTCTTGTGATTGTCGATAATTGTGCTGCTCATCCGCCTGGGATTACCGAGTATGGCGGTAACATTCGAGTTGCGTTCTTACCGCTGAATACGACATCGTTGCTGTAGCCATGTGACCAAGCCTAATAACCACAATTAAGGCTTGCTATATGCAGAATGTGATGCGTTTTAGTCTAAGTGCCATTGACAGAGAGGGCAACTCCGAAACATCTTTGCGAGAGATCTGGAAAGAATATAAAATTGGCAATCGCCAGCATTGGAGATGCTCTTGATAGGCTAACATTCTCGATGAGAAATGGCTTTTGGAGGAAACTGTGTCCCAAAGCAGTGAACGATTTTAAAGGCTTCGAACCAACAACGATAAATACGGCAATAGTGACTTTGGCTAAGGAGGCTCGGTTTCTGGAAGTTGACGAAGATGATGTTGAAGAGGTTTTGGCATCCCATGACCAAGAACTGATAGACGAAGAGCTGATGCAATTGCAAGAAGAAAGAATACAAATCGAAACCGAACGCAGTGAAGTCGTCCAGGAACTGAATGTGAAGCACTTGCGTGAGATTTTCACTACGATTGACAGTGCTGCAATGATTTCAGTAAAGTATGACTTTAATTTTGAAAGAGCACGTAGGTTCAAGGCATGTTTGCAGGTTGCTTTAAGTGCTTACAAAGAACTGTATGATAGAAAAATGCACGAGGCTAAGCAGTCAAGCATACTGTCGTATTTCAAGCTTTCCACATCAGCCACAGCAGACGACAAACCTCGACCTTCGACATCAAGACAGGCAGACATAGCAGAAGGTGTAGATGTACCTCCCACCACCCCAACTTCCGACGACTCAGCCTAACACACCATCATCAGTGTGCTCGTAGTCTTCCTGATTCCAGTAAGTGAATCTACACTGTGCATACATTATTTCTACTTTTTATAGGCTGTGTATTTATATCACTCCCGCTTTTACTATATGTTAGTGTTACTTTAAGTTTTATGTGTTATTTTGTATGATTTGGTAGGTTATTTTTCGGGTCTGGGAACATTCAAAAATTTTTCCCATATAAATTAAAGACATTGTTGCAAAAGTGGAAGTTAAAGGTAGTCATGGGTGGTTTGATCGATCTTTGAGGAGATGGCTGCGTCATAGCTTAAAGGTTACTGGAGAGAGTGCTTCCGCCGAGAGCAGTTGCGTGAGATTTTCGCTATGCTTGACGGTGCTGCAATGATTGCAGAAAAGTATTTCTACTTTATATAGGCTGTGTATTTATCCTATCATTCCTGCTTTTACTATATGTTACTGTTATTTTAGGTTTTATGTGTTATTTGGTATGATTTGGTAGGGTTTTTTTGGGTCTGGGAACGCTCAAAAATTTTTCCCGTATAAATTAATGGTAATTGCTTCTTCGCTTTATGCCATTTCGGCTTATGAAAGGTTTCATAGGACCACTCTGCCTTTGGATAGCGGGGGAAACCTGTATTTCCAAACCACACAGACTGTTGTCTTCCGGTGTTGAGGATCCGATTGCAAAGAGAGGTACAAAGGCCCAGGTTTTGGAGCTTTTTGATCAGAACTGTAGGAATGAGTGTGTTAAATGCTGAGCTGATGTTGATAAACAGCAGCCTGACATAAGTATTAGTATCGTCCAGGTGACCCAAGGCCACGTGAAGAGCCAATGAGATCACATCCACTATAGACCTATTGTGGTGACAGGCAAGTTACAGTGGGCCCAGGTCCTTGCTGAGACAGGTGTTGATTCGAGCATAAATAACATCACAGAGCACTTCATCACTGTAGATGTGAGTGCTACTGGATGACAGTCGTTAAAACAGCTCACCTGCTCTCTTTGGGCACTGATATGATTGTTTCCCTTTAGAATCAGGTGACAACATGACAGTAGCAATGAGAAATTAAAAATGTCTTTGAACATACCTGCCAGTTGGTTGGCACAGGTTTTCAAATCCCTACCAGATATTCCATCGGGATTTGTCGTCTTGTGAGGGTTTATCCTCATGAAAGAGAATCCAACATCGATGTCCAAGACAGAGATCACAGGGTGCTGCAAGTATCCTCATAGCTGTAGTTTTATTCTCCCTTTCAAAGCGTGCATAAAAGACATTGAGCTCATCTGGGAGTGAAGCCTCACATCCATTCATGATGTTAGGTTTTGTTTTGTAGTAAGTAATGGCCTGCAAACCCTGCCAGAGTTGACGTGCATTTGATTGTACCTCTGACCTCATTTGGAATTGTTCCTTTGCTCTCAAGTTAGTCCTCTGTAAGTCGTACCTGGCCTTCTTGCATAGTCCTAGATCACCAGACTTGAATGTCATGGATCTTCCTTAGCAGACTATGCACTTTTGATTTGGGTGTGTGTGGCATGTTCTCATAGGCACACACTCATCCTCACAGGTTTTAATAAATTCAGTGACAACTGTGGCGTACACATTCAGATTCAAAGATGAATCCCTGAATGTAGTCAGTCCACTGACTCACAGCAGTCCTGTAGAGACTTCTGCACCTCCGTTGTCCATACCTTCTTGGTCCACACCACTAGTGCTGTGGTCTTCAGTCTCTGCCTACACTTGGGGAGTAGAAATACAGCCAGGTGATCATGCTTTCCAAAATGTGGATGTGGGACTGCACAGTAAACACTTTTGATGGTTGTATAACAGTGGTCCTCCGGTTCCACAAACAATATGTTGGTAATACTTGCTTAGAGATTTTTTTCAACTGGCCTGGTTAAAATCCCCCATAATGATGGGGAAGGCATCATACTCTTTGCTAAGTATTCACAAAAAATGGCTGAGTTTTGTCTGAGAGTGGTACTTCGCATTCTCATTCCAAAATGTCAGTCCATGGCCACCTCTTGTGTCACAATGAGGTCACCCTCATGTTGGAGGAGAAATCTCTTGTATTCCATCTGGGTATCCTTCAATCTAATGGCATGAATATCATTTTCTCCTTCTGGTAATTATTCATTCTCCCTCTTCCTCTACTCTTCAATTCCCCCCACTCTAACCTCTTGTCTCCTCTCTCACTGATCAGCTCCCTCGGTGCCCCTCCTCCCCTCCTCCTTCCATTTCTCCTGTGGTCGACTCACTTCTCCTATCAGATTCCGTTCTCTCCAGCCCTTAGCCTGTCAAACCCACTTGGTTTCACCTATCACCTTCTAGCTATCGTCCTTTCCTTTCCCTCCCTCCAGCTGTTTATCCTAGCGTTTTCTTCCTTCCTTTCCAGTCCTGAAGAATGGTCAAATCTTTGACTGTTCGTTCATTTCCATGGAGGTTGCATGACCTGCTGAGTTCCTCCTGCATTTTGTGTGTGTGTGACTTTGCATTATCATGTATTTTTATTGCACGTGTTTACAAACATTGCACTTCAGTAATACTATGCGTGGTACTGTCATTAAAATGCATTCAGTCGATTTGATCTTTATTACTTTTGTTTTTCCTTTCCACAGGAGTTGGGTGACCAGCAAGGTGTGGTTTATTCCAGTCCCAAGCCTTATGGAATTATTGAATCCTGTCACACTGTTGAAGTTCCTTTATTAGTGGAACTACAGAGCCTTGGAGAACAAAGTGCAGAACTGTCTATTGCCATATTTGGCAAAAGTTACAGTCCCCTTGTGAGTAATTTTTCCTGGTAACAAAATAATATACTCTTAAATAAGTACATTTTGAATGGGAGTATGGTCTGTACTTGGGTGGCTGCTTGTTATCCAATAACTACAGACTTGTGTATCAAGAGGATCATCTGCTGTGGAATTTTGCAGTACCACATCAATGATATATGTAGTATTACCAAAGTTTTTCCGAGAATTGTTTTAGATAACGGTGATGGATTTGGTTCTTCTCCAGAACTAAGATGACAGAACATAGAGCAATGTAGGTTTGAGTCGCAGTGCAGGAGAAACTACAATGTTACTCTTGGCTTTAAAACTGAATCTTGTTGTACAGTGGTAGTATCAAGTGATACCTCACATTGCCATAAAGTTCTGTTACTATTTTCTCTCTACTCTCCTGTTGTGAGAGTGGTTACACATGTAAGAAAAACAGCTTGAGCTCCTTCCCATCCCTCACCCTTTCATTCTGGCTTCGGCCCCCTTTCTTTCCAGTTTTGATCTGAAATGTCAACTGTCCATTTCCCTCCTTGCTTGGCCTGCTGAGTTCCTCCAGCATTTTATGTGTGTCGTTGACATGTAAGAAGATTTGATTAAGTATTTTTGCGTGGAGTCTAGCTGGTGAGTACTCATCCATGGAAAACATCACATTAGTGGAAGTAATTGAATGATATTCTTGGCTGACATTGCTGAGGAGAGACAAGTTCGAAATACCTCGGCTATTTTTCTTGACCTTGCTGTGTAACAGCATTTGTTGCATCTGATAATAAGGCAATAAGAGAATCCAGTAAATTAAATCAGTATATATTAAAGGAGAGTGAAGAACCAGAGGCCACAGATAGTTCACAAATGTTTATTTTAATTGATTTATTTCCTCTAAATAATATCAAATACAAAAATCTATGAAGATTGCAACATCATGCTAAATGCCAATTTATTACAATATGGTCCTAATCTGATCAATAGGATTAAAAATATTTGTTTTAATTACATGGTAAGTAACAAGGTAGATGGCAAATGTAAGGCTTGTTAATACCACTTGTGACTATGGATCAAAAGGAAAGTCTAGTCAGTTGATCCAAAAAAAGTAGTTCTCAAGCAGAAACATGTTCTCACATTCCTTCAGTTGTGCTGGACTCCTGTCAACAATGAACGTAGGAGTGTCTACTCTTTTTACAGCCCTTGGCATCACTCACAACCCCATTTCAAAGGTCAGTCCCTCTCATCCCACTTCATCATGTGAAGACTTCTCCCTCACTGCCTGCTGTTTCATAGAAATTGTTTTCTATTTTGTTTTGAACATGGGATTAGAGATTACAGCAGACAGTTTGAGGGGTTCTGCTCTCGTTGACAACTCCGTATCAGCTTGCCCATCTTGATCCGTTGTAGCCATTGCAACCAGGTGCTTACTCTGGGTAACTTCACCATTTTTAAATGACATCTTTTCACCAGATTTAAGTCCACTTGGTACTTTCTTTGTCCTTTTCCACAGAAGCCACTCCACTTCCTTTGCAAGCTCAACCACATCTGAAGCCTGCTCAAGAGGTGTAATTTCACCTCCTCTAGTTACACAGTGGCTCACTTGTAAGAAAAGTAATTCCTGTTCCAATTTGTGAAGTTACTGATACTTCACTCGCCTCTGTTTCAACAGCTTCCATGACCTCCGCTTATTCAAGCTGCTTCTCCTGGAGGTGCTTCACACTGATCTCTAGAGCCAATATGGTGTTCATTTCTTCAGCTACAAGCTGGTATTCCTCAGTTTTAGGCTGCATTGGTTGTGTCTCTTCAAGCTTATCACAACACAACTACATTTTTCACCTTGATATGTGTAACGTTGATTCCAGCGGTTTGCTTGGTTTATTTGCCGAGTATTTCAGTTGACCAATTCTAGAATTTGTGTGGCTGACCCAATGAATCAACATGTAGTTGTCATGTTTCAGTCTCGATGCAGTAAGCAACAACTTCCATATGTGGTTCAATTTCAAACCATTGGACAATTTCAACTGGAGTGAGCTGTTGTGCTAATTCAGTGGCTGTTACCATCCTCCATTGTAAAGCATGAGTATGTTCCTTCAACAGGTCCTTAATGTCAGGAGATCTACCTCCAGTTGCAGCTGCCACCACAATTTAAACAGGCTGTATGTATTACCCCAACTACTTGCTGCAGCCAGATTGAATCCCTTAGCACCCATCTTAGCAATGGTCAATTCTGGTATATTTGAAGATTGGTGTGATAATTTATGCATAGAGCCAAAAGAGAAGGGGGAGATCTTACATAGATTTTTTTTTTTTGCGTCTATGTTTACTCTGGAGATAGACACAGATTCTATAGAACTGGGGCAGAGCAGTAGTGTAATCATGGACTGTACCCAAATTATGGAAGAGGGGGTGTTGCTATCTTAAAGAAAATTAGGGTGCATAAGTCCTTAGGGCCTAACAAGGTGTCTTCTTGGACCTAGTGGAAGGCTGGTGCAGAAATAACAGGTGCCCTGGCAAAGATATTTAAAACGTCCTTAGCCATGGGTAAGGTGCCAAAAGACTGCAGGATAGCTAATGTTGTTAAAGAAAGGCTTTTAATAATACTGTACGCTGGAAATTATTGGGTGGTGAGCCTGAGGTCAAGAATGAGTAAATTATTGGAAGGTATTCTAAGGGACAGGATATACATTGCCTATAAAAAGTATTCACCCCCTTGGAAGTTTTCAAGTTTTATTGTTTTCCAACATTGAATCACAGTGTATTTAATTTGGCTTTTTTGACACTGATCAACAGAGAGACTTTTGTGTCAAAGTGTAAACAGATCTCCACAAAGTGATCTAAATTAATTACAAATATAAAACACAAAATAATCGATGACAAGAGTATTCACTCCCCCCTTTAATAGGACACACGAAATCATCACTGCTGCAGCCAATTGGTTTCAGAAATCACACAGTTAGTTAAATGGAGATCTGTATGCAGTCAAGGTGTTATAATTGACTGTAGTAATAATATACCTATATCTGAAAGATCCAACCGTTGGTGAGACAATATCCTGGCAATAAAGTAAACCATGAAGTCCAAAGAACACTCTAAGCAACTCAATAACAAAGATTACTGAAAAGCACAAATCTGGAGACGGATACAAGAAAATTTCCAAGTCACTGAATATCCCTTGTCCTACAGTTAAGTCAATCATCACGAAATGGAAAGAATATGGCACAGCTGTAAATCTGCCTAGAGCAGGCCGTCCTCAAAAACTGAGTGACCTTGTAAGAAAGGGACTAGTGAAGGAGGCCTCCAAGAACCTATGACAACTCTGGAGGAGCTACAAGCTTCAGTGGCTGATATGGGAGAGACTGCGCCTACAATGACTGTTGCCTGGGTGCTTCACCAATCTCAGCTTTATGGGAAAGTGGCAAAGAGAAAGCCACTGCTGTTAAAAGTTCACATGAAATCTCAGCTAGAGTTTTCCAGAAGGCATGTGGAAGACTCTGAAGTCAGCTAGAAAAAGGTTCTATGGTCTGATGAAAACAAAATTGAGCTTTTTGGCCACCAGACTAAACGCTATGTTTAGTGTAAGCCAAACACTGCACATCATCAAAAGGAAACCATCCCTACCGTAAAACATGGTGGTGGCTGCATCATGCTGTGGGGATGCTTCACTGCAGCAGATCCTGGAAGGCTTGTGAAGGCAGAGGGTAAAATGAATGCGTAAATTACAAGGAAATCCTGGAGGAAAACTTGATGGAGGAATCCAGACCTCAATCGAATTTGTGACTGGACTTGAAAAGGGCTGTTCACTCACGATATCCGTGAAATCTGACAGAGCATGAGCTCTTTTGTAAAGAAGAAGAGGAAAATTTGAAGTGTCCAGATGTGCAAAGCTGATAGAGACCTATTCACACAGACTCAAGGCTGTAATTGCTCCCAAAGGCGCATGTACAAAATACTGACTTGAAGGGAGTGAATACCTTTCTAATACTAGCATGTAAGTATTTGGATAGACAGGAACTGATTAGGGATAGCCAACATGGCTTTGTATTTGGTAGGTTGTATGTAACCAATCTTTGAGGATTTTTTGAGGAGGTTAGCAGGAAAGAAGATGAAGTTGATGTTGTCTACAGGTACTCTAGCAAAGTCTTTGACCAAGTGCTGCTTGGGAAGCTGATCGAGAAGGTCTAGTTGCTTGGCATTCAGGATGAAGTAGTAAATTGGATTCAACAGTGCCTTAGCGAGAGAAGAGAACCAGAAAGTGGCATTGGATTGTTGTCTCTCTGATTTGGAGGCCTGTGACTAGTGCTGTGCTGTGGGGGTTGGTACTGGGTTCATTATTGTTAGTCATCTATAATAATGAGTTTGGTGATAATGTTGGTAAACTGGATCAGAAAATTTGAGAATAACGCCAAGATAAGGGGTGTAGTGGACGGTGAGGACGGCTATCAATGCCTGCAGTGGGATTGGGACCAGCTGGGAAAATTGACAGAAAAATGGCGGATAGAATTTAATGCAGACAAGTGTGAGATGTTGAAGTTTGGAAGGAGAAAGTAGAGTTGGAGTTGTATAGTGAATGATAGAGCACTGAGAAGTGTGGTAGGAATGTGGGATCTGGAAATACAAATCCAAAATTTGTTGAAAGTGGTGTCATAGGTTGATGGGGCTGTAACTGAGACACTAGGGACTGCCTTGTACTTTGCTTCATGGAAACATATCTCACACTCGCAAGTTTGGATGCAGCGCTGTAGCCCGATGGCTTCTCCATTGTCTGCAAAGACAAGACCACTGAGTTTTTTAAAGGTAGAGAAAGTGGAGTATGCTTTATGATTAGCTCATCATGGTACACAGATGTGGCAGTTCTGTCTCAATCCTGCTCACCCAACCTAACAGAACATCCAGCAAACAAGTGTCATCTATTTTTATCTGGCAAGGAAGTTTTCCACCATCATCTTGGTAGCAGTGAACATTCCACCTCAGGCCATCGTCTGGAAGGCACTGGAGGAGCTGAGCACCATGATTAGCAGTCAGGAAATAGCATACCCTGATGCCTTTTGCTATCATTGCAGGCGATTTCAACCAGGCCAGCCTGAGGAGGTCTCTGTACAACTTCCACCAACATATTACCTGTGGAACCAGAGAAGCCAACACACTTGACCATTGTTATACCACCATCAAGCATACTTTCCATGCCATTCCATGCCCACAATATGGAAAGTGCAGTCACCTTGCTGTACTACATATGCCAGTGATATTAAACCTGATTCCAAAGAGAGCTTTTGGCACATTGGCAATAGGATTGAAAGAGTACTGATAAAATTTATTAGGATGTTGCCAGAACTTGGGGACCTGATTTATAGGGAATGTTTGAATAGGTTAAGACTTTATTTCTTAGAGCATTGGAGGATGAGGGGAAATTTGATAGAGGTATATGAAATTATGAGGTGTATAGATTGGTGAAATGCAAGCAAAGATTTTTTCACTGAGCTTGGTGAGACTAGAACTAAAGGTCATAAGTTAAGGGTGAAAGGTGAAGTATTTAAGGAGAACCTGAGGGGGATCTTCCTCACTCAGAGGGTAGTCTGATTGTGGAATGAGCTGCTAGTGAAAGTGGCGGAAGCGGGTTTGATTGCAACATTTACGAGGTGTTTGGATGAGGGAAGGGTATTCAGGCCTGTGGCCCAGCTAAATGTGGTTGGGACGAGCCAGAATAACAGTTCAGCATGGACCAGCTGGACCAAAGGGCTTTTTTAGTGCGCTATGACTCTATGACCCTTTTGGGCAGCTCATACTGGTCTTTATTAAAATAACATTGGGACTTTGTCATTAAATAATTACTCTTTTCAACACCTAAACTCCTGCTTCTAATGCATCCTACGATCAAGTAAGGTCCATCCCAACTGATGTACGCTTTCCTCAGGATTATCTGGATGATCCTCTTCCATCAACCATTTTAAGAGCCTAGAGTAGCTTCTTTGCTATGTTTCCTACGCCTTGATTTCAATCTTCACATCCCCTAGATTAACCTCACACCGGTATTCTCCATTACCTCTCTGCACTTCTTTCAGAAGCCTTTTCCTACCACATGCGGGGTAGATCCTGCAAACTATACCAAATGTTGCAGAATACTGATTTATTGTAAGATCTAATCCATTCAAAGTGCTTGAGAAAGATTGGTAATTACACACTGGAGTCAGTAACAAGGAGAAACTATTTGATCTTTTAGAGTGAACTCAACTCCGATAGCCCTACTTCTAATGGAGACGTTTAGTGACAGTAAATCTGAGAGTTAATACCCTGTATGCTCACAGTTCAAAGGGAAGGTCCACTCTTTTAGTCAGAAAAATAGTTCCTAAGTAAAAAATGATCTCACATTCCTTGTTCTGGACCCCTGACCACAGTAAATATAATAATATTTTCCCTCATTATGACTCTTATCACCACTCACAATCCCAGTCTAAAGTGAAGCTGTCATCATCAATGGAGATTCTATTTATCCATTCATGAAGCAGTAACTTCCTGACACGTGACAAATCATGATAGCAAGCAAGCCTTAATTAGCCTTTTGAACACATTAGCCACTATTGAAGAGTATAATATCATCATTTTAAACCAATTGCAGAATTATTGCTGAGTTCTGTGTCACACACTACGCTTGACTAATTGATAAAGCTGTTGCTCGGCTTTATAAACAAAGCTAGAAGTTTTAAACATTAGGAAATTACTCTAATCTTTACAAATGAGTCAGGCTGATGATGGAGTCATCTATGACCATTTGGTCGGATGTTGCCATTGGAGAAATTAACTAGATCTTCTCGAATGGTGCCATAATGCCGCATGTGGAGATCAAGATTGTTTTTGTCAGTACATAAGAATTATGAGATTAAGTTGCATCATGGTGGCCTGAATAGGTAAATTAGTTACTTAGTTTATTATTGTCATACGTACTGGGGTACAGTGAAAAGCTTGTCTTTTTACTGTCCATCCAGATCATTTCATTGAGGTAGTACAAAATAAAACAATAACAGAATACAGAATAAATTGTTAGAGTTACAGAAAAAGTGCAAGGCAGGTGGACAATAAGTGAAAGGCCATATTGAGGTAGATAAGGTCAGGAATTCATTTGATCGTAATAAGGAATTATTTGATAGCCTTATTACAGTGGAGTCGAAGCTGTCCTTGAGCCTGTTTGAATGTGAATTTAGGCTTTTGTATCTTCTGCTCAAAGGAAGGGGTGAATAGAGAAAGTGTGGGGTACGTGGGGTCTCTGATTATATCGGCTCCTTTACTGAGGCCGTGAAAGGTGTAAGTGGGATTCATGGGGGGAAGCTGCTTTCAGTGACCTGCTGAGCTATGTCCATAACTCTGCAGTTCACAGGCAATGATGCATTTAGATAGGATGGTTTCTGTGGTGAATTAATAAAAATTGTTGAGGGTCAAAAGAGACATGCCAAATTTCATTAGTTTCCTGAGGAAGTGGAGGTGCTGGTCAGCTTTCTTACCCATGGAGTCGGTGTGATCGGGACAAGACAGGCTATTGGTTATGATCATTCTTAAGAAATTGAAGCTCTCAACCCTCTTGCCCACAGTACCCTTGTAAACAGGAGTGTTGCCTAAAACCGGATTTAGTTAAACTTATTTTATGGTCTGGAACCAGAATTGAAATGTGTCAAGTTGTTGAAGCAATCTGTCTTGTTCATTAATGTCCTTCAGAAATCTTGTAATTCAAAGATTCAAAGTGCACTTATTATCAAAGTATGTCTTCAGTGTACAAACCCTGAGGTTCATCTTCCCACAGACAGCCACGAAACAGGAAACCATGGGACCTGTTCAAAGAAAAACATCAAACCCCAAACTCACAGAAAAAATAAACGCGCAAACGGCAAAAGTTAGTGAAAACACCTATAAGACATCAAACTACAAGTCTTTGAAATAGTCTAGGAACATTCAGTTTAGTTCAATTCAATATAGTGCTGTGTTTTTTCACTGCAGTCCGCCATGGTCAAAATTACATAAAATAGCAATAAAAAGTGAATAACCAGAAATACATTGTAAAGTGAACTACAAATCCACAAACCACATTGATTAAACCTTGCTTAAGACCCAAGGCTACAGCACCATCCTCTGGCAGCCTCCAGCGAGAGTGAGAGAGAGAGAGACTGGTTGAAGACACGCACCTTCCTCTGGGAGCAGTGAGCAAGAGGGAGAGAGGACCAGTCAAACATAGATTGTCTGTGCTGAACACTTGCTCACTTTCCGCTCTCATTCTCATTGATTTCAATCTTCCTCAATGCTTTAGTTGGTGAGATTGGTGAGAAATGAAGTCAGTCACGGGCTTGAGCTCCATCTCCAGGCTGTATGGCCTCCAGCTGCGCACTTCGCTTGAAAGCTCACCGAACTTCCTCAGAGGCAGCAAAGCGCCAGGTTGCTTCAGTCAGCCCAAATCCACACCACCAAAATGTAAATCTTGGGTTCCAATAGTCCCATGATCATACTTGGAAGAAGATGAAGAAGTAAAAGAAGTAGTTTCATGAACTGTCTGAAGGACGTCGTCGTTAGTCATGTTGCTCACTGGCACCATCTTCAGAATTAACCTGCTTGTGACTCTGGTCCCATAGTTCACCTTTAGTCATTTATACTCATTTATAGTCATGCAGTTCACTCAGTTATACAAATAATT
Organism: Mobula birostris; assembly: GCF_030028105.1. NCBI lineage: Eukaryota > Metazoa > Chordata > Chondrichthyes > Myliobatiformes > Myliobatidae > Mobula > Mobula birostris. The sequence continues at coordinate 5,497,547 of NC_092384.1, read as the reverse complement.
GCTAACAGAATAAAGACCCAAAGCTCTTTTCTCTAAACAACAGGGACGAACAATAAGTGCACATTTTACATCTCTAAGCTCAAGAACAATTTAAGCAGAACCCATCACCACAAAGACCAGTTGAGGTGAATAACATTTAAGGTAGAGCAGAGAAGCATTGGAGAGAGAAAGAAGTAGAAATATATGCAATAAAGATAAGATGAAGGATGTGATGGGAGACTCATTGTGCCTGAGCTGGATGTTTGTATGAGAAGTAAGAAAGGTGTAATAAATTGTTGGATTATATAACAGACTCCCCAGTAGACCCCAGGACATTGAGGAATAGGTACACAGGCAAATTAGAGCACAGTGTAAAAACAAAAGGGTTGCTGTAGCAGGTGACTTCAACTTCCCTAATATAGACTGGTATCTCCTTCTAGTGCATGTGGTTTAGATGGGCAGAATTTGTTAGGTCCATCCAGGCAGGTTTCTTAAATCAGTATATAGATAGTCCAACAGAGGAGGGACCAAAGTGAACATGATATAGGGTAATGAGCTTGCCTGGATGATTGTGAGAACAGTGACCACAAGGTTTGAAATTGCTATGTATTTAATATTTAAGTTCCTCAGGGTCAATACCACAAAGGACCTGACTTGGTCCAACCAAGCAGAGTTCACTGCCAAGAAGGCCCACCAGCACCTTTACTTCCTGAGAAAACTAAAGAAATTTGGCCTGTCCCCTAAAACCCTCACTAATTTTTATAGATGCATCGTAGAAAGCATTCTTCTAGGGTGCATCACAACCTGCTATGGAAGCTGTCCTGTCAAAGACCGAAAGAAGCTGCAGAAGATCGTGAACACGGCGCAGCACATCATACAAACCAATCTTCTGTCCGTGGACTCACTTTACACCACACACTGTCAGAGCAGTGCTGCCAGGATAATCAAGGACACCACCCACCCAGCCAACAGACTTTTTGTCCCTCTTCCCTCCGGGAGAAGACTCAGGAGCTTGAAGACTCTTGCGGCCAGATTTGGGAACAGCTTCTTTCCAACTGTAATAAGACTGCTGAACGGAACCTGACCCGGATCTGGGCCATACCCTCCAAGTATCCGGATTTGGCTCTTGGTTTTTTTGCACTACCTTACTTCCCATTTTCCTATTTTCTATTTATGATTTACAATTTAAATTTTTAATATTTATTAATTTTAACTATTTTTAATATCTTTAATATTTAATATTTGTTATCCAGGGAGTGTGAAGCGCAGAATCAAATATCACTGTGATGATTGTAAGTTCCAGTACCAATTGTTTGGAGACAATAAAGTATAAAGTATAGATCAGGGCAAGTTACAAGATTTTTAGGCGGCAACTGGAAAGAATTAATTGGGAGCATTTGTTTTTGGGCAAGTCTAATCTGATGTGTGGAGGATCTGTAAAGTCTAACTATAACTGAGTGCAGGACAGGTACTGTATATTCTAGTCAGAAGGAAGGACAAGGAAGAACCTTGTATGTCAAGAGAGTTGATGAATTTAGTCAAGAGGAAAGGGAAAAGTATATGAAGGTTAGGAAGCAAGAATCAAATGGGGCCTTGACGTTTATGAAGATGCCAGAAAGGAACCCATGAAGAGACTTAGGAAAACCTCGAGGCACAATGGAAAGTTCTTAGTAAGTCAGATTAAAGAGAATCCCAGACATTCTCTACATACACCAAGGACAAGAGAATATCTAGAGAGCAGATAGGACTACTCAGGGATATAGAATGCAATATGTGCTTGGAGGAGGAGGATATGGGTGAGGTACTGTACATGGTTATTTATCAAGAAGAGCGACATGTAGGAAAGTGAGATCAGTGTGAAGTGTGCTAATGTGCTGAGGAATTTTAAAATACCGAAGTAAATGGTGTTGGGTTTCTTAAAGAAATTGAAGTGAAACTTGCCGGAGCTTGATGTGATACCCTCCAGTTTATTGAGAGAGGCAAGAGATAAGATTTTTGGGGTCTTGATCAATATCTTTATTTTTCTATAGCCATAGGTGAGGTCCCAACGGATTGGTGAGTAGCTAATATTTTTCTATTATTTATGAAGGGAAATATGGATAATTCTGGAAGTTACAGACTAGTGAGTCTCACATCAGAGGTACAGAATTTACTGGAGAGGACTCTTAGGGATGGGATTATGAGCAATTGAAAAATCATGGCCTAATTGAGGATAGTCACCATGGCCTTATGTTGGGAAAGTCGTGTCTTACTAACTTGGTTGACTTTTTTGAGGAGGTGATTAAGGTAAGACCCCTCACAATGTTGATGTATAGTGGGTTCTTGGGGCCCAAGTGCATAGCTCACTGAAAGTGTCTACGTAGGTTGATAGGATGGTTAAGAAGGGAAGTGTGGCATGCGTGCCTTTATTAGTTGAGGCACTGAGATCGAGAGTCAGAAAGTATGTGATAGCTTATTGAAACTCCGGTTAGGCCACGTCTGAGATACTGCATTTGATTCTGGTCACCCCACTATAGGAAGGATATGAAACCTTTGGAAGGGGTGCAATAGAGGTTTACCAGGATGTTGGCTGGATTATAGAGCATTTGCTGTAGAGAGCGGTTGGACAAACTTGAGTTGTTTTGTGTGGAGTGGTGGAGGCTGAGGGGAGATCTGGTAGAAATTTATAAGATTATGAGAGGTATAGATAGAGTAGACATCCAGTATTTGTCTCACAATTTAAAAAAAAGAGTTGGAATATCTATTAACAGAGGGCATACATTTAAGGTGAAAGAGTGTTAAGTTGAAAGGAGATGTATGGAGCCAGTGGTTGCCTGGAATGTACTACCTGGGGTTGATAGTGGAGACAAATATGATAGAGACTCTAGGCATACGAATATGCTGCTTTCAGGGAGCTGTGGGCTGATACCCCTAGATCCTCTGTACAGCAATACTTCTCAAGATCCTGCCATTAAAAATACTGTCCTAAGTTACTTCACCTGTTTTTACATCTTTAATTCTGTAATTGCAAGTAAAAGTAATAATAATAGTAACTTAGTGCTAACCATTCATTAACCAGACAGCAGTATTAATGCAATATTTTTCTTTTGAACTAGCAAGTCCACTTAACCTGCACAGGTGAGGGACCAGTAGTCCAAATCAGTTGCACAGAGATTGACTGGGGGAAGATCAATGTCCTATCTGATGTCCCCAAGACCTTTGGCCTCTCTAATGAATCCCTCATCCCAGCCAACATCACAGCCAAAATGGTAAGTAATTTACAGTAATTAAAAAGAGAAAATGCTCCATAAAGTTACTAATTGCTTTACATGTGAGATTTCATGTACATCTGTCATTCCCGCAGCTTATTTTAGACAGTGATGTTTAGTTACATACTGTACACTTGATGGTTTTCAACATATACTAATTAAGAGAATCTTAGTTGCCTTTTATGTTACAACAAAACAACAACTGGATTTTAATGACTGCAGTGGATTTAACCCTCCTGACCTTCCGCCATTTACTGTACTTTCCAAAGAATTTATAATACCTGTCACACCTGCTGTTTCTATTACACAGGAATGCTAATTTAGGGTTGTTCAGGACAGTTAAACTAAAGGTAGTTTTAAACTAAAGACAATGTTAAAGTTGGATAAGCTGGTACACGAGAAACAGATACAAATCTTTCACCAAGCACTGCGGTGGAGATGAATAACTGGGACCTTTGTTATGCTTTTATGCCAATAAAAGCAGAATGGGTTCTGATGAAGAGCCCCCCATCATGAAGAACATGCCCTCTTCTCATTGCTGTCATCAGAGGAGGGACGGGAGCCAGATGACACATGCTGAACATTTTAGAAACAGCTTCTTCCCTTCTGCCATCAGACTTCTGAAGGGCTCTTGGAACCCATGAAGACTACCTCAATATTTTACTCTTTTGGCACTACTTACTTAATTTTTATATACGTATTTATTGTAATTTATAGTTTTTTAAAGTATTGCACTGTACTGCCACTGCAAAACAACAGATGTTACAACATGTCGATGATATTAGGCCTGATTATGATATATTTTACAGCAAATACTGTGCAATTTAGAATTTGCAATGAACTAAAAAAGGAAATCAAACCGAGGTAGAACATATACAGTAAATGGTCAGGGGCTAAGAAATGTTTAAGTCCGTAGTTCCCAGAAAGTGGAAATAAAGCTGGATAAAGTGGTGAAGCAGGCAGTCGGTATTTTTGCCTTCATAGATCAACCATAGAATATAGAAGTTGGGTTATTATGTGACAAATTTTCAAAAGAGTAGGCGAGCACACTTGGTGCCTTGTATTTCTGGTTGTCAGACTGTAGGTAGGGTGTGGTTGTACCGGAGGGAGAATGCAGAAGATTCACCATGATGTTGCTTCAAATGGAAGCCTTCTGCGATTGATTCGGCTGGGTTTGTTTCCCTTGGATGAAGGAGATTGAAGGTGCGACTTCATTTTAAGGGGGGAGGATGAACACTGCAAGTCAGCAACATATTGGTAGCAATGACACAGACAAGAAAAGGGATGAGGTCCTGAAGACAGAATATAGGGAGTTAGGTAGAAAGCTGAAAATCAGGACCTCAAAGGGTCCTGGCTCTGGATTGCTGCCTGTGCCTTGTCCCAGTGATGGTAAGAATAGGATGAGTTGATAGATGATTATCTGGCAGAGGAAGTGGTTCAGATTTCACATTTCTGGATCATTGAGATCTCTGCTGGGGAAAGTATGACCTGTACAAAAATAATAGGTTACACATGAACTCAAAGGGTCCAGTATCCCTACAGACAGGTTGTTAGAGCTGTTGCGGGGGGGGTTTAAATAAATCAGACTGGGGATGGGAACCGATGTGTTAAGGTTGAGGTATACAAGTAGGTGCAATGCATAATGAGACTGTGAGGAAGAACAGGCTGATGATAGGGCAAAATTGCAGTCAGTGGGATGAGTTGATGTGTAACATGAGAGCAGCATTGAAAAAGGTGATGAGTACAGGATTGAAGGTGTTAATATTTGAATATACAAAAAAAAGTAAATGATCTTGTAGTAATATCATGAACATGAGAAGTACAGATGCTGGAAATCCAAAGCAACAGATGCAAAATGCTGGAGGAACTCAGCAGGCCAGGCAACATCAATGGAAAACTGTAAACAGCTGACCTTTCGGGCTTAGAGCCTTTATCTGAACCGGAAAGGAAGAGGAAAAGTCGCAGTAAGATGGTGGGAGAGGAGAGGAAGAACTACAAGGTGGTAGGTGATAGGTGAAATGGGAGAGTGGGCTGGGGTGAAATAAAGAGCTGGATAGTTGATTGGTGAAAGAAATAAAGAGCTGGAGAATGGGGAACCTGATAGGAGAGGACAGAAGACCATGGAAGAAAGGGAAGGGGAGGAGCACCAGAGGAAGGTGATGGGCAGGTAATGAGTTAAGGTGAGAGGGGGAAACAGGAATGGGGAATAGTGAAGGTGGGGTAATTACTGGAAGTTCGAGAAATCAATATTCATGCTATCAGGTTGGAGGCTTCCCAGGCAGAATATGAGGTGTTGCTCTTCCAACCTACGTGTGGCCTCATCGCGACAATAGAGAGAGCTATGGACTGTCATGTAGGAATGGGAATTGGAAGTAGAATTGAATTGGGTGGACGTCGGGAGATGCTGCTTTTCGTGGCAGATGGAGCAAAGGTGCTTGGTGAAGCGGTCTCCCGATCTACGATGGATCTCACCGATATACAGGAGGCCACACAGGGAGCACCAGATACAATAGATGACACCAACAGACTTGTAGGTGAAGTGTTGCCTCACCTGGAAGGATTGTTTGGGGCACTGAATGGTAGTGAGAGAGGAGGTGTAGGGGCAGATGTGGCGCTTGATCCGCTTGCAAGGATAAGTACCAGGAGGGAGGTCAGTGGGGAGGGATGAGTGAACAAGGGAGTTGTGTAGGGAACAATTCCTGTGGAAAGTGGGAAGTGGGGGGAGAGAAATATGTGTTTAGTGGCGGGATCCCATTGGAAATGGCGGAAGTTATGGAGAGTTGTATGCTGGACACAGAGGCCTGTGCGATGGTAGGTGAAGACAAGAGGAACCCTATCCCTGGTGTGATGGTGGGAGGATGGCGTGAGGGCAGATGTGAGCAAAATGGCTTAGATGTGGATGAAGGCAGTATTGTTGGTGGAGGAAGGGACACACCAATCTTTGAAAAAGGAGAACATCTCAGTGGTTCTGGAATGAAAAGCCTTAACCTGAGAGCAGATGCGGTGGAGATGGAAGAATTGAGAGAAGGGATGGCATTTTTTCAAGTGACAGGGTGGGAAGAGGTATAGTCCAGATAGCTGTGAAAGCCAGTGCGTTTAAAAAGATATCAGTAGGTATCCAGAAATGGAGAGAGAGAGATTGAGAAAAGGGAGGGAGGTGTTGGAAATGGACCAAGTAAAATTGATGGCAGGGTGGAAGTTGGAGGCAAAGTTGAGGAAATCATCAATCTCAGTATGGGTGCAGGAAGCAGCACCAATGCAGTCAAATCTTGTAACATAGTTAGAGATTAGCAGGTATGACATTGTGGGTATCACTATGTCATGGCTGAAAGAAGATCAAAGGATTGAAAGATGTAGAATCCTTATGAGTAAGGTTAAGAAACTGCAAGGGTAAAAAGATTCTGATGGAGGGTATCTACAGGCCTCCAAACAGTAGCTGTCATGTGGGGTCCAAATTACAACAGGAGGTCGAAAAGGCATGTAAAAAGGGCAATGTTATGATAGTTATGGAGGAGTTAAATAGGCAGGTAGAGTAGGAAAATCAGGTTGGTGCAGGATCCCAAGAGAGCAAATGTGTAGAATGCTTCCAAGATAATGGTTTTTAGAGCAGCTTCTGTTTGGACCCACTGGGGAAAAGGCTATTCCACTTAAACATCATAATCCCTCAAGGACACATTCTAAAGAAGTATTTTAAAGGGAAGATGATCGACCTTGTTTGACAAGGGAAGTCAAAGACAGCATAGCAGCAAGAGAGAGACCATATAGTATAGCAAAAATTTGAGGAAGTTAGGAAGCTTTTAAAAACTATCAGAAGTCAACAGAAAGCAATAATGAGAGAAAAGATGAAATATGAAGGTAAGTTAGCCAATAATATAGAAGAGGATACCAAAGGTTTTTCAGATATATGAGGAGTAAAAGAAATGCTTGAGTGGATATCAGACTGTTGGAAAATGATGCTAGAAAGGTTGTAATGGGGATCAAGAAATGGCTGTTGAACTTACAAAGTACTTTGCATCAGTCTTCAATGTGGAAGACACCAGCAATATGCTGGAAGTTCAAAAGTTCCAGGGGACAGAAGTGAGGGTAGTTGCTATTACTAGGGAGAAGATACTTGGGAAGCTGAAAAATCTGAAAGTAGGTAAATCACATAGGCCAGATGGACGATATCCCAGGGTTCTGAAGGAGGTAGCTGAATAGATTGTGGCGATATTAGTGGTGATCTTACAAGAACTACTAGATTTTGGAATGGTTCTGGACAGTGGAAAATTGCAAATATCACTCCACTCTTTAAGAGAAGTAATCTGGTGGTAACATTAAGAAGGCGACTTGTGCAAGCAGTTCTGATAGAAATCTTCAAGTATTCCATATTTAGACTGGAACAGCTGGAATTCCATGGCTACAGCCATGGATAAGACAGTAAGCAATGTTGTTTTAAAACGTTTAAAAGATCTATCGCTACTTAAAGTTGACGAATGTTGGACAGCAGTCTCTGGTTGCAAGTGCAGTTCCCCTTTAAGACAGCAGAAGAGAGGATACTGTGCTGGTTTAAAAGTTTGTTTAAGAAGGGGCTCTAACTTCCACTAGTGTGAATAATGCTAGCAAACGTACAGTCTCTGGGAAGTAAAATTGAAGACCTCAGAGCAAGATTGCTGTACCAGAGGGACATCAGAGCATGTTGTGATTTTTGTTTCATAGAATCTTGGCTATCCCCTGCCATTCCAGACACAGCAATACAGCTTGCTGGCTTCACAATTCACTGCCAAAATAGGACTGCTGATTCTTTCAAAGACAGATGAGGTGGAGTATGCTTTTTGATTAACACATTGTGGTGCACAAATGTGACAGTTCTGTCCCAGTCCTGCTCACCCGGCCTGGAACATCTAGCGATCTAGTTTTGTCCATTTTATCTGCGGTGGGAGTTTTCAGCCATTATCTTGGCAGCGATGTTTATTCTACTTCGGACAGGCATGAAACAGCACACCCCATTGCCTTCCCCATCATTTAGAGCTTGAAAAAGTTCCTAAATAATTATCACCAACATATCACTTGTGGAACCAGAGGAGCCCACACACTGGAGCACTGAAATACAACTATCAAGAGTGCTTACTGTGCCATCCCACATTCACACTTTGAGAAGTCTGATCACCTGGCTCTACTTCTACTCACCGAGTATAGGCAGAGACTGAAGACCACAGCACCAGTAGAGAAGAGCAAGAAGGTATGGACAAAGGAGGCAGAGGAGCACAAACAGGACAGCTTTGAGTCAGGTGACTGGACAATATTGAGGGTGTCATCTTCGAGTCTGAATGAATATGTCACAGTTGTCACTGACTTCATTAAAACCTATGTGGATGAGTATGTGCCTTTGAGAACATACTGTATACACTCGAATTGAAACCCGTGCATGAACCAGGAGATTTGCTGAGGGCTAATTCTGTGGCAGGACTACACAAGATGGTCAGGTATGTCTTATGGAGGGCTATCCTTCCACTGCAACTGGATCCTCAACCTCGCTGATAATCAACAGGGTGCATCTCAAGGATGTACGTTTAGCCCATGCTCTACGCTCTTGATTGTGTGGCTAGGCACAGCTCAAATGACATCTATAAATTTGCTGATGACACAATTGTTTGGCAGAATCTCAGACGGTGACGAGGAGGTGTACAGGAGTGAGACAGATCAGCTGGTTGAGTGGTATTGCAGCTACAACCTTGCACTCAACGTCAGCAAGACCAAAGAATTGATTGTGGACTTCAGGAAGGATAAGTCGAGGGAACACGCAACAGTCCTCGCCGAGGGATCACAGTGGAAAGGGTGAGCAATTTCAAGTTTCTGGGTGAGAAAATCTCTGAGGATCCATCCTAGGCCCATCAGTTACAAAGGAAACATGATAATGGTAATATTTCATTAGGAGTTTGAGGAGATTTGGTATGTCACCAAAGATACTCGCAAATTCCTGCAGAGAGTTTTCTAACAGGCTGCATCACAGTCTGGTATGGGGGGTGGGTGGGGGGAGTGGTTTTACAGGATTGGAATGTTGTGCGCTCAGTCAGCTCCATCATGAGCACCAGCCTCCCCAGCATCCAGGGCGTCTTCAAGGAGTGATGCCTCAACAAGGTGGCATCCATCATTAAGGACCTCTGCTCACTCAGGACGTGCCTTCTTCTCATTGCTACCAAAGGGGAGGAGGTACAGGAACCTGAAGGCACACACCCAGTGATGCAGGAACAGCTTCTTCCACTCTGCCATAAGATTTCTGAATGGACATTGAACTCATGGACACTACTTCACTACTCATTTTTCCCTTTTTAGACTACTTAGTTAATTATGTATTGCAAAGTACTGTTGCCGTGTAACAAATGCCATGACACATGCTGGTGATCTCAAACCTGATTCTGTTTCTGAAAAGGAGGGAGGGAGGCAAGAGAAAGGAGATTACAGGCCAGTTAGCTTGACCTCAATTTTCAGCCCTGACAATGAATATGCTGGTAAAATCTGAAGAGTCAGACTGTCGAGGCCCGAAATCAAGATCCGGGATCCGCCAAACACCAATACGAGCCTTCATGGATGATCTGACTATCACTACGGAGTCAGTGCCTGGTGCTAGGTGGATTCTTAAGGGGCTGGAAAGGGTGATGAGGTGGGTAAGGATGTTCTTTAAACCTGCAAAAATCAAGATCTGTAGTGCTGAAGAAGGGGAGAGTACAGGAGAAATTTTGTTTCTCTGTCGAGGACATTCCAATTCCTACCATCACAGAGAACCCTGTTAAAAGTCTTGGGAAGATGTTTGATGCAACACTCAGAGATAAGGCGGCAATAAGAATCACCTGTGGGGAGTTTGAACAATGTTTGCAAGGGGTTGACAGGACTGGCCTTCCAGGGCAGTTTAAGGCATGGATTTACCAGCACGGTATACTACCAAGAATCCTCTGGCCACTGCTTCTCTATGAGTTTCCTATTTCCACTGTTGCTGAATTAGAGAGGGTAGTCAGCCAGTTCCTGCGAAGATGGCTGGGTTTACCAAGGAACATCAGCAGCATCGCTCTGTACAGGAATAACCGCAAACTGAGGCTCCCCGTGAAATCCATTGAGGAGGAGTTCAAGGTTTTGTGACCAAGAGAGGTGCTGCAGTTTCGGGAATCTTCAGATCCAAAGATTGCCGGAGCAAGAGTGGCAGTGAGAACTGGAAGAAAGTGGAGAGCAGAGGCTGCATTGGAAGAAGCTGAGGTACGACTGCGCCACAAAGTGCTGGTGGGGGCAGTCGCCAAGGGGAGAGTTGGACTCAGAAGCCTTCAGGTCCCCCATTTTGACAAAGTACAAGGGAAAGAGTGATGAGAACTGGTCCTGAATGAAGTAAGGGCAGCTGTGGAGGAGGAGAGGACGAGCAGAGCAGTGGCAATGAAACAACAAGGAGCCTGGACCAAATGGGAGCAGGTGATCAAGTGAAAGATCATGTGGAACGATCTCTGGAAGGTGGATCCACACCACATCAAGTTCCTTATCCAGGCTGTTTATGACGTCCTTCCTAGCCCATCCAACCTGCACTGCTGGGGCCTTGTAGAACGACCAGCTTGCCCACTCTGTGAGAAGACCGGTACGCTAGAGCATATTCTGAGCTGCTGGCTGTTATCGGTGGTGGCATGACCAGGTCCTCTGGAAAATTGCTGAGACAATCTGCAGCACCCTTAACATCTGCCAGAAAACAAGTCCGGTCAAGAATACCATCTGCTTTGTCAAAGAGGGGGAAAGACTAACAGAACACCAGAAAGCAACCGGGTTGCTCTTCATCGCGCAGGACTGGAAGCTAAAAGCAGACCTGGGAAAACAGCTGCAGTTTCCTCCCCACATCACAGAGACTACATTGCGGCCCGACATTGTGTTGTGCTCCGACTCATCGAAGCACGTTCCTATGCTTGAGCTTACCGTGCCGTGGGAAGAACGCATGGAGGAGGCCTATGAGCAGAAAAGAGCCAAGTATGAAGATCTGAAGAACAACTGACAAAGAAGAGGCTGGAGGGCAAAGTGTTGGCCCGTAGGGGTCGGGTGTCGTGGCTTTGCAGACCAGTGGCTCTGCAAAGTATACAGTGCACTTGGAATCACGGGAGAGAGCAGGAGAGCCATTTCTACCACCCCAGATGCAGCAGAGAAAGCGTCAAGATGGCTCTGGATAAAGAGGGCAGATCCGTAGGTTGCTGCTAGGACACAGGCCGGGGTCTGATCAACCCCGGTCGGGTTGCCTGGGCGAGGGTGTATTGCTGCTAGGGCACAGGCCGGGGTCTGATAGGGCACAGGCTGGGGTCTGATCAACCCCGGTCGGATCGCCTGGGCGAGGGTGTATTGCTGCTAGGGCACAGGCCGGGGTCTGATAGGGCACAGGCTGGGTCTGATCAACCCTGGTCGGATCGCCTGGGCGAGGGTGTATTGCTGCTAGGGCACAGGCCGGGGTCTGATCAACCCTGGTCGGGTTGCCTGGGCGAGGGTGTATGATGTTGAAAGACCCGAAACACCTGATAACCCCAGTAACAACACTGATGATGTGCCCTAGTTTAGCATCATGCAGATGTTTCTGTAAGAAGAGGATGAGATTTCAGTGTACTTCGAGGCGCATAATAAAATAGGCCAACGTCAGCATGGTTTCCTTAAGGGGGAATCTTGCCTGACTAATCTGTTGGAATTCTTTAAGGAAGTAACAGGCAGGATAGACAAAGGTGAGTCAGTAGATGTCGAATTCTTGAATTTTCAAAAAGCCTTTGACAGGGTGCTGCACATGAGGCAGCTAAACAAGATAAGAGCCCCCGGTATTACAGGAATGATACAAGCATGGAACATTGGCTGACTGACAGAAGGCAGAGAGTGGGAATAAATGGGGCCTTTTCTGTTTGGCTGCCGGTGACTGGTGGTGTTTTGCATTGACTGGAGATTCGACAGTTGCTTTTCATGTTATACGCCAATGATCTGGATGACAAGATTGATGGCTTTGTGGCAGGTTCATGGACGACATGAAGATAGGTGGAGGAACAGGTAGAGATGAGGAAGTAGGTTGTCTGCAAAAGGACAGATTAGGAGAATGGGCAAAGAAGTGACAGATGGAACATACTGTTGGATCATGCACAATTCCCTGAAGGTTAATTTGCAGGTTGAGTTGTTGATAAGGAAAGCAAATGCAATTTTAGCATTTATTTCGAGGGGGTTGGAATATAAAAGCAAAGATGTAATGTTGAGGCTTTATGAAGCATTTGCCAGACTGCATTGGATTTTTGTGAGTAGTTTTAGTCTCCTTATCTACAAAATGGCGGATTGGGGGCGGGCTGGAGATATGTCTCTATCAAAGGAGGTGTAAGGTGTTCCTTTTCTCCGCTAGCCTGCAGGTCACCCTTGGGCAAGGTGTAGCACTTGCATTGCCTCCTGATAAAGGCTGCATGAAGCCATGGGAGCAGTTGGTGGATAGTCAAATAAGCAGCTGGTGCACATCACAGGTCCGGGTTACGCAACCAATGACACCAGGCAGACAGTGTCTGAAGAGTACTGATAATGGCTGGAGTCACCTGTATTGTAAAGCTACTGCCCAGAAGAAGGCAATGGCAGCCTACTATTGTAGAAAAATTTTCCAAGAACAATCATGGTCACAGAAAGAGCATGATGTCCATGTCATATGACATGGCACATAATGGACAAGTCATCTAAGAAAAGATGTACTGGTAGTGGAGAGAGTCCATAGGTGGTTCCCGAGAATGATTCCGGAAATGATAGGGTTAATGTTGGAGGGACTCAGCAGGCCAGGCAGCATCTATGGAAAAAAGTACAGTTGACATTTAAGGCCGAAACCCTTTGGGAGGACTGAAAAGAAAATGCTGAGGAGTAGATTTAGAAAGGTGGGAGGAAGGGAGAGAGAAACACCAGGTGATTGGTAAAACCTGGAGGGGGAGGGATAAAGTAAAGAGCTGGGAAGTTGATTGGTGGAAGAGAGAGAGGCCGTGTAAGAAAGAGAAAGGGGGGAGAAGCACCAGAGGGAGGTGAGATAAGGTGAGAGAGGGACAAGGGGATGGGGAATGGTGAAGTGGGGGTGCGGGACATTACTGGAAGTTTAAGAAATCGATGTTCGTGCCATCAGGTTGGAGGCAACCCAGATGGAATATAAGATGTTGTTCCTCCAACATAAATGTGGCCTCATCACGACAGTGGAGGAGGCTATGAATGGACATATCGAATGGGAATGGGAAGTAGAATTAAAATGGGTTGCCACTGGGAGATCCTGCATGTTCTGGTGGATAGAGCGTAGATGCTCAGCAAAGTGGTCTCCCAACCTACATCAGGGGTCACTAACATGCAGGAGGCCACACCAGGAGCACCAAAGACAGTAAATGACCCCAACAGACTCACAGGTGAAGTGTCGCCTCACCTGGAAGGACTGTTTAGGACCCTGAATGGTAGTGAGGGAGGATGTATAGGGGAAGGTGTAGCACTTGTTCCACTTGCAAGGATAAGTGCCAGATCAGTGGGGAGGGATGAATGGACAAAGGAGTCGCATAGGAAGCAATCCCTGTCGAAAGCAAAAAGTGTGGTGGGAAGTGGAGGTTGGGGTGGGGGGGGGTTGTGAGTGTGCTTGGTGATGGGATCCTGTTGGAGATGACTGAAGTTTTGGAGAATTATTTGCTGGACACGAAGGCTGGTGAGGTGGTAGGTTAACATCTTTGGAGTGTTTTTATGGCTGTGGGCTGATACTCCCTGGAATTTAAAATGAAGGCATTGAAACCTATTGAATATTGAAAGGCCAAGATAGAGTGGATATGGAAGAGATGTTTCCTATAAGTGGGAGAGTTTGGGAGCCGAGAACACAGCCTCAGAATAGAGAGACATACCTTTAGAACAGAGTTGAGGAGGAATTTCTTTAGCCAGAGTGTGCTGATTCTGTGAAATTTATTGCCACAGACAGCTGCAATGGCCGAGTAATTGATATGTTTAAAACAGTGTTTGATAGGTCCTTGACTAGTAAGGGAAGAAGACAGTGCAATGGGGATGGAAGGTCATAACTTAGCCATAATATAATGACAGAGCAGACTTTATGGCCTGAATAGCCTAAATATGCTCCTGTCTTAGTGTCTTAGGGTCTCAATGGAGGGATGTAAAATGAGAAGAGGTTTGCATAAGGTAAATAGTTAAAATCTTTTTTCCATCCTAGAGGATATCAAAAATGAGAGGACATGGATTTAACATTAAAATGGAAAGACCTCACATTTAGTGGCCTCTTTATTAGGTACGTCTATACACCGGTTCGTGAATGCAAATATCTAATCAACCAATCATGTTACAACAACTCAATGCATGGAAGGATGCAGACATGGTAAAGAGGTTCAGTTGTCGTTCAGACCAAACATCAGAACGGGGAAGAAATGTAATCCAAGTGACTGACTTTGTGGAATGATTGTTGGTGCCAGATGAAGTGGTTTGACTGTTGGTGCCAGGGATTTTCATGCACAGCAGTCTCTAGCAGGGAATGGTGCGAAAAACAAAAAAAAATCCATCAAGCAGCAGCTCAGTGAGTGAAAATGAGAGAGGTCAGAAGAGCCTGGTTCAAACTGACAGGAAGGCGACAGTAACTCAAATAACCACGCATTACAACAGAAGAGTGTGGTGTGCAGAAGTGCATCTCTGTACACACATGTCGAACCTTGATCTTGAAGTAAATGGGCCACAGCAACATAAGACCATAAACTCACACTCAGTGGCCACTTTATCAGTAAGAAAGGTAACTGCTCTACACAGAAAATGGTTGATATATGGAATGCTGTTAGAGGAGCTGGTAGGATTAGATACTATGTTGAAGAGGCATTTAGACAGTTAAATAAGGAAGCCTTAGAAGGATATAACTGTAACACAGGCAAATAGGATTAGTATAAAAGGGCGGAAAGATTAACCTGGACCTGGTGGACAGAAATACTTGTTTCTGTGCAACTCTTTAAACTGAGAAACAACAGAATGAAATACAGTTGTACAAACATAAAGAAATGAAGAGCGATTGAAGTGAAATGTTAATTCTGTTTCTCCCATATGACTGCTGCCTAATGTGCTGAGTATTTTCAGCCCTTCGTTTGTATTTAAAATTTTCAGCACCTGCAAATTTTTTTAAAATTTAAGTTACGTTGTTGTAAGCTTATGATGTGAGGCTGAATTCATGTTTCAAAATCAAGAACAAAGTTTCCAAATGGAAGGCAGTTCTTCTACCATTGATACAAGTTAGTCAATACGCCTCTGTCAGTAATCGAAAGTGGTCCTAAAATCGAATTTTACTGTACATACTATACATCTGCAGAAATTATTGGGTTTTGTAAAGTTATTTGTTTTCTTGGTGTAACGTAAATTATGAAGGGCGCGAAACTTGCAGGGACGCTCATTGATGATCGCAGATAACTACACTGCTTTTTGCATACATTAAAGTTGTGCGCGAATGTCTCAAACTCACTTGATGTGGGGTCTAACCATGAACAAACTAGATTCTGTCAGCCTCAAGGATGGAATGAAAAAACAGGTCCTTGTAGTTACAAAAGCACAATGATGCCCTACTGCTCAGATGTGAGTGTGGTCAAAATGTATCATTAAAAAATCTATTGGCTTTCTGCGGCACTAACTCAGTAGGTACAGTATTAGTGCTTGTGGTTTAACCTTTTGTTTTGCAATAGAGAACATGCATTTACTTAAACCGTTATGAATAGTTTATGGAAGGACTCAATATGACAATTCTGATTTGGAGAAAGAGGTACATACAGTCATTCACTCAGCTGGTGGCGGAAGTGATAAAGTTGAATTCAATGCACATAGACATCTGAAATGGGATATCATGGAACACCACAGTAAATCCCAACAACTACCCAAAAAAGAACTCAGTAAATGTATTCCCATTCCTCTAAATCCCCATTTTGTTCATTGTTGCTAATTGTTATGGCATCCACTTGAACATGTTAACAGATTAAACAATGTGGTGCATCTTAGTGCTTGTCTAAGTGCTCCTTTACAGTGCTTCTCCAGCTGGTAGCTTAGCTAGTTGAAAGCTTGATAGCTTGCTGTGGAGGAAGATAAAGATGCCATTGGAGGATAGCTGTGGACCCAGGAGACCTGGCTTTTGATTGCATTGGCTTACCATGATTTGCAATGATCTAGACTGGTTGATTGATTAGTAATACCAAGAGCATTAGCAGAGAGGCAGTGATAGAATCACAAATACTGCCATGCTGACAGAACCACGATAATAATAAATAAAGAGGAATATGCCATATCCTGCCTTAATCACCTTGTCTACTTGCTCCGCTACTTACGAGGATTGATGGACATGAATTCCAAGGTCCTTTTGATTCGATCTTCTTGTTTATTTTGATTACTTTCCCAAATGCATTACCTCACTCTTATCTGCATTCACTTCCTTTTTCCAATTTGTTGTCCTTCTTAGATAGATAGATATACTTTATTGATCCCAAGGGAAATTGCGTTTCATTAACCAAGAATAGAGCATAAATAGAGCATAAATACAGACTTCTTACTTTACTGTAGCTTTCTGCCTCATACTCAACCTTACAACTAATTTCTGTGTCACCCTAATTCTTGCTGTGTAAATTGAAATCATCAATACGAACTGTTAAAGGCAATACAGCCAACATTTACCTCTCTGAAACTCACTGCATACAGTTCCAGTCATTAAAACATAACTCAACTATTAGTCTTTGCATCCTGCCTCTGAGTTACGTTGTAACTAAGTCTCTAGCTTTTCTTTGCAAGATTTCATATGTTATGTATCACATCTATGATGAGGGTGATAGTGGCCTTTTCATGATGATTATTCTTGGCAAATTTTCCCTCAGAAGTGGTTTGCCATTGCCTTCTTCTGGGCTGTGACCCCAGTCATCATCAATACTCTTCAGGGATTGTCTGCCTCATGGTAATGGTCACATAACTAGGGCTTGTGACGAGTTACTCATATGACCATCCACCACTTGCTACCGTGGCTTCATGTGACCCTGATGGGGCTTGTGTGGGCTAAGCAGGTTCTACACCTTTCCCGAGGTGACCTGCAGGCTAGTGGCTGGAAGGAGCACTTTATACCTCCTTTTGTAGAGACGTATCTCCGCCCCACCAACCAACCTTTGAAGGCAAATGGTTTTAATCAGCCATGTGAAATTTTTCTAAGATCCATAAGACCACAAGATATAGGAGTAGAATTAGGCCATTTGGCCCATCAAATCTGTATCCCTTCATGCGCTGACCAATCAAGAATCTATCAACCTCTGGACTCCATCAAATGCCCTATCTTAAACAAGAGAAAATCTGCTGATGCTGGAAATCAGAGCAACACATGCAAAATGGTGGAGGAACTCAGCAGGCCAGGCAGCATCTAGGAAAAGAGTACAGTCAATGTTTCGAGCCGAAACGTCAACTGTACTTTTCTTCCATAGATACTGCCTAGTCTGCTGAGTTCCTCCAGTATTTTGTATGGAACTCAAATGCCCTATCTTTACTGGCACTTCTCTTTCCCAAATGTAATCTAACTATCCTTGACTAACCTGCCGGTCTAAAAGATGAGTTACAGTACTCCTCAAACACTCACCAGAGTTAGTTTGATTTACCTTGTCAGTACCTCATAAGCCACCTTCCAGTCCTGTGTTAACCTACCCAGGGTTCTATATTTTTTCCCATGCCAATTATTTCATATTCCTCTTTCTTGAGATAATGCCTGCATTATCCCCATCAAATATTCATTTCGAACCAAGCCATGTCTTCTCTCACCATATATTGTTTACATTTTTAGTCCTTAATAATCCACTGTTATCATCTTCCTTTTATAAAACACCAGCATTTATAAATCCTGTAACTTTATTTGCAAGTATTTTCTAATACACTCTTTGCCTCTTTGATTTTGTTTCTTATTTCACCACAGTTTTCTGAAATATTGACCTCTCAGTGTGGAGTTCCCCTTACTTGGTATTTCCATAATGTCCCTTTGTTATCAGAGAATTAATTCTTTGCCGCCCCTTTGCTGTCTGACTCATTTACGTTGTCCTTGTGAAGTTGCCATGCTCTCTATGAAGTCAGAAACATTCTGGACATTATAAGACATTGGTCAGACTGCACTTGGAGTATTGTGTGCAGTTTGGGGCGCCATATCTAAGAAAGCAGATGCTGGCATTGGAAAGGGTCCAGAGGGGGCTTACGAGAAAGATCCTGGGAATGAAAGGGTTAACATATTAGGAGCGCTTAATGATCCTGCACCTGTACTCACTGGAGTTCAGAAGAATGAGGATGGATCTCATTAAATCCTACGGAACATTGAAAAGCCTAGATAGAGTGAACTTGGAGAGGATGATTCCAATAGCGGGACAGTCTAAGACCAGAGGACGCAACCTCAGAATAGAACGATGTCACTTTAGAGCAAAGATTCTTTAGTCAGTAGGTGATAAATGTGTGGAAATTATTGCCATGGATGCCTGTGGAGGCCAAGTCATTAGGTATATTTAAAGTGGAGGTTAATAGTTTCTTGGTTAATAAGGGTGTCAAAGGCTGTGGGGAGAAAACAGGGGAATGTGGTTGAGAAGGATAATAAATCGGCCATGGAATGGTAGAGCAGACTTGATAGACCAAATGGCCTAATTCTGTTCCTATGTCCTATGGTCTTACCTGCAGTCTTTCTCGTGAATTTAGGGTTGTATAGGTATCCTTTTGATTGCCTTTATAAATTTGCTTGTGTTAATTCCATGCAAAATCGTAGTTTGTGGCTGGAAATGTAGAAAATTGATATGTATGTGTACACTGTTTCACCTTGAAGCATCTCTTAGAAGCATTTTTGGAGATTTGTAGTGGAGTTCATAAAGTATTTACCATTTTTAAGTCTGTATATCTTGGCTTATCTGTATGACCTGCAGATTTGTTTTACCAAAGAATTTATGTTGTTGATTTATGGATAACATAATTTATGTTAAATGTGCTATTTCACTATTGATTGGATCTACCAAATTGGAAAGGTTGATTGATTAGAGATGAATTATTGTGATGCGTCTGCAGTACTTTTACCAGCAGCACTGTTGATCAATTGTTTGGATCAATGGGGACATGTCTGTGAAAGCCAACTTGCAATTATAAAGGTAGCTTCATCTTATAGTTAACTTAAAATTCTAATGTGTCTTGGATTAGCTTTAACCCTTGGCCTTTATTTGCAATTGCCTCTGCAGAGTATGACACCATTTTGGCAAGTATCAACATCACAAACACAAAATGCGAGACGAACTCAGCAAGTCAGGCAGCATCAATGGAAGGGAATAAATTTTTGATGTTTTGGGCGGAAACCCTTCATTAGGACTGGAAGGGAAGGGGCAGGAGCTAGAATAACAAAGTAGGGGAGGGGAAGGTGTATAGCCTGGTTTCTGCTGCTTGCCTTTCCAATGATAAAGGGCCCTGAAGACTGGTTAAGGTTTTAAGTTCAAGTTATCATTGTCATTCAACCATGCATATGAATATACCTAAATGAAACAGCATTTCTCTGAGGCCAAGGTGCAAAACATAGAACCAGCAATCACATAGAAACCACAGTACATAAGGCACATATAATTAATGGTAGGTATCCTTAAAAAAGTGAAAAAGAATGAGAGCTTTAGCAAGAGAATTTGTGAGTTTAGAGCTTTGGCAGAAGGGCCTGTTAGTTGATATATACAGTAAGCAGTATTTTTTGGGTAGAATCAAGAAGCCAGATTTGGAGGAACACAGATACGTTGGCAGATTGTAAGTTTTGGAGAAGATTGTAGACACAGATCATGAGACCTGTGGTGGATTTAAAAAATGTGTGAAAAATTTCAAAGCTGTATTGTTGTTTAAATGAAAGCAATTGTGATTGAGAATAAACTGTTTAGCTGTAGCAAAGGCATAAATGGAAGCAGATAATTCAGCTGCAATTAACAAGCCTTCAGCAACACTCTCAATTGGCACTGCCACCATTTATGCCATTTAATCTCTGCTCATCATCCCATCACAGACATTTCCCTTGTTCATTCCACTCCTCCCCCTTTTCTGCAACTTCAAACAAGTTTACTTGAAGCATGTTACTAAGCTCCAAAACCTGGGCCTCCATACCATCTTGTGCAACTGGATCCTCAATTTCCTCATCTGCAGACCCCAGTCAATTTGGATTGGCAACATCTTTACGATCACTGTCAGCACAGGTGCCACACAGGGCTGAGTGCTTAGCTCCATGTTTTACTCACTTTATTCCTAAAATTGTGTGGCTCAGTAATCGGCCAATAAGAGGGAGATTGAAAATCTGGTTGAAAGGTACCACAACTACAACCTTTCACTCAAAACCAAAGAGCTAATTATTGACTGCAGGAGGAAGAAGACGGAAGAAGAGGAGGTGTCTCTTGCCACCATTCAGGGCCCCAAACAGTCCTTCCAAGTGAGGCAACACTTCACTTGTGAGTCTGTTGGGGTCATCTATTGCATCCTGTGCTCCCATTGCGGCCTCCTCTACATCAGTGAAACCCGATGCAGATTGGGGGACCGCTTCGTCGAGCACCTCTGCTCCATCCGCCACAACTGACAGGATCTCCCGGTTGCCACCCACTTCAACTCTGCTTCACATTCCCATTCAGATATGTCCATACATGGTCTCCTCTACTGCCATGATGAGGCTGTACTCAGGTTGGTGGAGCAACACCTCATATACCGTCTAGGTAGTGTCCAGCCCCTTAGTATGGACATTGAGTTCTCCGACTTCTGGTCATTCCCTCCACCTCCCTTCCCCTATCCCGATTCCACTCTGCCCCCTCCCCCAGCTGCCTACTACCTCCCTCATGGTTCCACCTCCTTCCACTAACCGTTGTGTTTTCCCCTATTCCTTCTTCACCTTTCCTGCCTATCACCTCCCTGCTTCCCCTACCCCACCCCTTTATCTTTCCCCTTACTGGTTTCTCACCTGGAACCTACAAGCCTTCTCCTTCCCACCCTCCCCCCACCTTCTTTATAGGGACTCTGCCCCCTCCCTCTTCAGTCCTGATGAAGGCTTCCGGCCCGAAATGTTGACTGATCGTTTCCATGGATGCTGCCCGACCTGCTGAGTTCCTCCAGCGTGTTGTGAGTGTTCCTGGGAGTGCCATCTTGCACAACTTCTCATGGTCCCAGAGCACATCCCACACAATCAGAAAAGGCTTTACTTTCTGAGGAGGCTGAAGGGAGCTGGACTATGCACGTCTGTACTCACGTTGTCCTACAGATGTGCAGTGGAGAACAACATAACACGCCGCATCATTGCATGGTGCAGAAACTGTACTGCAGCGGACAGGAAGGCTCCACACCAGGCAATCAAAGCTGCCGAATGCATCAGCAGCTCTAGCCTACCTGCTGGTGATACAGAAAGGTGCAGGAAAAGGACCAACAATATCATGAAGGATCCCACCCACCCTGTTTCACTCCCCTCGGGGAGGAGGCTATGTAGCATCCATGCCAAGACCATTAGATTCAAAAACAGTTACTTTCCCCAAGCAGTACGGCTAATCAACACTTCCCTCCACACCCCCACCACCACGACTTTACCATTTCCTGTCAGGGTCACTTTATGTGCAGACACTCCCGTGCCTAGCGTCTCTTTATGGACATACAATCAGTCTATGTACATAAGCTATCTTAAGTTATTTATATTTATTGTGTTTTTCTACTATTATGTTCTTTATCTTTTTTCTGCGCTGCATTGGATCCGGAGGAACAATTATTTTATTCTTCTTTATACTTATATACTGGAAATGATATTAAACAATCTTCAATCTTGAATCTCGGCTTCTGAAACTCCAGGAGCAACCTAACCAATAAACTGTAACATGCAGTATTTTTGTTTGCTTCATTGTAGAGTTAGAAATTGCAGAATTAAGAACTGAACTTTATTTTGTGCTTTGTATATGCAGTTCTGATTATTAGTTCAAAATTCTATGTATAATAGTAGATATTTAGTCCACAATTGTGTTATATTGAAATTATTTCCCCCGTAGTGTTTTGCTATAAATTTACAGCCTCTGTTTTCATCGTCTTGTTAATGTATGTGTAGTGCTCACTCACTACTCTCAGATACATAATTTCTATTTTCTGGATCCAGTTAGAATGGCACTTTATTACCTAGTATATATTGTGTTTAGTTTCAGAGTAGTGAGGGTGGTTTAGGCTGCTTCATCACATTAATAAGTTGTCTATGCTCTAATTCGTATTTCAGGCACTGGAAAACTCGAAATGGCGTTTGCTACCCAGTGAAACTGTGATTCCCCCTCTTGGTCATATAGATATGACTATTGTGGCACATCTTGATGACACCATCTGGTCTGAAGACAAGGTGCTCTTGTTAATAGAGAACAGTCATTCAAAATGCATCCATGTGCAAGCCAAGGGCACAGGGTGTACCATTGTATCGAACAAACCGTTTGGACCACAGCTTAACCTTGGATCGCTATTCAGGCAAGTAGTCACCTCAAAAGTTTCACGTTCTGATGCCTGCCAAAGTTGTTTGGGGATTTGCTTAGGAAGTTGGAATCAGAGAACAGTAAAGTACGTGTGGCTGGTTTTCGTCACCTGAATACTGTGACTCTGAAAATGTTGAGAAATAAAATGTCAAATACTTGACGATAAAGATCTATGATGTGGATGGTGGGGAAAGTTTAAAGGAGACTTATGAGACAGGTTTTCTACACCTGGAGTGGTAGGGACTGGAACATGCTCTCAGGGGAAGAGGTACTAGCAGATACAGACTTTTAAGAGACATTTAGATAGACATATGGACAGACAGGAAATAGAAGGATGGACCATGTGCAGACATGAACATGTTTGGCAAAGGGCCTTTCCATGTTCTGTGAAAGGGAAGAGGAATGTGCGAAGCAGGATCAGTCCACTTCAATTGCTTAAGGCTAGAGGTTCACTGATGATATTGCATCATCTCCTTGCATTGCCTGCTGTGAATATCTATTGTACAGAGTTCCCTACAGATAGATCTCTCTTCCTTTCTACCTTCTCAGCCAATATCTCCAGTGCAGCGACAGTCTATCTTTCCCATGTCCCATGTTCTTAAAATTTTCAGACCAGACCAATTTCCAGAATACCTGCCAAACCCCGTAGCAACCACAGCTGTAAGAGGCGCAGTGTAGCTTTAAGTTGCAGAAACAAGCTTAAGGTAGAACCAATGACTTATAGTTTACAGATGAGGAAGCTATCCACTCAGGTATGCAGCTATTGCCATCAATATTTCAACAGTCATAAGGAATACTTGGCATCATGAATCCTCAAACTTTGTTTGTATATACATATATTAGCCTTCTAAGTAGATAGTGCAGAAAATGGCAACAGATCTGAGATGCACTTCCTGAGTCCATTCCTGCAATTTCCTTTGGACAGGTGCAAATCCAGGTTTTTGTACTTTAATGAGCGTGAAAACAATGAGAAAGAAGTGGATGCCTTTAAGGCCTTCTTCAAGGGGGACAGAAGCTTACAGAGACTGGACATGCATGGTGAAAATGAGGTGCTCAGGGCAGTGAATTGAAAGTTGTTGAGATCGAGAGCATGTGAAGTGTCACTGATGTAGGTGGGAACTGAACCAATAGGGATAGAATGGAGTCAAGATGTGTGGACACAAGTTCTGTAAATGAAAGAATGGGCAAAAAAGTGGCAGATGGAATACAGTGTTGGGAAATGTACGATAATGCATTTCTATGGTATTACAGGAAGGATACTGGCATGGATAGAGGAATGGCTGACAGGCAGGATGCAGCGAATGGGAAATGTATGATAATGCATTTTAGTAAAAGGAACAATAGTGCAGACTATTATCTAAACGGGGAGAAGGTTAAAGTATCAGAGGTGCTGAGCAACTTAGGAGTCCTTGTGCAAGACTCCCAGAAGGTTAATTTACAGATTGAGTCTGTGGTAAAGAAGTCAAGTGCAATGTGACATTTATCTCAAGGGGAATAGAATATAAAAACAAGGAGATAATGCTGTGGCTTTATAAGACACTAGTCAGGCCACACTTGGATTATCGTCAACAGTTTTGTGCCCTATATCTCAGAAAGGATGTGTTATCATTGGAGAGGAGGTTCACGAGGATAATTCCTGGAATGAAGGGGTTAACATATGAGGAGTGTTTGGCATCTTTGGGCCTGTACTCACTAAAATTTAGAAAAATGTGTGGGTATCTCATTGAAACCTACCGAATGTTGAAAGGATTAGGTAGGGTGGATGTGGAGAGGATGTTTCCTCTGGTGGGGTATCCAGAGCCAGAGGGCATAGCCTCAAATTTGAGGGGTAACCCTTTAGAACAGAGGTAAAGAGGAAATTTTCTAACCAGAGAGTAGTAAATCTGTGGAACGCTCTGCCACAAACTGTGGTGGAGGCCAAGTCCGTGGGTATATTTAAGGTGGAAGTTGATGGTTTCCTGGTCGGTCAGAGCATCAAAGGATGTGGTGAGAAGGTAGGTGTATGGAGTTGAGTGGGATCTGGCATCAGCTACAATGGAATGACAGAGCTGATTTGATGGCTGAATGGCTTAATTCTGCTGCTATGTCTTATAGTAAATCCAAAATTAAGTGATAACGATGTATAGTCTTCACTTTGTATGTTGAACTAAAAAAACTAGCAAAAGTCTTCCCTTTTATCACAAAGTGCTTATTATTTTAGACTGGCTTTTATTGAGTCCATCATTATTCATAAGTTTGATTAGAGCAGAAAAGTTTGAAGCCATCTTCAATTGAAGTATTTAAAATCATAAATGGCTTTGATGGAGATAAAAAAAACTGTTCCTATTCGATAAATAGTCTATTGTTCAAATGGAAGCAGTTTGTCAGAAACTAAAGATTAAAGCAAAATTGCAAAGGAACCAGAAATAACATAACTTGCATAACTCTGGGAGACTGACTAATCGGAAATCTTGTACAAAGATCTGATAAAGTCACAGTGAGCTGAATGGCTTCACTTTGTGCTGTATTATTCACTGATTCATTGCAAGGTACTCCTTACAGAACCAGAACCACGATCAGCTTTATCATTACTGACCTATGTTAAAAGTAGGGCTTGTAACCTGTGGTGTTGCATCAGAATCACAGAACAGGACACTTTGGACATTTTCCATTTTTGAATTTAGAAATTTTCTGTTTTCTATATCCAGAAATCAAATTTCCCTTTTATCTTAGCTTATATACTCCATAAATGAATCCTGATATTTTCCAGGACTCAGCCAACCTTCTTATTATTTATAGCCAACACCATCTTCTCCGTGACTTATCTATCCCTTGCTGGCCCGTGATTCTAGTTATGGTTTGTCATGGTCAAGTGGTCTCTGTGAGCTCTGGTCATAATGTTGTGTGAACGGGGTGTACAACAGAGCATATGAAATCTTAGCATAAGCTATATAATTCATAGTGATTTCTGGTGGGGTGTGGTAAATTGTGCAGTGTTTGACATTAGTGGTGTTATTCAAAAAATGTGTCACTTGAAGGTTGTTGAATGTTATTTATTTAAAGATACAGCACTATAACAGGCCTTTTTGGCCCAAAGAGCCCACGCTGATGAATTACACCCATATGACCAATTAGCATACTAAACCATACATCTTTAGAATGTGGGAGGAAACCAAAGCACCCAGAGGAAACCCATGTAGTCAAGGGGAGAAGGTACAAACTCCTTACAGACAGTGTGAGAATTGGCCATGTAAAAGCATGCAGAACTGTCTGGGTTCTCAAATGATTTCTTTTGTTTATGAAATTTTGGATTTTTGCTATGCTGGGACATTTACCCTGTCTCTGGTTCAATGTTCCAGATTCTCAGCTGCAAATCCAGTGATTTATCTACTGCACCACTGTGGGTTCTAGAGGTGTTGTATACAGGCCCTCAGGGCTTGACACCTGTACATGTGTTTGAGTGTTTTACTTTTAGATTTGGCCCCTAAGACATCTATCTGGTTCACTGTAGTCATATATTGCACAGCTACTAACAGGTTTATTTGAAGCCTTGATAAACATTGTGACATGTCTTATTTGTTACAGTTCTCAAGTTTGCCACTATTCAGTTAAACTGACAAACCGTGGACGGCGACACCATCAAATATACTGGAAGACAGAAGGTTTTCCTCTCATTTTTAAACCTTCTCCACAGAAACAGCCTGTGTCTCTTGATATGAAATATAAAATGTCTTCCCCTCCCAAGGGGCACTATGTTCCTTGCTTCAGAGTCAGACCTCTGCGTATGGACCTGCAGCCAGGTCAAAGTGCTGTTCTGGTGTTAGAAGGAGAATCAGACGTGCCACAGGTAAGAAAGGGTCTCCTTTAAACAATAAGTATAAAGTGGTCAAACCTGTTCTTATTTCCTATGTCTTTTTCAACAACTTCTTAACATGTCTAACTGTCCTTTTAGTACAATTGTAATGTAGCATTTCAATTTTATTTTAATGAATGTAACTCTTTAAAAAATATCTATAGGTTATTTTTTCTAATTTGTGTGCCAATATTTGGCTGAACAACATGCAATGCTTGCTACATTTAGCTTATCAGCTGATCTTTAGTCCCTGATGTGCCTGAGTTGATAGAATCCCCACCTGCAGGTTATGCACTCACTCTTTCCCATCCTCTCATTTCTTCATCAGCCTTTGTTATATTGATCTCGTCCTTCTGTATATACTTCCCTTCAGACATCTCAATCATTGTCTCCAGAATTCCCTCTGTGTGCCCTTCTACCTCACTAGCTATTTGGAGCAGAGTAGCAAAATACATCTCTTCAACCAAAATAGCCTTCCAACAACTTGGTTAGATAGAGTAAAATACTTGTGAATGTGCTTCACGGAAACCTTTTGCAAAAAAACTTTCACATCATTTCACATCAGGATATTTTGGGAAGGAATTCCAGGGTTTAACTCGGGATAGCTGAAGGATTTCCAATAATAGTATATACTTTGACAAAGTGCAGGAGGTCAGAACACAATATCATAGGGTTGTAGGGCTGAAGAACTTGAAAGAACAGAGAAGGGGAAAGACCTTGGAGGAATTAACACATGAAGATGGGTATTTTAATTTCAAAATATTACTATCTAAAAGTTAAATAAATCGATGAGCAAAGGTGGGTTAGATGGCACTTGCTAATGGAGATGACAAGGTGGCTTAGTGAATATTCAAATGGTTGAACTGGGAGGCAATTAAGACACAATTATGAGTAACAGATGTGCTGAGCAGGGGTGGTGAAAAGTGACAAAAGAATATTGGCTATAGGTGTAGAGAGGAAGTACAGTTTGGGATTGAATATTAATGTTGCAGACAGCGTGGTTCAGCCACAGTTGGTGGACTGGGAGAAGAATATAACTTGTGATATCTTCTGCTTATGATCCCCAAAGATTATTGGCTTTGAAAACAGCTGATGAAGAGAAAAGTCCAAAGGATAAAGATCAGTGCTGTTCTCCTGATAGATTCAGTGCTGAATGGAGATGAACTTCTCTGCCTAATATTGGATGGCAAAAAGCCCTCTGTGTTAGTTTTGCACAGAGTCTTAAAAGTGCTGCTAACTGCTTTAATATAATGGAAATATTGTTGAGCATTGATCCTACAGGGGCTGTAAGGAAAAAAAGGCAACCATTTTTAGGTGAAATCATTTGCTTTTGTGGAAGTGAATGATGCCCACCTATGCAATATGCAGGGCATGTTGGTAGGGTTTTCTCAATTTCAAACACGCAAAAGCCTGCAGATGCTAGAAATCCAAAGCAATAATGAAAATAGCAGAGCCAGTAGGGCCATGAGAAAGCCTTGGAGGGCAAGATTAAGGAAAACTCCAAGGCATTCTACAAGTATATGAAGAACAAGAGGATAAGATGTGACAGAATAGGAGCAATCAAGTGTGTCAGTGGAAAAGTGTGTATGAAACCAGGGGAGATAGCGGAGGTACTTAATGAATACTTTGCTTCAGTGTTCACTATGGAAAAGGATCTTGGCAATTGTCGGGATGACTTACAGCAGACTGAAATGCTTGAGCATATAGATATTAAGAAAGAGGATGTGCTGGAAAGCATCAAGTTGGATAAGTCACCGGGACCAGATGAGATGTACCCAGGCTACTGTGGGAGGCGAGGGAGGAGATTGCTGAGCCTCTGGTGATGATCTTTGCATCATCAATGGGGACAGGAGAGGTTCCGGAGGATTGGAGGGTTGCAGATGTTGTTCCCTTATTCAAGAAAGGGAGTAGAGATAGCCCAGGAAATTATAGACCAGTGAGTCTTACTTCAGTGGTTGGTAAGTTGATGGAAAAGATCCTGAGAGGCAGGATTTATGAACATTTGGAGAGGCATATTATGATTAGGAATAGTCAGCATGGCTTTGTCAAAGGCAGGTCGTGCCTTACGAGCCTGATTGAATTTTTTGAGGATGTGACTAAACATGTTGATGAAGGTAGAGTAGTAGATGTAGTGTATATGGATTTCAGCAAGGCACTTGATAAGGTACCCTTTGCAAATCTTATTGGGAAAGTAAGGAGACATGGGATCCAAGGGGACATTGCTTTGTGGATCCAGAAAGCAAAGAGTGGTTGTAGACGGGTCATATTCTGCATGGAGGTCGGTGACCAGTGGTGTGCCTCAGGGATCTGTTCTGGGACCCCTTCTGTTCATGATTTTTGATAAATGACCTGGATGAGGAAGTGGAGGGATGGGTTAGTAAATTTGCTGATGACACAAAGGTTGAGGGTGATGTGGATAGTGTGGAGGGCTGTCAGAGGTTACAGCGGGTTATTGATAGGATTCAAAACTGGGCTGAGAAGTGGCAGATGGAGTTCAACCCAGATAAATATGAGGTGGTTCACCTTGGTAGGTCAAATATGATGGCAGAATGTAGTATTAATGGTAAGACTCTTGGCAGTGTGGAGGATCAAAGGGATCTTGGGGTCCGAGTCCATAGGACACTAAAAGCTGCTACGCAGGTTGACACTGTAGTTAAGAAGGCATATGGTGCATTGGCCCTCATCAACCGTGGGATTGAGTTTAGGAGCTGAGTGGTAATGTTGCAGCTTTATACAACCCTGGTCAGACCCCACTTGGAGTACTGTGCTCAGTTCTGGTCACCTCACTACAGGAAAGATGTGGAAACCATAGAAAGGATGCAGAGGAGACTTTCAAGGATGTTGCCTGGATTGGGGAGCATGCTGTAGGTACAGAGGAGATGTTAGAGGTAAGTTTTTTACACAGAATGGTGGGTATGTCGAAAGGGCTGCCAGCGACAGTGGTGGAGGCGGATACAATAGGGTCTTTTAAGAGACTCCTTGATAGGTACATGGAGCTTAGAAAAACAGAGGGCTATGGGTAACACTAAGTAATTTCTAAAGTAAGTAGATGTTTGGCACAGCATTGTGGGTCTGTATTGTGCTGTAGTTTTTCTATGTTTCTATGTAACACACATAAAATGCTGGAGGAACTCAGCAAGTCAGGCAGCATCTATGGAAAAGAGTAAACAGATGACTTTTCAGGCCAATATTCTTCTTCAGGCCTGAGAAGGAAGGGGGATGATGCCAGAACGTAAAGGTGGGGGAAGTGAAAAGAGGAGAGCTGGAAGGTAATACCTGAAGCCAGATGGGTGGGAAAGGTGAAGTGCTGGAGAGGAAACTGGGCAACAGGAGAAAAGGAAGGTGGGGGATGTAATAGGCAGGTGAGAAGAAGTGAAAGGTCAGAGTGGGGAATGGAGGGAGGGGACAGATTTATCTACCAGAAAGAGAAATCAATATTCAGGTTGTAGGGTACTTAAGGTGTTTTTCCTCCACTCAGAGGTAGCCTCACCTTTGCACAAGAGGAGGCCACGGATCGACATGTTGGAAAGGGGGTGGGAATCAGAATTAAAATGTTTGGCCTCCAGGAAGTCCACTTGTGGCGGATAGTGTAGAGGTGCTCGACAAAGTGGTCCTCAATTTACAACGGGTCTCACCAATTTAGAGGAGGATTAGGCCCCAGCAGATTCGCAGGTGAAGTGTTGCCTCACCTGGAAAGACTGTTTGGGGCCCTGAATGGAGGTGAGGGAGGAGGGTGTATGGGCAGGTGTAGCAGTTAGGCCAGTTCAGAGATGTCCTCCTTCTTTAAAGAATGGGGCCTCCCTCCCTCTACTATTGATATTGCCCTCACTCACATCTCCTCTGTATCACATACAACCATGCTTACACCATCTTCCTGCCACCATAATAGTGATAGAGTCCCTCATGTCCTTACCTACCACCCCATCAGCCTTTGCATCCAACACTTTATCCTCTGCAACTTAAGCCTTCTCCAAAGGGATCCCACCACTAAACATATCTTTACCTCCCCTCCACTTCCTGCAGGGATTGTTGCCTCCACAATTCCCTCATCCATTCATCTCTCCTCACTAATTTCCCTCCAAGCACTTGTACCTGCAAGTGGCCTAAGTCAAAAAGCTGCCCATACTCTTCCTACCTCACCTCCATTCAGGGCTCCAAAGGTCATTCTAGGTGAGGCAAAACTTCATTTCCTAATCTGCTGAGGTCGTCTATTCTGTCTAGTGCCCCTGCTGCGGACTCCTCTACATTGGTGAGACCCGTCGTAAATTAGGGGACCGCTTTGTCGAGCACTGCTGCACCATCTACCACAAGAGGGACTTACCAATGGCCAAGCATTTTAATTCCAGTTCCTATTCCCGTTCTGACATGTCAGTCCATGGCCTCCTCTTGTGGCAAGATGAGGCCACCTTTGGAGTGGAGGAGCAACACCTTATATTCCGTCTGGTACCCACTAACCTGATGGCATGAATATTGATTTTTCCTTCCGGTGAACAAATTTCATCCCCTCTTCCTCTATTCTGCACTCTGACCTTTCATTTCTTCTCACCTGCCTATTACTTCCCTATGGGTATCCACTTCTCCTATTGTCCACTCTTCTCTCCTATCAGATTGCTTCATATACAGCCCTTGACCTTTCCCACCCACCTGGCTTCACCCATCACTTTCCACTTGTCTTTTCCCCTCCCCCCATATTTTTATTCTGGTACCTTCGCAGTGCTGAAGAAAGGCCTCTCCCCGAAACATCAACACTTTACTCTTTTCCACAGATACTGCCTGGCTTTCATAATTTTCCCACTTGGTTAGAATATCAGGAAAAGGCTAGGAGCAGCACCTCGGTAACTTCCCACATCCGTGTCTGTGTCTGGTACTCCCTCTATCACCATCTTCTCTCAACACATCTATAGGTTTTTTCAATAATTACAGTGAGGATCAATGACTAAGTATGTCACTAATGTAGAAAATAAAATAGGCCTTTTAGCCCTTATTTAAGGTTATAGCTAATGGTTTATTTGAGAGTCACTTTTGAACATATCACTCAATTTCATTAATATCTAAAAGACTGTCAGCGTATCTCTTGAACATACTCAGTGGCTGAGCTCTTAACAGCCCAACTGGTAGAGAATTCTGATGTTTACTAACTATCAGCTGAAAATTTATCTTCTCATCCTGCAGTTCTGATTGGCTGAAACCTTAGTCTGAGAATATGCTCCTGATTCTAGACAGGGGAAATATCATCAAATAAACACAATCAACCCCAAGAATAATTATGTGTGATTCAATATGATTCTTCTAAATTCTAGAGAGTGTATATCCTGTGTTCTTGATCTGCCCCCAGAAAACAAACCCACTGTGCCAGGAATGAAGTTAGTGAAGGATTACTGCATTTCCACTGTTATAAGCATCTCCTTCCTTACTAAATAGGGAGATCTGAGCCGTGCACTGTGTTCCTGCTGTTGCCTCTTTGGGGTCTATATACCTGCAATGAGACAATGTACCTTTGCTGTCAGTGACAGACTGCAGGCTGTTGCCCAATGACCTGCCAGTAGTTGTATCTTCTCTTCACTGATCACTTCAAAGCATGAGAGCTTGTGGAAGGAAATGTTTTAAAAAGTTTCAGTTGTCTTGTACATCTCAACTATTCTGTATTGCACACTCTCAGATTCTTGTTAAGACTTCTTCCAGCATCTGTGGCTAAAGTGTGTGAATGGCGCCAGATGAGTAATGCCTTGTTTAAGCATGCTTATGGAAGTGCTATCAGATGTAATGGTGAAACCCAAGAGCATATTGGATCACAAATTCTGACTACTTGAAGCACAGTTAGGCAATCTTTTAGGATTGGGGATGACTTACTTCTAGTCGAGTGGTTTGTGAGTTTTTGAGATAACCGATGAGGCCAGTTTGCGAACCATGGACTGTTCTCCGGTTGGGGCAGGCAGAACTTGGCTGACAGGTTACATTACGGTCTGGTATGGCAGCACCAATTCCCAGTACAGAAAAGACTACAATCAGTGATTGATATATCCTAGTCTATCATTGGCAAAGCCTTTCCCACCATGAGTAGGTTTACATGGGAGTGCTGCCACAAGAAAGCAACATCAATCATTAAAGACATCAACCATGCAGGCCGTGCCCTCATCTCTCTGCTACCATCAGAAGCTTTAGGGCCCACATCACCAGGTTCAGGAACAGTTGTTACTCTGCATCCATCTGGCTCCCGAACTAACGTGGATAACTTCCACTATTATTCTGAACTGATTTGACGACCTACAGATTCACCATTCAGAGACTCTTTACAACTCATATTCTCAGTTTTATTATTTATTTGCACAGTTTGTTTTCTTTTTGCACATTTGTGTTTGTCAGTCTTTGTTCATATAGTTTTTGTAAAATTCTATTGTATTTCATTTTTCCGTGAAAATGTCTGCAAGAAAATGAATCTCAATATAGTATATGGTAACATACTGTA
Organism: Mobula birostris; assembly: GCF_030028105.1. Taxonomy (NCBI): domain Eukaryota; kingdom Metazoa; phylum Chordata; class Chondrichthyes; order Myliobatiformes; family Myliobatidae; genus Mobula; species Mobula birostris. Next base: position 5,464,550 of record NC_092384.1, on the reverse strand, counting down.
CATGTACTTTGATAATAAATTTACTTTGAATTCCTTTCCACTGGGAATAGTGTATGTGTGGTGTCAGGCAGTATTGTATCATTAGCATCACTCCTTTGCTCATTGAGCTGAATAGTTTATTAACAAAAATAAAATTCCTTCATCCACTAGGTCAGAATTACACATGGAAATAGACTATAGCATTGACATTTATTCAAACCCCAAGTTGTAGTCCTAATCATGTACTTTTTCATATATTCTCTTCATCTTTATTTCTCCTCATGGCTATTTAAACTTTTCTAAAGATTGGTATGGTGTCCTTTTCGCAGAGCATAGAACAGCAGAGCACAGGAATAAGCTCCTTAGCCCATGATGCCTGTGCTGTCCTTGATTCTGTATATCCCCCTATTCCCTGTCAATTCGTCTGTCTGCATAAATACCTCATAAACATTGTTAATGCATCTACTTCCACTACTTACCCTGACATTGGCTTCCAGGCACCTACTGTGTAATGCAAAACTTACCTCATAAACTTTTAAACTTCCTCCGTCTTACCTTAAATCTATGCCCGCTAGTATTTAACATTTCCAGCCTGGGAGAAAGGCTCTGATCTACCACCTACGTCTCTCATAATGGGATGCCATTAGCTCCAGGGTGTCGGAGTTTGGAGTTCAATTCTGGTGCCGTTGCTAAAAAGTTTCTCCTTGTGACTGTGTGAGTTTCCTCAAGGTTCTCAGGTTTCCTCCCGCAGTCCAAAGACGGACCAGTTAGTAGGTAACTGGTCCCATAGTCCAAACTAGTCCCATAGTCCAAACTGGTCCCATAGTCCAAAATCCCGTAGTGCAAAGATAGACCAGTTAGTAGGTAACTGGTCCCATAGTCCAAACTGGTCCCATAGTCCAAACTCCCACAGTCCAAAGCCGGACCAGTTAGTAGGCAACTGGTCCCATAGTCCAAACTCCCGTAGTGCAAAGACGGACCAGTTAGTAGGTCATTGGTGATTGTAAATTTTTCTGTCATTCGGCAGGACTTAAATAAGTGAGTGGGTGGTACAGCTTGTTGGAGCAGAAGGGCTTGTTCCATGCTGTATCTGTAAATAAATGAATAAGTAAATGTTATGTACTGTACTTCGACCAGATCACCCCTCAGCTTCCAGTGCTTCAGAGAAAATGATCCAAATTCCAACCTTTCTTTCATTTGGCAACATGCTGATGATCATCGTCTGCATCCTCTCCAAAACTCCCTTAACCATCCTGTAATGCAACAGCAAGAATTGCACACGATTCATTCAGTTGTTTTTGCTTCATAAATTTCTCATACTCTGGTTTATTTTCCTGACTTGTAATTCCACATTCACTGCAAAATGTCTGTTTCTGTCTGCATTTTCCCATTCTTCTTTATTTCAAGCAATCGTAATCTCCCATTGTAACAAAGCAGCAGGATTTTTGAGTATGTATCCTTGGTGAAGTTATGCTGCGTTCACTCCGTCACCACCATTACCCTTCCTTTTGTGTGGAATCTAAATCTTTCCAGTCTTCCAACTGTGGGCCTCAGAAGGCCAATAATATATTCTTTAAAATAGGTAGAAAAATGTTATTTGGATTGCCAGAGTTGAACAGATATTGAATCTGATGATGCTCTTTCAAATATAAACCATGTAATTTGTTCTTAGATTTTGTGTATCTTCACCATTACAAGTCAATCTTTCTTTTCGTTGTGCTTCATTGTCACAAAGGATGACATTGCTTCAAGCTGCTTTTAATACCATCTGAATTAAATCACCAAATTACCCTGGTGATACAGACTGAACAATTCTTATTTTTACTTTTTAACCTCAGTGCCACTTCATATTAACTGATATTAAATCACGACCACTCTGAGATTCTGTCCAATTGTCTGTATACTTCCTTCTGAACTGAGTTATATATCTTACAGATTCGAAATGTGTTCTCCTTTCAATCCTTTTTTTGTCCATCATAGATTGATGATCTGATAGAGAACAGTGTTGGTCTTGGTTAGGTAGTAAAATGTACTTGTGCACCTTCTGGTCAACCACTGAGTGTGTATATGAACCCCAGTAACTATAGTTCAGGAAGAAAGACATATGCCTTTTACGTACATGGGATTATCCTTTGAATGTCCATTGTGTAAATTTTCCATGACTTTGAATCTAAACTTAATGAATTCCAACTGTTTAGCTCCAAGCTGTTTATACATCGAATCACCTTTATGTTTTGCTGATATTTGCACAGTGTCTATGCCATCATTTGATTCCCTGCAGGTTGTCCGTGGTCAGCTGGTGGGCAGCGCTATCATTGGGAAGCAGTTTGGGAAGGAGAAAATAAAAACTGTGAACATCCTATGTGAATTCATTGGACCAATTCTGGAGTTTTCGTCAAAGCAGTTGAACTTCCGTGTAGACAAGGTAAATGAAATCAAATCATTTACTCTTTGTGCTTTACAAGATAAACAACAATATGAATGAATAATTCTGAGTTATGTTTAGCCATACCTCCCTGTTTTGCTTTAATCCCCTGTGGACATGATTTTTTGGTGTATTCATAGGCTGAGCTAACAAATTCTTATATCTGCACAGGGAGCCATGCAATCGCCTGAAGAAAGTATTAAAGCAATACCTGAGACATGGCATGGAATTCTGAAGAGTTCAATGCCAAATCAACATCTAACACATTTACATTGCTTTTATTTGAAAGGGAAGCTACACCTCTAATATTTCTGTTCTGAATGCAGTTTCCTTGAGTTACTGTGGAAATCTGAATAATTTCTCACCAGTTCTGAACAATATATTAATGCCCTTCTTAGCTAATCTTCCGTTGGTGTTGCAGCTGATATCCAGGATTTGATTTTTAAGTGTAACAGGCTTCGTGAGTCAGGATAGGTCAAGGCTCTGTTTTAAACTGCAATGGAAAATGCCATTCAGTCCTTGACCACATTCCACAGTGTAATAGATGAAATTGGATCATCTCTGTTCACCTGGATTTTGTCAATATCCTTTGAATCTCTGATCAATCTCCATTTGAAAATTTCAGTTGTCCTAACTCCTGGTCTTTACCAGGAAGTGATATGCAGTGAAAACAGAAAAAATCGTTATTCAAATTGCTAGTCACGCAAAGCAACTGAATTTAGAGAACTTACAGAAACATGCTTCTCAATTTCCTTCAAAATATTATGGTTTGATGTTAAAATTTTATGAGATAAGAGGTGAGGACCACAGTATCAAGATCAACATGGAGCCTAATAAGCAGCTTTGTCTTTAATATGTCCATCACTGGTGATACTCAACTTTATACAATATAGGAGCAGAGTTAGGCTATTTGTCCCATTGAATATGCTCTGCCATTACATCATGGCTGATTCAATTTTCCTCTCAGCCCCAATCTCCTGCCTTCCCCCTGTATCCCTTCATGCCTTGATCAATCAAGAATTTATCAACCTCTGCCTTAAAGACTTGGCCTCCACAGCTGCCTGTGGCAAAGAATTCCAGAGATTCACCACTCTCTGGCTAAAGAAATTCCTCTCCATCTCAGTTCTGAAAGGATGTACCTCTATTCTGAGGCTGTGTCCTCTGGTCTGAGACTCTACCACCATAGGAAACATCCTCTGCACATCCACTCTATCAAGGCCTTTAATCATTCGATAGGTTTCAGCGAGGTCACCCCGCATTATTCCGAATTGTAGTGAATACAGACCCAGAGCCATCAAACGCTCTTCATATGACAAGCCATTCAATCCTGGAATCATTTTTGTAAAACTCCTTTGAACCCTCTCCAGTTTCAGTTCAAGGGGCCCAAACCTGCTCACAAAAATCCAAGTGAGGCCTCACCAGTGCTTTATAAAGTCTCAGCATTACATCCTTGCTTTTATATTCTAGTCCCCTTAAAATGAATTGCCTTTCTCACCACAGACTCACGCATGGACTGCAAATTATTCTTTAAGGAATCCTGCACAAAGACTCTCAGGCCCCTTTGCCATTAAGTTTTTTGAGTTTTCTCTCTATTTAGGGAAAGAGTTAACCCTTTCATTTCCTCTACCAAAGTACATGAGCATACACTTCCCTACACTTCATTCCATATGCCACTTCTTTGCCCATTATCTTAATCTTTTTAAGTCCTTCAGTAGCCTCTCTACTTCCTCAAAACTACCTGTCCCTCCACCTATCTTTGTGTCATTTGCAAGCTTTGCCACAAAGCCAACAATTTCATCATCCAAGTCATTGGCACATAACGTATAAAGAAGTGGTCCCAACACAGACCCCTGTGACACACCACTAGTCACTGGCAGCCAACCAGAAAAGTCTCCTTTTATTCCCACTCTCTGCCTCCTGCTAATCAGCCACTGCTTTATCCATGCTAGAATCTTTCCTGTAATGCCATGGGCTCTTAGCTTGTTCAGCAGCCTCATGCGTGCCACTTTAGTGAAAGCTTTCTGAAAATCCAAGTATGCAACATCAACAGATTCTCCTTTGTCTATCCTGCTTGTTATTTCTTCACAGAATTCCAACAGATTTGTCAGGCAATATTTTCCCTTGAGGAAACCATGCTGAATACAGCCTATTTTATCATGTGCCTTCATCCTTAATAATTGACTCTGAGGTCAGACTAATTGGCCCATAGTTTCCTTTCTTGTGCCTCTCTCCCTTCTTAAAGATTGGAATAGATTGGAATGACATTTGTTGTTTTCCAGTCTTATGGAGCCATTCCAGAATCCAGTGATTTTTGAAAGATCATTATCAAATACACTCAGTTATACCCTGAGTTACCTGAACACTTAACAAATAACATTTTATTTGTGTGTTGCAGAATCTGAGGAAGGATCTGAACTTGCAGCTGCAAAGTTGTAAAAACACACAAAGCAAATAGTAGCATAATGTTCAGAGCTCACTGGAAGATCTGTGTAATCAGAACTCCATTGCCTTGCTATAGCTCTTCTAATGCTGGGTCTTGTTCATGCTCTAGCAGATACTGACATGTAGGAATATGTTGATATGATTCATGAGGAAAAGTTTAGAACAGGGGTTCCCAACACGGGGTCCACAGACCACCGCCTTAACTGTTTTAGTCCATGGCATAAAAAAGGTTGGGAAACCCTGGTTTAGAGGGATATGGGCTGAATGCAGGAAAATGGGACTAATCCTGATGAACATTTTGATTGGTATGGACCTGTTGCTGTGCTGTCCAAATTTGTATGGAGTTTGCCATAAGGAGGGCTACAAAATCCAAGTCTAAATCCCCTCTGCTTCACAACATGAATCCCTAGAGTTTGAAAGAAGGATTCTGACAATGGTGGGATTCTACAGCGGTTAGCATTGCTGCCTCACTACTGCAGCAAATCTGACCATGTGGGGTTTGCATGTTCTCCCTGTGACCATGTGGGTTTCCCCTTGGGTGCTCCATAGGGAAGTGAGTTAGTTGATGAATTGACTGCTGTAAATGCTGTCTTTGTGTAGGCTAACAGCAAAAAGAATCAAGTGGAAATATACTAGTATGTGTAAGTAAGATTAAGCTGAAAACGTGCAAGGAGACAGGGAGGAGTGCATGAGACTAGTTGGATTGCTCCCCTGGAGCAAGCATGGACTAATCAAGAAAATATTATCTCTTTTAGGAATCCGGAGAAGGTATTTGTAACAGCTTGCTCTGTATACTTCATTAGTTAAGTAGTGAGATGCTCATTTTTTCCATCATTCATTTCACCTCCTTCTTCCTTGTCAAGACTACTCATTTACTTTTTTTATCTGAACATGAGTTGTGGGTATTGTAGGCAAGTCAACATTTAATACTTATTTTATATGAAGAGTTAGAAGCCCACAACATTAACTCCATTTCCCTCTCTACAAATGTTGCTGAATATTTCCGTCATTTTCTGTTAATATCTCAGATTTACATTATCAATATTTTTTTGCTCTTTAGTTTCTGTTCCGATTTCTAACTACTCTTGAGGAGATGATGTGTGGAGTAGTCATCATAAATAATGCAGTCTTTGTGCTAAAGGCAGAATTTGTGTCATTTCAGAGTCCAGTGAAAGTTATGGTGAAAGTGGTTGGGTCTTGGACATGTTCCAATGAAATCTGGAAACCGTGTTCTAGTAGTGACAGACACAACCGTCATCTTTGTACTCAGTGTGGAGAGTTTTAGTCTTCAAATTTGATTACTTCTTTTAACTCAGTTGTTACCTTGATGTTTATGCTGTCGCTCTTTATCACTGCTGGAGGCCATGGATGGCTGTGGAGGACAAGTCATTGGGCCTATTTAAAGCAGAGGTTGATACATTCTTGGTTAGTAAAGTTGTCAAAGGTTACGGGGGAGTGCAGGAAAATGGGATCTTGGAGGATAATAAATCTGCCACAAAGGAATGGTGGAGCAGACTTGATGGGCTGAATGGCCTATTTCTACTGCTATACGATATGGCGTTATAGAATTCTGCCTTTTATCTGAGTTCAGACCAAGGATATTATGTGGACTTGAGCAATGTCAGTCTTGTGGAAACTAGCTGATCATGGGCGAGAAAGTAATGATTGATCACACCATCATTGACATCTCCCATCACTGATGACTGAGAGTGGACTAACATGGTAATAACTAGTCTATTCTTCTCTCCGCTGAAACTGCTTGATCTGTTGATTTTCTCAGAATTCTTTGATTTTATTTGCTGTTTCTAGTGTCCATAGTTTTGTTGGCATTGTGGCTAGTTCAGGACTACAAGTCTCAAATACCACATCAGGAATGCAGTGAAGTCTAACTACTGCTTGAGCCAATACCCTCATATCAACGATTGATTGAAAACTGATCATTCACCTTGCTCTGCGGGTGTATCCATGTAAGGAGGGGTGAGAGGCAGATGGAGGAGCTAGTGATGGGAATAAGAATAGAGGCTGGGGGGTGAGAGACAGAAGGCATTGAAGATTATGGTATCTGATAGGAGAGGAAGGCAGAGTCTTCAAGGGAGGGAGGTGGTTAGGGCAGATGGGAACTGGGGGGGTCGGGTATCAGTAGGAGGAGTGTATAGGTGATAGACAGATAGAAAGGGTGGAGGAGAGGGGAAAGAAACAGGGGTGATGGTGGTTGGGTTGATGTAAGAGGAACTGGATAGATCAGGAGGAGAAAACAATGGGCAGAGGGGGAGAATGTAACTGGAAGTTGGAAGTTGGAAAATTCAATGTTCATACTGTCCAATTGTAGACTACCCAGGTTCAATATGAGGTGTTGTTCCTCTAGTTTGAATTTACGAAGAGAGTGATCCCTGTGGAAAGCAGAAAGGAATGTTGGAGGTGGGTGTGGCTAGTGTAGGGTGTATACCCATGCTAGTCTCAGTACTTCTTCCAAATGCTGTTCAACTCAATGGAGAACTCATTCATTGGGTTAAGAGCAAGAGAATGTGAAAGCAGTGAATGATTAGGATAGTGGGTGGGGTACCAATTTTGTACTGGGTATTATCATCATCTCAAATATATGTTGAACTAGGCCTGTACTCCAGACTTGGTGTAAAGCTTTGAAATATCAGGTTGTGAGTTAGTTTTCATAGCAATTCAACCAACTGGCATTTGTTTTGATCTGCTTGGTTAAGTATGTACATTTCCACTAACTTCTCCTTCATTCCTCTAGTTATTCTATTTCATATTCTGTCTGTTGTAGGTCATTATCTAACAATATCCAAATTATTTTGAATTCAGTCCAAATTGTATTCTTTAGCAGCCTGCTTCTGGTACAACCCTGGCCTTGTAATTAAACATCCATTATTTGATGAAGTGTCTAAGATCCAGAAATCCATCATTCACACAGGACTAAAACATCATTAACAACCTACTTCTTTTAGGAAAATAGAGTCAAGTTCAATGGTGTCATTTCTTACAGATGCAGCATAGGAAGCCTGCTATCCCAATTCATTGTGGCTTGGTATGGCAGCGGCCCTGCCTGAGACTGCAGGATGTGGTGGCGGAGTCCATCATGCAAACCAGCTTCTCCTCCATTGATTCTGTCTACATCTCCCCCACTTTAGCAAAACAACAGATCAATGTTGCCTTCTCCCCCACACCTATGTCTTTTTAATGGACCTGTTACATGACAAAAATCATGGTCCTTGCTCCTATTTTGTCTACCTGTACTGCACTTTGATCATAAATTTACTTTGAACTTTGAGCTGTAACACTATATTCTGCATTCTGTTATTGCTTTTCCCTTTGTACTACTCAGTGTGCTGTTTGGTAATTCCTCTTCTGTGCACAGACTTCCTGAAGGACAGTGTGGGCAGGGGGCAGGTTCCTGTGCAATGGCCACTGATGGGATAGTATCTGTGAGACATCCTGGGAAACTGTAAGGTTTCTCTGGAATCTATCTGTAAGGAAACAGGTGTTTTCATGGAATTTATGAGAACCCAGCCAAACACCCTCCAAGGTGTATATACAAAGGTCACCTTCATTGAGTACGGGTCTCCCCTTTGCTGGCAGAAGTTTCCTTGACCACTGCAATGTAGCAATGAGTGTCCATGTCATTGTATACATCTCAGCTGGGTAGTCTGCGAGGACCCCGAGGCAGGGTTTCTGAGTGACCTTGATTCTGAGAGCAGTGCAGGCATTTTTGTTTTACTGATCATGAAGTGTATTGTGAGAGGAGCCTTTCAGCAGAATGATAATTCTTGAAGTATTTTTGATAACTGTCACAATCCGATGTAAATTCTTACACTCTGCAGCTTTTCAGTCAATGTTCCTCAGCCAGCTTGTCATCAAGTGGTAACATTATTGAATTGCCTGCATGTGACTAGAAGATATTACAGTAATGGAGAGGGAGGGGACAACAGAATGATTTGAAAACAAGAATATTCATTGTAAATTAAAATATTGCATACCTCAGGGTCAGTGCAGGTTAGCTGTGACTTTATTTGAACAACTATTGACAGTTTGTAAGCCAAAATACTGACTGACTCTCGATCTCTGTAGCTCCAGCATGAGCAGCTTCGTCCTCAGTACAAGTCTCTTGCTTTGAAGAATATCTCTCCATTGCCGCTGACCCTGAATCTCAGCACAAGTGGACCATTCACAGTTGTGGAGCAACAGAATGAAGAGGCACCGGTCACTTCAAAGGTAGAGTAACATTCGTGTTTTACTGTTTAACATCACAATATCTATTGGAGACAGTGAAGACAATATGATAGAAGTTGACTCCAAACGTGAAGAACCAGCTCAAGTCTAAACCTATTACCCTTCTGCCCATCTCTGAACTGATCACCATCACCCTCCACCTCAACCAATCTTCCTCTGTTCTTTATCTCTACCTTCCCATTCCTCTACCCCACTTGGCTTCATCTGCTAAATTTAGTTTTCCACATCTGTCTCCATGTATCTGTTCATGAGGTTCCCCTCACCCCTCCTCCATCTGCCCAATATGCCCTGATGACCACATTCTATCTATCACATGCCAGCCGCTGTCCAACCCTCCCCCTCACTGCTCACCTCATCCCCTCAGCCCCTTCTATTTTAACTTCATCAGTCCACAGGACTTCTTTCCAAAATGCATCAGACTTGTTTAGATGTTCCATTGAACCTTTTGAATAGAACTTTTTGGCCGCAATGAGCAAAAGTATGTTTGGAGAAAAAAGAGTGCAGAATTTCATGAAAAGAACACCTCCCCAACTGTTAAGCACAGGGGTGGATCGATCATGCTTTGGGCTTGTGTTGTAGCCAGTGGCACAGGGAACATTTACTGGTAGAGGGCAGAGTAAATTCAATTAAATACCAGCAAATTCTGGAAGCAAACATCACACTGTCTGTAAAAAAAGCTGAAGATGAGAAGAGGATGGCTTCTACAACAGGATAATGATCCTAAACACACCTCAAAATCCACAATGGTCTACCTCAAGAGGCACAAGCTGAAGGTTTTGCCATGGGCCTCACAGTCCTCTGACCTAAACATCATCAAGAATCTGTGGATAGATCTCAAAAGAGCAGTGCATGCAAGATGGCCCAAGAATCTCACAGAACTAGAAGCCTTTTGCAAGGAAGAATGGGCAAAAATCCCCCAAACAAGAATTGAAAGACTCTTAGCTGGCTACAAAAAGCGTTTACAAGCTGTGGTACTTGCCAAAGGGGATGTTACTAAGTACTGACTATGCAGGGTGCCCAAACTTTTGCTTCGGGCCCTTTTCGTTTTTCGTTATTTTGAAACTGTAAAAGATGGAAATAAAAAAGTTTTCTTGCTTAAAATATTAAAGAAATGTGTCATCTTTAACTTTTATGCCTTTTGGAAATCAGTTCATCTTTTACTCACTTAGCTATTCACAGTAACAGAAGTTTTGACCAGGGGTGCCTAAACTTTTGAATGCCACTGTACATGTCACCATATACAACCCTGTGCTTAGCTTTCTTGCAGATATACTCAACAAATTTATAGAATAATTACCATAACAGAATCAGTGAAAGACTGCATCAACTTGGCCGTTTCACCAATATGCAAAAGGTAACAATAATAATAATGAATAAATAAGCAATAAATATCAAGAACATGAGGTGCAGTCAATAGACAATAGACAACAGACAATAGGTGCAGGAGTAGACCATTTGGCCCTTCGAGCTAGCACCACCATTCACTGTGATCATGGCTGATCATCCACAATCAGTATCCAGTTCCTGCCTTATCCCCATAACCTTTGATTCCACTATCTTTAAGAGCTTTATCCATCTCTTTCTTGAAAACATCCAGAGGCTTGGCCTCCACTGCCTTCTGGGGCAGAGCATTCCACATATCCACCATTCTCTGGGTGAAAAAGTTTTTCCTCAACTCCGTTCTAAGTGGCCTACCCCTTATTCTTAAACTGTGGCCTCTGGTTCTGGACTCGCCTATCAACGGGAACATGCTTCCTGCCTCCAGTGTGTCCAATCCCTTAATAATCTTATATGTTTCAATCAGATCCCCTCTCATCCTTCTAAATTCCAGTGTATACAAGCCCAGTCGCTCCAATCTTTCAACATGTGACAGTCCCGCCATCCCGGGAATTAACCTTGTGAACCTATGCTGCACACCCTCAATAGCAAGAATGTCCTTCCTCAAATTTGGAGACCAAAACTACACACAATACTCCAGGTGTGGTCTCACCAGGGCCCTGTACAGCTGCAGAAGGACCTCTTCGCTCCTATACTCAGTTCTCCTTGTTATGAAGGCCAACATGCCATTAGCTTTCTTCACTGCCTGCTGTACCTGCATGCTTGCTTTCAGTGACTAATGTACAACAACACCTAGATCTCGTTGTACTTCCCCTTTTCCTAACTTAACTCCATTTAGATAATAATCTGCCTTCCTGTTCTTACCACCAAAGTGGATAACCTCTCATTTATCCACATCAAACTGCATCTGCCATGCATCCGCCCACTCACCCAGCCTGTCCAAATCACCCTGCATTCTCATAACATCCTCCTCACATTTCACACTGCCACCCAGCTTTGTGTCATCTGCAAATTTGCTAATGTTACTTTTAATCCCTTCATCTAAATCATTAATGTATATTGTAAGCAGCTGCGGTCCCAGCACTGAACCTTGCGTTACCCCCCCCAGTCACCGCCTGCCATTCCGAAAGGGACCCATTAATCGCTATACTCTTTGTTTTCTATCAGCAAGCCAATTTTCAATTCATGTCAGTACTCTGCCCCCAATACCATGTGCCCTAATTTTCCCACTAATTTCCTATGTGGGACTTTATCAAAGGGTTTCTGAAAACCAGGTACACTACATTCACTGGCTCTCCCTTGTCCATTTCCATAGTTACATCCTCAAAAAATTCCAGAAGATTAGTCAAGCATGATTTCCCCTTCGTAAATCCATGCTGACTCGGACCTATCCTGTTACTGCCATCCAAATGTGTCATAATTTCATCTTTTATAATTGACTCTAGCATCTTTCCCACCACTGACGTCAGGCTAACCGGTCTATAATTCCCTGTTTTCTCTGTCCCTCCTTTCTTGAAAAGTGGGACAACATTAGCCACCCTCCAATCCACAGGAACTGATCCTGAATCTATAGAACATTGGAAAATGATTACCAATGCATCCACGATTTCTAAAGCCACCTCCTTAAGTACACTAGGATGCAGACCATCAGGTCCCAGGGACTTATCAGCCTTCAGACCCAACAGTCTATCCAACACCATTTCCTGCCTAATATAAATTTCCTTTAAGTCATCCATTACCCTAGGTCCTTTGGCCACTATTACATCTGGGAGATTGTTTGTGTCTTCCCTAGTGAAGACAGATCCAAAGTACCTGTTCAACTCGTCTGCCATTTCCTTGTTCCCCATAATAAATTCACCCGCTTCTGTCTTCAAGGGCCCAATTTTGGTCGTAACTATTTTTTCCTTTTCACATACCTAAAGAAGCTTTTACTATCCTCCTTTATATTCTTGGCTAGTTTACCTTTGTACCTCATTTTTTCTCTGCGTATTACCTTTTTAGTTATCTTCTGTTGCTCGTTAAAAGTTTCCCAATCCTCCGGCTTCCCACTCATCTTTGCTATGTTATACTTCTTCTCTTTTATTTTTATACTGTCCTTTACTTCCCTTGTCAGCCACAACCTCCCCTTACTCCCCCGAGGATCTTTCTTCCTCTTTGGAATGAACTGATCCTGCACCTTCTGCATTATTCCCGGAAATACCTGCCATTGTTGTTCCAATGTCATCCCTGCTAGGGTATTGTTCCATTGAACTTTGTCCAGCTCCTCCCTCATAGCACCAGTTCCCTTTGTTCAACTGTAATACTGACACTTCCGATTTTCCCTTCTCCCTCTCAAATTGTAGATTGAAACTTATTATATTATGATCACTACCTCCTAATGGCTCCTTTACCTCGAGGTCCCTGATCAAATCCAGTTCATTGAACAACACTAAATCCAGAATTGCCTGGTAGGCTCCTGTACAAGCTGTTCTAAGAATCCATATCGGAGGGACTCTACAAACTCCCTTTCTTGGGGTCCAGTACCAACCTGATTCCTCCAGTCTACCTGCATGGTGAAATCCCCCATAACAACTGTAGCATTACCTTTGCGACATGCCAATTTTAACTCTTGATTCAACTTACACCCTACATCCAGACTACTGTTTGGGGGCCTGTAGATAACTCCCATTAGGGTCTTTCTACCCTTAGAATTTCTCAGTTCTATCCATACTGACTCTACGTCTCCTGATTCTATGTCCCCCCTCGCAAGGGACTGAATATCATTCCTCACCAACAGAGCCACCCCACCCCCTCTGCCCATCAGTCTGTCCTTTCGATAGGACGTATACCCTTGAATATTCATTTCCCAGGGTTTGTCCACTTGAAGCCATGTGTCAGTTATTCCCAGAACTTCATAGTTACAAATTTCCAACTGTGCTTCAAGCTCATCCACTTTATTTCTTATACTCCGTGCATTCATATACAATACTTTTAATTCATTACTCCCCTCACCTCCCATATCAATTCCTATATCACTTGGCCATACTGTACGATCCCCTCTTGAGCTTTCTACTCTGTTGATTCTGCTGTCTTTCTTAACTTTTCTTATTCTCACTTTCCCTTTTTCTCCATCCTTATATTTCCAGTTCGTCCCCTCTCCCCACTACTTAGTTTAAACACACCCGTGTTGCAGAGGCAAACCTGCCTGCCAGAATGCTGGCCCCCCACCTATTAAGGCACAACCTGTCCCTTTTGTACAATTCATCCTTACCCCGAAACATACCCCAGTGCTCCAAGAATGTAAATCCTTGCTTCCTGCACCAGTTCCTCAGCCACACATTCAGATCCATTATCTCCCTGTTCCTGCCCTCTCCAACTCGAGGAACTGGAAGCAAACTGGAGCTAACCACCCTGGAAGTCCTGCTTTTCAGCCTTCTTCTGAGTTCTCTGAATTCACTCTGTAGAATGTCTTTCTTCTTCTTCCCCACGTCATTTGTGCCGACATGCACCACCACATCCGGATGGTCACCTTCACTCTTGAGGATTCCCTGCACCTGGTCCGTGACATCCTGGATCCTGGCACCAGGGAGGCAACACACCATCCTTAAATCTCGCCTGTCGCCACAGAAACTCCTTTCTGTACCTCTCACTATGGAGTCCCCTACTACCACAGCTCTGCCTGACGTCTGTCTCCTCGGCTTTGCTTCAGAGCCAATTTTCGACTCGCAGACCTGACCGCCTCTCAGACTGGCACTGTCTTCTGTCCTGACAGCTTCCAAGAGGGTGAAGCTGTTTACGAGAGGTACATCCCCCGGGGTCTCCGGTACTTCAAGCTTCCTTTCCTTCCTCATTGTCTCCCCCCTTCTCTCTTCCGGTATCCTTAGTGTAACGACCTCGCTGTAGGTCCTGTCCAGAAAATTCTCGTTTTCCCGGATGAACCTGAGGTCCTTGAAAGTGAGACCATTGGTGTGGGAACATTTCAATGATGGGGCAAGTGAAGTTGAGCGGTTATCCATTTTCGTTCAAGAGTCTGATGGTTGAGGAGTAATAACTGTTCTTGAACCTAGTTTTGTGTGTCCTGAGCCTCCTGCACCTTCTTGCTGGTGGCAATAGCAAGAAAAGAGCATGTCCTGGGTGGTGGAGGTCCCTGATGATGGAATGTAAGATGAGTGTAAGAGTGGAGATGAAGCCTAGTTCTCACAATGAAGACACTCCCCAGCACACTGTCTCCTTACCAACATATCGAATAGAATAGATTAAGAGCAGATGCAGCTGCTCAAAGCTGGAAAATAGACTTGAGCTGCCTTAGAATTACCAATTTATAACTTTGGTGCTGATGATATCTCACATTTTACTTTTACTATTAATCTGAGTGACAAACCCCACTTCAAAGAGAGATATAGAACATCATATGGGAGGGCTGTCTGAGTGGTGACAAGGTATTCTTGACTCGAGGGTGCATAATAATGTAAGGAGTGGAGAAGAACTTGTGCCACCTAAGTACCAGGAAATGACCATCTCTAACAGTAGTGTCTGGCCACCGCCACTTGACCTTTTACAGCATTACAACTATTTAATATTTATGGGTGGGGTGGTGTCACATTTAGCTAGAAACTTAACATTTAGGCCAGGCATATGTATGTTTTGTCTATGTGAGTATTTTGAGACTGTGTGTTTTGTAGCGATTGATCTTCCATGGCTTATCAGTTTTGCTAATAACAATCAGTTAAGATTAGAATTGGAATGAGTGCAGCTTCAACCTCATTGGAGAAGCTTCAAATTTGATTTCCTCTCATATTCCTTTTGCCAATCACCTGTCCAGCTCTTGGCTCCATCCCTCCCCCTCCTGTCTTCTCCTATCATTTCAGATCTCCTCCCCCCCCCCACTTTCAAATCTCTTACTAGCTCTTCTTTCAGTTAGTCCTGATGAAGGGTCTCAGCCCAAAACGTCGACTGTACCTCTTCCTAGAGATGCTGCCTGGCCTGCTGTGTTCACCAGCAACTTTTATGTATGTCGCTTGAAATTCCAGCATCTGCAGATTTCCTCGTGTTTGCAAATTTGATTTCTAGTTCTTTGTTGTCATTTGGTAAAAATTTTGAACCTCCTGCTTTGGGGACATAAGTTGTTCAAGTAGGCAAATCACTTCTAAATTTCTAAAGGAAATGAGGGACTGCATTACAATTCCAGTCCTATATCTTGGGAATAAATTAATTATTTACCATTTAAAACTTTCTCTGCTTTAAGTACCTTTCCAGTCCTCAGTGATGAAATGTTTTCTTCTGTTCAACATCCCCTTTCATATTCTTTCTTTCTGCCACCCTGTTATTGTCTATTCAAGATTGTTTAATGTCATTTCCAGTACACAAGTGTAACGGAGAACAAAGTAATTGTGAACCCAGCTCCAGTGCAGCACAAACAAACCGCAATGAAATAAAGAACACAATTATTTAAAGAAAAACATTTTGGGATAGCTTATACACCCAAATTGATTGTATGTCGATAAAGTGAGCTGGGCACAGGAGTGCCTGTACATAAGGTGACTGTGAAGGAAATGATAAAGTAGTGGTGGTGGGTTGGTGGGTGGAGGTGTTGATCAGCCTTGCTGCTTGGGCCAAGTAATTGTTCTTGAGTCTGGTGGGTATGGCCCCGATGCTACATAGCATCCTCACTGATGGGAATGGAAGAAAGAGTCCATGAGCTGGGTGGGACCCTTTCCCAGCAGCGTTCTGTATGTATGTACTTGAAGGCAGGTAGGCTGGTGCTGGTGATGCGTTGGGCAGTTTTGACTTCCTGTTTTAGAGCCTTACTGTCCGCTGCAGTGCAGTTTCCGTACCATGAGGTGATGCTGCATGTTAGAATGCTCTCTACTGCACATCTGTTGAACCATGTGAGTATAGATGCGCATAGTCCAGCTCTTTTCAGCCTCTTTAGAAAGTTGAGTTAATGTTGAGTTTCCTGATCGTGTAGGTGTGTTCTGGAACCATGTGAGAGGCTGTGTGAGATGTGCATGCCGAGGAGTTTAAAACCACTCGCAGTTTCTCCTGCTCTGCTGCTAATGTAAAGAGTGTGTGCATGGTGCGAGTTCTCCTGAGGTCAATAACCATCTTCTTTGTGTTGTTGACATTGAAGAAAAGGTTCTTTGCCTGGTACCAGGTCTCGAGCTCTTCTATCTTCTCTCTGTAGGCCATCTAATTGTTGTTGGTGATGAGCCCCACCACTATCGTGTCATTAGTGAACTTGGCAATTATTCGGGCATTGAACCTTGTAGTCATGTGTGAGCAGAGTGCACTACAATGGACTCAGCATGTAGCCCTGAGGGGAACCTGTGTTGAGGATGATGGAGAGGGTTGTGCTTCCTGACCAACTCAGATCTGTCGGTTAATAAGTTCAACACCCAGTTGAACAGCAGTGATTTAGACCGGGGAGTAGGACTTTGTTCACTAAGATTTTTGGAGCAATAGTGTTGAATGTTGAACTGAAATCTAGAAACAGCATTCTTACATAAGCATTCTTGTTTTCTTGCTGTATCATGGCCAGGTGCATGATAGATGATATGGCACATATTAGTAAGTGTCCAGTGTGACAGAAATAGAGTTTTTGATATGTACCACTAACAGTCATTCAAAGCACTTCTTGTTAATTGGTGTCAGTGCTGGCACCTTCATTTAGTTGTGAAGGTGTAGCCTCACATTAAACACGAATCTTGATTTTTATTTGCCTAAATAAGCACACAGCATTATCCTCAAAAGTCATTACTTCAGCACGGACAATGATAACCTTGCAGGCAGTTTGACCTTGCTGGACATCACAGCCTATTCTAATGCCTATCCTATGTTGTGATTGCAAAGTTGAGTTACAAATAAGTTGAGGGATTTCAGAATCAGCTTCAACGTCACTGGCACAAGTCATGAAATTTGTCAACTTAGCGGCAGCAGTACAATGCAATACATGGAATTGCACTGAGAGCGGTAAGCGTAAAGGAGCGGGGCTGGAGGTTCTGGTAAATAACAGATGGTGCAATCCTGGGCATATTACGATCAAGGAATGGGTCTGTAGCCCGGATATTGAACTTTTTGCTGTTGGACTCCGGCCATATTATTTGCTAAGGGAAATCTCGCATGCAATTGTGGTTGTTGTGTATGTCCCTCCCTCTGCCAACCTGACGTCGGCGTGTAACATCATTTACACCGTCATAGCCAGATTACAAACCCAGCACCCAACTGCCCTCATTACCATCTCGGGTGAATTCAACCAGGTTACCATGGCTGGAACACTGTCCAACTTCACGCAGTATGTGAGCTGTACAACCAGAGGGGAGAGGACTCTGGATTTGATGACAAGCCATGGGTGACAAAGGACATTAAGGACATCCTGAACGCTAAAAGGAGGGCGTTTGGAGATGGAAATAGGGAGGAGCTGAGGGCAATACAGAGTGACCTGAAAGCCAGGATCAGGGAGGCTAAAGACAGGTACAGGAGGAAGCTTGAGTAGAAACTCCAGCAGAACAGCATGAGAGAGGTCTGGAGGGGGATGAGGACGATCACTGGGTTCCGGCAAACTAGCAACAGAGGAGCAGAAGGCAGTGTGGACAGGGCCAATGAACTTAACCAGTTCTTTAACAGATTTGACAGTGTGGCCCCTGTCCATCCCGCACATGAGCCATCTGTTGTCGGCCCCCAACCAACACATACTCCACTCTCCCCTCCTATCCCTCCTCACAGTCCCCTACCCTGCTCTCATGGCTATACCCCTTCCCCACATGAAACCACCATGGTGGGCTTCACAACTCACAGGTGAGAAGACAGCTGAAACGTCTCAACCCAAGCAAGGCTGCAAGACTGGATGGTGTCAGTACCAGGGTGCTCAAAGCCTGTGCCCCTCAGCTATGTGGAGTACTTCGCCATGTATTCAACCTGAGCCTGAGGCTCCGGAGGGTTCCTGTATTGTGGAAGACGTCCTGCCTCGTCCCTGTGCCGAAGATACCGTGCCCCAGCGGCCTCAATGACTACAGACCGGTGGCATTGACCTCCCACATCATGAAGACCCTGGAGAGACTTGTTCTGGAGCTGCTCCGGCCTATGGTCAGGCCACACTTAGCTCCTCTCCAGTTCGCCTACCAGCCCCGACTAGGAGTTGAGGATGCCATCGTCTACCTGCTGAACCGTGTCTACACCCACCTGGACAAGCCAGCGAGCACTGTGAGGGTCATGTTTTTTGACTTTTCCAGTGCGTTCAACACCATCCACCCTGCTCTGCTGGGGGAGAAGCTGACAGCGATGCAGGTGGATGCTTCCCTGGTATCATGGATTCTTGATTACCTGACTGGCAGACCACAGTACGTGTGCTTGCAACACTGTGTGTCCGACAGAGTGATCAGCAGCACTGGGGCTCCACAGGGGACTGTCTTGTCATCTTCAGAAGTTTTTGGATGACTCTGCCATAGTTGGATGCATCAGCAAGGGAGATGAGGCTGAGTACAGGGCTACGGTAGGAAACTTTGTCACATGGTGTGAGCAAAATTATCTGCAGCTTAATGTGAAAAAGACTAAGGTGCTGGTGATAGACCTGAGGAGAGCTAAGGTACCGGTGACCCCTGTTTGCATCCAGGGGGTCAGTGTGGACATGGTGGAGGATTACAAATGCCTGGGGATACGAATTGACAATAAACTGGACTGGTCAAAGAACACTGAGGCTGTCTACAAGAAGGGTCAGAGCCGTCTCTATTTCCTGAGGAGACTGAGGTCCTTTAACGTCTGCCGGATGATGCTGAGGATGTTCTACAAGTCTGTGGTGGCTAGTGCGATCATGTTTGCTTTTGTGTGCTGGGGCAGCAGGCTGAGGGTGGCAGACACCAACAGAATCAACAAACTCATTCGTAAGGCCAGTGATGTTGTGGGGATGGAACTGGACTCTCTCACGGTGGTGTCTGAAAAGAGGATGCTGTCTAAATTGCATGCCATCTTAGTCAA
Source organism: Mobula birostris (assembly GCF_030028105.1). NCBI lineage: Eukaryota > Metazoa > Chordata > Chondrichthyes > Myliobatiformes > Myliobatidae > Mobula > Mobula birostris. The sequence continues at coordinate 5,445,172 of NC_092384.1, read as the reverse complement.
TGTCTCCCATCCACTACATAATGTACTGGGTGGGCACAGGAGTACATTCAGCCAGAGGCTCATTCCACTGAGATGCAGCACAGAGCGTCATAGGAAGTCATTCCTGCCTGTGGCCATCAAACTTTACAACTCCTCCCTTGGAGGGTCAGACACCCTGAGCCAATAGGCTGGTCCTGGACTTATTTCATAATTTACGAGCATAAGTTACATATTACTATTTAACTATTTATGGTTCTATTACTATTTATTATTTATGGAGCAACTGTAACGAAAACCAATTTCCCCTGGGGTTAATAAAGTATGACTATGACTATGATAACACAGAAAAAAATAAGTAAATCAATTATAGTAGGTGTGTGTATATGTGTGTGTGTGTGTGTGTGTGTTTGTATATTAACTAGTTAAATTAAAAATATTGCAAAAACAGAAACAATTTTAAAAAAGGGAGGTTTATGATTTCAATGTCCATTTAGGAACTGGATGGCAGAGGGGAAGAAGCTGTTTCGGAACTGCCAAGTGTGTGCCCTCAGGCCTCCATACCCCCTGCCTGATGGCAACAAAGAGAAGGTGGCATGTCCTGTGTGATGGGTGTCCTCAATAATGGATCCCACCTTTCTGCGGCAACTCCTTGAAGGTGTTTTGGTACTACAGAGGCTAGTACCCAAGATCGAGTTTCTGTCAGTCCTGTGCAGTAGCCCCCTCTCCCATACCAGACAGTGATGCAGCCTGTCAGAATGCTCTCCATGGTACACCTGTAGACGTTTTCAAGTGCCTTAGGTGATAAATCAAACCTCCTTAAACTTCCAGTGAAACATAGCTGTTTTTCTGCCTTCCATATAGCCACATTGATATGTTGGGAGCAGGTTAGATCCTCAGAGATCTTGACACCCAGGAACTTGAAATTGCTCACTCTCTACTTCTGATCCCTCTATGAGGATTGGTTTGTGTTCCCCTGTCTTACCCTTTCTGAAGTCCACAATCAGCTCTTTGGTCTCCCTGGCGTTAAGTACCAGGTTGTTGCTGTGACACCAGTCATCTAGCTGGTATATCTCACTCCTGTACACCATCTCATCTTCATCTGAGAGTCTGCCAACAACAAATTTATAAATGACATTTGAGCTGTACCTAGCCACACAGTGTACATACATCTATTGATGCTTCTGGACACATCTCCAGTGATGTTCCTGGAATCATCGGGTGTTTCGGGTCTTTCAACATCATACAACCTCCTCCAGGTGACCCAGCTGGGGCTGATCAGACCCCAGCTTGTGCCCAGATGGCTAGCTACTTATGACTCCATGGCTCCCCTCTTTTGAGCCACAGCCATCTTGAGGCCTTCTCTGCCGCATCGGTGGTACTGCGGATGGCTCTCCTCTTCCTCTCTCCCTCGATGCCCAAAATGCTGAAGGCCCTAACTAAAGAACGGGCTATGAATCCCCTACAACCAACCTCCACTGGAAGACACCTCACTCTCCATCCAGCCTGCTGACAGTTGCTGACCAGTCCTGCGTACTTGGAGAGCTTCCTTTCAAAGGCCTCTTCCAAGCTATCTTCCCATGGGACTGTCAGCTCCAGCAGCACCACTTGCTTAGTAGACTCAGACACTAGGACAATGTCTGGTCGCAGGGTGGTGGCTGCGATATGGTTGGGGAACTTCAGCTGCCCTTCAAGGTCCACCAACAGCTGCCAGTCCCTTGCAGAGGTCAGAATGCCTGCAGATGTTCTCTTGGCAGGTATTGGCTGCTCCCCAGCTCTGACAAAGGCAATGGTCTGCTTGGAGGGTCGGGACTGCTTCGCCCACTCAACTCCTGCACTGACGGCTTCAGCGATGGTCTTCAGGACCTGACCATGCCTCCACCTGTACCGTCTCTCACCAAGTGCCCTTGCACAGCCGCTGAGGATGTGCTCCAGGGTTCCTTGCTTGGAGCACAGTTGGCACACAGATGACTCTGCCTTGCCCCATGTGTGCAGGTTTGACGGGCTTGGAAGCACATCGTACACTGCCTGGATGAGAAATTAGATGCGGTGTGGTTCGGCTTTCCAAAGAGCAGCCCAGGTCACTTTCCTCTCAACCGCATTCTCCCATCTTGTCCAAGCTCTCTGTTGCTTCATTCCCACCGTCTTGCAGGCTCTCGTCTCCTCCACTACTGCTCTCACCTCCTCCTGAATGGAGAGAGTAGAGCAGTTGGATAGGCACACACCCCTGAGGTGCACCAGTGTTGATCGTCAGTGAGGAGGAGATATTATTACCATCCACACAGATAGTGGCCTCCCAGTTAGGAAGTTGAGGATACAATTGCAGAGGGAGGTACAGAGGCCCAGGTTCTGTAGCCCATCAATCAGGACTGTGGCAATAATGCTGTTAAACGCTGAGCTATAGTCAATGAACAGCATCCTGACCTACTGTAGCTGTTTGTTTTGTCCAAGTGATCTAGGGCTGTGTGAAGAGCCATTGGGATAGCGTCTGCTCTAGACCTATTGTGGTGATTCGAAAATTGCAGTGGTCCGGGTCCTTGCTGAGGCAGGAGTTGATTCTAGCCATGACCAATCTCGCAAAGCATTTCATCACTGTAGATGTGAATGCTGCTGGACAATAGTCATTAAGGCAGCTCACACTACTCTTCTTGGGCACTGGTATAATTGTTGCCCTTTTGAAGCAGCTGGGAACTTCTGACTGTAGCAAGGAGAGGTCGAGAATGTCCTTGAATACATTGGCCAGTTAGCCGACACGGGTTTTCAGAGCTTTACCACATACTCCATCAGGGCCTGCTGCTTTGCAAGGGTTCACCCTCCTGAAAGACAGCAAGACAGAGATCACAGGTGACTGGGTGCAGCAGGGATCTTCACAGCTGTAGTTATATTCTCCTTTTCAAAGTGGGCATAGAAGGCGTTGAGCTCATCTGGTAGTGAAGCATCACTGCCATTCTTACTGCTGGGTTTTACTTTTTAGGAAGTAATGTCCTTCAAACCCTGCCAGGTCTGACATGCAGCCGATGTCACCTCCAACCTCGCTCGGAATTATTTCTTCACTCTTGAAATAGCCCTCCAGAAGTCATATCTGGTTTTCTTGTACAGACCTGTTATGCCAGACTTATGCCACAGATTTAACCCTCAGTAGGCGATGAATCTCCTGGTTCATCCACAGGTTTTGGTTTGGGAATGTACAGCAAATTTTCTTGGCATGCACTCATCCACACACTTTTTAATGAAGTCGGTAACAACTGCAGTGTACTCATCCGGATTTGAAGAAGAATCCCTAAATACAGTCCAGTACACCAATTCAAAGCAGTCCTGTTAGCTCTCCTGTGCTTCCCTTATCCATACCTTCTTGGTCCTCACTGTTGTTGCAGTCTTCAGTCTCTGGTTATACTCAGGTGATCAGACGTTCTGAAGTTTGGGCCTGGAATAGCACGGTAAGCACTCTTGATGGTGGTATAACAGTGGTCCAGTGTGTCGTTTACTCTGGTACTACAAGTGATTTGTTGATGATAATTATTTAGTGAATTTTTCAAGGTGGCCTGATTAAAATCCCCCAAAATAATGTTGAAGTTGTCAGGGTGTGTTGTTTTGTGGATGTTGATCAATCGCTCAGGTCATCTAGAGCCTGAGGTGGAATGTACACCGTCACCAAAATGATCGCTGAAATCTCCTGTGGCAGGTAAAACGGACAGCACTTAACTGTGAAATATCCAGGTCTGGTGAGTAGAATTGGGACATCACTAATACGTTTGTGCATCAGGAGGAGATGATCATGAGGCATACACCACCTCCTCTGCTTTTGAGAGACTCGACAGTCCTATCCTGACGTTGTATAGTGAACCCGTCAATCTAAATCACTGCCATAGGTATGGAAAGGGTTATCTGAGGATGCACACTGTCTTAATGTGCCTCTGATACAATACCCTAGATCTGAGATCGTCAATTTTATTTACCTGCGAGACAGTCAGTAATTTGGAGTTGAGAACCTCGTTTTTTTTTTAAACTCACTTGTATTCTTGAGCGAAAGCCAGATTTCCTATGATGGGTCCGATGAGTACGGCCACAATTGGTATTATTTCTGGTGGTATTAAGCAGTGATAGATTGTTCACTTGCATTAAAACATCTTTACTAACTGTACAGACCTTGGATGACTTTCTTATCATTCTGCAAATAAAGGATCAGCGTGGAAAGCAGTGGGATTCTCTTGTGGTTTCTGCAGCCCAGCACTATTTTGCTTTTAAATGAAAAATCTATTGAACTATACAGTTAATTCCATCCAGAATATTGTCGTGTGGCCCTGAGTTTTTTGTGCTGATGTTAATCCTTTTGGAAAGCTATAATTTGCAGGTTCTGGAACTCTGAGATAAAATCAGGCAACTACAGGAAAATCGCAGCAGAATAGATTGGATCCATAAGACCATAAGATACAGGAGCAGAAGCAAGCCATTCGGCCCATCGAGTCTGCTCTGCCACTCAATCATGGACTGATCCAATTCTTCCAGTCATCCCCACTCCCTTGCCTTCTCCCCATACCCTTTGATGCCCAGGCTAATCAAGATCGTATCTATCTCTGCCTTAAATGCACCCAATGACTTGGCCTCCACAGCTGCTCGTGGCAACAAATTTCACAGATTTATCACACTCTGACTAAAGTAATTTCTCTGCATCTCTGATCTAAATGGAGATGCTTCAATCCTGAAGTAGTGCCCTCTTGTCCTAGAATTCCCTACCATGGGAAATAACTTTGCCATATCTAATCTGTTCAGGCCTTTTAAACATTCAGAATGTTTCTATGAGATTCCCCCCCCCCATTCTTCTGAACTCCAGGGAACACAGCCCAAGAGCTGCCAGATGTTCCTCATATGGTAACCCTTTCATTCCTGGAATCATTCTTGTGAATCTTCTCTGAACCCTCTCCAATGTCAATATATCCTTTCTAAAATAAGGAGCCCAAAACTGCACACAATACTCCAAGTGTGGTCTGACAAGTGCCTAATAGAGCTTCAACATCACATCCCTGCTCTTATATTCTGTATCTTCAGAAATGAAATCCAACATTGCATTTGCCTTCTTCACCACTGACTCAACCTGGAACTTTTAGGATATCCTGCACAAGGACTCCCAATTCCCTTTGCATCACTGCATTTTGAATTCTGTCTCCATCTAAATAATAGTCTTCCCATTTCATTCTTCCACCAAAATGCATGACCATGCACTTTCCAACATTCTATTTCATTTGCCACTTTTTGCCCATTCACTTAAACTATCTAAGTCCTTCTGCGGGCCCTGTTTCCTCAGCACTACCCGCTCCCCCACCTATCTTTGTATCATCAGCAAACTTAGCCACAAATCCATTAATCCCATAGTCCAAATCATTGACATGCATTGTGAAAAGCAGCAGTCCCAACACCAGCCCCTGTGGAACTCCACTGGTAACAAGCAGCCAGCCAGAATAGGATCTCTTTATTCCCACTCTGTTTTCTGCCCATCAGCCAATGCTCGGCCCATGCTAGTAAATCCCCTGTAATTCCATGGGCTCTTATCTTGCTAAGCATCCTCATGCGTGGCACCTTGTCAAAGGCCTTCTGAAAATCCAAGTACACCACATCAATTGCATCTCCTTTGTCCACCCTGCTTAGGGAGACAAAAATTTGCAGTAGGTTAGTCAGGCGGGATTTTCCATAGAGAGAGAACTAGAATAATTAATATTTTAAATGCTCAATGGCTTTTTATTGGAACATTGTTTTTGTTTAATATTTCCAAATTTTGCACTGGTAAGATTGTTGGCAATGCTTCCATTATTTCTAAGTCTTGCTGTTTTCCTTTCCTTCAGAGTGTGAAAGTGGATGTCGGTGAGAACTTGGAACTGTTCATCCAGTTTGATCCATCTTACAAGAATGACTTGTACACACGTGAAGCTGAGGAGGTTCTTTCTATACAGTACTCAGAGCACCCACATGTGGACTATGTGTCTTTGAGGGGAGTGGTTAACTTCCCAAATTTGCACTTTGAAACCACTACAGTGGATTTTGGCTGCATCCTGAATGATACGGAGATGGTACATCATGTGACGATGACCAATTGCAGCCCACTATTAGTAAGATATCGTTGGTCTTTCCTTTCGGATGATTCGGTATACCAACACAGGTAAGAAAGCCCATTTGGTATGGTGTCTTTTTCAGAAATAACTTTGGATTCTATAAGAGTTAAGAGAGGTGAATTTGAGGCCTCTATGAAGAAAAACATCCATGTACTGTCAATGAAGAAGAAATGCCAAGGTTGGGAAGCAGCTGCTGAATCCAATGTTTTTCATGATAGGTATGTTGAAAGTGGATCAACAACTGTTTCAGCTGTCAAAAGTAAATATTGTAGGGACTGCCTTGAACGTTGGAGTTTGGATGTGATTTGCTGATTATGATTATGTGGTGAAATGGCTGCTGCAGTATTGACCATTGTGTTACTCTGGACTTCCTCACCTTTGCCCTGAATAGGAAATGTGGAACACCTCACGGATCAGATGCAGCCAGTCTGACCTCCAGCTCAGCCTTTGGATTTGATACAGCATCCCGGAGTGTCCTAAACCATGCTGAGTTAAAGTACCAGAAGCATTTTGTAACTGGGTTTCTCCACTCTGCACAGTCATAGGGAGTGCATTCAGATGACTTGGGATGACAGCATTTGGGAAGGAAAGTAAGACCATAAGACATAGGAGAAGAATTAGGCCATTCAACCCATTGAGTCTGCTCCGCCATTCCATTAAGGCTGATCCTGGATCCCACTCGCCATATGCTTTGAAGCCCTGACTAATCAGGAAACTACCATCTTCCACCATAAATATACTCCCAGACTTGGCTTCCACCACAGTCTGTGATTGAGCATTCCACAAATTCACCACTCTCTGGCTAACAAAATTCCTCCTTACCTCTGTTCTAAAAGGTCACCCCCTCAATTTTGAGGCAGTGCCCTCTAGTTCTGGATATCCTCACCATAGGACACATCCTCTCCACATCCACTCTATCTAGTCCTTTCAACATTCTGTAGGTTTCAATGAGATCCCCATGCATTATCCTAAATTCCAGTGGGTTCAGGCCCAAAGCTGCATATGTTAACCCCTTCGTTCCTGCAATCATCCTTGTAAATCTCCTCCGGAATCTTTCCAATGACAATACATCCTTTCTGAGATAAGTGGCCCAAAACTGTTGACAATACTCCAAATGCAGCCTGACTAGTGTCTTACAGAGGCTAAGTATCATTTCCTTGCTTTTATATTTTATTCCCCTTGAAATAAATGCCAACACTGTATTTGCCTTCTTTACCACAGATTCAACCTGTAAGGTAACCTGGGAATCTTGCACAAGGACTTCTAAGTTGCTCACACCTCTAACGTTTGAACCTTCTCCCCATTTAGATAATAGTCCACACTATTGTTCCTTTTACCAAAATGCACCATCATACATTTCCTAACACTGTATTCCATTTGCTACTTTTTTGCCCATTCTTCCAATTTGTCTAAGTCCGGCTGTAATTGCATTGCTTCCTCAGCACTACCTACCCCTGCACCTTTCTTTGTATCATCTGAAAGCTTTCCTACAAAGCTATCAATTCCATTATCCAAATCACTGACAATAATGTGAAAAGTAGAGGTCCCAATACTGATACCTGAGGATCCTCAGGGATCAGTATTGGGACCACTACTTGTCACTGGCAGCCAACCTGAAAAAGCCCTTTTTATTCCCAATTGCTGCATCCTGCCTGTCAGTTATTCCTCTAACCATGCCAGTACCTTCCTGTAACACCATAGGATTTTATCTTGTTAAGCAGCCTCATGTGTGGCACCTTATCTAATGCCTTCCACTGCCTCTTCTTTGTCCATTCTGCTTGTCACTTCCTCGAAGAACTCTAACAGATTTGTCAGGCAAGATTTCCCTTTGCAGGAGCCATGCTGACTTTCACTTATTTTACCATTAGTCTCCAAGTATCCTGAAGCCTCAATCTTAATAATAGATTCCAGCACTTTACCAACCACTGAGGTCAGGCTAACTGGCCTATAATTTCCTTTCTTTTGCCCTCTTCCCTTCTTAAAGAATGGAGTGACATTTACAACATTCCAGTTCTCTGGGACCATGTCAGAATCAAGTGATTCTTGGAAGATCATGGCCAATGCATCCGTTATCACTTCAGCAACCCCTCTCAGGATTCTGGGATGTAGTCCATTTGATCCAGGTGACTTATCCACTTTAAGACCTTTAAATTTGCCTCGCAATTTTTCCTTTGTAATAGCATTGGCACTCACTGCTGCTTCCTGACACTAACCTGATATGGGTTGTATTTGCTGGCTTTAGTTGAATTACGATAACTTTTTAAAATCAGATTGTATAAGTTAATTTAAAAAAAACTGATTAATCTGTGGCTGACAACATAAAAAATAAAGGAAGTTCTAAGTGCAAGCAATAGTAACAAGCCTGAGGATCGGCAGCAGTTCAGAACTCGGCACAGGGGGACAAAGGCATCGATAATGAAAGGCCGCTTGGAATATGGGAATAGACCAACAGGAAACAGAGAGTGTTTTTGTTGCTATGTATGCAATAATTCTTTTTTAAAATAGTGAGGCTGAGACACAGATAGGGTAGCTAATAACACACAAAAAATGCTGGAGGAACTCAGCAGGTCAGGCAGCATCTATAGAAATAAATAGTGGATATCTCAGGCTGACACCCTTCTTCAAGACTGGGAAGGAAGATGGAAGATGGCAGAATAAAAAGTAGGGGAGGCGAATGAGGACTATCTAGAATATAATAGGTGGGTTGGAAAAGTAAAGGGCTGGAGAAAAAGGAATCTGATAGGAGAGGAGAATTGGAAAAAAAGAGAAAGGGAAAAGGCCAGAGTGTAGAATAGGAGAAGAACGAAGGAGGGAGGGAAAAGATTACTGGAAAGAGAAAATAATGTTCATGCCATTAGGTTGGAGGCTACATAGATGGAATATGAGGTGTTGCTCCTCCGTCTTGACAGTGCCGTCATCGTGGTAAAACACCGACATATTGGAAAAGGGAATGCGGATAGGTTACCACCAGGAAATTCCGCTTTTGGCAGGTAGAGTGGAGGAAATCAACAAAGCGGTCCCCCAGTTTACGTCGGGTCTCACCAGTGCAGAGGAGGCTGCATTACAAGACTAGATACAATAGACAATCCAAACAGATTTGTAGATGAAATGTCGCCTCACCTGGAAGGAGTGTCTGGGGCCCTGAATGGAGGTAAGGGGGAAGCTGAATGATAACTGATAACTGGAAATAAAGAAATGGCAGAGCAATTAAACAATTATTTTGTGTCTGTTTTCCTGGATGAAGACACACCAAGGCTCCAGGTTGTAATAGAGAATCATGGGCCCAGAATAAAGAACTAAGTTGTGGATTTGAGAGTAGTAAATATAATCTCACTATTGAAAGAAGGATGGAAGAGAAAACAGCAAGCTTTAGAGCCTAACGTCAGTGGAAGTGTTGAAATCTCTAACACTTTGAAAATCAGAAGACTTTGAATAAAATATATAATTGAGCACAGTTGGCAAACATTTTTGTAAACAAAATCAGATATGTTTACGGCTGTGTAATACAATGAATATAAAAGAACTGGTGGATCTGGTGCATTTGGATTGTTGGAAGACTTTGACACTGGTGATCAATAAGCAGTCTTGGAATAGATAGATTCAGGGTAATGTACAACAAAGGTCGAGAACAGCTTACTGATATAAAAGCAAAGACTAGACTAAGCAGTTGGCAGGCTGTGATCAGTGGGTTACTAAAGGGATTTGTGCTAAGGTCAAGCTCATCATGATATATATCAACAATTTGGCCAGGGAAGCATCATATTTCCAAAATTTCCAATGATACAAAATTTGGTGGGTGGTGCATCTGTAATTCTTTACCTCAGAGAGATTTGGAGGCTGGATCACTGGAGGTACCTAAGCAGAAAAAAAAATAGAAAAATGGAAAATCTACAGCACAATACAGGCCCTTAGGCCCACAATGCTGTGCCGAACATGTACTTACTTTAGAAATTACCTAGGGTTACCTATAGTCCTCTATTTTTCTAAGCTCCATGTACCTATCCAGGAGTCCCTTAAAGCACCTTATTATATCTGCCACTACCACCATTGCCAGCAGCCCATTCCACGCACTCACCACTCTCTGCGTAAAAAAAAAATTACCTCTGACATCTCCTCTGTGTCTACTTCCAAGCACATTAAAACTGTGCTCTTTTGTGTTAGCCATTTCAGCCCTGGGATCAATGCTTTTCACCATCTTATACACCTCTATCAGGTCACCTCTCATCCTCCACCGTTCCAAAGAGAAAAGGCCACGTTCACTCAACCTATTCTTATAAGGCATGCTCCCCAATCCTGGCAACGTCCTTGTTAATTTCCTCTGCATTCTTTCTATAGTTTCCACATCCTTCCTGCAGTGAGGGGACCAGAACTGAGCGCAGTACTCCAAGTGAGGTCTAACCAGGGTCCTATATAGCTGTAACATTAAAAGGGAAAAGATGAACTATGAACGGAAGCTAGCAAGTAATATCAAAGAGGATACTAAAAGCTTTTTCAAGTATATAGAGAGTAAAAGACAGGTGAGAGTAGATATAGGAGTGATAGAAAATGATGTTGAAGAAATTGTAATGGGAGATAAGGAGATGGCGGAGGAACTGAACGAGTATTTTGCGTCAGTCTTCACTAAGGAAGACATCAGCAGTATACCGGACACTCAAGGGTGGCAGGGAAGAGAAGTGTGCGGAGTCACAATTACAACAGAGAAAGTACTCAGGAAGCTGAATAGTCTAAAGGTAGATAAATCTCCTGGACCAGATGGAATGCACCCTCGTGTTCTAAAGGAAGTAGCTGTGGAGATTGCGGAGGCATTAGCGATGATCTTTCAAAAGTCGATAGATTCTGGCATGGTTCCGGAGGACTGGAAGAATGCAAATGTCACTCCGCTATTTAAGAAGGGGGCAAGGAAGCAAAAAGGAAATTATAGACCTGTTAGCTTGACATCGGTGGTTGGGAAGTTGTTGGAGTCGATTGTCAAGGATGAGGTTACAGAGTACCTGGAGGCATACGACAAGATAGGCAAAACTCAGCATGGTTTCCTTAAAAGAAAATCCTGCCTGACAAACCTATTGCAATTTTTTGAGGAAATTACAAGTAGGCTAGACAAGGGAGATGCAGTGGATGTTGTATATTTGGATTTTCAGAAGGCCTTTGACAAGGTGCCACGAATGAGGCTGCTTAACAAGATAAGATCCCATGGAATTATGGGAAAGTCACATACGTGGATAGAGCATTGGCTGACTGGCAGGAAACAGAGCGTGGGAATAAAGGGATCCTATTCTGGTTGGCTGCCGGTTACCAGTGGTGTTCCACAGGGGTCCGTGTTGGGGCTGCTTCTTTTTACATTGTACATCAACGATTTGGATTATGGAATAGATGGCTTTGTGGCTAAGTTTGCTGATGATACAAAGATAGGTGGAGGGGCCGGTAGTGCTGAGGAAACGGAGAGTCTGCAGAGAAACTTGGATGGATTGCGAGAATGGGCAAAGAAGTGGCAAATAAAATACAATGTTGGAAAGTGTATGGTTATGCACTTTGGCAGAAGAAATAATTGGGCAGACAATTATTTAAATGGGGAGAGAATTCAAAGTTCTGAGATGCAACGGGACTTGGGAGTCCTCGTGCAGGATATCCTTAAGGTTAACCTGCAGGTTGAGTCAGTGGTGAAGAAGGCGAATGCAATGTTGGTATTCATTTCTAGAGGAATAGAGTATAGGAGCAGGGATGTGATGTTGGGGCTCTGTAAGGCGCAGTTGAGACCTCACTTGGAGTACTGTGGGCAGTTTTGCTCTCCTGATTTAAGAGAGGATGTGCTGACGTTGGAGAGGGTACAAAGAAGATTCACTAAAATGATTCCGGGAATGAGAGGGTTAACATATGAGGAACGTTTGGCCGCTCTCGGACTGTATTCCTTGGAGTTTAGAAGAATGAGGGGGACCTCACAGAAACATTTTGAATGTTGAAAGGCATGGACAGAGTGGATGTGGCAAAATTGTTTCCCATGATGGGGGAGTCTAGTACGAGAGGGCATGACTTAAGGATTGAAGGGCTCCCATTCAAAACAGAGAAGCGAAGAAACTTTTTTAGCCAGAGGGTGGTCAATCTATGGAATTTGTTGCCACGGCGGCAGTGGAGGCCAAGTCATTGGGTGTATTTAAGGCAGAGATTGATAGGTATCTGAGTAGCCAGGGCATCAAAGGTTATGGTGAGAAGCCGGGGGAGTGGGACTAAATGGGAGAATGGATCAGCTCATGATAAAATGGCGGAGCAGATATGATGGGCCGAATGACCGACTTCTGCTCCTTTGTCTTATGGTCTTATGGTCTAACATTACCTCTCACCTCTTAAACTCAATCCCATGATTGATGAAAGCCAATGCACTGTATGCCTTCTTAACAACAGAGTCAACCTGCACAGCAGCTTTGTGTATCCTATGGACTCGGATCCCAAGATCCCTCTGATCCTTCACACTGCCAAGACTCTTACCATTAATACTACATTCTGCCATCATATTTGACCTACCAAAATGAACCGCTTCACAATTATCTGGGTTGAGCTCCATCTGCCACTTCTCAGCCCAGTTTTTCATCCTATCGATGTCCCCGTGTAACCTCTGACAGCCCTCCACACTGTCCACAACACCCCTAACCTTGGTGTCATTAGCAAATTTACTAAACCATCCCTCCACTTCCTCATCCAGGTCATTTATAAAAATCACGAAGAGTAAGGGTCCCAGAACAGATCCCTGAGGCACACCACTGGTCACCGACCTCCATGCAGAATATGACCCGTCTACAAACACTCTTTGCCTTCTGTGAGCAAGCCAGTTCTGGATCCACAAAGCAATGTCCCCTTGGATCCCATGCCTTCTTACTTTCTCAATAAGCCTTGCATGGGGTACCTTATCAAATGCCTTGCTGAAATCCATATACACTACATCTACAGCTCTACCTTCATCAATGTGATTAGTTACATCCTCAAAAATTCATTGAGGCTCATAAGGCACGACCTGCCTTTGACAAAGCCATGTTGACTATTCCTAATCATATTATGCCTCTCCAAATGTTCATAAATCCTGCCTCTTAGGATCTTTTTCATCAACTTACCAACCACTGAAGTAAGACTCTCTGGCCTATAATTTAATGGGGTATCCCTACTCCCTTTCTCGAATAAGGGAACAACATCTGCAACCCTCTAATCCTCCCGTCTGCATTGAGGATGCAACGATCATCGTCAGAGGCTCAGCAATCTCCTCCCTCGCCTCCCACAGTAGATCTCGTCCGGTCCCGATGACTTATCCAGCTTGATGCTTTCCAAAAGCTCCAGGACATCCTCTTTCTTAATGTCTGTATGTTCAAGCTTTTCAATCATCTGTAAGACATCCCTACAATCACCAAGAAGTAGCTACATTTTTGAAAGATTAGGACATTGAGGTGATGAGGGAAACTGGAACACAAGAGGTGGAAGCTTGAACCAGCTCGTCTATGATCATATTGAATGGTGGAGAAGGTTTGAGGGGCTGGCTGGCTGACCTCTCAGTGGTTACTACACTGACAGCATTCCATTGCAGGTGTTCTGTTTTTATGTGTCTGTCAGGTAGCTCAGGGTAAGAGGTACATAGATCCAACAACGGCTTAGTGGCTGATACCTGTGGTGGAGATACCAATCATGCTCTCCTCCGTACTACCCTTGTCCCTTTTCCCAGTCACTGAAGTTGTGTGATGATTATCCTCCCGTACTCCTGAAAGTGTAACTCTCCTCCATTTGCACCTCTCCCCTACTCCAACCTGTACTCTGCTCAGATCCCGATCCTTAGCCTTTCACCCTCACTGTCTATAACAATAAGCACTAGTGCTACCACTCTTATGAAGTAAAATCAAGCAACATAGGAGACAAAAGACTTCTCTTCCAGTTTTGCGCAATGCCTATAAGTTTGCTTTGCCCGTTAGAGCATGGAGGAAGCATCAGAAGCTCCCACAGCCTCCAATGACCTTGTGATCTCAACCTCTGAGGCTGATGTGCAGGCAGCCTTCAGGAGGGTGAACCCACGAGAGGCATCTGGCCCAGACAGAGTACGAGAGACCTGTGCTGATGAACTGGCTGGAGTGTTCACTGAGATCATTAACCTCTCGCTTCGGCAGTCTGAGGTACCCACCTGCTTCAAGCAGGCTTCATTTCTACCAGTGACTAAGAATAATGTGGTAACCTGCCTCACTGACTATTGTCCAGTAGCACTTACATGCACAGTGATGAAGTGTTTTCAGAGTTTGGTGATAAAACGTATCAGCTCCTGCCTGAGAAATGACTTGGATCTACTTCAATTTACCTACCGGAGCAACAGGTCCATAGCATATGTCATCTCATTGGTTCCTTACTTAACCCTGGAATATCTGAACAGCAAAGCTGCATACATCAGGATGCTCTTCATCAATTACACTTGGCATTCAATACCATCATTCCCTCAAAACTAATCAATGTTGACAAATCGGCTTACGGGAGGGAGATTGAAAAACTACCTGAGTGGTACAGAAACAACAAGCTCTCACTCAGTGTTGGCAAGACTTAAGAGCTAATTATTGACTTCTGGAGAAGGAAACCAGAAGTCCATGAGCCAATCTTCATCAGAGGATCAGAGGTAGAGAGGGTCAGCAACTTTAAATTCCTCACTGTTATTACTTCGGGGTACCTGTCCTGGGCCCAGCGTGCAAGTGCAATTCCGAAGAAAGAATGGCAGAGCCTCTAGAATATAGAACATAGAAATCTACACATATTACAGGCCCTTCGGCCCACAGTGTTGTGCCAACTGTGTAATCTACAATAGAGACTGCCTCTATTTTTCTAAGCTCCATGTACCTATGTAAGAGGCTCTTAAAAGACACTCTTCATCAACTTCTACCACTGTTGCCGGCAGTGCATTCCACGCACCTACCACTCTCTGTGTGAAAAACTTACCCCTGACATCCCCTTGGTACCTATTGCCAAGCACCCTAAAACTGTGTCCCCTCGTGTTAGCCATTTCAGTCCTGGGAAAAAGCCTCTGGCTATCCACACAATCAATGCCCCTCATCATCTTATATACCTCTACTTTCTTAGTAGTTTGAGAAGACCCGACATGACATCCAAAGTATTGACAACCTGTACAGATGTGTGGTAGAGAGTATATTGATGGGCAGGTATGGTAGTGGGTACAGCACAGTTCATCATGGGTAAAGACTTCACCACCATTGAGTACATCTACACAGGCCGTAGTTGCAGGAAGGCAGCATCCGTCGTCAGGGAATCTACCACCCAGGTCATGTTCTCTTCTTAAAACTGCATCAGGAAGAAGGTTCCAGAGCTTCAGAACTAACACCACTTGGTTCATGAACAGTTATTATCCCTTAACCGTCAGGTTCTTGTAAGAAAGGGATAACTTCACTCAACTTCACTTGTCTCCTCACTGAAATGTTCCCACAACCTTTGGACTCACTTTTGAGGACTCTTCATCTCATGTTCTCAATATTTATTGCTTATTTATTTATGATTATTATTTCTTTCTTTTTGTATTTGCACTGGTTGAACACCTAAGTTGGTGCAGTTGTTCATTGATTCATTATGGTTACTATTCTATTATGAATTTGTTGAGTGTGCCTGCAGGAAAATAATTCTCAGGGTTGTATCTGGTGACATACTGTATATGTACTTTGATAATAAATTTCCTTTGCACTTTAGAGTTGCACATCAGGACTTTAAAGTTATTGGCTTTCTGCTGCTACATCATGTGGCACACTCATCACGCAGTATTAGAATTTCCCAGCTAACCTGTCCTCCATTCTGCCCCACAGACACAATTGCAAGTGTTCATCTCATTAGCAGTGTAATATAACTGACACATTTTTGAATAATTTTGTATTTTTGGATAAATGAACCTACTTAATGAATACGATGTAACACACACAAAATGCTAGAGTAACTCAGCAGGTCAGGCGTCATCTGTGGAAATGAATATATGTTTGATGTTTTGGGCGCAGGGAAAGGAAGACAACCTAGAAGGTGATAGGTGAAGCCGGGTGGGTGGGGGAGGGTGGGATGAAGCAAGAAGTTGGAAAATGATCGGTGGAAAAGGCAAAGGGCTAGAGAGGAAGGAGTGTGATAAGAGAGGAGAGCGGACCATGGGAGGAAGGGAAGGAGAGGCACTAGGGGGAAGTGACTGACAGGCAAGAGAAGAGGTAAGGAGTCAGATTGGGAATTTGAAGAAAAGGGAAGGCGGAGGGGAAAAATACCGGAAGTTGGATAAATTGATGTCAATGCCATCATGTTGGAGGCTACCTAGACGAAAAATTGAGAGTGACCTCATGGTGACAGAAGAGAATATGATTCCTGCTTCAGATTGCTGTTAATGAGTGTGTGGATGGCAGCCAAATCAAAGGCTTCTGCAGTACTCTGGCTGAACTCTGAGAGGTGGAGGAAGTGGCTCCAAAATGGTCTTTGAAGTTCAAGTTCATGTTTATTATCAAAGAGTCATAGAACACTAAAGCACAGAAACAGGCCTTTTGGCCCATCTTATTCATGCTGATCTATAAACCTGCATAGTCCCATCAACTTGCATCCAGACCTTAACCCTCAATAACCCTCCCATCCATGTACATCCAAATTTCTCTTGCATGTTGAAATCAACCCTGCATCCACCACTTGCGCTAACAGCCCATTCCACACACTAAACACCATCTGAGTGATGAACTCCCCACTCATATTCTCCTAAATATTTCACCTTTCACCCTTAACCTATGACCCCCAGTTGTAGTCTCACCCAACCTCAGTGGAAAATGCTTGCTTGCATTCACCTTATCTGTACCCTTCTTAATTTTGTATATGGCACAATATGCACTGTCAAATAATGGAACCCAAGTGTGGAGGAAAGACAGACTCCAATGTAGACATGGCAATGAGAATTTATTAATAAAGATTCTAAAAGAAACTCATTACAAAGAGCAAATTGCTTAGGAAAACACAAAGAACTCAAAACGATAATTACTGTTATTAAAGAACAATTAACCAACTTGGGTGCACTAAAAACCTCAGAGCCCAATGCTCTCCGGCCTGTAGAGCTCATTACAGTACCACCCCATGTACAGCACATGCGGTCCAAGGATACCTAAAAACTTGAGATGCAGGGATGACTTGAGAGACCTGGGGTTCTTGAGTGAGAGGGACTTGGAAGACCCTGAGAGAGAGGAGGTACTGGGGGACCCCGAGGAGAGACATGGGAGTTCTTGTGAGAACATTGAAAAAGCTTTGGAAACCTTGAAAAGTCCTTGGAATCATTGAAGGCAATGGGAAACCTGGAGATCCTTGAGAACCTTGAATGCTTGGACCACCATGTTTAAACCTGGAAAATGCCTTGAGACCTGGAAGTGAGTCCTTGAAATCATGAAACTTGAAACCTAGGGAAGAATCCTGGAAGAATCTTGTTCACACTGTTTTTTGTTTCCTCACTATTTTTCCCGAGGCAATTAGGATACTCTCAATTTTACAGTTTGTGTCAGCATAGACAGGCTCTTATTGCTGAGCTAGCTGCCTCTCTGTAGATCTGTTTAATTTTTCACTTGGAAGTTCAACTTTTGCAGTCTGTACCATAACTTTCGTCTGGAGGTTAAATATAAGGTAACTTACTCTTGATAGAGTTACTTTACTTTTACTTTACTTATGTGTTTGCACTTTCCAACCAGGGATCGGCTTTTGGAGCAGGGCTTTTTGGGGTTAATACCTCAAATAACTGTTTCAGGAGACATTTGTACTCTGGAACGTTTGTTATTATTAGCATCACTCATCGGAACAGACAGAGGGGAATTATATATCCCACTGCAGTTGTTGGCATGTGAGCTAATTTCAATTATTCCTGATAGTGTTCTTCCAAACATTGATTTGGCATCAACAAAGGCAAGAAACAATATCAGGAAATAGAAAGTTCTTCTAAAATTTACACTCTTGACTGGAATCTTGATTTGTTTAATCAAATGAACTTTTATTGATAAGCTTGTTTGAAATGCTCAATTGTTATGTAGACCTGAGTCACAGGATCCTAAAGCTGGGAACCTTGGGGAATTACAGCTCGAAAAGCTTGGAACAGAATCTGGAGAAACTCAGACCATAAACTAGAGAAGCTCGGAACGTGGACTTGAGAAACTTGGAACGTAAACTTGAGAAACACAGAATGTAGTCTAGTGACACTGGGAACATAAACTTGAGAAACTCAGAACTCTCACCTAAAGCTGACCAATGTCAAAATGCCGCTGTTCAACTGCTATTTGGTCCATTACTTGGTGGGGCCCTTCTGTCATGATGTGTGCTGGCAATGTTGGAACCTAAGTGCAGAGGAAAGACAGATTTCAATACAGAGATGTTGACAAAAGTTTATTCAGAAAAAATCCAAAACAACATCTGTGGCTGTACCTCAAGAAATGATATTCTTAAAACTAGGACCCTGCGATTAGCACTAATAGGGTGCCCACTTAAATAATACAAGTAACAGGAGTCTATCAAAATAAACTTAACATACTTAAACAGAAGGCACCAGGAGACTACATTACAAAGAGCGAGTCACTTGAGAAAAGCACAAGGAACTCTAAGTGATTAAATAACAATTAACCAAGTTGGGTGCTCTAAGAATCTTGGAGCCCTATGCCTGGCACCCGACACAGGCCCGAAGAGCTGATTGCAGTATACCTCTATGAAATCTCCCCTCAATTTTCTATACTCTAGGGAATAAAGTATTAACCTATTGAGCCTTTCCCTTAACTCAGCTCCGCAAGTCCCGGCAACATCCTTGTAGATTTTTTCTGCTATCTGACTGTATGTATGTACAACCAAATGAACAATATTTCTCCAGACAATGACATATCCGCTATATATATAAAACACACAACACATAAAACAAATTAGTACCGCAAACGTTAATAAAATATCATTCAAAATGTAAAGTGCACAGCACAGGTGAACAGTAAACAGTAAACAGCTTGGTGTTGGCAGGGTATTCATAGCCTGGGGGAAGAAGCTGTTACCCAGTCTGGCATTCCTAGTCCTGATGCTCCTGCACCTCCTTCCTGATGATAGTGGGTCAAAGAGATTGTGCAGTGGGTGGTAGGGGTCTTCATAAACAATACTCCCAGTATTGTAAGGGGGAGGGAGATCCTAGTGATCCTGTCAATAATTTTACTATCCTCTGTAGGACCATTGCCTTGCAGCTTTTGTACCACACAATGATGCAGTCAGACAGGACGCGCTTGCTGGTGGATTTGGGGATGGGAAGTTCTGTATCTCTCAATCTTCCTTTAGCTCCTCACTACTTTTCTGAGCATTGCGTTTTCTTATTGGCTTATTGAGTTGTGGTTTATTGCATTAGGGATGAGTAACCACCTGCTGGTCCCTGTCACTTCATACCATCAAATGCATTATATTATTTAGAGAAAGGTAGTGGGTAACAAAGTGAAAAATAATTTTTCACCAGTTATAGATATGCATCCTAATACTGTTCTTGTTTCTCTGGACATTGGACACTGCTATTCCAATGATACTAGTATTGTCTAACTCTTCCAAACTATATTGATTTTTACAACTTTTTAAAATGAATTTTGAACTTTATAGTTTTGCAGATTTTCATTGTTGAGATGTACAATCGCCAATTCATGTCAATTGGCATCCATGTATATATCTTGATGGTTTCTAAATGTCAATTTCAGCATCTAATGTCTTTAGAATTATTGCCAATTTTGCCAATTTTTAAAATTATAAATAGGATTCTTATTTGAAGGAAGACAAATACTCTATTATTTTTCAACCTAATGTCATACCACTCCAACCTATAAAAATAGTTGCATTCACATGTATATGGACGTCAGTCTGAGCACTAGTTCAAAGCAAGCGAAGAACATTTGGTTCATGAACCCACTCCAGAGTCCCTATGAGGTACTATTCGATTATGGACCAGCTCCCAGCAGCACTTGTCAAAGTCATAAACCAAAGAAATTGCCTCTAATGTGTCTAAGACAAGCAATAATAACCTTAAATTAGGGCTTGACTGTCCAACACAGACATAGTGAAGTACAAATATGCATAAAAGAAACTAAAAAACCTGAAATTCCTTTTTTCTGAAAGCTGAAAATGAATTGAAAATCCCATAACTGAAATTGCTCAAGGTTTGCAAATTAAAATACAGCCCCATAGTGAATAAGTGGAGTAAGGTGCCCATCAGCCACAATCCGTTGAATGAATGAATAGACATGAAGGTCGGAATGGCCTATTTTAGTTTCCATGCTTCCTCCTTCCACGTTCTGCAATTCTGTTAATGTATCTTTGAGTCCCTAATCTCCATTCTTTATAGGTATCAATCCAACTTCTGGAGAGTGGTAACAATTAGTTTGAAATTGTCTGTCTTCTCTGGGGTCCTCTTACAGATGTCCACTGAACCAAAAAGAGAATAGAGTTGTTCCAAATGAACTGAAAAATTGTGATTTCTATGCTTAGCAAGCATGTGGTCTGATTACAGTATCACTGTTAAATAATCATCTTCTTTAGCCTTCTTTACATTAAGATGAACAAAATGTACAGTGTAACATTGGGGGTGGACAGATTATTGGGAAAAATACTGAGGAACAACATGATCCGGCATTTGAAAACCTGAAGGTTAATCAAGGACAATCACTGTGGATTTGTTAAGCTGAGTCAAGTCTGGCTGACAGTTGAATTTTTTGAGGAGGCCTGGTGAAGAGAGCACTTTTGATGCAGTTTATGTGAATTTAATCAAAGTGCTTAACAAGGTCAATGTCATAGATGGATCAGACAAAGGCAAAATGGATTAAGGCTGGCTCAGTATGAAAGGGAATTGGTAATTAATAGTCTGCGGGGTTTTAGTGAGAATGATTTGAATGCAAAACTGGGTACTAAATCCCTCGATGTTCATGTAATAAATCAAAATTCAGACAAATGTAGGTGCCGTGGTTTAACATTAATGAGGAGAGACTGGCTAGACGGAGAGTGCTTTCTCTGGAACAAACAAGGCAAAGGGATTTATGTGAGATTTATAAAGTTTACAAGAGGAGTTGACAGGATGGGGTCAGTGAGGTCGATAAAAAGAGACGTAGATTTAATTATGGTGAAGGATTAGAAGGGATGTGAGGGGAAAATAACAAAGCAAGAAGAATGATGGGGGTGGGGCTTGAAGAATTGAAAGGCTGGTGGGGGCAGAAATTCTCATCACATTTAACAGGTGCTTGAATGAGCAGTCGAAGGATGCTAATCTATTATGTTTCGTTCAGAGAGCTGGGAATAATTTTATTTATTTAGTTAGTTAGTTAGCATCCACAGGGGACTGTCTTGTCTCCCTTTCTCTTCACCATTTACACCTCGGACTTCAACTACTGCACAGGGTCTTGTCATCTTCAGAAGTTTTCAGATGACTCTGCCATAGTTGGATGGATTAGCAGGGGAGATGAGGCTGAGTACAGGGCTACGGTAGGAAACTTTGTCACATGGTGTGAGCAGAATTATCTGCAGCTTAATGTGAAAAAGACTAAGGAGCTGGTGGTAGACCTGAGGAGAGCTAAGGTACCGGTGAACCCTGTTTGCATCCAGGGGGTCAGTGTCGACATGGTGGAGGATTACAAATACCTGGGGAAATGAATTGACAATAAACTGGACTGGTCAAAGAACACTGAGGCTGTCTACAAGAAGGGTCAGAGCTGTCTCTATTTCCTGAGAAGATTGAGGTCCTTTAACATCTGTCAGACGATGCTGAGGATGTTCTATGAGTCTGTGGTGGCCAGTGATGTTGTGGGGATGAAAGTGGACTCTCTGACGGTGGTGTCTGAAAAGAGGGTGCTGTCCAAGTTGCATGCCATCTTGGACTATGTCTCCCATCCATTACATAATGTACTGGGTGGGCACAGGAGTACATTCAGCCAGAGACTCATTCCACCGAGATGCAACACTGAGCGTCATAGGAAGTCATTCCTGCCTGTGGCCATCAAACTTTACAATTCTTCCCTTGGAGGGTCAGACACCCTGAGCCAATAGGCTGGTCCTGGACTTATTTCATAATTTACTGGCATAATTTACATATTACTATTTAATTATTTATGGTTTTATTACTATTTAATTATTTATGGTTCAACTGTAACAAAAACCAATTTCCCCCGGGATCAATTAAGTATGACTATGACTAATGAGGAGCTGGAATTTGCATGGAGTAGGTTCTTCCAGCCCCAACATACTCAATATATCCGAATCCCTAACCTAGTCATGGGAGAATTTACAATGACCAACTAACCTACTTAGTACATCTTTGGACTGTGGGAGGAAACTGGAGGACCTGAAGAAATCCCACGCATTTCCCAGGGAGACATACATGGTCTCCTTGCAGAATGGCACTCGTATTGAATACCGAGCTCCGAAATGCCTCGAGCTGTCACAGTATTGCACTAAGCTCTACGCTACCGTGGCAACGTCGGATTGGCCTCAATGCCTAAATAGCTCTTTTCGTTTGTCAGCATTATCACAATGGGCCAACGGCCTAATCTGGTCCATAGAATTCCATGACTATGGAGAAAATGTATTTCTGATGATTATGGATCAAGGATTATAGGGAATAATCTATAAGAAATCAGAGCAAAGTCTTTTCAGGTATTTCTATACGCTGAGCATGGTTGAAAATTGTAACTTCTATCTACAAACAAAAATTTAGTCTGGAAATAAAACATAAATCCGATATGATCTTCTTAATATGTGGTGATTGAGGCATGAGATGTGAAATGGTCTTTTGCTCTACCTTAGTTCCTTTGAAGTTTGAATTGGTCTTTCCCCAATCAAAAAAAAAATAGAAATATTTGAATGCTACTTCATCAAAGGTTTAAAGGTTCATTTTATTGTCAAGGTATGCATGTACAATATAACTCTGAATCTCAAAGTTGCTGGTGAACGCAGCAGGCCAGGCAGCATCTCTAGGAAGAGGTACAGTCGACGTTTCAGGCCGAGACCCTTCATGAGGACTAACTGAAGAGTTAGTAAGAGATTTGAAAGTGGGAGGGGGAGGGGGAGATCCAAAGTGATAGGAGAAGACAGGAGGGAGAGGGATGGAGCCAAGAGCTGGACAGGTGATAGGTAAAAGGAATATAAGAGGATCATGGGACAGGAGGCCCGGGGAGAAGGAAAAGCAGGGGATGGAAACCCAGAGGATGGGTAAAGGGTATAGTGAGAGGGACAGAGGGAGAAAAAAGAGAGAGAGAAAAAGAATGTGTGTATATAAATAAATAACGGATGGGGTACGAGGGGGAGGTGGTTCATTAGCAGAAGTTTGAGAAGTCAATGTTCATGCCATTAGGTTGGAGACTAGGCCGCAGAGAAAACAGTGACAGTAGTACCAAGCCCCCAACCCCTCTTACACACAAACAATTAACAGATCACCCACTCGCCAAATGGCCACAAGAAAGAAAACACTGAAAAACTGAAGGAAACCAATATATAGTCCAAAAGTCACATAAATCTCAGAATATTGCAAACTTTTTTGTCTGCATATGAGGAGAGTAGCTGCATGAACTTAGTCCTTCTGTACAGAGTTGCTGCCGATCTGGTGCCGAACGTGCACCAGATTGCTGACCCCCTTCGCATTCACCTCGATGCTTCAATCTTTCTCACCTCTTCGAAGTGGAGATGTTCATGACTCTGCACTTCATCTCTGGTCTTTTCCTTCAGTCAGCTTGTGTTCTCGATCCTTTCCGGCTCCCCGTCTCTGATCTCCACAAGGAGATGCTGCATCATGCTGGGTCCTTTGATCAAGGTCCAAATTGTACGTCACAGGTTCCAGCAGAGTTCGTAACACAAACAAGACAAGAAGAATAAGCAGAAAGTGGAAATGAAGTGAAATAATTGTAAAGGTTTGCTACCTGAAAGATGTCGCCCAAGGAATCATTGTTCGCTGGCACCATCTTGACTGGAAGCAACTGGCACAAAGCTTCATAAGTTAAAGATTAAAATTGTGATCACTGGTGTTCTACAAACAATCAGTGTTCTCCTTTACATTTCAAAGGTTCAAAGGTACAATTTAATGTCAAAGAAATGTATACAATATACATCCTGAAATCCTTTTTCTTCACAACCATCCACAAAAGTAGAGGAGTGCCCCAAAGAATGAATGACAGTCAAATGTTGGAATGCCAAAGTCCCCCCTCAACTCCCCCCTCCCACACGTAAGCAGCAGCAAGCAACAATCCCCCCTCCCCCCACTGGCAAAAAAAAGCATCGGTACCCACCACCGAGCGCTCAAGTGTGAGCAAAGCAACAGTAAAGACACAGACTAGCAGTTACCCCAAAGACTACATTGTTTACCCTGCATTTGACATACCACAGGTTCTCTCTCTCTCTAATAAGGGAGAAAGAGGTGTCCTTGTTTTCACAGCGAGCGGTGAGACGTAACAAATAACTGGCTGGTTTACAATGTTAGAAATCTGCCACGTTGCTTTTTTTGAGCTCTCTGCCCAAAGATCACAATCACGAGTCTCTGGGCACACAGCCATAGATATGCCGACTCCCCCAACGACACACAGGTCTCTCGATCCGCCCGTCTCCAGAACACCAAGATCCTAGGCTTCCAAAGCTGAGCTGAATACTTAGACCGAGCCCTTGGTGTGCCAAACAACAATGGCTGGTTATGAAACCCCGAGAGCGGGTCCCATTCCCACAAAGAACTGTAGTCGGTGTGTAGCTCCAGGTCAGGGTCTTCAAAAGGACCCCGAAAAGGAAAAATCAAGTTATTAAAGATGGAAATAGAGTTGTTTCTGAAGATGCAAGCAGAGGAGTCGCCATTTAGTGCCATCTTGCACTATGTTCTCCCTGCTTGCACTATCATAAGCCAGCAGAATGAAGCATGGTAGAAGTGCCTTAACCATCCATATTAGAGTCGTGCTGTTTATAATTTCCACTTCAATGTTTCCAATCACTCTGCGTATTCTCTTCTAAAATTGTTAAATCCTAGAAGGATGTTTTTATACAGTATTCTGTTTTTATAACCAGGAGAATCTCACCTGGTCCCTCAACACCGGCTCCATAGCAAAGAAAGCCCAGTAGCGTCTCTACCTTCTGCGAAGGCTGAGAAAAGTCCATCTCCCACCCCCCATCCTCACCACATTCTACAGAGGTTGTATTGAGAGCATCCTGAGCAGCTGCATCACGGCCTGGTTCGGAAATTGTACCATCTCGGATCGCAAGACCCTGCAGCGGATAGTGAGGTCAGCTGAGAAGATCATCGGGGTCTCTCTTCACGATATTACAGACATTTACACCACACGCTGCATCCGCAAAGCAAACAGCATTATGAAGGACACCACTCACCCCTCATACAAACTCTTCTCCCTCCTGCCATCTGGCAAAAGGCACCGAAGCATTCGGGCTCTCACGACCAGACTGTGCAACAATTTCTTCCCCCAAGCCATCAGACTCCTCAATACCCAGAGCCTGGACTGACACCAACCTACTGCCCTCTACTGTGCCTATTGTCTTGTTAATTATTTATTATTATTTATTGTAGTGCCTGCACTGTTCTGTGCGCTTTATGCAGTCCTGGATAGGTCTGTAGTCTAGTGTAGTTTTTGTGTTTTTTCTTACGTAGTTCAGTGTAGTTTTTATATTGTTTCATGTAGCACCATGGTCCTGGAAAACATTGTCTCATTCTTACTATGTTCTGTACCAGCAGTTATGGTTAAAATGACAATAAAAAGTGACTTGACTAGCCCAGTGTGAACTTCTTGCTTTGGGAGTGTGTGTTGGGAATCTCAGATAAGAACAATGCTCTTTCATTCATGCGTTCTTCAATCATATCAGTACACTCTCCTCCACCACCAGTTCCAATGCATAACATAATTTTCAATTTTTTGGACCTCTTTCAAATCCAAATGCCTGGGTAGATTTAAAAATAAAATAAATTGTTATCATTTGCATTATAAAGAACCCATGGCTACAATGAAACATTTTGAACAATCTTATACGTGTTTCTTTAAGGTAAAATTGTGCATCAGTTAGTTGCTTTATTTTGCTGGTCAGAAGGTATGATGTATCAGTCTATTCGCTGTCTCTTCGGGTATTTGTAGCATCATTTACAAATGTAGGATCAGTGTTCAGAAGGAAACAGAAAACAGCTGCCATGCAGACACAGTACAGGGCAGTGGAAGAGGGCAAGGTGAGAAGAACAGTAGGCATCTGCAGAGTAGAAAGGGAGGATGTAGACAAGAAGAGTTAACTCCTATTAGGAGTGGAGGTGGGAATGTTGAGACACCCTGTTTAACAGTAGATATCAGGTATGTGTTTAGTAGATTGGGAACCTATTTCTTGCAGTTAACTTCCTCCTTCTTTGCTATCTGTCATAAATGAGATTGAGATGGGGGATGGAGATTGATTTGAAGCCTAGATGATGATAATATTAAATGAAAACAGGGAAGGTAAGAAAAATAACATTTCTTCTTACATTTATACTGCTGGATCTGGAGATGATATTCAGAAGGTAATTTGGAAGTTAAGAATAAGGCACAGATCTTTTGGTTACCGCCATTATATTAGATGTTGATCATAGTTCAAGTCATTCAGGATCAGCCTGCAGCAACAAGCAAGGCAGAGAAATAAAGAGAAGAATTTTAACTGTAACAAACTGTAAGTGGCTGTAACTAACTGGCTGTAACAAAGGAACATGAGCATATTATTTCATTTTATACTGCAAACTGGTTTGGGCCAGTTCAGATCAAGTCAAGTCAAGTCAAGTCACTTTTTATTGTCATTTCGACCATAACTGCTGGTACAGTACACAGTAAAAATGAGACAACGTTTTTCAGGACCATCGTGCTACATGAGACAATACAAAAACTACACTGAACTACGTAAAACAACACAAAACTACACTAGACTACAGACCTACCCAGGACTGCATAAAGTGCACAAAACAGTGCAGGCATTACAATAAATAATAAACAAGACAATAGGCACAGTAGAGGGCAGTAGGTTGGTGTCAGTCCAGGCTCTGGGTATTGAGGAGTCTGATGACTTGGGGGAAGAAACTGTTACATAGTCTGGTCGTGAGAGCCCAAATACTTCGGTACCTTTTGCCAGATGGCAGGAGTGAGAAGAGTTTATATGAGGGGTGCGTGGTGTCCTTCATAATGCTGTTTGCTTTATGGATGCAGTGTGTGGTGTAAATGTCTGTAATGGCGGGAAGAGAGACCCTGATGATCTTCTCAGCTGACCTCACTATCCGCTGCAGGGTCTTGCAATCCGATATGGTGCAATTTCCGAACCAGGCAGTGATGCAGCTGCTCAGGATGCTCTCAATACATCCTCTGTAGAATGTGGTGAGGATGGGGGTGTGGGAGATGGACTTTTCTCAGCCTTCACAGAAAGTAGAGACGCTGCTGGGCTTTCTTTGCTATGGAGATGGTGTTGAGGGACCAGGTGAGATTCTCCGCCAGGTGAACACCAAGAAATTTGGTGCTCTTAACAATCCCTATGGAGGAGTCGTTGATGTTCAGTGGAGAGTGGTCTTTCGGTGTCCTCCTGAAGTCAACAACCATCTCTTTTGTTTTGTTCACATTCAGAGACTGGTTGTTGACTCTGCATCAGTCCGTTAGCCGCTGCACATCCTCTCTGTATGCTGACTCATCGTTCTTGCTGATGAGACACACCATGGTCGTGTCATCAGCGAACTTGATAATGTGGTTTGAGTTGTATGTTGCAGCACAGTCGTGGGTCAGCAGAGTGAACAGCAGTGGACTGAGCACACAGCCCTGAGGAGCTGACTGAATCATACTACAGCTTTGCAAACAAAGAAACCATCAGTGTATAGAACAATATACACTACAAGTTACTATAATTCTGTAGGCAAACAGGTGATTATACAAACACCTGTAAAAAAAAAGCAATAACTAACAGGAAAAATACAATGAAAACAACTATCTGGATCTTAATCCAACGATACTTACAAACACCAACCTTGTTGGTGGTCCTGGGTCTTTGCTAAATCTGCTCCTTGCTCTGAATTTTATTCCTGTTTCAGTTCAGTGAAGAAAAACCTTCCAAAATTTAATCAGATGTTTCTTTAAATGTATCAACTTCTTTTAAATTCTAAAGTACTCCATGGAGTACAGAATCCATTAAGCTGTGTTGCACTGCAATATTTTGTATCAATCAATGTAAAAAGCAGCAGATCCACAAAATAATTTTATAAAAAGCTCTTAGTTCTTGCCTCCTATTACTTACTTAATTCAAGTTGATCAAAAATTAAATTATGAATATTTACAAATCAGGTTAAATGTAATATTGACAGTTTCATGGAGATGCAATAGTATTCAGCTTTGCTTTAATATTAATGTTCAGGCTTGGATATCCGTTGGGACTGTAGGGATTGTTCATTTTAGCAATTTTTCTTTTGTACTGTTATCCCTCATGCCTGGCTTACTGAATTAACTTGGAGATATTCATTTTTTTTTCTCTTTCTTACTCCTACTCATTAACCATTTAGGGAAATCTCAGATCAAAATGCAATTGCCTGTAAAGTTACATGGACAAAACTTTGATGCAAATAGGCAAGGTCAAAATGATTTTGAGAAAGGAAATCAAGTTTGACTGATTTATTGTCCTTTAAGAAGTAACATGTCCTGTAGATAGCAGGAACTGATGGATATACTGAACCTGGAATTCCAAAAGGCACTCGATAATATACACGTGGTTAATAAATTCTTATGGTGTGGAAGGTAACATATTGACATGAATAGAAGATTGGCTGACAGGAAAACAGAATGAACATAAATGGGTTGGCAGGATATAATGAGTAGTCTGATACAAGCATCAGTGCTGGAACCTCAACCTTTTTAATTATCTATAAAAATGATGTGGATGAAGCTGCAGAGAGTTGCTAAGTTTGCCAGTAATGTGAAAATAGACAAGAACATGTGTTATAAAGTGGACTTCAGGAAGCCACGAGTTAGCAGTATCGGCACAGATTTCTTACAGAATATGACAAAGAGAATATAATGGGAAACTGGTGGATGTGGTGTGTTTGATTTTTCAGGAATCTTTGTATGAAGTCCTGTATAGGAGAATAGTCTCCAGTCTCAAGCAATTGGGGTATTACATTGATGTAGTTTGATTAATTAGTCATAGACAGAAAGGGAAGTGTGTGAAATAAATGGGACGTTCTCAGGTTGATGGGATGTGACCATGGAGGACTGCAGGAAATAATGTTTATGTACCTGCTATTCATAATCTAGAGCAGTGATTTGTCCATCACATTCCAAAGTTTGCTAATGACATAAAACAAGGTGGAATTGTGAGTAGGCAGGAGGATGTAAAGAGGCTTCAAAGGATGTTAGACAAGCTGAGTGGACGGACGTGAGGAGGGAGGAGGTGGACATGGAATGTAATGTGGAAAAACATGCAGCCATTTATTTTGGTGTACCAACCAGAAAAGCAGTCTAACAACTTGGATTCATCAATGACACGTTGGGAAATGGTGTTTAAGAAAACCATGGTGTCCTTGTACACAATGCAATGAAAGCCAACCTTCAGGTGCAGCAAGCAATTAGGAAGGCAAATAATTGGCTTTTATTACAAGACGATGTGAGTGAGAGCAGGAATAGAGTTATCTTCCATCAGTTATAAAGGGGTCTCAGTGAGATCAGACCTGGGGTGATCTTGCCAAGATGTACTTAATGTTGAGGGAGTGCTTCAGAGTGGATGCTGGGATGATGCATTTGCTGTCTGAGGAGGGATTAAGTGCACTGGATCTGTGATTTTTGCCTTTTACTTAATAATCAATCAAAGGTTACCCAGACAAGCCACACAGTAGTCTCTTTATATTCCTCATGGAATTTGTTTCCTAAATGTATTCTCTTTGAAGAATGGGGTGTGATCTCTTTAGAATGTACACCATTTTTACAAAGCTCAAGACAATGGGTGCAGAGAAAGTGTTTTCCTTGGCTAGGTGTAGATTGAAGTTCAAGTTAAAGTCAGGTTTATTTTCATTCAACCGTATACAAAGATGCTGCCAAACGAAATGACATTCCTCCAGACCAAAGTGCACAACACAGTACATATAACTCGCAGATGACACAAAGTAATATTATCACAAATAAATTAGCAAATAATAAAATATATTCCAGAAGTTGGCAATTAGCATAAGGTGTATTTATGACACAAGTTAGACAGTATAATGCTACTGTTGATTCATATGTTATTAAACTTGGGAGGTGGCAGGGAGTTCAGTTCAGTAGTCTTGGCCTGGGGTAGAAGCTGTTTCCTATCCTAACAGTTCTGTCCTAATGCTATGTTACCTCCTGCCTGATGGTAGGGATCAAAGAGATTGTGGGACAGATGGGAGGGATTTTTGACAATGCTAACTGTCCTGTGTACGCAGTACTCCTAATGAATATCTCACGTGGGTGGAAGAAGGACCCCAATTATCCTCTCAGCAGTCCTAGCAATTGTTGAGGCTCTTGTGGTCAGGTGCTTTACTATTCCTGTACCAGATGGTGATACAGCTGCTCAGGAGACTCTCGACTGAGGTTCTGTTAAAATTGTTTAGATTGGGGTGGGGGGGGCAGGGTAACCTCACTCGCCTCACCCTCCTAGGGAAGTGGAAATGTTGCTGTGCTTTCTTGACTACCACGGTGATGTTCAGGGACCAGGTGAAACTTAGTGCTGCTAACTCTCTCCTCGGAGGAGCATGTGAGGAACGGTCAGCCTACATCTTCCTTAAGTCCACAATCACCTCTTTAGTTTTGTCCGTGTTGAGACTCAAGTTGTTGTGCTTGCTTTATTCTATAAGCCACTCTACCTCCTCTCTGTATGCCATCTCATATAAGGTTATAGTGTCATAATGAGGGTAAGCCTTGTTGGGCTGGGATGAGGACGAATTTCTTTACCTGAAAGGTGATGCATCTTTTGGAATTCTTTTTACTGTACATTTGAGTTAAATGAAAATAAGAAATTAATAAATATCTGGACAGTAGTGGACAGATCAGAAAAATGGAGCTATGATATATAACCAGCCATGACCTTGCTGAATGGTGGAACAGGCTCGAAGAATAAGGTGGCATACTTCTGTTCCTCATTGTAATAGTAATGATATGTGTTTAACCAGTGTCTGATAGGGCCAATTGTGAAAGACCGTACAACCTTGAACTGGTGGCTTTCATGCTGTGTACAGAAAAGGCTGGTATTAGACCACAGGAATTATGGCTGTTACATCAAATGAAAACAGCAGCTGCATAACTTCAGATGCAGAAGTATCCTGTTCCCTAAGAAATTCAGTGCTTTGTGGTCAGATATTTTAGTAAAGAAGCAAAGAAAGCAGGTCCAGGTTGTTGTGAAAGACAATTCCCGAGAGCACATCGTCCACCATCGATGCAACCTGGATTTTTGAAAAGATGTACTTGAGCAATGTTGCTGAGTGACTTCTGTCTTACAGATAGAATATATCTGAGTGTGGCCAATGTTCAGACTCTAATACTAGTGATAATAACTTCTACTTCTTTTCCATAAAATTCCGTCAAATACCCACAGGTGCGTACAGTTTCCATTTTCCATTGTATCCATGAATGGTGGTTATTTCACAATCAGATTGTTACCTGCTGCTTTCTTTAAGCATATTCTGATCATCCTTTATTTCAGTCAGGAATTTATGACATGTTTTATTAACGTCCTTGAGTTATTGTCCTGATATATTTACTGTCTGTTACCTGCATTTATATCAGTTGTCTGTAGACTCTAATGACACTGGCCCTGCAGGATCTACAGCATTTAAATTTGTGCATTCTGAAAGCATTTCATAAAATAACACAAAAAAAACCCTTGACAGAATGATTGAATGATTGAATGCAAAGAGAAATGTTGTTTTAAGATTAAAGTCTTTCTTGTATGGTGAAAAGTTCATTTTCCATAAATCACTGGCTGTCATGGTCCGGTCCATGAAGTCCGTTCCGAGGTTTCTGGTTTTTCCCAGTTTCTGTTGTGGGCACATGCTTCTCGTTTTGGGGCTGAGACATAAATACCTCTGCAAACCAGGGATTCCCTGCTGGACTGTCCTGTTTCCCTCCCTGTCTTTTCCCCCCCTCACCTGACTCTCTGCCTGGATACCTCGCCTGACCCTCTGCCTGCTTACCTAGCCTGGATATCCCTCCTGTATCGCTGAAGTTCTACTGCCGGAGCAAGACCGGAGCCTTGTTAGGTCAAGATAAGGAACTGTCTTTCGTTGTGTGGAATTGTCTCTCTGTGTCCACGCCTTCGCTAGGTAGGTCCGGCCGTTTGCCGCTACCTAGTGTTGGGATCTGTCTCTGTGTCCATGCCTTCACTAGATGGGTCTGGCCGTTTGCCGCCACCTTGTGTTGGGATCCGTCTCTTCATGTTCAGCATTCTGTGTATGAGTCCTGGAACTACGTCCTGTTCCCAAGGAGGGGTCTTAGCTCTGTGCTCTATGCTCTCGTCTCTTCTCGTCCAAGGCTCCGTGCTCCCATCTCTTCTAGTCCAAGGTTCCGAGCTCCTAAAGGCACTCGTCCAGTCCATGCCTAGTCCAGCCCTATCCGAGTCTTGTCCATGTGCCTTTACCTGTCCTTGTGTCTTGCCCTACCCAGGAGTTCCTCACCCAAGCCATGTCCAGTCTTGTAGTCTCATCTTGCCCTCGCCTAGTTCTGGAGTCTGAGCCCGAGTCAAGTCCCAGGTCTGGGTCCTTGCCCAGTCTCTGGCTCGGAGTCCATACCCAAGCCTCAAAGTTCCCTAGACCCAGGACCCAAGACCCCAAGCCAGTCTCCGAGCCTCGAGCCCCCAAGCCAGTCTCCGAGCCCCGAGCCCCCAAGCCAGTCTCCGAGCCCCGAGACCCCAAGCCTGTCTCCGAGCCCCGAGACCCCAGACCCCGATCCTGTCTCCGAGCCCCGAGACCCCAGACCCCGATCCTGTCTCCGAGCCCCGAGACCCGAGACCCCGAGCCTGTCCCCGAGCCTCCAGCCCCGAGACCACGAGCCTGTCCCAGAGCCTTGAGCCCCGAGACCCCGAGCCTGTCCCTGAGAGCCCCGAGACCCCAAGCCTATCCCTGAGCCTCGAGCCCCGAGACCCCAAGCCTTTCCCCAAGCCTCGAGCCCCAAGACCCCAGCCTCCAGCCTTGCAGTCATGTCATGTCCTTGCTTGGTTCTGCGGCCTGAGCCCAAGGCAAGACCCAGGTTCTGGGTCCTTGTCCAGCTCTGGCTCAGGGTTCAAGCCCAGGCTCCTAGTTCAAAGTTCCTTGTCCAGTTTCCTTGTTTCTTGTCCATGTCCTAGCACAGGTCTTGCATCCTTGTCCTGTTCCTAGTACTTCAGTGTCTGGGTCTTGCATTTGGGTCCGTTTCCCAACGCCACCCCATTGTGACACTGGCAGCTACACTTATATAGAGATTTTATTCATGAAAAGATAAATTAATATAATACTTGCATTATTTAAAAAGCTTCCGGTTGAGGAGGCTCAAATTAATACTACGATGCACATCTTACATAAAATGTAAAAGCAAAAAATAACAGATGCCATTCACCTGTCAAGCTGCCCTTTACTTAACAATCAAGCCAAGGTTACCCAGTCAAGCTACACCCTATCTCTTTATATCCCTCATGGATTATGGTTCATAGATGATATTCACACAGATTCAGCAGAGCATGGCAATCTTAACACCCTGACTTCATAATCTCTGCTGACATTTACTCTTTACTGTCTCTGAAATCAACTGTTCTTCTTCTTCTATTCTAAAGAAGGTAATTAACAAAGGTTTAGTCAGTCTAATTAGAAAATCTGTATCTGCAGCATGCTACCACCTACACTGGGCCCTCCACAATTTGCCTACTGACACAACCGACTGACAGATGACGCAATAGCCACAGCTCTACACGCGGTCCTTACATGCCTGGAGAAGAGGGATGCTTATGTGAGAATGCTGTTTTTGGAATGCAATTCAGCATTCAACACT
This sequence comes from Mobula birostris, assembly GCF_030028105.1. NCBI lineage: Eukaryota > Metazoa > Chordata > Chondrichthyes > Myliobatiformes > Myliobatidae > Mobula > Mobula birostris. Next base: position 5,411,106 of record NC_092384.1, on the reverse strand, counting down.
TTAATTTCCTCCAGGCTTGACAAGAAGCTCAGTGATCTTGGCCTTCACCCTGCCTTGTGCAGCTGGGTCCTGGACTTCCAGTCAGGTCACCAGCAGGTGGTAAGAGTGAGCTCCCTCATCTCTGCCCCTCTGACCCTCAACACAGGAGCCCCTTCAAGGCTGTGTCGTAAGCCCCCTCCTTTACTCCCTGTGCACCCATGACAGTGTTGCAACCCACAGCTCCAATCTGCTAATTAAATTTGCTGACGGTACTACATTGATTGGCCTAATCTCAAATAATATGAGGCAGCCTATAGAGAAGTCATCACCCTGACCCAGTGGTGTCAAGAAAACAACCTCTCCCTCAATGTTGCAAAAACAAAGGAGCTGGTTGTGGACTGCAGGAGGATCTGAGACAGGCTCACCACTATTGACATCAATGGATCTGGGGTTGAGAGGGTTCAGTTCCTCGGTATATACATCACTGAGGACCTCATGTGCTCTGTACATACTGGCTGTGTGATGAAGAACATACAACAGCGCCTCTTTCACCTCAGATGGTTGAAGAAATTCAGCATGAGTCCCCAAATCCTCAGGGCTTTCTACAGGGGCACAATTGGGAGCATCCTGACTGGCTGCATCACTGCCTGGTATGGGAACTGTACCTCCCTCTATTGCAGGACCCTGCAGAGAGTGGTGTGGACAGCCCAGCGTGTCTGTGGATGTGAACCTCACACTATTCAGGACCCTTACAGTGACAGGTGCATAAAAAAGGCCTGAAGGATCATTGGGGACCTGAGTCACCTCATTCGTAAACTGTACTAGCTACACTAATATGATATTTCCAAATGCACCTCTCGAAATCCTTGTATTTGTCATTGTCTGGAACAATTATTGGCATCTTATGCCACTTTTCCCTCAAACTTCCATCTTTGCCAGTGTATCAAAATGACTACCAACATACTGTGATCAATGTTCCCTCTAAGTTTTAGTAGTCAGTGTGTGCAAAAATCTTATGTTGTGCAAATCTTTTTCCTGTGACAAAAGTATGTGCACACTAAATGCACACATGGCACAGTTTATGTAGGTTTACAAAATATTTAACATAAAACTGCACAGAATAACAAAATAACATACATATTTAAGTCACTCAGTTATCTTTTTCTCTCTGCTGTCTTTGGCATTTACCCATTCTTTGTAAACTATCTAGACTAATAGAACTTCCATCCAATTGATAGCTTTTGATTCTCATTAACATATCCAAATGACATTCACCTAAACGGTTTCTCAGCTTGTTTTTGAGTTGATTCATTAGGCTAAGACCTCACTCACAGTCCGCACTAGACGCAAGAAAGGTTCCCCCAATGTCCATCAACTGTGCAAGGTCACAAAACTGTTCATTTTGAAGTACAAATGCCACCATTTGAGCAAAGTTTGAAATCAGTTTAGATTTAATTTTTTCTTCCTTAGTGTGCTGAGAGACCTAACTGAGGATGGTTGGAGCCCAACTGCCCGAGACTAGAATAGTGGCGCAATACGAGACAGAGATGAAAATAGGGTTTCTAACTAGACGCTATACAAGAATCAGAGTAGAGCTGAAGATTGAGCACCAAACCTCAGTCAGGTGCTCTTTAAATATTAAAATCCTGGCACCAAACAATGGCTGCCAATTAGTGGGATGTGCCTGACTCCTTAAAGGGGTTGTGCTAGCTATCCATATTCCAGAGAGTTTGAGCGTCTAAACTCTGGAAACTGGCTCAGTCAGGTACATAGCATAAGAGGACCCCCTCCCCTGTGGCCACCCGCTGATGGGCCTGGCTGCTTGGAGAGGTGATGATTATAGTCATGAATGGGAGATGGGTCCAAGATGTCCCTTTCAGGAACTCAGCGCTATTCCTCAGGTCCAAATCCTTCCCTGTCCATGGGATCTGTCGAATACCCTGAATAGTTTGTGAATCCAGAATTGTTTTTATGGTGAAGACCTGCTTCCCATTGCCATATCTGGGTGGCAACAGGGCTGATGGTAGTGGGGCTAAAGTACTGGTGCCTACAGGTTTTAGTTTGAAATGTGGAAAGTAGGATTGATATTGAGGATCTTGGGGAGCTGCAATATGAAAGCCACCGGGTTTACTTTCTTGAGAACCTCGAGGGTCCAATGAACTTGGGTGTAACTTCGCAGACTCCACCTGGAGAGACTATTCTGAGTAGACAGCCAGACCTGTTGCCCAGGCTGCAAAGCTAGTCCTTGTCTTCTCTTGTGGTTAAGTTTCATTCCAGCCTTCTGGACAGAGGTCAACAAAATCTCCCTTATTTCTCCCATGTTTCCTTGCAGTGTTGGACTAGATCTTTAGCCGTAGGAACCCCAGCCACGGCCTGCTGCTCAGAGTAGAGTGGTGGAGAATGCCCAAATTGGCATTCAGATGGGGACACCCCATGTGCAAAATACTGTAGTTTTGTAAGTGACTTCTGCCCACATCAAATGGGTGCACTATTCATCGTGTGTCTGTGACCAGGCATCTCAAGGTTCGTTCCATATCCTGGTTAACCCACTCTGTCTGGCCATAGGACTGCGGGAGGAAACCAAGAGGAAAGACTCGCTCTCGCCCTAATCAGCGTACAGAACGTCCTCCAAAAACGTGATGCGGATTGTGGACCCCAATCCGACACACTGTCTACCGGAAATCCATGGATCCTGAAGAAGATGCAGGGTAACCTCAGCCGTCTTTGCTACTGATGGTAGTTTGTCCAACACAATCAATTTGCAAGCTTTTGAAAAACAATCTACAATTACCATGATGACTTAAGACCTATGACAAAATCCATGGAGAAATGTGCCCATGGACTGTCCGGAACAAGTAGAGGGTGAAGGAGCCTTTGATGTTGGGTGTGGGACTTCTTGTTCCAGGCAGACTCCTTGCAGGTATTGTCAGACCTCCTTAGCCATTCCAGTATCTTCTCTTATTGACTACAGGGTCATTCTAGATGTGTATCCCCTTTGAAGTAGCTTAAACTTGACAGAACTTAGGATGAACAGACTGACCTTGGGAATATCTCCTTACGCCTGGCCGGCCTTAGTGAACAAGTGTGTCAATTCCCCAACAAATTGGTGCTATCACCTTAGCTTGGGGCAAAATGGTGGTAGGCTGCTTCTCTCTTTCGGGTTTGTCTAACTGATGAAACAAGGCATCTGAGTTTTGATTCTTTGATCTTGGTCGATAGGTCAAAACAAAATTGAACTGGTTAAAGAAAATAGACCACCTGGCCTGCCTGGAATTCAGTCTTTTGGCCTATTAAATATAAAGCAGGTTTTTGTGGTCTGCCCATACAATAGAAGGGTTCTTAGCCCCCTCAAGCCAATGATGCCATTCCTTCAATGCCAACTTGACTGCAAACAGCTCTCTCTTTCCGATATCATAGTTCACCTCTGCCAAGGATAGCCACCTGTAGAAGAATGCACATTGTCTGAAGGCGTCCGTTGAGACACACTGCACGCACTCTGACTTCCGAGGCATCCGCCTCCACAATGAGGGAGGGTCTTGGTTAGGTGAAACCAAAACAGTAGCTGTCGTGAACTGGTGTTTGAGTTCTGCAACAGTCCAAGCAAAAGAGCCCATGGATCTCTTCATTAGTGCTGTCAGTGTAGCTGCTACTGAGCTGAAGTTCCTGATGTACTTTCTGTAAAAGTTGGCAAATCCCAGGAATGGTTGGACTTGTTTCACATTGGATAGTTGTGGCCAGTCAGAGACTGTCTTACTAGGTCCATTTTGAGACTGTCATTAGCGATGATATAACCCAAAAATGAAATGATGGTTATGTGAAATTTGGATTTATCCAGCTTGACATTACGTCCATGATCTAGAAGCCTCTTTAAGATATCTCTGACATGAATGACGTACTCCTCCATGGACTTTGAGAAAATTAGCCCCTGAGAATTTTGTGCAGGAGATGGGCTGGTTAATATCTGAGGTCAGGAATTGGAACTGTGAATTGAGGCCAGGCTTAGGCTATCCTTTTTCGACCACCCGAGATAGTCCCACTTTCGCACTGCCAGGTGACGATCAGGCTGATGGACTGATCAATCAAGCCTCTAAGTCCTCTGCCGGTTCTTCCAAGGCAAAGACATTCTTTAATTCACCTTGGAGTCCATAGTGGTACAGAGCAGTCAAGGCCTCCTCGCTCCAGCCACACTTCTCGGCCAAAGTCCGAACCTCACTAGCATAGTTGGCTGTTGACCGACTATCCTAACACATCTTCATCAGACTGTCTGAGGCTCTGTTGCCTCCAGTGGGATGATGGAATACTCTCTTTATGGCATTCATTGAATTCTTCTGAATCAGAACAGATCTCTGACCTCCATTCCCAATGCACGGTGACCCAGGCCAAGGCTCTCCTGGTCAGGAAATAGATCATGAAGGCCTCCTTTCCGCACTCCACAGGGAACCAGATGGCTGGATTTCAAACACCAATGAACACTGATTGAGAAAGACGTGGCAAGAACCCTGGTCAATGCTGAATTTATCTGGGGTCAGAAGATAGACTTACTCCACAGAGGGACTGACAGCCTCACCAGAGCGATTCTGGCTTCCTCCTAACAACAGTTGGTGCATGGCGATCTGAGGGTCATGTATCTCCTGGCCCTGTCTTGAAGTTTTCTCACTGTTGCTTTCCACAGCTGATGAGAGGCTCTGATACCCTGCTGAGTGCATGTTAAGCTCAATCATACTGTGACAAGAGACCTAGGCGAGGCTGGTTAGGACTCAAGTGCTGGAGCATCCGAGACTAGAATCGAAACATGATATGGGACTGAAACAAAAGCAGGGTTCCAAACTAGACACGAGATGAAAATCAAAAGTAGAGCTGACAATTGAACACCAAACCTTTGTTCAGGTGCTCTTTAAATATTAAAATCCTGGCACCAAAACATCACCACCAGTTAGTGGGGCTGATCTGAATCTTTAAGGGGGCTATGCCAGCTATCCATAGTCCAGAGAGTCAGACTGTCTAAACCCTGGAAGCTGTCACCATTGGATCCGTATCATAACACTTAGCTCAGTTATTTGTGACCAGTAGTAACAACCATAGTGCTAAATTTGTGGGGAGGCTATATTGGGTTCCTTGTAACATTGAAATTAGAAGCCCAGAGTTATAATCCAGGGTAAGATTTCACTTATCTTCAAAAAAGATAAAAGTATGGAATTGAATTTACTTAATGATTGAATTTAAATACTTATCAGAATCAAGAAATGGTGTTGGAGTATTAGATTGTCATTCAGGTGTAACCGGTATGTAACTGCTCTGTCAGATGACTTGTAAACCATTCTAAACATCTGCTTTGAGAGTAAAATTGGTTGGACTTCACAGCATGTAGCATTGAGTCATACTGGATCCAAATGTAGCAAAGTCACTCATCCAGGAGCAAGTGAATAAATTTGAAGTGCATTTCCATAAAGTAACCAAGCAACAGTCCAAGGCTGCTTTTACAACACTCATCATCACGAAGCACAACGGCAGCCCATGCTTGGGAGCATCACCAACACCATCCTTCATGACTGCTAAATCTATATTTGGAGTTTCCTACTGATTGTGGGAATACACTCACCAAAAGGACTATATCAGCCCAAAGAGAAACTTATTGCCTCCTTATCTATTGCAGTTCTGAATGGAAAGCAATCATTGGCATTGCTAATGAAATTCTAATCCCATAACCCCACAATTCAATAAATACATATTCAAAGCTATGAATAGAAACTTCTTCACAAACAAGAGAAAATCTACAGATGCTGGAAATCCGAGCAACACACACAAATTGCTGGAGGAACTCAGCAGACCAGAAAGCATCTATGGAAAAAAGTACAGTTGACTTTTCGGGCCGAAACCCTTTGGCAGGACCTGAAATGTCGACTATACTTTTTTCCATAGATGCTGCCTGGCCTGTTGATTTCCTCCAGTTTTTTGTGTATGTTGGTTGAATAGAAACTTCTTCATGATTCATATTTCATGTGCTTGTGACTGATCTTTTGCTCTTTCATCCAAGATTCTAACTCAGTTCACTTCGCTGTACAAGGTTCAAAACTGAATTCACTTCAGCTAATTCCAAATGTCCTGCTTTGTCTGGCTGATTGCCACAGGGACCTGCTCCATTCACTCACTAACATTGTTCAGTCTTGAATTGGATTGACTTTATTTCTTACATCCTTCACATACGTGAGGAGTAAAAATCTTTTCACATACATGAGGGGTAAAAATCTTTATGTTACATCTCCGTCTAAATGTGCAATTTGCAATCACAGTAATTTATAATAATTTATAATAAATAGACCAGTCAATTTAATATAGAAATACACTCAAATCAACGTGAGTTAATCAGTCTGATGGCCTGGTGGAAGAAGCTGTCCTGGAGCCTGTTGGTCCTGGCTTTTATGCTGTGGTACCGTTTCCCAGATGGAAGCAGCTGGAATAGATTGTGGCTGGGGAGACACGGGTCCCCAATGATCCTGTGGGCCCTTTTTACACATCTGTCTTTGTAAATGTCCTGAATCATGGGAGGTTCACAACTACAGATGCACTGGGCTGTCCGCACCACTTTCTGCAGAATCCTGCGATTAAGGGAGGTACAGTTCCCATACCAGGCAATAATGCAGCCAATCAAGATGCTCTCAATTGTGCCCCTGTAGAAAGTCTTAGGATCTGGGGGCCCATACCAAAGTTCCTCAACCATCTGAGGTGAAAGAGGCGTCGTTGTGTTTTTTTCACCACACAGCTGGTGTGTACAGACTGCGTGAGGTCCTCGGTGATGTGGATGCTGAGGAACTTAAACCTTTTTACCCTCTCAACCCCAGATCCATTGATGTTAATAGGGGTTAGCCCATCTCCATTCCTCCTGTAATCCACAACCAGCTCCTTTGTTTTTGCGACATTGAGGGAGAGGTTGTTTTCTTGACACCACTGTGTCAGAGAGATGACTTCTTCCCTGTAGGCCACCTCGTTATTGTTTGAGATAAGACCAATCAATGTCGTGTCGTTGGCAAATTTAATTAGCAGATTAGAGCTGTGGGTGGCGACACAGTCATGGGTATACAGGGGGTAAAGGAGGGGGCTTCGTACACAACCCTGGCAGGCTCCTGTATTGAGAGTCAGAGGGGTGGAGGTGAGGGAGCCCACTTTTACCTCTGCCGGTGATCTGACAGGAAGTCCAATTTCCAGCTGCACAAGACAGGGTCAAATCCGAGGTCCCTGAGCTTCTTGTAGAGCCTGGATGGAATTATGGTGTTGAATGCTCAACTGTAGTCCAAGGCAAGATTCTTCCATAAGCATCCTTCTTCTCCAGATGAGTAAGGACAGTATGTAGAGCAGTGGCTATTGCGTTGTCTGTTGATCGGTTGTGTCAGTAGGCGAATTGTAGGGAGTCTAGTTTATGTGGTAGCAAGCTGCAGATGTAATCCTTGACCAGCCTCTCAAAGCATTTGCTTATTATTGAGGTGAGTGCAACAGGACGCCAGTTGTTCAGGGATGTTACCTTGGTCTTTTTTGGTACAGGGACAATGGTGGATAATTTGAAGCAGGAGGGCATTCTACACTGAGAGAGGGAGAGATTTAAAACGTCTGTCAACACACCTGCTAGCTGTGCTGCGCACATCCTGAGTACTTGCCCTGGGATGCCGTCCAGTGCCGCAGCCTTGCGACTGTCCACTCATTGGAAACATCTGTGTTCCTCAGCCTCAGAGATGACCAGGTTGCAGGTTGTAGTGGTGGCTTTCCTCAGAGGCTCAGAGTTAGCGACATCAAACTGAGCGTAAAAGTGATTGAGCTCATATGAGAGAGAGGCTGTCATGTTGGCGGCACCACATGTTTGGATTTGAGGTCTGTGATGATATGTAACACTTGCCACAAGTCACGTGTGCTATTCGTTGTGAATCTTGACTCAATCTTGTCCCTGTATTGTTGTTTCGTAGCCTTGATAGCTTTGCACAGATTGTAGCTGCTTTTCTTGAGCTCTTGCTGATTGCCGGCAATGTAAGCTCTATGTTGCGCTGTAAGTGCTGCTCACACGGAACTATTGATCCAGAGTTTCTGGTTCGGGAAGACCCTGACCACCTTCCGGGGGGCAACGTCGTCGATGCACTTCTGGATGAAGCACATGACTCCATCCGTGAGCTCAGAGGATGAGACTGGAGGTAGATAGGAGCTACAAGGAGATAGTCACCCTGAGGCTGCAGGAGTTAGACAAGTGGGTTACTGTCAGGGATGGGATGGGAAGAGCTCAGATAGAGCAATCCCCCTCAGTAATTGTTATCATTATCTCGTTTTGGATGTTGTTGAGGGGGCTGATCTGACAGAGGACGATCACAACAATTGGGTCTCTGGCCCCGAGCCTGGTTCTGTGGTGCAGAAGGGCGAGAAGAAGATGAGGAATGCGGTAGTCACAGGCAATTCAATAGTGAGGCCAACAGACAGGAGGTTCTGAAGACCTGGTAGAGATACCTGCATGGTGTGTTGCCTCCCAGGTGCCAGGGTACAGGATGTCTCAGATCGGGTGCGGAGTATTCTGAAGGAAGAGGGTGGACAGCCAGAAGTCTTGGTACATGGTGGTACCAATGAAATAGTTAGAAAAAAGAAGGAGCTCCTGAAGAAAGAATTCAGAGAGTTGGGTGGGAAGCTGAAAATCGGGATCTCCAGGGTAGTAATTTCAGGATTGCTGCCTGTGCCATGTGCTAACGAGTATAAGAATAGCATGATCAGGTGTATGAATGTGTTGCTGAGAGACCGGTGTAGGGGCCAGAGCTTTGGGTTCCTGGATCACTAGGGCCCTTTCTGGGAGCGGTACGACCTGTACAAAAAAGGATGAGTTATACCGGAACCCAAAGGGGTCCAATATCCCATATTTGGCAGGGGGATGGGAACTGGAGTAATAGGGCTGAGGAAGGGGAAAACAGAAATAAATCAAAGATAGCGTGGAACAGCAATGATAGAAAGGACAGGCAGGAGATGAGGCATAATCACACCCAGTGGGATGCGTTACAGGGCAATAGGGGTGGGGTGCAGTTAAAACAGAAAGCAACACATACTGGACTGAAAGTGCTATTTTTGAATGCACGCAGCATAAGAAATAAAATGGACGATCTTGAAATTAAGCGACAGATTGGCAAGTATGACGTTGTAGCCATCTCCGAAACTTGGCTAAAGGATGGCTACCATTGGGAGCTGAATGTCCAAGGATGTACAATTTATCGGAAAGATAGGTTAGTAGGCAGATGGGTTGATGTGTCCTATGTATAAGAAATAATACTAAGTTATTAGAAAGGGATGACATAGGATTGAAAGGTGTAGAGACTCTATGGATTGAGGTAAGAAATGGCCAGGGTAAAAGGACCCTAATGGCAGTTGTACACAGGCGTCCAAACAGCAGTTAGGATGTGGATTGCAAATTACAGCAGGAGATAGAAAAGGCATGTCAGGAGGGCAATGTCATGATAATCATTGGGGATTTTAACATGAAAGTGGATTGGGAAAACCAAGCCAGTGCTGGACCTCAAGAGAGAGAATTTGTAGAATGTCTAAGGGATGGCTTTTTAGAACAGTTTGTTATTGAGCCCACTAGGAGATCGGCTGTGTTGGATTGGGTGTTGTGCAATAATCCGGAGGTGATAAGAGAGTTTAAGGTTAAGGAACCCTCAGGGAACAGTGATCACAATATGATTGAGTTCACTGAAATTTCAGAAGAGGAAACTAAATTCTAATGTATCAGTATTTGAGTGGAATAAAGAAAATCACAATATCATTAGAAGGGAACTGGACAAGGTTGACTGGAAAGAGACTAGCAGGAAGGACAGCAGAGCATCAATGGCACGAGTTTCTGTGAAAAATGAGGGAAGTGCAAGATAGATATGTTCCAAATAAGAAGATTTTTTCAAATGGAAGAAGGACACTACTGTGGCTGACAAGTGAAGTCAGAGCCAACGTAAAAGCAAAAGAGAGGGCATACAAGGAAGCCAAAACAAGTGGGAAGATAGTGGATTGGGAATCTTGTAAAAACTTGCAGAAGGAAACTAAGAAGGTCGTTAGGAAGAAATAGATGAATTATGAAAGGAAGCTGGTGATTAATATCAAAAAAGATACTGAAAGAATTTTTAAGCATATAAAGGGTACATAGAACATAAAACAGTACAGCACAGTACAGCACCTTCAGCCCACTATGTTGTGCCGATCGTCAAACCCTATCTCCCATATGACCCCCCACCTTAAATTCCTCCATATACCTGTCTAATAGTCTCTTAAATTTCACTAGTGTATCTGCCTCCACCACTGACTCAGGCAGTGCATTCCACGCACCAACCACTCTCTGAGTAAAAAACCTTCCTCTAATATCCCCCTTGAACTTCCCACCCCTTACCTTAAAGCCGTGTCCTCTTGTATTGAGCAGTGGTGCCCTGAGGAAGAGGTGCTGGCTATCCACTCTATCTAGTCCTCTTATTATCTTGTACACCTCTATCATGTCTCCTCTCATCCTCCTTCTCTCCAAAGAGTAAAGCCCTAGCTCCCTTAATCTCTGATCATAATGTATACTCTTTAAACCAGTCAGCATCCTGTTAAATCTCCTCTGTACCCTTTCCAATGCTTCCACATCCTTCCTATAGTGGGGTGACCAGAACTGGACACAGTACTCCAAGTGTGGCCTAACCAGAGTTTTATAGAGCTGCATCGTTACCTTGCGACTCTTAAACTCTCTCCCTCGACTTATGAAAGCTAACACCCCATAAGCTTTCTTAACTACCCTATCCACCTGTGAGGCAACTTTCAGGGATCTGTGGACATGTACCCCCAGATCCCTCTGCACCTCCACACTACCAAGTATCCTGCCATTTACTTTGTACTCTGCCTTGGAGTTTGTCCTTCCAAAGTGTACCACCTCACACTTCTCTGGGTCGAACTCCATCTGCCACTTCTCAGCCCATTTCTGCATCCTATCAATGCCTCTCTGCAATCTTCGACAATCCTCTACACTATCTACAACACCACCAACCTTTGTGTTATCTGCAAACTTGCCAACCCACCCTCCTACCCCCACATCCAGGTTGTTAATAAAAATCACGAAAAGTAGAGGTCCCAGAACAGACCCATGTGGGACACCACTAATCACAATCTTCCAATCTGAATGTACTCCCTCCACCACGACCCTCTGCCTTCTGCAAGCAAGCCAATTCTGAATCCACCTGGCCAAACTTCCCTAGACCCCATGCCTTCTGACTTTCTGAATAAGCCTACCGTGTGGAACCTTGTCAAATGCCTTACTATAATCCATATAGATCACATCCACTGCACTACCGTCATCTATATGCCTGGTCACCTCCTCAAAGAACTCTATCAAGTTTGTTAGACACGATCTGCTCTTCACAAAGCCATGCTGACCGTTCATGATCAGACTATGAATCTCTAAATGTCCATAGATCCTATCTCTAAGAATTTTTTCCAACAGCTTTCCCACCACAGACGTAAGGCTCACTGGTGTATAATTACCTGGACAATCCCTAGTACCTTTTTTGAACAAGGGGACAACATTTGCCTCCCTCCAGTCCTCCAGTACCATTCCCGTGGACAACAAGGACATAAAGATCCTAGCCAGAGGCTCAGCAATCTCTTCCCTCGCCCCGTGGAGCAGCCTAGGGAATATTCCATCAGGCCCTGAGGACTTATCCGTCGTAATGTATTTTAACAACTCCAACACCTCCTCTCCCTTAATATCAACATACTCCAGAACATCAACCTCATTCATATTGTCCTCATCATCATCAAGTTCCCTCTCATTGGTGAATACCGAAGGGAAGTATACATTGAGGACCTCACTCACTTCTACAGCCTCCAGGCACATCTTCCCACCTTTATCTCTAATCAGTCCTACCTTCACTCCTGTCATCCTTTTTTTCTTCACATAACTGAAGAATGCCTTGGGGTTTTCCTTTACCCTACTTGCCAGGGCCTTCTCATGCCCCCTTCTTGCTCTTCTCAGCCACTTCTTAAGCTCCTTTCTTGCTTCTGTATATTCCTCAATAGACCCATCTGATCTTGCTTCCTAAACCTCATGTATGCTGCCTTCTTCCCCCTGACTAGATTTTCCACCTCACTTGTCACCCATGATTCCTTCACCCTACCATTCTTTATCTTCCTCACCGGGTCAAATTTATCCCTAACTTCTCGCAAGAGATCTCTAAACACCAACCACATGTTCATAGTACATTTCCCTGCAAAAACATCATCCCAATTCACACTTGCAAGTTCTAGCCTAATAGCCTCATAATTTGCCCTTCCCCAATTAAAAATTTTTCTGTCCTCTCTGTTTCTATCCTTTTCCATGATAATGCTAAAGGCCAGGGAGCGGTGGTCACTGTCCCCCAGATGCTCAGTTAAAAGAGAGTCGTGGGTGAATATAAGACTACCCTCGTAAGTGTCAGGGTAGTGAAGCTTGTGCAGTGAAAATTACGATTGAGAAGGTGCTCAGGAGGTTTAATGGTCCGAGGGTGGATAAACCTCCTGGACCTGATGGAATGCACCCTCCGGTTCTGAAGGAAGTAGCTGGAGAGATTCTGGCATTGTACTGGGTGGCTGCAAAATTGCAAATTTAAGAAGGGTGGGAGGCATCAGAAAGGAAACTATAGACCTTTTAGCCTGACATCAGTGGTTGGGAAGTTGCTGGAATCGATTGTTAGGGTTGAGATTATGGAGTACCTCGAGGCGCATGACAAGATGGGCCAAAGCCAGCATGGTTTCTTGAAAGGAGAATCCTGCCTGACTAACCTACTGCAATTTTTTGAGGAAATTACAAGCAGAGTAGACAAAGGAGTTGCAGTTGATGTGGTGTACTTGGATTTTCAGAAGGCCTTTGACAAGGTGCCTCACATGAGGCTGCTGAACAAGATAGGACCCAGTGGAATTACAAGGGAGTTACTACCATGGGTGGAGCATTGGCTGGTCAGCAAAAAAAAAGAAAGTGGGAATAAAAGGATCCTATTCTGGCTGGCTGCTGGTTACCAGTGGAGTTCCAGGGGCTGGTGTTAGAACTGCTGCTTTTTACGATGTATATCAATGATTTGGACTATGGGATTAATGGATTTGTAACTAAATTTGCCAATGATACAAAGATAGGTGGAGGAGCGGGTAGTGCCGAGGAAACAGAGCCTGCAGAAAGACTTAGATAGTATAGGGGAATGGGCGAAGAAGTGGCAAATGAAATACAATGTTGGAAAGTGTATGGTCATGCACTTTGGTGGAACAAATGATCGGGCAGACTATTATTTAGATGGGGAGAGAATTCAAAATGCAGAGTTACAAAGGGACTTGGGAGTCCTTGTGCAGGATACCCTAAAGGTTAACCTCCAGGTTGAGTCGGTGGTGAAGAAGGCAAATGCAATGTTGGCATTCATTTCTAGTGTTAGAATATAAGAGCAAGGATGTGATGTTGAGGCTCTGTAAGGTACTCATGAGACCACACTTGGAGTATTGTGTGCAGTTTTGGTCTCCTTATTTTAGAAAGGATATACTGACATTGGAGAGGGTTCAGAGAAGATTCACAAGAATGATTCCAAGAATGAAAGGGTTACCATACGGAGAACATCTGGCAGCTCTTGGGCTGTATTCCCTGGAGTTCAGGAGAATGAGGGAGGATCTCATAGAAACATTCCGAATGTTAAAAGGCCTGAACAGATTAGATATGGCAAAGTTATTTCCCATGGTAAGGGAGTCCAGGACAAGAGGGCACGACTTCAGGACTGAAGGATGTCCATTTAGAACAGAGATACAGAGAAATTACTTTAGTCAGAGGGTAGTAAATCTGTGGAATTTGTTGCCATGAACCAAGTCATTGATTACATTTAAGGCAGAGATAGATAGGCTCTTGATAGCCAGGGCATCAAAGAGTATGGGGAGAAGGCAGGGGAGGGGAGATGACTTGAAGAATTGGAACAGCCCATGATTGAATGGTGGAGCAGACTTGATGGGCTGAATGGCCTACTTCTGCTTCTATATCTTATGTCTTATGGTCATCATGGAAGATATTTCAGTCAACGTCAATGAAGCAGTCCTGCAGCATGGAGACCGATTGGTCGGACCAACAGTGGACGATTTTAACTATGGCCGCCTCTTGTTTCCTTGTTTCAGCTGCTACCTGTACGTTGGCAAAAGCAGAATTGAAGAGTGATCTGATTTTCCAAAAGCTGGGCGAAGGAGAGCTTTGTAAGCATTGCAGAAAGGAGTGTAATAGTGGACAAAGTATCTTATCTCCACAAGTGCTCACCTGGATGTGCTGACAAAACTTAGGAGAGACTTTTGTCAGCAACGCTCGATTAACGTCACCGACGACGATGAATGCAGCCTCTGGGTGTGCAGTCTTCACAATGTTGATGGTCTCATACAGTTCCTCCCACTGTGATGATAACAGCCGTGAACTCCCTGGGCAGTCAGTAGGGTCTGCACAGCAGTACCAGATATTCCAGGTCTGGGGAAAAACAGAATTTGAGTGCATGCACATTCTGCGGGTCGCACCCAGCATTGTTATCCATGAAGCATACCCCTCCTCCTTTAGTTTCCCCAGAGAGGTTTTTTGACCTGTCCACCCAGAACAGGGAGAACCCAGAGAGCTCAATGGCATGATCCAATATCTCCTCTGTCAGCCAGGTCTCCACAAAGCACAAAACATTACATTACTTTGTTTCCTGCTGACAGAACATTCAGTTCACACAGCTTGTTGTCCAGGGACTGAATGTTAGCCAGGAGTGTGTTAGGGAGTAGTGGCTGATTTGCACACCGCCTCACACTCACCAGGACGCCGGCCCTTCTCCCTCACCTCTGGTGCTTGTTCCGAGGTAGTGGCGATGTAAGAGATGAGTCTCCCATGGATGGTGCAAGCAGGGGATCCCAGTGTAGGAAAGACGGTTGCCTCTATTCACTGAATCACTGGCTGATTTTTTTTTAAATACAGAAAGGTTTATATATAAAATGAATATTGGAAAAACATTCATGGATGAGGCACAAATTTCTGATCTGTGCCTTTGTCACTTCCAGCTTTGTTGCCTCCAGACTATATTCCACATTGGCCATGCTCTTTCCATTCTCTGGGAACCTGAGACAATTCAGAATTAATTCAGATTTCACTTGCCAGTGTGGAATCCTGTACCAGACCTTGTTCTCTCAATAGCCTTGTGCTTGCTGACCTACACAACAGTTCTAGATTAAGATACATTTTGATTTTAAAGTCCTTAACCTTAGATTCAAAGCTGTGCCCAGCCATTTCTTTTACTTCCTCAGCTGTAATGCCCTCCGGTCCTGTAATCCCATAGTTACAGTTGTTCCATTGCAGGCTCCTGAGATCTCTTTAATTTTCTTGCTCTTTCTACTTGAAGGCTGGACGGTCTGTTTCCATGGTGTAATAACTCTGTGGCCATTTGTAGCAATATCTTTAACAGCTAATCTCTCGGATTCTCTCTTTCCAACTTTCTGCTTCTTTTCTCACTTTTAAGAAAATTATGTTCAAAGTAAATGTATTATCAAAGTATATATATACTACCACAGGATTCATTTTCATGTGGGCATTCACAGTAAATTCAAAGAAACACAATAGAGGTGTAGATGCAAGTGTAGCACTTAAACATAGAAACATAGAAAATGGGTGCAGGAGTAGGCCATTCAGCCCTTCGAGCCTGCACCACTATTCAGTATGATCATGGCTGATCATCCAACTCAGAAACCTGTATCTGCCTTCTCTCCATACCCCCTGACCCCTTTAGCCACAAGGGCCATATCTAACCCCCTCTTAGATATAGCCAATGAACTGGCCTCAACTGTTTCCTGTGGCAGAGAATTCCACAGATTCACCACTCTCTGTGTGAAGAAATTTTTCCTCATCTCGGTACTAAAAGGCTTCCCCTTTATCCTTAAACTGTGACCCCTTGTTCTGGACTTCCCCAACATCGGGAACAATCTTCCTGCATCGAGCCTGACCAATCCCTTTAGAATTATATATGTTTCAATAAGATCGCCCCTCAGTCTTCTGAATTCCAGCGAGTATAAGCCTAGTCAATCCAGTCTTTCATCATATGAAAGTCCTGCCATCCCAGGAATCAAACTGGTGAACCTTCTTTGTACTCCCTCTATGGCAAGAATGTCTTTCCTCAGATTAGGGGACCAAAACTGCACACAATATTCCAGGTGTGGTCTCACCAAGGTCTTGTACAACTGCAGTAGTACCTTCCTGCTCCTGTACTCTGCTTTGTTCTGGGGCTGCTCCGGCCTTTGTTCTGGAGCTGCTCCGGCCTATGGTCAGGCCACACTTAGATCCCCACCAGTTTGCCTACCAGCCCCGACTAGGAGTTGAGGATGCCATCGTCTACCTGCTGAACCGTGTCTACGCCCACCTGGACAAGCCAGCAAGCACTGTGAGGGTCATGTTTTTTGACTTCTCCAATGCATACAACACCATCCGCCCTGCTCTGCTGGGGGAGAAGCTGACAGCGATGCAGGTGGATGCTTCCCTGGTGTCATGGATTCTTGATTACCTGACTGGCAGACCACAGTACGTGTGCTTGCAACACTGTGTGTCCGACAGAGTGATCAGCAGCACTGGGGCTCCACAGGGGACTGTCTTGTCTCCCCTTCTCTTCACCATTTACACCTCGGACTTCAAGTACTGCACAGAGTCTTGTCACCTTCAGAAGTTTTCGGATGATTCTGCCATAGTTGGATGCATCAGCAAGGGAGATGAGGCTGAGTACAGAGCTACGGTAGGAAACTTTGTCACATGGCGTGAGCAGAATTATCTGCAGCTTAATGTGAAAAAGACTAAGGAGCTGGTGATAGACCTGAGGAGAGCTAAGGTACCGGTGACCCCTGCTTGCATCCAGGGGGTCAGTGTGGACATGGTGGAGGATTACAAATACCTGGGGATACGAATTGACAATAAACTGGACTGGTCAAAGAACACTGAGGCTGTCTACAAGAAGGGTCAGAACCGCCTCTATTTCCTGAGGAGACTGAGGTCCTTTAACATCTGCCGGATGATGCTGAGAATGTTCTACGAGTCTGTGGTGGCCAGTGCGGACATGTTTGCTGTTGTGTGCTGGGGCAGCAGGCTGAGGGTAGCAGACACCAACAGAATCAACAAACTCATTCGTAAAACCAGTGATGTTGTGGGGATGGAACTGGACTCTCTGACGGTGGTGTCTGAAAAGAGGATGCTGTCCAAGTTGCATGCCATCTTGGTCAATGCCGCCCATCCACTACATAATGTACTGGGTGGGCACAGGAGTACATTCAGCCAGAGACTCATTCCACCGAGATGCAACACAGAGCGTCATAGGAAGTCATTCCTGCCTGTGGCCATCAAACTTTACAACTCCTCCCTTGGAGGGTCAGACACCCTGAGCCAACAGGCTGGTCCTGGACTTATTTCATAATTTACTGGCATAATTTACATATTACTATTTAACTACTTATGGTTCTATTACTATTTATTATTTAAGGTGCAACTGTAACGAAAACCAATTTCCCCCGGGATCAATAAAGTATGACTTTGAGTATGAATATGACTATGACTACTTGAATCCTCTTGCTATGAATGCCAGCATACGATTCGCCTTTTTCACCGCCTCCTGTACCTGCATGCCCACTTTCAATGACTGGTGCATAATAACACCCAGGTCTCGTTGCACCTCCCCTTTTCCTAATCGGCCATCATTCAGGTAATGATCTGTTTTCCTGTTCTTGCCACCAAAGTGGATAACCTCACATTTATACACATTAAATTGCATCTGCCATGAATTTGCCCACTCACCCAACCTATCCAAGTCACCCTGCATCCTCTTAGCATCTTCCTCACAGCTAACACTGCCACCCAGCTTCGTGCCATCCGCAAACTTGGAGATGCTGCATTTAATTCCCTCGTCTAACTCATTAATATATATTGTAAACAACTGGGGCCAGCACTGAGCCTTGTGGTACCCCACTGTTCTGCTTGCAACGAGGAAGTTTGTGGGGAGGGACAAATGGACAAGGGAGTCGTGTAGGGAACGATGCCTGCAGAAAGCAGAAAGTGGGGGTGTGGGCAAGATGTGCTTGGTGGTGGGATCCCTACACTTGCTCCCTCACTACCATTCAGAGTCCTAAATAGTTCTTCCAGGTGAGGCGACACTTCACCCGTGAGTCTGTTGGTGGTCATATATTGTGTTCAGTGCTCGCAGTGTGGCCTCCTGTATATTGGTGAGACCTGACGGAGATTGGGAGACCACCGCTCCATCTGCCAGAAAAAACAGGATCTTCCAGTGGCCACCCATTTTAATTCTACTTCCCATTCCAATATGTCCATCCATGGCCTCCTCCACTGTTGTGATGTGGTCACACTTAGGTTGGAGGAACAATATCTTATATTGCTTTTGGATAGCCTCCAACCTGATGGCATGAACATTGATTTCTCAAACTTCAGATAATGCTCCTCTGCCCTTCTCCATTTCCCATCCTCTTTTCCCTCTCTCACGTTACCTCCTTGCCCTCCCACTGCCTCCCTCTGGTGCTCCTCCCCCCTTTCTTTCTTCCATGGACTTCTGTCTCTTTCACCAATCAACTCCAAGCTCTTTACTTCATCCTGCTCCCTCCAGGTTTCACCTGTCACCGCATGCTTCTCTTTCCCATCACCCTCTGCCTTTTAAATCTATCCTCCGCATTTTTTCCAGTCCTGCCATAGGCTTTCAACCCGAAATGTTGGCTGAACTCTTTTCCTAGATGCTGCCTGGCCTGCTGAATTCCTCCAGCATTTTGTGTGTGTTGCTTGGATTTCCAGCATCTGTGAATTTTCTCTTGTTTGTGATTGAATTACAGCCTTGAGTCTGTGTGGATAGGTATCTATCAGCTTTGCACATCTGGACACTGCAATTTTTTCCCCATTCTTCTTCACAAAACTTCTCAAGCTCTGTCAGGTTGCATGGAGAGCGTGAGTGAATAGTGCTTTTCAAGGTCAGCCACAAATTCTCAATGGGATTGAGGTCTGGAATTTGACTTGGCCATTCTAGGACATTAACTTTGTCATGTTTAAGCCATTCCTGTGTAGCACTGGCTTTATGCTTGAAGTCATTGTCTTGCTGGGAAACAAATCTTCTCCCGAGTCACAGTTCTGCAAACTGCATCAGATTTTCCTCCAGGATTTTCATTGTATTTGTATATATTCATTTTACTTTCTACCTTCATAAGCCTTCCAGTGCCTGCTGCAGTGAAGCATCCCCACAGCAAGAATCAGCCACCACCAAGTTTCATGGTAGGGGTGGTGTGTTTTTGATGATGTGTGGTGTCTGGCTTACGCCAAACGTAGTATTATTTAGTCTGATGGCTAGAAAACTGAATTTGAGTTTCAGCAGACCATAGAACCTATACTGACTCACCAGCAGCAGGACCTTCCAGATACAGGTGTAGTTGTACTATAATCAATTGAAACACCTTGTCTGCGCACGGTGATCTAATTATGTGACTTCTAAAACTAATTGGCTTCACCAGTGATGATTTGTGTGTCATATTAAAGGGGGTGAATACTTCTACAATCAATTATTTTGTGTTTTATATTTGCAAATAATTTAGGTGACTTTGTAGAGATCTGTTTTCACTCTGACACAAGAGACTTTTTCTGTTTATCAGTGTCAAAAAAACCAAATTACATCCACTGTGATTCAATGTTGTAAAACAATAAAACATGAAAACTGCCAAGTCAGAGTGAATACTTTTTTTAGGCCCTGTAAAGATATATGAGCTGAATTAGACCATTTGGCCCATTGTGTCTACTCCAGCATTTCATCATGGCTGATCCATTTTTCCTCTCAGCCCCAATCTCCTGCCTTCTCCCTGTATACCTTCATGCCCTGCCCAATCAATAATCTATCAACTTCTGCCTGAAATATACATAAGACTTGGCCTTCACAGTTGCCCATGGCAAAGAATTCCACAAATTCACCACTCTCTGGCTAAAAAAATTCCTCTTCATCTCTGATAAAAGAATGTCCCTCTATTCTGAGGCTGTGTCCTCTGGTCCTCAATTATCTCACCAGAGGAAATATCCTCTCCACATTATTCTCTCAAGGCCTTTCACTATTCGCTAGGTTTCAATGAGGTCACCCCTCGTTCTTCTGAATTCTAGTGAATACAGGCCCAGAGCCATCAAACATTTTTCATATGACATACAGTTTAATTTTTGAATCATTTTAATGGACCCCCTTTGAACCCTCTCCAGTAGCAACACATCCTTTCTAAGATAAGGGATCCAAATATGCACACAATACTCTAGGTCAGGCCTCGCCAGTGCTTTATAAAGCCTCAACATTACATCCTTGGTTTTATATTCTAGTCTTCTTGAAATGAATGGCAGCATTGCATTTGCCTTCCTCAGCACAGACTCAACCTACAAATGAACCTTAAGGAAACCTGCTCGAGGACTCCCAAGACCTTTTGTACCTCATATTTTTTAAATTTCTCTCCATTTAGAAAAGTCTACCCTTTTATTTCTTCTACCAAAGTGCACGACCATACATTTCTCAAAACTGTATTCCCTCTGCCATTTCTTTGCCCATTCTCCTAATATGTCTAAGTCCTTCTGTAGCTTCTCTACTTCCTCAGAACTATCTGCCCCTCATCTCTCTTCATATCATCTGTAAACTTTGTACCAAAACCATCAATTCCATCATCCAAATCATTGACATACAATGTGTAAAGAATCAGCCCTAACGTGGATTCATATGAATCGTCACTAGTCACCGGCAGCCAATCAGAAAAGGCTCCCTTTATTCCCACTCTGTGCCTTCTGCCAATCAGCCACTGCTTTATCCTTGCTTGTATCTTTCCTGTAATACTATGGGCTCTTCACTTATTAAGCAACCTCATATGTGGCACCCTGTCAAAGGATTTCTGAAAATCCAAGTACCCAACATCAACCGAATATTCTTTGTCTATCCTGCTTGTTATTTCTTTAAAGAATTCCAATAGATTTGTCAGACCGTGGCCTATGGCCTACTTTATGATGTGCCTCCCAGTGACCCAAAATCACATCCTTAACAACTGATTCCAACAGCTTCCCAACCACTGAGGTCAGACCGAGTGGCCTATAATTTCCTTTCTTCTGTCTCTCTCCTTTTTGAGGAATGGAGTGATATTTACAATTTTCCAGTCCTCCGGAACAATTCCAGAATTTAGTGATTCTTCTAGGATCAATACTAACACCTCCACAATCTCTTCAGCCACCTCTTTCAGAACCCTGTGGTGTACACTATTTGGCTCAGGTGACTCTACCTTAGGAACTTCCAGTTTCCCAAGAACCTTCTATGACATTCTGGAACTTCTGGCGTACTGCTAGTATCTTCCACAGTGAAGACTAATACAAAATACTTATTCAGTTCACCTGCTATTTCCTTCTCCCCCATTATTACCTCTCCAGCATCATTTTCCAGCAGTCTGATAGCCACTCTTGCCTCTCTTTTACACTTTATGTATTTGAAGAAACATTTGTTTTCCCCTTTAATATTTTTGGCTAGCTTACTTTCGTATTCCATCTTTTGCTTATTGACTTTTCTAGTTACCTTCTGTCAGTTTTTAAAAACTTCCTAATCCTCTAACTTGTAACTAATTTTTGCTCTAATATATGCCCTCTCTTTGGCTGTGACTTCTCTTGTTACCCACGATTGTGTCCTCTTGCTTTTACAGTACTTCTTCTTCTTTAGGATGTATATGTCCTGTGCCTTCTCAATTGCTTCCAGAAATTCGGAGCTTGCCCAGGTAGATAGGGGGGGGAATACTGACGAGGATGATATGTTCCACAAAGGAGGAAGTTCTCAAATGGCAGGGCTAGCCAACTGTGGCTGACAAGGGAAGTTAAGAACTGCCTAAAAGCCAAGGAAAGGGCATATAATGTAGCAAAAGTGAGTGGGAAGTTTGATGATTGGAAAGTTTTTAAAATCCAACAGAAGGCAACTGAAAAAGCTACGAAGCGAGAAGATGAAATATGAGGGCAAACTAGCCGATAATTTAAAGCAGGATAGTAAAAGTTTTTTCAGTTACAGAATACAGTGTTGGGAAATGTCTGATAATGCATTTTGGTCACAGGAACAGTAGTGCGGTCTATTATCTAAATGGGGAGAAAATTTTAACATCGGAGATGGAAAAAGACTTTGGAGTCCACGTGCAAGACTCCCAGAAAGTTAATTCATAGGTTGAGTCTGTGGTAAAGAAGACAAATGCAACGTTGTCATTTATTTCAAGGGGAATATAATATAGAAACAAGGAGATAATGCTGAAGGCTTATAAGATACCGGTCAGGCTGCACTCAGAGTATTGTCAACAGTTTTGGGACCCTTATCTCAGAAAGGATATATTGTCATTGGAGTAAATTCAGAAGGATGATTCTGGGAATGACAAGTTTAAAATATGAGGAGCTTTTTTTACAGTTTAGGGCTGTAGTCACGGGAATTTAGAAGAATGTGTGGGGACCTCATTAAAACCTATTGAATGTTGAAAGGACTAGATAAGGTGTATGTGCAGAGGATGTTCCCTCTGACAGGAGTATCCTGAACTAGAGGGCACAGCCTCAAAATTGAGGGGCAACCATTTAGAACAGGAGTAAAGAGGAAATTTTTTCAGCCAAAGACTAGTGAATCTATGTAATGCTTTGCCACAGACTGCAGTTGAGGTTCAAGTCTGTGGGTATATTTAAGGAGGAGGTTGATAGATTCCTGATTGGTCAGGGCATCAAGGGATATGGTGAGAGGGCAGGTGTATAGGGTTGAATGGGATCTGGGATCAGCCATGTTGAAATGGCAGAGAGGACTTGATGGGTTGAATGGCCTAATTCTGTTCCTACATCTTTTGGTCATATGGTCTAATTCCAGCCATTGCATTCTCTGCCTCATCTCTGCCAGTGTTCTTTTCCAGGTAATTTTGGTGAACTCTTCTCTCATGCCTCTGTAATTCCCTTTACTCCATTGTAATACTAATACATCTGACTTTAGCTTCTCCTCAAATTTCAGGGTGAATTCTATCACATTTTGATGACTTTCCCCTACGTGTTCTTTTACCTTATGCTCTTTAATCATTTCCAGTACATTGCACAACACCCAGTCCAGAACGGCTGATCTCCTAATGGGCTCAACCATGAGCTGCTCTTGAAAGCCATCACAAAGGCATTCCAGAAAATATCTCTATTGAGATCCTGCACCAACCTGATTTTCCCAATCTACCCGCATACTGAAATCCCCCATGACTTTCGTAACATTGCTCTTTTGGCATGCATTTTCTATCCCTTTGAAATTTGTTGACCACATCCTTGCTATTGTTTGGGGTGTCTGTATGTAGCTCCCGTCAGGGTCCTTTACCCTTGCAGTTCCTTCGCTCTACCCAAAATAATTCAATACCTTCTGACCCCATGTCACCTCTTTCTAATGATTCGGTCTATTTTTTTACTAACAGAGGCATGCCACCCCCCCCCCCCCCGCCTACCTGCACATCCTTTTGATACAATGTGTATCCTTGGGTGTTGAGCCCCCAGCTATAATCTTCTTTCAGCCATGATTCAGTGATACCTACAACATCATACATGCTAATCTGTAACCATGCTCCAAGTGTCGATATCTGTAACTGTTATTCCGTATACTGCGCACATTCAGACATAACACCTTCAGTCCTGTATTTACCTCTTTCCATTTTGTATGACTTTTCTGTTGCAACTCATTCCACTGACTGCAATTGTGCCCTGTCTTCAGCCTCTCCCTGCTAGGACTTGCACTACACATTGCCTTTGGTTGCAAACCAAGTATCTCATCCTCAGCTCTATCACTCTGGTTCCTGTTCCCCTGCCAAATTAACTTAAACCCTCTTGATCAACTGTAGTAAACCTGCCTGCAAGTATGTTGGACTTCAGATGTAATCCGACCCTTTTGTACAGGTCATAGCTTCCCCAGAAGAGATCCTAATGATCCATAAATCTGAACCCCACCCTCCTGCACTAGTTCCTCAGCCATGCATTCACCAAATCATCCTATTCTTACCTCACTGGTACGTGGTGCAGGCAGCAATCCAGGGGTTACTCCTCTATTTCAGCTTCCTACCTTGCTCCATAAAATCTCTCTTCAGGACTTTCTCATCTCATCCACCTATATCATTGGTGCCAATATGCACCAAGACTTCTGGCTGCTCACCTTCGCCCTTGAGAATGCCATGGACCCGATCTGAGACACCTGGGAGGCAACGGAAGGTGTCTTTCGTGCCCACAGAATCTCATCTCTTTTACTCTGACTATGGAATCTCCTATCAACACTGCAGTCCTCTTCAGCTCTCTGTTCTGCTGAGGCACAGGACAGTCTTAGTGCCAGGGATTTGGTTAATGTCGCTTCCCCTGGCAGATTGTCCCCCTCAACATATCTAAAGTTTTATAATTATTGAGGGGAACAGTCACCGGTGTACACTGCACTGGCTGTGCATATCCTTCCTTCTCCTGACAGTCACCCAGTTATCTATCTCCTGCAACCTTCGGGTGACTACCTCCCTGTAGCTCCAATCTATCACCTCCTCATTCTCCCCTATGAGTCAAAGGTCATCGAGCTGTCACTCCAGCTCCTTAATATGTTCTCTTAATAGCTGCAGCTTGGTGCACCTGGTGCAAATGGAAGCCAGCACACTGCCACTTCACAAACCACACTACTGCACTATCGACCTCCTTCTCCTCCCAGGCTCCATTACTCCTCGGAGTCTTCTGTTCTCCCTGTCTCGTTTGGAGACCGAGGCCATGAATGACTACATTGCCAAAATGCAACAGCATGGCTTTGAATTTTCCATTTCCCACCTGGAGCAGGATTCCTCTTTGTCAAAAAGAAAGATGGGGACCTCTGTCCCCTCATCAACTACCGTGGAGTCAACAAAATCACTATTAAGAATGGCTACCCTCTCCCCTTTGATTTATAGCACATTCAAAGCATTCTGTGAGTCTCAGATCTTCATCAGACTGGATCTGCGGAGTGCATACAAGCTGATACACATCCATCAGGAGCATGATAGTTAGATGATGTTCATAACACCCACTGTCATTATACACCAGTCATTGAAAGTGGGCATGCAGGTACAGCAGGCGGTGAAAAAGGCGAATGGTATGCTGGCATTTATAGCAAGAGGATTCGAGTACAGGAGCAGGGAGGTACTACTGCAGTTGTACAAGGCCTTGGTGAGACCACACCTGGAGTATTGTGTGCAGTTTTGGTCCCCTAATCTGAGGAAAGACATCCTTGCCATAGAGGGAGTACAAATAAGGTTCACCAGATTGATTCCTGGGATGGCAGGACTTTCATATGAAGAAAGACTGGATAAACTAGGCTTGTACTCGTTGGAATTTAGAAGATTGAGGGGGGGATCTGATTGAAACGTATAAAATCCTAAAGGGATTGGACAGGCTAGATGCAGGAAGATTGTTCCCGATGTTGGGGAAGTCCAGAACGAGGGGTCACAGTTTGAGGATAAAGGGGAAGCCTTTTAGGACTGAGATTAGGAAAAACTTCTTCACACAGAGAGTGGTGAATCTGTGGAATTCTCTGCCATAGGAAACAGTTGAGGGCAGTTCATTGGCTATATTTAAGAGGGAGTTAGATATGGCCCTTGTGGCTAAAGGGATCAGGGGGTATGGAGGGAAGGCTGGTGCAGGGTTCTGAGTTGGATGATTAGCCATGATCATAATAAATGGCGGTGCAGGCTCGAAGGGCCGAATGGCCTACTCCTGCACCTATTTTCTATGTTTCTATGTTTGTATGGTTGCTACGAATATTTTGTGATTCCTTTTGGACCTTCCAACAGTCCAGCTGTTTTCCAAACCTTCATCAGTGAGATCCTTCAACACATGCTATACAGGTATGTGTTCGTCCACCTGCATGATCTATGCATCTTCTCCAAGGACTCCCAAAGACCACATCCGTTCAGTCCTTCAGCATCTCCTCGAAAACCAGCTGTACTGCAAGTTAGAGAAATGCCATTTCCACACCCCAGTCATTTTCTTCCTGTGTTATTTGTTTTCACCCCAAGGTGTAACCATGGATGCAGAGAAAATGTTATTGAATGGCCCTGACCACACTACCTCAAACAGCTACAGTACTTCTTGAGCTCTCCAACTTTCTACCACCACTTCATCAGGAACCACAGCCAAATCATTGCTTTTCTCACCTCCCTCACCAAATCACCTACCTCAAGGATAACCTGGCCATCCAAACCCCTCTGGACCTTTTGTGCTAAATGTGGGTGCTGGGTCATTCTCCCCCAGCGAGCACCAGATCAGAACACACCTTTGTGACTTCTTCTCACACAAGTTCAACTCAATGCAGAGCCATTATGAAGTAGGAGACAGGGAACTACTCTTTTTTAAATGGGCCTTGGAGGAATGGAGACATTGGATGATGGAAAACAACGAGCCTTTCCTGATCTGGAGTGACCATCAGAACTTTATATCCATACAATAGACCCAGCAACTCAACCCATGTCAAGCTCACTGGGCCCTCGTCAAGCAATTCAACTTCAACATCTCCTACCGACCCAGCTCCAAGAATACAATGGCAACTCCCTGTCACAAAAGTTCAACCCACCTGAAACAGAGAGTGACCATCTGCCCATTATTCAATCCTTGCCGATCCTTATCCCGTGCGTCTGGAGATTTGAGAGCTAGATCCTCCAGGCTCTTCGCCTTCTCATCAATAGGTGACCACAGTGGCACCCTCACCTGAGTACCTGTGTCACACAAGAAGCGTCATCTGGAAAGGGTGTCCATAATGAACAGGAGACGACTCTGGCAGCTGGAACCCATGGTGTTCACAAGCCTCTGATGTCTCAATGCGCTGGCACTGTCAAAGCTGCAAGGTGGTCGGCACTTCCTAACGTCGTACCAAAGCGAACGTAGTGTAAGACACCGGCTCGGGTTAGTGTGTTTCGCCGCATTAGTTAGTAGTCTGTTTTGCGTGCTTATGTTGGAGGCCTTGCTGACCGGACTTATAGAGGCAGGGAAATGAGGAGGAATTATGCATCTCTGCCTGGCTGAGTGTAAACTATCAGCCATCTTAGCAAGTTCCCTATTGTCCTTCGTGTTGCATTACCGAGGGCTATGCAAACTTGATCAGGGATTTGCTGTTTGAAGAGCTCTTTAAAAATAAAACAAGGATGGTGATTTCCCAGGAGAGACAGCATATGGTCCATTATCTCTGAAGGCTTGGCATCGCTGAGGCTGGGCAAGCAGAGAAACAGTTTGGGTCGGTCGGACTCCAATAGCCTAAAAGTCTGTAAAATATGGGTTTTCAGCAATCGGTATTTATTGTGCTCAGATGGGTGTTCTAGCAGATTCACCACTCTCGCAGCTGTGGCAATGCTGAGCTACGCCACCACATTGAAGACATTTGGTGTCGTCAGCGGTGACTTCTCACATTACGAATTGGGCTTTAGCTTTTACAAACCGAGTGACTGCACTTTGCTCTCAAAACTCTGGCAGTTTCAAAGGGACTGTGTTGGCCCATGCGTTCAATAACCTTGGAATTGTCCTGAAGCATCAGGTCACCAATGTAGGTTTTTGCAAATAAAATGGTGTGGCGTTTTATGCTTAAAAAAAAACTGTAATTCATTTTATTGAATTCCAAAAGCTGAAACAAAGCACAGATTTCCTGAGGCATGATGAAAGCAGATCCCCAAGCAGGATCAGCACTAGGAGTGGAGATCCGTATGGGAAGGAGGCCACAGAGAGTACTGCTGGTTAGGGAAATAAGTTTGGACAGTTCAGGTTGCTGATCCTCAGGAATGGGTAATGACAGTAGGTCTAGAACACTTCAGAACTAGTACATTTTGGCTCAATTAAGCAGCTGCCCCAATTAGATAAAGTTTCATGGAAATAGTTAAAAAGGTATAAAAAAAGACAAACTACTGCTTAATTGAGTAACAAATTATGTATTTAAATAAAATACAAAATGAATTAGGACACTAGCAGAACTACTACAGTACTATAAAACTGTGTTAGTTCCTAATAGTTAATGACGGAGGAATTCATTCAGTGTATGCTGATGTCTTCTTTTTATTGACTGTAAATGAACAAAATTTGCACAGACACCTAGTGCAGATAGTGAACTGTCTTCAAACTGTGCTTTTGATGCTTGCATCCTCTGAATTTTCAACTTAATAGTAATATTTAAGATGATTGTTAATACCTTCAAATTCTTCGCAGTTCCTAACTTGAAGTAGTGAAATTGTTTCATTTTCACTCCCAATATTTCTAGCATCTCTGAGCATGAATGCTTGAAATTGCAGTGAGCAAAACAGTTCTGAAATTGTCTTCCTGTTTATTACTTATCAAATATCAGTAACAAAAATCTCTGCTTTTTGAACATAGATACACAAGTGATGCTATTTAAAAACTGTTCACTCTAAACAGTGTCGTGTTTAACAACTGCATATAATTGATGTTTGTTAGAAAATGTTCAGAACGGTCAACTCAATTAAGCAGCATAGTATCCCAAATAAACAAAAAGAATCCTGGCTATTTTCTCCAATTGTTCTTATTCTTTAAGAGTTGTCCCAAATTAGCAGTTTCCTCAATTAACCAGAATCCACTGTACTACCTTAGCGAACCCTTCAAACTTCTCTAAGAGATCTTGTAAGGGTTGCAAAGCTTGGGATGGTAGCAGAGGCTGAGGATGGTGAGGAATTCTGCAGTGTAGTCTAGGGATTTAGGAGCACTGAATACTTAACATTGGGAAGTGAAAAGGTAATTTAAAGAGCGAATTCCAGGGAGGATTTAATAAAAAGGAAGGAGAAGTAGAACTGATAGGTTTGGGTCTGATAAGGAAACCAAAATACATGCACAGAATTCAGCCGCAAATTTACTTAGTAAAGTTCAGGTAGATTTGTTCTGGATATAACTTAAGAACAAGGACTAAATGATAGACCTGTG